>NC_135960.1:37624797-38224797 GCF_053455715.1 Rhinoraja longicauda
TCGGTGGGCTAAAGGCCCTGTTTCCATGCTGTATCGCTAAACTAAACTAAACTATTGTAATTTTCCACCATGAGTACAGACTTTATAAACGTTGCAATCTGTGTGTGCAAGAGTAGACCTTTGACAAGCGTCAGTCCCTAACGGAGCCACACCTGAGACGTATCGTGATACTTCATTTTTCCCCAATGGTCTTCCATCTATGAGAAAAGTTATTTGGGGTGTGCCCTAATCACCATGAACATGCCCTGAATACCCACCTCTGTTGAGGCAATATTCCATTGGAGTCAACGTCTGCGTTAACTGTCCTCATTATGCACCTGCCAATTCAGGCAAAACTGTGGTCAAAATGGTCCCGCCAGCTGGAGTGATTGTTCCCATCAGGAATTCCAGCTTTATGAACTCTTGGGATATCATGGAGCAACATTCATCCATAACATTACAGGCCCGGTATGGCATTAAAACAGACGGTACTGGTACCACTCAGCAGGCCAGTCAGCATCCATGGAGAGTGGAATATGGTCAACATTTAGAATATCACTTTCCCAAGGTGGTACTTTATCTCTCACTATTAAGTCGTCACGTTTATTATCATTTGCACAGGTACGGTGAAATACACTTACAATGAAAATCATTACATTACATTACAGACACATTACTTACATTACAGACACATGGACTCAGACAACACACAAAAATGTAAGTTATACACAAACTATACAAGACAGTGAAAAGAAAAAGACTGTGCTAAAACAAGGCATTAGTGCAAAACACAGTTTAAAGATCACCAAAGGAACCCTCAATCTGTATATCAGAACCTAGAGGTTGTTTCAGTCATGATATGTAGAAAGAGAAACAAAGTTAACATTTCTGCTCAAACACCCTTTATCTGATCAGACATCTTTGACCCGAAAGATGAACTTTATTTCTCTTTCCAGGGGTATTGCCTAAATTGCTGTGTGTTGCCAATGTTTTATGTTTCAGATATCCAGCATCTGCAGTTATTTTGATTTTCCATTAGCAGTGACATAGAGGAGGGCCAACAGGAATGAAGTGCTGAAGGCAGAGAGATTAAAGGCAGAAAATGTTCTCTTCAAAGCAGGAGGGTTAATGGGAGGGTTCAATGGGGATGTCTGATGTTTTATAGGGTTTCAAAGAATGAGAAGGAATTACAATTTCCAAGGACAGTTGGGTCAGTAACCAGAAGAGAACAATTTAAGGTAATTAGCAAAAGAATAAGAGGTGGAGATGGTGTTTTTTTATATGCAGCGAGCGCTGTGATCTGGAAGGTGCTGCCTGAAAGATTTGTAATAATAAATGCAATAGTGCCTTGCAGAAATAAATTAATTGGCGAACTAGTTGATAGGGTCTAGGGAGGGAAAGCAGGCCGCTGGGGCCTATCAAGTGGCTGCTTGGAGTGCCAGTACAGGCAACTCCAGCTGAACGTCCTCTCCTATGAATTGAGGTAGTGTCCCGCAGGTCAACAGCATTACTTCATCGAAAAATAAAACCTCGCCTGCCTTTTATCAAAGAAAAATTAACACAAACAAATTACCACATCTGGACGAAGCCAGTGTTCGGAGCAATGTATTTCTGACGGGCCACTCGTGGAAGAAACGCCAGGAAGAAACTGCTGGACATCTTTCGAAGCCCACTGGGTATTAACAGAATCAAATCCATTAACCCAGACCGAGAACCTGACCTTTTATTGGTGCACTTTGAGAGATTACTATACTTAGCGTGTGTAATGTGCAGTATGCATTATTCCCTAGTGTGAACTCTAGGCCAGGCTAGAGGAGAGGGGCACTTTTCATTTGACTTAGTGCTGGCTTGCTGGGATTGGGGGGAAGTGGTTGGGAAGGGAGGTGACGCAGGGAGTGGCTACAACATTATTCTTCTGGTAGAGGGCAAGAATTAATATTTATAAGTATCATCAATTGTGGTAAGAATGCAGCTTGACTCTCCTCTCCTTAATCATAAAGAGAGACTGGCAAAAGGCAAGAGATAAGGAAAGAAGTTTTAAAACAAAGATCGGGACTGCAAAGAGAAATTTCCAAATTGAATTACTGAGAAGAAAATTAAAATTACTGAGGGAAAGAAAAGAGGGAAAGAATTTCCGCAGATGTAACTATAAGAAAGGACAAATCAGCACAGGGATAGGAACACCCAATTCCATGGACGTGTAAAAGGGCGGCACAGTACAGCAGCGGGTAGTGCTGTTGCCTTGCAGTTCTGGTGACCCAGATCCGATTCTGAACTTGAGTGGAGTTTGCAGGTTCTCGCTGATTCCTTCCGGGTGCTCCCGTTTCCTCCCACATACCAAAGACATGCTTGTAGGTAAAATGATCACTGCAAATTTCCCTCAGTGTATGTAGAACATAGAACATGGAACAGTACAGCGCAGGATGTTGATAAACGATGTTTATTTAAATGGATCCATTCTGCTTGCATGTGCTCCATGTCTCACCTTTTCCTGCATACCCATGTGCCCATCTAAAATCTTCTAAAATGCCACTATTGTATCTGTCCCATCACCACCCCTGGCAGTGCATTGCAGGCACCCACTCACGGTAAAAAAAACCTGCCCCGCACATCTCCTTTAAACCTTTCCCCTCTCACCTTAAAGCTATACCTCCAGTATTTGACATTTACATTCTTGCATGAAGGTTCCGACTGTCTACCTTAGCCATGCCTCCCATAATTATGTATACATCAATCAGGTCTCCCCTGAACCTTCCAAGCTAGAGAGAAAACAATCTGAGTTTGGTTGGCAGGAGAATCAGGAAGGAGTTGATGGCAATGTGAGAGAGGATATGGCAGTGGGAAATAATTGGGGGAATGGGATTGTTCTGGGAGTCAGCACAGACTCGAAGGACTGAATGGCTGGAGAGATGTGGGATGGTCATAGGTAAAATAAAGAAAATGCAGAAGCAATAGATGGTTATTTTGCATCAATATTTACAAGGGAGATTAACATGGCAGATGTGACATTAGATTGAAAAAGGATATCGCGATTCTAAAGATGGAAAGGTGAGAGGTCATTGATAAACTGATCAACCTGAGAGTGGATGAAACTACCAAGGTGAGTTTGCATCCATGCATAATAAAAGAAGCTAGGGACAAGACAGTAGAGGCACAATTATGTATTTATAAAAATTCATTAGAAAAGGGAATAGTGCCAGAAGACTGGCAGACAGTTAAATTTATTCCTGTATTTAAACAGGGAGATAAAGCAAGTCTGGAGAACATTAGGCCAGTTAACTTAAAGTCCTTGGTAGAACAGATAGGGGGTCTTTGCTCAAAGATCTAATCGACAAACATCTAGAAGCTGAAAATATAATATACAACAGGCAGCAGATTTAAAAAGGAAGTGTAACGTTTGACTTACCCTGCTGAGATGCAGCAGGGTAAGTCTAAGGACGGTTAATATAGGGAAAGTAACACTCTTTCATTTTTAAAAGGCCTTTCATTAAATAATTTTCGCTTCTTAGCCTGTTCTCGGGATGATTTGTGTCCTTTCAGGTTTTCTAGGCTTTGATGTGGCTGGTGTCACAATATGGGATCCACAGACATCCAAAGCTGTTGCTGGGGGGTGGGTATAGCGCTGATGCGGGGACTCCGTGCTCTCCCTAGTGTATCAATGTGATCCCAAATGATCCTTCTCCACACTGTAGAGTAATGTCCGTGGGCAAGAAATTGAGTCAAGTGTGTTTAATTGTCATGGGCACTGGGATGAAACAATGAAAGTGTTACTTGCTGCAGCTTGACTGGCCATAAATGCAATAACATGACAGATAAATATATAATAATCAATACTACAATAATACTATAAATTATCTGAAATACAATAATCAATTATACAATAAATTATCAGTAATACAAGGTAATCAGACCATAATGTTGCAAGCCGAATTATGTAGTACAACCTAAACAAAGACCATAGTAGTTTGTTTCTGAGATAGGGTTGTGATTAGTGTTGTGTAGTGTGTTTCAAGAGCCTGTTGATTGATGGAAGAAACTGTTCTTGAATCTTGAAGTCAACATGCTCACTATCGTACACCTGTAGAAGTTCAGCAGAGTATTCAGCGTCATGTCGAATCTCCTCAAATAGCTGAGGAAGTTGAGAGAAAGTTGATACATTGAGCTTTCTTTGTGATTGCATCAATGTGCTGGCCCCAGAACAGATCTTCATACATATGCACACCTAGAAACTGTAGTGTCTTTCCACTACTGTTCCGTCCATGTGGATAGGTTCGTGGATGCTCAGCTTTCCCTTCCCAAAGTCAAAATCACCTTTTTAGTCATGCTAATGTTGAGAGCAACATTGTTGTTCTGGGACCATTCAAACAGATTATCGATCTCCCTCTTGTACTCTCACTCATCATTACCTGTTATTCATTCATCAACAGTGGTATTATCAGTGGATTTAAAGATGGTGTTGAAACTATGTCTGGCTACAAAGTCATTAATATAGACAAAATAGAGCAGCTCACGGCCTTCCCTTACGCTGATGGTCAGCAAGGAGGAAATGTTGCTGCCAATGTGATAATCATTATCCAAGCCCAAAAAAGACTACTCACGGACTAGCCCCCAAAAGGCTATTACTGAAATGAAGAAACAAGAAACTGCAGATGCTGATGCTATTTAAATTAAACTTGACATGATCAAAAGAAACAATACTAACTATAATGACTTTAAGATCCTCCTGACTTGATAAAAATAAATAATAAGGTCCATGCTAACTTCATCAAGACTGTGAAGTCATTATGAAAAACTATAGGATCCAAGTTGACCTAATTAAGTCACTCCATCAATTTTGACCTGATCAATGTAACTGCAAACATTACTTGCAGGTGACCTCACAGAAAAACAGTATAAATGTTAGTAAGGGTAATCAGGAGTTACAGAGATAAATACACAGAATCCATTGCTCAGTCTCAGTCTCAGTGATGGATGACATGTTCATGTTGCAACTCATTTTTCTAGACACAAAAATCTGCAGATGCTAGATTAGAAAGGAAAACACAAAATCCTGGAGTAACTCAACGAGTCAGGCAGCCTCTCTGGAGTGCCTGGAGAGGTGACGTTTCCGATTTGTAAGAATTGTACTTGTGTTTTGGAAATCCTTTGCAAATTACAATCTTTGTTAGAAATTACTCCTTGTAATTAAAAATCCTTTTCATTTAAAAATAAAACTCTGTTTAAATTGCTTTGTTTGCCAGAAGTATCTCCTCCCATGCTGGGAGGGTGACCCTCCCAATAGTACTTTTACCTACTTATTGCAGATAGGGCTAAATGTCTTGAAGTAGGCTAAGGACACTGGAAGGGTTACAGAGGCTTGAAATTACCAAACTCAGGGACAACTTCTTCCGTCTCTTATCAGGCCTCTGAATGGTCCTTTCGTAAGGACCACAGTTCTGATTCTCCAACATATATCACATCGAACATAAGACTTTGTCATCATGAACTTAGTCTTTGGAAATATTAGTGTACAATGCTGAGAACTATATGCTGCACTCTGTATTTTTCTCTTTGCTCTGCCTATTGTGCTTGAGTTTGGCTTGATTGTATTCATGCATAGTATTTCTGATTTGCTTCGATAGCATACAAAACAAAGCTTTTCACTGTACATGTACATGTACACATCAGTACATGTGACAATAATAAATCTAAACCCATGTTAAAGTCATAACTTTGGTTAAAAAACTTTGTAACTCGTTCTGATCACCATATCACAAAAGGATATCTATTTTGTAGAGAAAGGGTTTAGAGAACCTACTGGATTAATACAAGAAGAAGAGGTTATCATTAACAGAGCAATTTACATCAATGGGGTCTGTGTGGAAAGGGTACCCGCTTTCAGGTTCCTGGGTACGCACATCGCAGAGGATCTTACCTGGTCTACCAACACCATCACCACAGTAAAGAAGGCACAGCAGAGACTCCACTTCCTGAGGATCCTCAGGAAAACCAACCTGCAGGAGAAGCTCATGTTGTCCTTCTATCGCTGCTCCATCGAGAGTGTGCTGGCATACTGTATAACCACATGGTATGCCAGCTGCTCAGAAAAGGACAGGAAGGCCCTTCAGAGGGTCATCACGACGGCCCAGAAGATCATCGGCTGCTCACTGCCCTCCCTGGAGCACCTGTTCAGCCTACGCTGCCTCAGTAGAGCAGGCAAAATAATAAAAGATCCATCCCACCCCGGCCACCGTCTGTTTGTTCAGCTGCCCTCTGGTCGACGTTTCGGGTCGATCAAATCCCGAACAAACAGACTTAAGAACAGTTTTTAACCCAGGGCCATACGAGAACTGAACACTACCTTTGCACTAGGCAACACCGTTAAAAAATCTTGTACTTAATATAATTGTATTTATTTGTTTTTGCATTTATTGCATATATGTTTGTACGCACCGTCAGGATTGGCTATTTTTTAATTTCGTTGTACTCGTTGCAATGACAATAAATGAATATTATTATTATTATTGTTTTTAAGTTAAATTTTAGAAAGTCTCCTTTCTCACCGGCCCAATGGATAAAGATGTTTAAGATTCCATGTGCTATAAATGTTACAAATGGTATGAGATCAAAGACCAAATAAAATTTCCAAACTGAGTCCAAGCAAATCAGGACAAACCAAGGATATAAACAGAGGCAGTCCTGGTCACACTGACTCCATTACTTGTTAACTTTGCTTATCCAACTCATGGTGTTTTCACACACTAATTTCTCCCAGGTGTTGCTGTACACAAAACAGAGCTGTTGAAATACTATATTGTGTGAACTTCTAGTCGCTTGGGTTTTCCAATTATTCTCACTGAATCAATACCAAGTCAATATGAAAATGCTTTTCATTTTACATTAGTGATTAATATTTTAAAGGGTCCTTTTGTTTAACTGTAGCTTTAAGCAGACAAGGGCTGATCCTTTGGAATTCCCCCTTATTTGTGAGGGTAAGGAGTTTAAGTTCCTTTGCCATTTTTCACTGGTGCTGATATTTTAATTTAATTTTAATTTAAAATCGTTGAAAACATTAGCGACGCAGTGGTGCTGGTTTCCGACGGGCACGGTGAGCAAGCTCCTCTTTTGTCTCTACATGTGCGTCTTCCATCAACGCCTTCAGCATGGTCTTGTTTGGTCGTCCCGGGTTCCGTCTTCCATGGGTGGGTTCCCACAGCACAATCTTGTTTGCTGGTATTTCTGGGTGGCGGTGGCAATGACCAGTGAACCTCATCCTTCTCGACCTGATCTTCGCAGTCAGAGGTAGAATCTCCCCATAGAGCTGGGCATTGGTGGTGTGGTCCCTCCAACTGACATTTTGAACTTTTTGTGAGCATTCGGGTGTAGATGCCATCGAGAGACTTGGACAGTGCTCAAGTGAGAGTCCATGCCTCTCACCCGTACAATAATATTGTCTCTACAGTTGCATGGATGAATCTCAGTTTGAAACCCTCAGACAACCGAGACGTCCAGATTTTCTCCATGTTATTGAGGGCTTTCTATGCAAGCGCTTTCCGGACCTTGATGTCATTGGTGCTGACTCCAAAAGGATATTGCCTGTGAATTTGTGAAGATGGGTCCCTTCCCAAAGTCAGCTAACATCAGCAGGCCAGACAGCAAGAGTTCCACCACCACTTTGATTTTTGCTCAACTTTACAGCACCTGCAGTCTTTTGTTTCCTCTTGTAAAATCTGTCAAAAAGACAATGTTGCAGCTATTTAGTTAGGGCTTATGGGGAAAAGGCAGAAGAATGTGATTGAGAGGGAAAGATAGATCAGCCATGATTGAATGGTGGAGTAGACTTGATGGGCCGAATAGCCTAATTCTGCTCCTATAACTAATGAACTTATGACAACATCCACTGTCCTACCCTAATCGATCACTTTCTTCACTGCCTCAAAAACGTAATCAAGTTAGTAAGTTACAACCTGCCGCAGAGATCAGTTTAACTTGCATCATGTTTGGCACAGACATTGTTTTCTCTGGAACATTGGATGCTGAGAAGAGACCTGATAGACGTTTACAAAATTATGACAGGCATAGACAGCGTAGACCATCAGGGTGAAAATGTCAAATACTTCAGGGCATGGCTTTAATATGGGGAAAATTTAAAGGAGATATAGACAATAGACAATAGGTGCAGGAGTAGGCCATTCGGCCCTTCGAGCCAGCACCGCCATTCAATGTGATCATGGCTGATCATTCACAATCAGTACCCCGTTCCTGCCCTCTCCCCATACACCCTGACTCCGCTATCATTTGGAGCTCTATCTAACTCTCCCTTGAAAGCATCCAGAGGATTGGCCTCCACTGCCTTCTGAGGCAGAGAATTCCACAGATTTACAACTCTCTGATTGAAAAAGTTTTTCCTCATCTCTGTTCTAAATGGCCTACCCCTTACTCCTAAACCGTGGCCCCTGGTTCTGGACTCCCCCAACATTGGGAACACGTTTCCTGCCTTTAGCGTGTCCAATCCCTTAACAATCCCACAAGACTCAATAAGATCCCTTCTCATTCCTCCAAACGCCAAAATATGAGGGAAAACCTTTTTAACACAGAGGGTGGTGATGCCTGGAACAAGCTGCCGGGCGGGGGCAGCAGTGGAAACAGATACAATAATGCAATTTAACAAGCTTTTAGATAGGTATGTAGATATGCAGGGAATATGAAGCACAAAGGATTAGTTTAAACACCCGTTTTCGGCCACAGGGGCTGAAACTATACTTACTGTTCTATGTTTATTAGAGCAAAAGGAAATAGGATGCAAAGGGTAAACTAAAGTTACACATATCTTTGCAATGAGATATGGTGGAAGATCACATGGATAACCTACGAGAATGATCGTTCTCCTCCTAACATCATCTTATTCCACAGCTAAGATCAATGGAAAAAAGCAGCACCTCATATTTCGCTTGTGCAGCTCACAACCAGAGGTATGAAAATTGATTTCTCTAACTTCAAGCACACATGCTTTCCCTCAGTCTCCAGCCCCCTCCCCCACCCTAGTTCTCCTACTAATATCACTGTCCCCCTGATTAATGTTACTGTTTGTATGCCTCGTTGTCACCTTCCTTTCAGCCGTTAACGGACCATTCTACATTTACTTGATCAGCATCTGCTTTGATATTTTGATACGTCCCATTTCACACCTTACACTCTCTTTGTATGCTTCCATATCTCTAGTTTCCCTCTCCCCAGACCCTCGGTCTGAATAAGGGTCTCGACTCGAAACATCATCCATTCCTTCTCTGAGGATGCTGCCTGTTCCGGTTGAGTTACTCCAGAATTCTATGTCTAGCTTTGGAAAAACAGACAATGTGGTCATTCACATTCTGGCACGCATGGGAGCTTGCTCTGCCCAAGGTTGCTTTGGCATTTCCTTAGATCGTAGCAACAGAAGCGCTCGATTCATTCCAAAATGTTTTCTTCTCTGCTAACCACCGGACCTAATTTCTGGGGCTCCACATCATTCAGAAGAAGCAGCGAAAGAGATTTGTTCATCTTATCTCTTGCTGATGAGATTTTGTTTTGTTTCTACTTAAAATATGAGTCAAGGCAATTTTGGAGTTGTATCAAAGCAAAACATAATAAATGAATTGGCTGCTAAATGCCAAAGTTCACGTATGAGAATGTCAGTGTCTAGAATGGTCAGTGAGGCAAAAATGATTTAAAAGATTCAGCGTTGGAGTTTGATCTGTCTTTCAAACAGCAGTGCAGCACTCAAAGGTGGATTATTTACCCCGAGCCTCTAGCCTTGAAAATGTAAACAACATCCATATCTCAAAGTTAAAGATGATGCTTTATCCATTATGTATACAGTAAATATAATCAGTATACATCTTTCCCACATTTATTATAACATAATTTTAATGAATTTCCTGATAATGCATCAACACCCCTCATGCTTCCTCCTTAAAAACTGCATCCATGAAGTTTGAGGCTGTTAAACAGGATTCAGCCCCTTAGTGGCAAATGTGGCAGGACCTAGAACTGTAACTATTAATGCTGGCAGCACCAAACTTCAGTGCCTCCCTCAGCACGAACTCCTGCACAGGTGGCTGAAGCGCAACTTTCACTGAGTTGATGACCTTCTAGCAGCAGTTGATGTTTGTCCCGGAGTGTATCCCTGAGAACAGCCCATGGATCACAGAGTCCTGCGTTATGCAGCCGTTTGGGAAGAACCTCAACCAGGATCACTGTGTCCCTTGGCAATAGCATAGTCCCTAATGAGGTTAGGACAGCAGGAGCCTATCCTAGCTGGCACGATGCATTTCTGCATTTGATTGTGTTAGACAAGGCACAAGCTGTAGTTGGCCTACACATTAATACTCGTGAGTTCCAGTTCAATAATCAAGAGTCAAGTGTTTAATTGTCATGTGTACAGAGAACTGAACATTGATATACTTACTTGCTACAGTTTTGCTGGCCCATTAATGCAGTAATGAAACAAATATATGTAAAATAATCAATGACGCAATACAATGATAATCAGTAATAAGAGGTAACTAGAATATCATAGTGCAAAACAAAGAACACAGTGCAATCGAAAACAATGTTTATACTAAATGGTTGATGAGGTTGAGTTGTAATGTGGGTTGTGCAATGTGGTTCAAGAGTTGTAATGTGGGTTGTGCAATGTGGTTCAAGAGTAAGTAGCTCAGCAAATTGGGCAGCATCTGTGAAGGGAATGGATCGGCGATGTTTTGGCACATTGATTTCTCTAACTTCAAGTAACCCCCGGCATTCCCTCTCTCCATACCTCCCCCACCCAAGTCGCACCAGTTTCTTGTTTTCACCCAACAAACAGCTAACAATGGCCTGTTTCCTTCATCATCATTACTTTTTTGCATATCTTTCATTCATTGTTCTATATCTCTCTATATCATTTTCTATATCTCTCGTTTCTCTTTCCCCTGATTAATCAGAAGAAGGGTCATTCCTTCTCTCCAGAGATACTGCCTGTCCCACTGAATCACTGCAGCTTTTTGTGTCACCCTTCACACATGCTGCCTGACCCGTTGAGTTACTCCAGCACTTTGTGCTTTGTGCAGGAGACTGTGGAAAACAAAGTACCTAATAATTTGGTCCAGACTTCCACTCAGCCTGTTCACCTCTGGAGTGGGTGCCTTGCATCGCTATTAAAACTGGGTTGAATATGTGATTATGTATACATCCAAAGTGTATTCAGGAAGAACAGTAATTTTAAATTACTTACAAGAATGGCATGGAAGACTGTAAAAGGAAAACAGAAATGCCTGTGCTCTCCTGTTTTTTAACCAATTCCCTATATTTTATCCTCCAGATCCTTTACAGAGATATTTGTGGTAGTTCTAAATTCACAAAAAGTTTTGTTTTAGTTTTCACTTGGTTTTGTGCAACTATTTCATGCCATTCTGTGTAAGATTTCAGCCAAAGATTAAGCTGCCTTTACACAACAGCCTAGATCTTTGGATAATCAACCTAACTGGTCCATTCTTTGGCATTCTGCGGCATTCTGCTTTCATAATGTGTAGCCAGTCCTCACAAGGCATTGAGGGGAATGTAAATTAAGGTAATTCACTGCTTTGGGAAACAAAGGTCATGAAAGGCAGTGTGAGATGTAAGTTTTCCTGCTCTCTATTCCAGTCCAGGCCAGCGGTGACACATTCACCAGAGCATGTGTGAGTAAGGCCTGAGACAGGTCGGGCCTGATCACATTGAAGGACGGGGCAGGCTGGAGGGGCTGAGTGGCCTATTCCTACTGCTCCTATGTTTCTTAGAACCAAGTTCAGTAAACCAAGTTTTGAAAAACAGCAATGATATGATGATCAAATGATTTGGAGCTGGAGGGGCTAATTATACAGATGACAGGGCGGCACGGTGGCGCAGCGGTAGAGTTGCTGCCTTACAGCGAATGCAGCGCCGGGGACTCAGGTTCGATCCTGACTACGGGCGCCGTCTGTATGGAGTTTGTACGTTCTCCCCGTGGGTTTTCTCCGAGATCTTCGGTTTCCTCCCACACTCCAAAGACGTGCAGGTTTGTAGGTTAATTGACTGGGTAAATGTAAAAATTGTCCCTGGTGTGTGTAGGATAGTGTTAATGTGCGGGGATCACTGGGCGGCGCGGACTTGGTGGGCCGAAAGGGCCTGTTTCCGCGCTGTAGAATCTAAATCTAAATCTAAATCTAAAAAAAAACAGCTGTGTGCCTGGAAAGTGTTTTCAAACCGGTGAAAGGACATCATTCTGAAATGCTTGCTCAGTTTCTCTCTCCACGGATGCTGCCTGACCTAGTATGTGTTCTCAGCATTCTCCGTCACTGAAAACAGACGCTGGTTGATATCGTGTTGCTGTTTGTAAAGTCATGAGTCCTACATGCCAACAGTATCTACACTTCAAAGGTTGTGCAGTGCTCAGTGAGACCAGAAAATTATATAAAGCAATAACTTATTTTGCAGTAGTGTACAGGGAGTGGCTGAGAATTCTCAGTGGGCTTGGTGAAAGAGTCCCTCCTAAACACAAATAATCTCACTCTACCCCACCACATGAAATGTTCCTCTTTTGGTAAAGCGAACCTATTTTTCCGACTGCACCCAATCCTTGATATCCATTTGGAATTCCCCCACTCTATACATTCAGTTGCTGCCCTGTTTGTACACTTCCTTCTAACAACTTTTAAAGGGGCACTACAATTGAGCAAAAGACATTCTAATTACCATTCCTCTATTGATGCGGTAATATCCAGCCCTCTTCAGGCTTCTTGATAAGTTATCCCAAAATCTCAAAATGCCACTCTGAAGATGAGCAGCGGACTTCTCCACATTACACATGGCAACCTTTGACCAGGCTAGAACAAAGGATGATGAAACCTGCCCGACCCAGGTCAAAGGTGGACATCAACAAAATGGGTTCCTGAGTTATTATCATGCAGTCAATGGGATCTTGCTGTGTACAGATAGTGCACTGTTACGTAGGCTACAACGTTAGCCATTTCTTAGTAATATTTAATTAGCTACAATGTCCTGAAGTTGGAGAAGGCACCTGAGACATCCAGTTCATTCCTCTTTCATTCGTCAAACAAAGAGAGTGGGATCTAGTGGAAGGTGTTGAGACAAAATGATCTGCCTTTTCCTATTTCTTACACTGAAGAAATAAAGCTCCTGGAAACAACAGCTTTCTGGCTGAGTTGTAATTGCCTCTGTGGCACAAGACGGGCGATGTATTAACTCAGCTATGCAAACACCAAGTGTCACTATGTGTTGTGGATCTACTTGACCCTGGTATTGTGAAGGAAGTGTCCAGACTTGTTACAGTGAATATTCCATTCAGCTGGAGCATGCCAAACTACCTGTTCTTTGGAGTAATGTTTGTGCAGAAGAACACCTTTGGCCACAAGTCCATCAAGCAACTATCCCTTGCTGAACATTCTCGAAGCTCTGTGGGGAAATTACATGGCAAATCCTATCAGATGCTTCCCTGAGCAAACTGTCAAAGTCATTCTGCATCACCACCAGATCAAAGCAGCAAACTGATCACCTAAGGCAAAAACCATAGTGCTGGAGGTGGTGTCAGGTTGGGGCCATTCGAAAGATTGATCTGTTGGAAGAAAGTTCCGACTTGTAATGTTGTCTTCCCATTCCCTCCACAAATGCTGCCTGACCTGCTCAGTACCTCCAGCACTTTGTTTTTGTTTCCCTAGATCACAGCATCTGCAGTCTCTTTGTCCCCAAAGTGAACACCTTGTTTGGCTGAGGAGGGTCCATCAGGTCTTATCCTTCACATACAGCCAAAGTCTCAGCATCACCATTACCCCTGAGGCTGTTATAGTGACAAGAATACCCTTTTCCATCTGCACCTGGTCGGTTGCATTTGTTAGACTGGCCTGGAAAGAGATGGAGTGGTCTTTGTTAGGTTCCAACAGGTGAATAATACATGATTCTGCATTCAACGAGCTGTTCCCTCATGCTGGATGATCATAAATTCTGTCAGTGGATCCCTCTAGTCTGCAGAAAGTAGACACAAAATGCTGGAGTAACTCAGCGGGACAGGCAGCATCTCTGAAGAGAAGGAATGGGTGACGTTTTGGGTTGAGACCCTTCTTCAGACTGAAAAGTTACCCATTCCTTCTGTCCAAAGATGCTGCCTGGCCTGCTGAGTTACTCCAGCATTTTGTATCTATCTTCGGCTTAAACCAACATCTGCAGTTCCTTCCTACACATTTCGTCGGCAGAAAGTTGCAGACTGGCACAATCGATGGCCCAGAGCAATATGCTGAGCAACACATTAATAACTGGTGACTCCATTGGGAAAGACCACAGCTTAAGGCCTTCACTGCACACTGAGGGGCTGGAGCTCATCTAAGAGACCCCTTGGACATCACTCCTGGAAAGTATGCAAAAGAAACATTAATGTCACACTGACACCATGTAAATCTTAGAAGCAGTGGAATACTCGGCAGAATATGAATATACTCTATTATTAATGGATATTATGAATAAAGTATAATTTTGAAATAAAAATGTTCTTATCCTGATTACGAAGGTTCCCATGTTAATCAAAGGAGACTACTTCTTATATTGCACAACCTTGTACTTTGACATGTACTTTGATACTTTGCATTTATTTATATTATGAATGTTATGATCCAATGTCTAAACAATTGGTGGAAGCAGATTCAATCGTAACTTACAAAGGAGGAACTGATGTGTATGATGAAAGGTTATGAATGAGAAGCTGGAGAGTAGGATATATTGGATTGCCCTTTTGAAGGATCGATGCAGACATGGCGGGCCTGGTGTTCCTTCTTTAATATGGAATTCAATGAATGAGATAAACTAGGATGAGAGTGAGAAAGGGATTATTTTTCAGGCAGCACCAGTCTGATAGTAGATACCATCCCAGCGGTATTATTACATGCTTTGGACCACTGGTACTGCTACTGGTATTGGTTTATTATTTTTTGCAGTTTAATAAACCAATACAATACTTATACAGTAGTCCCAATACATGTACACCTGTGGCTCAATGCATGTAACATTCACATGTTTTAATAGGCAGAGAATCATGAAGGTCTGTGGTCTCCCTCCAAATCAAAAATCCTTCTTCAGCAGCTCAGTGCCCATTTCTCCCTCTGTTATCACCACTAATGCTGTGGACATTTCATCT
Organism: Rhinoraja longicauda; assembly: GCF_053455715.1. Classification (NCBI taxonomy): domain Eukaryota; kingdom Metazoa; phylum Chordata; class Chondrichthyes; order Rajiformes; family Arhynchobatidae; genus Rhinoraja; species Rhinoraja longicauda. Next base: position 37,639,937 of record NC_135960.1, read on the forward strand.
CTCTTGATCCACACCCTTAAACACACCCTGCCTCCTTCCCTATTGTCCCCGTCACCCCATCTGAAGTGTAAAAAAAACCCTTATAGTTTGAACAAAAATAGAAAATGCAGTAAAAAAATGCACTGAGTTTGATGCAGAATGAGTGAGGGATCATGTGCTCATGCAGACGGTGGGAAACGGCAGCTTTTCCGTTAGTGGGTGGAAGGATGAGTTGTGTTTTATCTGATCATCCAGAGATAAGGTCAACAAAGGAGTCCTCTTGTTCTCTCTCACAGCTGTGGGAGATAACAGTGGGGGTTAGGTACACTGTGACATCATGTCCTCAAAGCACATTAGAGCCACAGTGCTGTCTAAATATTTCCTTTACAACACTCCTTTTGTCTGGAAGCTCCCTTCTCATTTTAGTCAGAGATAAGATCTACAGTATGATAGTGTTTACTGCAAATACAGGAGCAAGGTGTGGAGGGGGTTGCTGGGTGAGTTTAAATCTTTAACCCTTAGGTTTATCCCACACACCAACAATAGAAATGAACGGAGCCTTATTACCAAAGGAGCTTATGGAAGGACAGAGGGGAAGAAGCTGTTCCTGAGTCTGGTGGTACACACTTTCAAGCTTCTGTATCTTCTGTCCGATGGGTGCAGGGAGAAGAAGAAATGAATGTTCATTTTGTTGTCTAATTTTCCGAGGCTGCGTGAAATGTAGATGGAGTCAATGGTGGAGAGTTTGGTCTGTGTGTTGTATTGGGCTACATCCACAACTCTGCAATTTCTTATGGTCTTGGGCAGAACTGTTCACAAATCAAGCTGTGATGCAACCCAACAGAATGCCTTGTTGGGTGATCTACAGATGTTTGTAAGATTAATTGGAAGCATGCTAAATTCCCGCAGTCTCCTAGGAAGTAGAGGCATTGGTATGTTTGTTTGGCTGTAGCTTTGATGTGGTGGGTCCAGGATAGATTGTTGATAATATTTACACACAGGAACCTGAAGCTCTCAACTTTTCCACTTTGTCACCATTGATGCTGATTGGGGCATGTACTCTACCTTGCCTCCTGAAGTCATTGACGAGCTCCTTTGTCCTGCTGAAGTTGAGAAAGAGGGTTCTCTGGTTTCCTTCGACATCACAAAGGCATCCTGGCTGGTTTGTAGGTTAAATGGCCACTGTAAGTTGCTCCCTGTGTGACTGTGAGGGGTAGAATATGGGAGAGCGGGACGTTGATGGCAATATGGTAAGAATAAAATGGGATTAATGTAAATGGGGGGGTTGATGGAAAAAGACTGTGCATTAACCCTTTCTATGCCTCTCATGATTTTGTGTACCACGATACGATCATTCCTCAGCCTCCTGTGCGGCTTCACCAATGTCTTATACAACTGTAGCATAAATGTAGCGTTTTCTATCCTGCCTGATGAAGGTTAATGTGCAAAAGCTTTCTTCACATTCTATCTACTTGTGACCCCACTTTCAGGGAACTATATACGTGCTCCTAGATCCCTCTACTCTAAAACACTCCCCAGGGCCCTGCTGTTCGCTATGAAAGTCCTGCCTCGGCTTGACTTCCCAAAATGGGTCACCTCACTCTTATCTGAATTACATTCCATTAGCCATTCCTCGCTCGCCCCACTTGCTCAGCTTTATAGCGATAGGGAGACACAGCATGGCAACAGGCCAGGCCCTTTGGCCCAAGTCCACGCCGACCAGCAATCACCCCGTACACTAACCTGCACACACAAGGGACAATTTTACAACTCACTAAGCCAATTAACCTACAAACCTGTATGTCTTTGAAGTGTGGGAGGAAACAGGAACACCCAGAGAAAACCCATGCAGTCACAAGTAGAATGTACAAACTTTATATATACAGCACCCAAAGTCAGGATCGAACCCAGGTCTCTGGTGCTGTAAGGCAATAACTCTACTGTTGTGCCACTGTGCCACCACTGATCAAGGTCCCAATGTAATTCTTGATAGCTATCTTGACTGTCTACAATGCCATCCATTTTAGTGTCATCTGCAAACTTACTAATCGTGCTTTGTACATCTTATTCAACTTGATATAAATGATAAACAGCAATGGGCCCAAACACTGATACTATCTTTCCATAACTACAATGATGAGCCAGAAACGCAATGCAGAAACAAATACTAGCTGGGTTTTGGCAGAGCACACACATGCACCCTGAGTTTTAGACTGCAAACAAGTGCACATATGAACAAACCTTTGCACCTATTAAATTATTACTGGGGGATACACCTCTGTTTGCCCCCACTGGCACCCCTCTTGCCTATGCCTATGGCAAGGTCAACATGTCAAAGGAACCCATGGCTCCAGAGCACTTTGTGACATACTAAGGGCCTGAAACCCACTTTAGAAATGCAAGTTTTAAAAAATTAAGAACTTTTCTTTATCCATCTCTTCAATCCAATCCTGGTTACCTCAACAACTAACCCTGATTCAACATGTTTTAGCTTATGCCACCTCAGTCACCCTTCAACCCAGTTCTTGTTTACTGATGCATTGCAACATAAAATAATTTTTAAAATCTGCAGAAAGTTCTGATCTTCCAATTAATGTTGGAAACTTGCATCCATAAATTGAATAGAGGCAATTCCATAGATCCATTCAGAATTCTTCTGATCTATTGACTATTTTACACCATGTTTTGCTGCTGCTGCAAGTAAGAATTTAATTGTTCTGGTTCAGGACATATGACAATAAACATGCTGTTAACTCTTGACTATCAGAATTTGATCCATTATCTGTTCCCAGCATTTTGTGTGCATTAACTATTAGTTAGGGTTTGTGAGGGTATCTTGGGGTAGGAATCTAAATCATTGATATGGTTAGAGATGTATATCGTATGGAGGTAATTTAATTGTGACATATTCAGGCCAAAATTTTTAAAACTGTTTATGATACACCCAAACGATTACACTTTGGTTAAATATAACATTAGCCTGAGAGAACATACACAAAATGAATGCACATATACAGTGAGAACAGTGAGTTTAACGATGGTCCCATTTATAAAGGCCATCTACAGAGCAGTTGCAAATGGCCAAGAGTGGGAGAAGAATTCTGCCTCCCCCTACCTTTCTCTATTAGCTACTGCAGGAAATGCAGAGGCACACAGAGTGAGTGAGGCCAGGATATGGCCTGACTGTGATGAACCTTGTTGTATTAATGGGTGGAGACATCACTGTCCCAATGCCATTCACTTCAGGAGGACAAAAAGAGCATGAAACATTTTCTATGTTTCGATGTTTCTATGAAAGGAAACTCATTCTAACAAAACCGTTCTCTGAAAACTCATCTTTTATGCCACTTTCGAATCTAATATGGATATTCTTGCTTCTCATCTAAACGAGAGGCCTTTGGCTACTGACCTAGTGAAGATAAAAGGCTATTTTTTGTTTATATTTCATGTTTCATATAATGCCATATATTAGCTATCATTTTGTCATACACCAGGTATGAAATTGGTTAATATTACAGACAAATGTGTATATCTCAGCAATGGTCTGTCATCATATCACAGGTATAAAATGGACCTCTCAGATATTTTTAAATATTTATTTTATGCTAAAGGTGTTAGATCACAGTATTATATAGTAAGGATAATAGTATCACCTGCCAGGTATGCAGGTATGTCATTGTATCTTCCATATTATTATTTGTGTGTGTGTGTGTGTGTGTGTGTGTGTGTGTGTGTGTGTGTGTGTGTGTGTGTGTGTGTGTGTGTGTGTGTGTGTGTGTGTGTGTGTGTGTGTGTGTGTTTGTGTTTGTGTGAATTTTATTTGTATCAGTTGCATCTCATCGTTATGTTAAATCCTAGGTTTTCCAAGATGTTATAGTCCATAGGATTCAGTGAAATATCTTAGAGACATCATAATGTTAAATCCACAGGTTTATCAAGGTGCAAAATCCCAGATACATCTTAGTGTTATATTCTATTATAACACTATTCTAATATATATTATATTATAATATATTCTATATTTGTTATATAATATAACGATGTTGAATTACAAATTAACATGTTCTATCTCAAATATATCACAAAGCATATGTATTATATCCCAGAATATATAAGAAGGATCTCGACCCAAAACGTCACCCATTCCTACACTCCAGAGATGCTGCCTGTCCCACTGAGTTACTCCAGCATTTTGTGTCTATCTGTGATTTATGTCTAATGTTTTTGTGTGTTGGCTAAGTCTGTGTGCCATAATGCTGCTGCAAGCATGGTTTTTATTGCACCTGTAGCTCACCCTACTTGGACATAAACTGAATTTGACTATAATCTCAGGTATATCAGACTATTATATCCTTGATATATCATGCTGTTAAATCATGAGTACTTCAAGATGTTGTATCCTGGGTATATGAGGGCGTGCAGCGTAGGTTTACTAGGTTAATTCCCGGAATGGCGGGACTATCATATGTTGAAAGACTGGAGCGACTAGGCTTGTATACACTGGAATTTAGAAGGATGAGAGGGGATCTTATCGAAACATATAAAATTATTAAGGGGTTGGACATGTTAGAGGCGGGAAACATGTTCCCAATGTTGGGGGAGTCCAGAACCAGGGACCACAGTTTAAGAATAAGGGGTAGGCCATTTAGAACAGAGATGAGGAAAAACTTTTTTAGTCAGAGAGTTGTGAATCTGTGGAATTCTCTGCCTCAGAGGGCAGTGGAGGCCAATTCTCTGAATACATTCAAGAGAGAGCTAGATAGAGCTCTTAAGGATAGCGGAGTCAGGGGGTATGGGGAGAAGGCAGGAACGGGGTACTGATTGAGAATGATCAGCCATGATCACATTGAATGGCGGTGCTGGCTCGAAGGGCCAAATGGCCTTCTCCTGCACCTATTTTCTATTGTCTATTCTATTGTCTATATATCGTGGTACCATATCAAAGGGATTTGAAGGTTACAAGGATATAAAATGTGATATCCTCGGCACATCATAATGTTACATTTCAAATATATTAGGGTGTTTTACATATAGATATACCATGAATATTTAAATATATATAGTGTATATCACAATGTTATGAGTCAGATATTTCACAGTGTTATATTCCAGGTGTATCATGGTAAAATGTCCCAGAACCTTCAAAGTGTTCTATCAAAGGTGCATCAGTATTTTTCCACCAAACATGTGAATCCCAGTTTCATGACAATTACACCATGTACATTAGCATGTTATTTCCCTTCTAATTCAAGATGTTAACACCAGAGTGTTCATAAATTATAGGAGCAGAATTAGGCCATTCGGCCCATCAAGTACTCGCCATTCAATATGGCTAATCTATCCTTCCCTCTCAACCCCATTCTCTTGCCTTCTCTCCATAACCTCGCATGGTGTAACAGAGTATCAGATCCCAGATATTGCATGGTGTAACATTATGGATGCCTCAAAGTGATGCGGCCCATGAATATTAGAGTATTAATTCCGACTGTGTTATACCCAAGTACATCAAGGAGTTTTGTCTAATTGTGGTATCCCGGCGTGTTACAGCACGCTGAGATGGCCCGGGTGTCTCAATCTGTTATTGCCCACGTGCACCCAGGTTGTATCACAGAGGACCCAGGCATAATTTACACAAACACTTCGCCTTAAACACAGCATCAACCTGTGGTTGTTAATAACCCATATCTTCTTAATTCATAGTGAACTCTGAAGCCCGACCTTTCAGAGGGCTCGTCGGTGTGAGAGCGTAGTTGAATTGCCACCTGGCCCAGCCAGTATCCCCTGGGCGTGAGAGTGGACAGAAGCTGGAGATAAATAACCCGTTACAGCGGCAGAATGCGCCGCCGCTCGGAGCAGTTTGCGGAAGTGAGTTTAGGATGTTGCATTAAGCAGGTTGGCGTGCGCATTGCAATGCCTTGGGGAGTATTGGTGCAATCCGGGGGAGAGAGAGAGACGGTCGGGCTGGTAGCTGGATTCCAAGGGCTGGTTAATTCCTCGGCCCTGATAGAGGAAAGCTCTTTGCGTTGGGATCTCCCGCTGAGGCGAGGCGAGGCGCTCTTACAAATACAGTCTATTACAGTTGCGAATGTGTGCCTTAACGCCCGCAGCGGTCCCAATCTACTTTCCTCAAGTCCACCCCGCCCCGAGATTTAAATAAAAACTGCTGGACATATCTAGAGATGCAGCATTGGCTGTCCGAGAGTGTGATTCGCCTCTTGGTTTCTCCAGAGCCTGCGGCGCCGCTCCTTCCTCGCCGAGAAAGAGAGAGTCGGGTCGGGTCGGGACGGGCAGGCATGCGGTCTCCACAGCCGCAACATAACACGGCTATTAAACGGGGCCCTCGTATAACGTGGACTTCTGTGTCTTGTGTAAAGACCATCAGATCAGGGAGAGAGAACATGCATCTGTAGCGACAGATAACGTAGCATGTGTAGGGAGATACGGGATTTGTTATTATCCGAGCGACAGCATGCAAGGGAAATATATGAACAGCGAGAATGGGGACTAACTAGACAATATATACACAGCGAGCGACGATATATAGTAAGATAATTCAGTTGTGGCGAGCAAGAACGTGAGTTGGAGACTACGCCAATCGTCAGCTAGGATAAATAAAGTGGGGGAAATGAGGGAGGATGTATATGATTGTTTGGTGCATAATGTAGTGAGAAACGCGATATAATGGGTGAAAAATGATGTTTGCGGGGGTGAATATATAATGATCTGATGGTGTCCTTATATATAACGAGGCTGAGAATAGGGTAGATGGGGGCATATAGTGAAGGGGAGTGCGCAAGATTGTAGATCTTACAGAAAGAGAGCCACACTATATGTGGGGATAGAGAATACCGTGAGGGATTGCTAATCTATCGTGCGGGCAAATATAGAAAGTGACTTTATATATAGTGCTAACATATCCAGTGAGTGAGATTGTATGTAGGTGATAATGTCATGTGCAGATATATATATATATATATATATATATATATATATATATATATATATATATATAATGGGGTAGAATATGTATGTAGTGTGAGAATGAAACGTGAAAATATACGGTGGATAGTAAAAATGTAGGAATTAACGGCCCACTGATAATGCGATGTATAAACGATGATCATTGCAGATATTGTGGGGATATATTGTGAGCGTCACTGCCTGTAGAAGGGAAAGACAACATATATGCGTGTATATAATTAGCGAGCAAGGACGCTTTGGTGGGGATATGTGAAGCTGGAACCTAGTATATATTTGGTGAGCCGCAATGTCTGATTAATGATAGAATTAACAATGTACATGAATGAGATCGTACATTATGAGTGGGGAGTATGTGGCGGGAAATGTTGATGGTGAACAAGGGTACATGTAGCGAGTGAAGGTAGACCGAGTGCGCGAAACTGATATACATTGAGAATGCACACGTGGTGAGAATGTATAAAGATTCACACATGAGAGAATATGCCTCCCTATAGCCCGTCTAATGTATGAGGTGCAAGCGCGTGTTGTTTACAATCCACTTGCATTTGTAACACAACCCGATGTAACTGCTAAATTACTGCTACGCCTTGAAGGGGGGAAGAATTCGCGATGTGCTCTCGAACACGATAAAGATTGCTCTGGAAAGTGGCGGTTTCCTCAGATCATTCCTTCGTGACTCTCCCGCCTTGTGAATCAAATAATTATTATGCCTTTTATTAGTAATGTGTTATTGTGATAGAAAAACACTGCAGCACATAAATATTTGCGAACATACACACCCCAGCAATTAAATTGTTGCGCAAACTCATCACTTTGCACGGCTGATTGTTTTGCTCGAGGGAGGAAAATGCCTTTATTAAAGATTTGGATCTGGATTTTTAAATAGGGCAACGTGTGAAAACTTACCGTGGGTGTGTGTATGAGCGTGTGTGTGTGTGTGACCCGGAGCGCGTCTTACGCTGAAAGTCTGGCTCGCTTTAATCGTGGCTCTGGGAGGGCGTGTGTGTGTGTAATGCGATAGTCTCCGTTTTTATGCCTTCGCCCTCCTCATTCGTGTAGAGCAGTCCAAGGGAAGGGAAGAGGCGAGAGAGAGAGAGAGAGAGAACGAGAAAAAGAGAGAGAGAAAGCGCGCAGACTGGAACAGGAGCTAAAAGGCGACAGATCTTTTTAACACATCCCAAGAAACACTAAAGTGGTGGGCCGCACTTTAAAAAAAAAAGAAGAGCTACTCCCTCTCTCAACTTAGGTCTCCCTTGGCACGGAGCTAAGTTTTAAGGGGGGCGGGAGATTGTTTGAGGACTCTGTGCGTCTTACAAAGAATCGCCGGTATCATCGCCGACCTAACGCCACTCTCAGTATCTCTCTTCCCCTGTATTGCCGAGAGATTTGCTTCTTGTTCGGACCGCGTCTCATTCAGTGTTACCACATCCCCAAGGATGTAACACGGAGGCAGAGAGAGAGAGAGAGAGGAAACCTTCAAACCAGCTTACAGAGGAAGTGACACCAACCCATGCTTAAAGAGAAGAGGGCATATTTTTTTCGTTCTGTAATCGTTTTTGATATAGAGAGATTGTAGTGCGGAGTATCAAGCGTGATAGAAGCCTCTGTGAGTGAGTGTGTGCGAGAGAGAGAGGAGAGAGGAGAGAGAGAGAGAGAGAGAGAGAGACAGGGGCATCGCACACCTCCGAGTGGGACAAGACACAGCTTGGGACGCACGGAATATAACGGGACTTGATCACGCCTGGAGTCTACCTGAATTGGAATTTACAATTTAAAAAAACCAACCCACAGGAACCCTCCGGGGAAGGGTCGCGGAGAGAAGATGACCGGGAGTGCGGGTCTGGCAGCCCTCCTGTGGATCACTTGCAGTTGTTTTCTCAAACTTGGAGCTGAGCAGAATGGTAAGAATACAATCTCTTAAAACTTTCCAAGTCTCTGGGTGGATGACTACTGTTCCTGTTGTAATAGTTTTCCTCCTGTGCAGTCTTAATCATTCCTAATTATTCCACATCAGTAAGATTTCCTTATCTGTGGATCGCACCGTTTTAATGGGACTTTGTAACAACGCCACGTTATTTGTTTTAACTGTGGAAGCGTTTCTTTTCCCTGCCTGCCGACCTCGGAGAGACCGGTGGCAGATGTGGAATCTGGCGGGTGTTAATAAAACATCTGGATTAAATAAAAGGGATTTTTTTTTGTAAGGAGAGAGAAAACATACAAAAGGGGGTTAAGACACGAAGTTACGTTGTCTTCAAGCCCATAAAAACAGCCAGACAGATCTCTGGTGGGGAGCCGGGGAGTGCGTGTAACTTTCACGGCCGCCGCCGTCTCTCGGTTGATTCTACAGGTAGAGAGAGGGAGAGGCGTAATCCGAGCCGCCATAAACCAGGGGGGGGGGGGGGGGGGGAGAGAGAGGAGAGTGGGGGGGGGGGGGGGAGAGGAGAGTGGGGGGGGGGATCAATTCAGCAGAATTTTATTCTGGGACTGGATAGAGAGGAAGATATGATTGTGGTAGGAAATATTGGAACCCGCTACTTCAAATTGGCCTTGCTCTCTCTGCCTGTGTGGAGCACTGACGGGCTGCCTTGGTCTCTCCGTTCATTCTCTCTCTGCTACACACACACACACTCACTCAATCAGTACCTCCGTCACGTACAAGTGAGAGGCTCTCTCTCTCTCTCCCTCTCTCTCTCTCTCTCTCTCCCCCCCTCTCCCCCCGTGGGTCTCCCGTCAGCCGGAGCCCGGTACCCGGGGTCTCTCTCTGCCTGGGTCCACAGCGCTCTCTCCCACTCCCACAGATGATACCTGTTACTCCGGTCTACCGGGTAATGCTGCATCTACTCGCTCTCCAGGAGTAATAATATAACCGGGACAGAGAGTGGCTCAGCCTACTGCGGCTGGACGGATATCCCCGGCCCCCCGGACTGATGCCATCGCCCACAGGGCAGCCAAACCGAGACCACCCGCTCCAACTCTAATGCACCGGCCGGCCAGATTGGGGTCCACGCCCCGCACATAACCCCAGCGGAGCTCCGGCCACGGGGAGTGACCACTCGCCCGGGCTCCATGCGGCAGCGACCGGCTCCAGGCTCCTGTACACAGGGAGTGACCACTGCCCGGCTCCGGGCTCCAGTACACAGGGACTGACCACTGCCCGGCTCCGGGCTCCAGGCTCCAGTACACAGGGAGTGACCACTGCCCGGCTCCAGGCTCCAGGCTCCAGTACACAGGGACTGACCACTGCCCGGCTCCAGGCTCCAGTACACAGGGACTGACCACTGCCCGGCTCCGGGCTCCGGGCTCCAGTACACAAGGACTGACCACTCGCCCGGCTCCGGGCTCCAGGCTCCAGTACACAGGGAGTGACCACTGCCCGGCTCCGGGCTCCAGGCTCCAGTACACAGGGAGTGACCACTGCCCGGGCTCCAGGCTCCAGTACACAGGGACTGACCACTGCCCGGCTCCAGGCTCCAGGCTCCAGTACACAGGGACTGACCACTGCCCGGCTCCGGGCTCCAGGCTCCAGTACACAGGGACTGACCACTCGCCCGGCTCCGGGCTCCAGTACACAGGGAGTGACCACTGCCCGGCTCCAGGCTCCAGGCTCCTGTACACAGGGACTGACCACTGCCCGGCTCCAGGCTCCAGGCTCCTGTACACAGGGACTGACCACTGCCCGGCTCCTGGCTCCAGGCTCCTGTACACAGGGACTGACCACTGCCCGGCTCCGGGCTCCAGGCTCCTGTACACAGGGAGTGACCACTGCCCGGCTCCGGGCTCCAGCCCCACCACCCGCTGTCCACACCGGTCTCGGTCTGTTTCCCTTTCTGCGCCGCTTCAATCTGCGTCTTGATGCGGAGAAATAAAACCCGCTCACGTCCTCCCCCTCATGTAGCGGGCTGCTGCGGTTCACCGGCCCCAGCACCAGCCCCAGCACCAGCCCCAGCACCAGCCCCAGCACCAGCCCCAGCACCAGCCCCAGCACCAGCCCCAGCACCAGCCCCAGCACCAGCCCCAGCACCAGCCCCAGCACCAGCCCCAGCACCAGCCCCAGCACCAGCCCCAGCACCAGCCCCAGCACCAGCCCCAGCACCAGCCCCAGCACCAGCCCCAGCACCAGCCCCAGCACCAGCACCAGCCCCAGCACCAGCCCCAGCACCAGCCCCAGCACCAGCCCCAGCACCAGCCCCGGGAGGAGGAATGTGGGGAATCCCTCGGCAGCGAGGACGCTGTGGTTTAGCTCCCAAACTTAGGACCCGTCCCTTCTCTCCAGAGATGCTGTCTGTCGCGCCGAGCTACCCCAGCACTTTCCAAAAGCAGCCTTCATGCTGAGCACGGGACAGTTTCGACATAAAAGTTACCAAAGCACCCAAGTGCGACCCGCCGAGGCGCCCTCTCCAGTATTTACACGGGCCCCCGACGCCACGGTAAACTGGGTACAGACGCTTGAGGACAGAGGTTCAAAGCAGCGGCGGGAAAACGAATTCCCTTTGAGACAATTTGTGAGGTGGGATTGTGTCTGACATCTTTACATTCTGCAGGGAAGGCAGCTGGTTGCTGTCGCTGGGTGTGTTTACCCTGAAACGGCCCTGTAGAGTGGTCCGCAGGAACAGATAGAGAGTGCTTGAAGCCGGTGGATAAAGTGTGTATGGGATGGGGGAGACATGGTTGTCTTGTGGGAGATGGATAGGGTGGATGAAATGTGCAAAGAAGCCGCAGATGCTGGAAATCCTAAAATATATGTAGAAAAACGCTGGAAATACTCAGTAGGTCAGGGCGAATCTGTGGAAGGATGTGACATGTGTTGGAGGGAGATAGACACAAAAGGCTGCACTAACTCAATGGGCCAGACAGCATCTCTGGAGAAAAGGAATAGGTCTGTCCTGCTGAGTTACACCATCCTTTTATGTCAATCTTCGGTTTAAACCAGCATCTGCAGCTCCTCCCTACACATTGGAGGCAGGTAGATATTGTGGTAGAGTAAAGGAACATATGCACCCATCTACACCAACTCTACTCCAATTCCACGTTCCCGCTCATATTCCCAATAACTCTTGCCACCTCAGCTTTCTTACCATCTACCTAACACCAGGGCCAATTAACCTACCGATCAATGCATCTTTGGGAGAAAACCGGAGCACCCAGAGGAAACACATGCAGTCACCGGGAGAAACCTTTAGATAGGCAAACTCCACACTGGCAGAACCAGAGGTCAGATTTAAAGCTGGGTTTCTAAAGCTACAGTGTACGCAAAAGGACCGGGATCAGTGACTGCAGTCAAATTAATTAATAGAAGCACTTCAACTGGAAACCAAAGACAGTAGTAGTCATTGGAGCTAAAATCCCTGCTGATTTTCTCTCTCTGGTACCAGGGTTGCAAGACCAAATAGATCACACCAGCTCCATAGGAGCTGAGACCAATTTAACATCATACACTAGCAAGAAATCTAGTTATAGATATGAGCGCAGAAATGGCACGGAGTTTATATTGGGCAAGTGCGAGATTTTGCACTTTGGGAAGTCAAATATTAGAAGAAAGGATACAGTCAATGGCAGGGCTGAATGGCTTTGATATATGAAGGGAACTTCGGATCCAAGCTGATTGCTCCCTGAAAGTAACAATACAATTAAGAAGGGTCTCGACCCGAAACGTCGCCCATTCCTTCTCTCCTGAGATGCTGCCTGACCTGCTGAGTTACTCCAGCATTTTGTGAATAAATACAATTAGGTAGATCGGTAAAGAAGCATATGGTATGCTTGTTTTCATTCTTTGGGGTATTAAGTATAAGTGTCAGGAAGACTCTTGCATGCATTATAAAACTTTGCGGCATTAATGTTGGAAACGTTTAAAGGAGATGCGCAGAACAAGTATTTTACAGTAATAAAGGGGGTGGTGGGTACTCATGCTGCCGGGGGTGGTGGTACAAGTAAATATAATAGTGGTGTTCAATAGACATTTAGATAGGTACCAAAATATGCCAGGAATGGGGGGATATGGTCCATATGCAGGCAGAAGTGATGTTTATTATGGTAAATAGACACAAAAGGCTGGAGTAACGCAGCATCTCTGGAGAGAAGGAATGGGTGACGTTTTGGATCGAGACTTCTTCAGACTGAAAGTCATGGGAAAGGGAAACGAGAGACATAGACAATGATGTAGAGAGATAAATAACAATGAATGAAAGATATGCAAAAAAGTTACGATGATAAAGGAAACAGGCCATTGTTAGCTGTTTGTTGGGTGAAAACAAGAAGCTGGTGTGATATGGTATCATGTTCAGCACAGGCACTGTGGGCCGTAGGGTTTGTTCCTTTGCTGAACTATTCTCTGTTCTAGTCTGTAGCTTCTGGAATTCAGTGGCCTCACCTGTGGAATAGTTATCTGGCGGCGGGTTGCATCAGTAGAACTGGTACCATGTGCAGGTACCTGTACTTGTACAACGTGTGTCATGATGAGTTGTCTGCATTCAAAGCAAGATTTAAGCATGGCTCAAAAATGTCCCAGGTGTCTCTGGAAACTCATAATGCTTGAAACTTGCAAATGTCAACTTCAGTAATGGTATGGTCCCAATTCCCTTAAGATTTTTCTTACTATTTCAAAAAGTTCAGTTTACAAGTATCCTGAAATCCTAAATGAACTGTCTGTGCCTGAAACTTGGTGAACGCATTTCATGCGACTGTTAAGCTTCTTGAGAATTTATTTCTTAGTTAATGGATGAGTTGCATCAGCTTCGTCGTTATCATGTAAGCATCACTCAGTCATTGTGCTTCTGTCGGCTCCCTCGTATTCCCAAGTTCTCATCCCACAGACCATAAATTACACCATGTTAACTCGGCACATGGGCAGTTTTTCCCAAGGAGTTCAGTGGGACATCCAGTTATTCCCCCCTACCTTGTCCCTGCCCCTACAAACATCCAACTCGTAAAGCTCATGGTCTAAACACACTACATCTTCACTCTTCTCAAACTAAATTCATCCTATTGCATGGACAAAAGCTGGATCTCTACAATGAGAGAGAACACAATAGTTTAGTTCAGTTTCTTGTCATGTGTGCCGAGATAAGGTGAAAAGCTTTTGTTGCATGCTAACCAGTCAGCAGAAAGACAATACACCATTACAATCGATCCATTTACATGGATACATATAATGGAATAACGTTAAGTGCAAGGTAAAGCCAGCAAAGTCCGATCAAGGATAGTCCGAGGGTCACTAAAGAGTTAAAGAAATATGTGTGCAAATGAGATTGATTGGACTTTTTGCAGTGGCCAGTATAGAGTTGATGGGCTGAATGGTCTCCTATGTTAGGATTGCCTTGCTTGCAGCGGTGGGCACTCAGTGGGACAGTGCTGTCAGTTTTTCTCCTCATGCAATATAGCTGCGAATAAAAACAGTGAAAGAGAATTTTCCCCTCGCTCTATTTCCACACCAACAATTAAATGTTTCCCTACCTTTTTAGGAATGTGTTTAGTTTACAAAGGAATGTTTAGAGCTGCATGGGATATTTTGGTCCGAGACAGTCATTAGTTGGCAGCTCTGTCTCAATACGTGAGTCATGGCAGAGTGCATTTCAACCCTTGTCTGTCAAAATAAGCCTCCGTCCCATCCACCGTTGGCACCGAGTTCTGTGAAGTGTTTGTGTACCAATTGCAGCTACAGTACTTTTCACTGCCTGGGAAATAAACACGCAGGAACTGAGGTCTGGATTTACGTTACACCTTTCAGAAACCCAGTATGTCCTCAAAGTCAGTGAAGTGCTTTGGAAGTGGAGCCACTGTTAAGATTGAGCAGCTCAGTTGTACACAGCAAGCTCTCACGAACAGTGTGAATCAGACCACCCCTTTCCATGGCATTAATTTGAGAGCATTGTGTGTCTGTTGCCATTAGCAGAGTATATGAATGCAGCATCAGTGAAGGGATGGGGATAATTTCAATTTACATTGTCCTTTTATTATGTATTATTACTTTTTTTTTTGTGTTTACGTATGTGTGCGAATGTGTGTGTGTGTGTGTATATATATATATATATATATATATATATATATATATATATATATATGATATATATGTGTGTATTTGTGAGCATGTGTATATAGACATGCACTGAACTTTTTTTCTCTCTCGTTTATTATGTTGTTTTCAGTGTACTATGTTTACATATTCTGTTGTGCTGCTGCAAGTCAGAGTAAGAATTTCATTGTTCTATCTGGGACATATGACAATAAAACACTCGTGACACGTGAATGGAACAAGGGATTTACTGTGTTTCCACAAGCCTGTGCTCCCTGCCTCCGTAGACGAGCCTGTCATAGTTTGGGAGGTGCTACTTTGGAAGTTTTGGCAAGCTGTCTCAGTTTATCTCATAGCTGGTGCGCACTAATCCCTGTAGTGTGCTGATGATGGGAGATGGTGGAGATGGGGAGTAGGTGATGCAGGTGGGAGGGTGGGTTGTCGATCAAATGGGTAGCTTTAACGTGGGCGGTGTGGAGGTTTTTGATTGTTGTGAGACTTTCACACGTCAGGCCAAGTGGACAGTTTGGGATGTGACTGCTGCGTTGTACATCAAATAAAGGACACTAGATCCTTCTATGAGGAGGAAATAATTTTTAAAAAGGGTCAGTACATAATAATGGAAGATTTTAACAGTTCTATTGATGCACTAACTCCCCTAACACCTAAACATCAAAGGGTGTTTAAAAAAAACCAAAATAATAACTTGCTTTAGACTGTGCACCCACAGCATAACTGATGAGGACTGTACACATTTAAATATGGTAACCATGGCCATGACTCTGATAACTCGTCTTAAATTCAAATGACTCAGAACGCTGGTTAATAACAGATCCTGAACAAATGAGCTGTAATCAGTTTCGTATAAACTGTCCAATTCCAATTACAGCATTTCCTCCTCTTCTTCCCCTCTCCCCACGCATAGACACACTGAGAAGTGATAGGCTAATGTGGCTGATGTCATTCGGTGGTGGGCAAGACTGGGGTGACCACTGGAGAGGTTGAAATCGGAAGCTTGTTTTCTTCTTTTAAAACTGTATGAAAATAGCTCGTTTGAAAATTTGAAGTTCCTTCTGTGGTCCCAGGACTCCTTGCTTGACCCATTTCCTTGCACCTTCCCAGCCAAACATCCTCTGGTCCACCAACTTCCTCACACAACTGGAGGCAGCAGGCGCCCCCTTGAGGAACTGCCGTGTCCCTGCTCCGTGTGCATTGGCTGGTTGCCTGGTGCTACACACACCTCTGGAATGCCAGCCTAGATTTTCTCCCCAAAATTCTGGTGAAGGGAATGCATCCACCACTTTGTGACCGAGCAAGTGCTAAAATAATGTCCTATCTCTCAGGAGATGCAATGGCACTACTTTGAAGAACAGCAAATGAATTCTCCCAAGTGTCCCGGTTGATATTCATTTCCGTGTAAAGGTAGCAGAGTGGAGCAGCTGGTAGAGCCATGGCTTCGCAGCACCAGATACACAGGTTCAATCCTGACCTCAGCTCCTGTCCGTGTGGAGTTTGCACGTTCTCCCTGCGATTGTGTCCGGTTCTCCCCGGCTGCTCCAGTTTCCAAGCAAAGACATGCGCTTCGTACGTCAATTGGCTGCTGAGATTTGTCCTTAGTGTGTTGGTAGAATCTGGGGAGAGGTGATGGGAATCTGTGGAGAAAATAAAACAGGACCAGTATAAAATGGTGGTTGATAATCAGTGTGGACATGATGGTCTGATGGATCTGCTTCTGTGCTGTATATCTCCGTGACTAAATTACTCTTCTTCCAACATCATTAAAAAATATGATCAGATTGGTGTTTGTGGGAGCCTGCTGCACACATATTAATGCCAAATTAGTGACGCTATGACAGTAATTGCACTTCAAATCACTGCACTGCCTGTGAACATGTTGGGATCGCCCTGTTTGTGACTGGCACTGTATAAATGCATGCAAGCTCAGCTAATGATGGTTGGGAGAGTTTCATGCAATGGACCACATTGTTAACAACTCCACAAGGATTACACAAACCTGTAGCTTGCAAGAAGAAAAACTGGGAAGCTCTCAAATATTGGAACGTCGCACCATTGGCAAGGAAAAAGGAGAGATCACTGCCTCTGATCCACTGTTGAGGCCGCAGTTCAGATGATGACTTCACAAAGAAGTCCATTATTTTGTAAATGAATGAGGGGATGCAAACCTGCATTCAGCTGAATGGAGTTGAGATACAGGTCAGCCTTGACCTAATTGAACAGCAAAACAAAATAGAAGGGCTGAATGGCCTCCTCTGTCCAATGATGTCGGTTGATCCCAGTTTAAAAGATTGGGGTCATGGAATATAGTACAGCACAGGAACAGGCCGTTCGGCCCACAATGTCTGCAGGTCACTTAGACTTGTGTTCGCGATTGCTGACCAGTTACAATAGATAAGGGAAATTTGATCCTTTGAATATAAACAGTATAGGCATGGGAGCAGACCCCTTCAGGCCCTGACATGTTATTTGGTAGTGGGTATGGAGAGTACACAAGGTTACCCAAGATCAACTGCAGTGCTGAATACGCTTGGCACCATCAAAAAGGAATAGTATTGCCTCTGGATACTGTGGAATGAAAAATATCTTTCTGAACTGACAGACTTTATGTTCTCTCCCCTGAGTTAAATTTGATCAGTGAAAATTTCTGTGCTATGAGTAAAATAAAGCAGATTTCTTCCTTTCATTTTTGAGGTGATGCCTATGTTTGTATTCAGCTAGAAAAAAAAACAAAGCGCTGCAGGAACTCATGAAATGTTTAGGCAATGTTTTGGGTTGAGACCCTTCTTCAGACTGATGGAGTGGAGGGGAGAAAGACCAGAAAGCTGGTCACAGAAGGGGCGCTATGAGAGGGCATCTCACATAACTCCCATTGGAGAGAGGAGGATACTTCTCTTCAAAGTAGTGTAAGAAAATAACTGCAGATGCTGGTACAAATCGAAGGTATTTATTCACAAAATGCTGGAGTAACTCAGCAGGTCAGGCAGCATCTCAGGAGAGAAGGAATGGGTGACGTTTCGGATCGAGACCCTTCTTCAGACTGATGTGAAGTAGGCTACTTTTAGCAGACGCCAAAGTGGATCCGTAATGGAGACACAAGAGACTGTAGATCCTTGAACCTTGAACCTCAAACAAAGTTGCTGGAGGAATTCAGTGGATCAGACATTATCAGTGGAGGAAAATGAAGAGGAAACCCAACTCAAAATGTTGTCTGTCCATTTCCCTCCACAGATGCTGTCTGATTCATTGAGTTTCCCTAACAGTTTGTTATTTGCTCAAGATTCCAGCATCTACAATTTATGGTGTCTCTATATTGATGTTCACTGTTCCTGGTCCCACGCCTAATGGAGGATAACCATCATTCGCCCTCACTTCAAAAGCCAACAATTGCTCTCTGATACCCTGTTGCACAGATCAAGTTCTTTTCCCTCCTCCATCCACACTTCTATTGTCCCCCTTTCTCCTGCCCTCTCCCCTTCCTTTCCACCCACTGTCCTTCCCTCAGATTCTAAAATTCACTCCCGACTCTGCATCTTTCATCTTATCATAATCCACATCTGCACGCTTTTGTTTCCACATCACCTTCAGCCTTGGTTACTATCTGCACCATCTGCCAATGATCCCTTCACACCAGCATCCACCTATCACTTGGCAGTTCTTGCTCTGCCCCCTTCGCCTCATTTCTCTCTCCCAGTATTTTCCCCTCTGCTCCCATCAGTCTGAAGAACCGCCCAACCCAAAATGTGGTAGGTCCTTTTCCCTCCATAGATGCTGCCTGGCCCGCTGAGTTCCTCCAAGCCTTTGTTTTTTGTTCAACTTCCACTCCTTGGGGCTGAAGCTAAGAATGGAGCAGACCCCTCTATATGGTCCCCTCGCCCCAGGAGGTGTCACCAGGTGGCGACAAAGAGCAGGATCAGACTTCCCCGAATCCTACCCCACTTAAATGTCACTGAGACCCACGGTAGAACTTCTGGCATCCAAAATGGGATCAGCTCACCTTGAAGCATTGACTCTGCATCTTCCTCCACAGATACTACCTGACAGTTCCAACATTAACCATTCCAACAATACATTCCTCCCTCCTAAACCCTGCAACTCCTTAAGAGAGGCACACCCTCGAGATCTCTGTGCCACTCTGCTTCTGGTCTTGTGTACAGGCCCCATTTTTAACCCCCTCTGCTTGCAGTCAGGCCTTAATCTGCTGACATCAAGTCTTGGAATCAGCCGTTCTGCTCCACTTCCCCTTTCCCAAATGTTTGTTTATGACCTCCTGTGGCTCTGTGATAACTCACCCACCAAGGTCGTGGAATGTTTTATCAAGCTTAATGGCAGCAAATAAACATGATATGTTGCACCCATTTAAGAAATCTGTGACACATCCTCGTAATAGTAAATCCTATCTCATGCACCACACTAGTTGGGAATCACTCAAATCAGGTAGGCACCCAACTTCAAGGTAATTGTGGTTTACTATGAAGACTCCAACAATGGCAATGACTTGATCATATGTTTGAATGGCTTTGGCCGAGGGACAAATAGAGGCCAGTATACCCAAGGGATGGCCCCGATTATCCTGCCGGCTCTGTTATATTCAGCTTAAGAGGGCAATTGATTGCTGAGGTTAATATGTTGTCTGAAAGGTGACACCTTGGTACCGGTTCTCCAATTTGGAATTTGAACCCACGGCCTTCTGGCTCAAGGGGGCTGCAACTAAGCCGCAGCTGACACGGCCTCTAAGGCTTTCCTCAAACCCCTTTTGGAAAGCACTGAGTGCGTGCGGAGAGTTTCCTTTGGGCCAGTTAAGTGATTCCTCAGGAGCCTTCCCCACAGGTGTCAACACTTTTAAATCCCAGCTGGGAGCATCCACGCAATGAGAAAACCAAACCACGGCTGAGGAGGCTGGAGCTTTCTTTTCAATTTGTTCATTCAATTTACAGCATCTGGACAACACAAGCCGGGGCACTGTTTATTGCCCATTTCTAAATTCCACGTGAGCTTAATGTCCTCCTCCATCATTTCAGAGCCAGCCACGTAGTTGAGATCTAGACCTACCTGTAGGCCAGATTGTTTAAGTATTTTAGCAAAGCAGGTGGGGTTTTTACAACCAGACGCTTGGTTGCAGCCATCGTTACTAATGATGAATTTTCACAACATTCCGCAGTATTAACCAAGTTCAAACTGTGGCTGAATTTGAATTCAGGTTAAAGGTAGACACAAAAAACTGGAGTAACTCAGCGGGACAGGCAGCATCTCTGGAGAGAAGGAATGGGCGACGTTTCGGATCGAGACCCTTCTTTTGAATTCAGGTCATTGGATTGTTGGTTCCCCACTTTAAGATGACTAAACTGACAATTTAGCTGTTGTACCACTGTCAAATCCCTCTCACAGGCTTTTCCAATCAGTCCTGCTCTCTGTAACTATGCAGGTATTTCCTCTTTTGGTCTTTCCAGCTTATTTTCCTTCTGCGGATTCTTGGAACCCTTCCCTCCCACTTCCAGCGGGGTGGCTCGGAGTGTATGAGAGCCTTGGTGTGGGTGAGAGGGGATGAGAGAGAGCAGTGACAAGGCTGTTGATAGAAGGCCAGTGTGCATCTGCAGAGCTGGCAAGAAACCAAATGATTCTACCTTCCCAAGGAAAATGTTAAAAAAACATGCTTCATTCCAACAGCTGCTGCCGTCTGTCTGTGGCCCGTGTGATGTCGGTCCAGACTCGGGTTGGGAAATTGCATCAAAGAACTCACTTGCCGATCGCCAACCTGAATCGCCCTCTCACTCCCATCTGGGCTCCCCTCCCTGTGAGTGTGCGACACACTCAAACGATCACCCCTGAATGGCTCCACTCTGTTGAGGCCGGTGCTGTCTTCCACCTCAAGTGAGGAGAACGAGCCTGGAATTGGCTTCTCCTGCCTGCTCTAAGGTCAAATAGCCCAACGATATTCCTTGACATTGTGGTGTAGCACAGGGAAGTCCCACATGAATTACTCAACAGTTGGAAATGTGTTGGCGGTGGTTAAATGTACACTCCTGTTTCAGACTGTCTGGGAAGGAATATTTTGGAGTATGTGTTCCCTTATATGCCAAGGGATTTTCCCAGCTTTTTTCACTTCTCCAGAGTGAAGGGGCAATGCAGTGTGTCGGAGTAGGTGAGTTGTGAGAAGGTGTTTGGCCAATGATTTCCAGGAAGCATGAATCAGGCAGCACCCAGAGACCTTGATGGACCAAGTGGCATTCTTCTGCCCCTTATTATCATGTAATACTGTCAAAGTCTTAGAGACGTTTTGGCCCACGTTCCCAATCTGGCTCTTTGAAACCAAAGTCTTCGTCTCAGTCTTTCCCCATTACTTAACAACTCCTTTTCCCTTTCCCCACTATTTATTCAAATTCCCTTTCGTCGCATGATTATTGTTACCTCTTCTCCTGTCATTCATTTTGATTTATTGGAAAATATCGGCACACATTTTCTCAGCTTCTTAAATTGTAATTTCTATATATTTTTTGGTAATTTATTTCCGAAATGTTTTTGCATTCCCAAAGCAAAAGTCTTTTCCTGAGGTTAATTAATCTACCAGTGTGGGAAAAGATCTTGTTGGATCAGCAAGCATCTTTCCATCTTTGCCTGCCTTATTTACCCTTGAAACTTGCTTCATTCCAGAAATCACCCCTTCTCATCGTGTTGTTTTAAGGTTGTTTAACTAACTTTTCCCAGTTGGTTCACAAATGACTGCAAAACACTCAATAGAATAGGATTGCAAAATGAGAACTAGATGCCGGGCACATTATTGCCGCTTTAACCAGTCATTATTAACTACCAGTAGAAACAAGGAACTGCAGATGCTGGCTTACAGAAATGGACACAAAGTGCTGGAGTAATTTGACGGGTCGGGCAGTAACCTCTGGGGAACATGGATAGGTGATGTTTCGGGGTAGGAACCTTCTTTAGTCTGAAGAAAGGTCCCGACCTAAAATATCATCTACAGTATCTATGTTCTCCAGAGGTACTACCTGACGTGCCGAGTTACTCCAGTACTTTGTGTCTTTTTTCATTGTTAACTACTGACCCGTCTTTAACTTTCTGTCCAACTCTTGCACCTACTGTTCTTTCGGTCATCCTAGCTCTATGTTTTGGGAGCCCCACCCCCTTCCTGTACCACCCTGCTTGCCCCTTGTCATCAACCCTCTGGCCACCTTTCATTTCAATAGTATTACTTTACTTTGAGCAATTAGACCTCCACAAACTGCCACCAAACCTTCCACCCTGTCAACAGGGTTGAGTGCATAAGAGCAACATGATGGCGCAGTGGTAGAGTTGCTGCCTTACTGTGCCAGAGACCCAGGTTTGATCCTGACAATGGGTGCTGAATGTACAGAGTTTGTACGTTCTCCCCGTGACCTGGGTTTTCTCCAGGAGCTCCGGTTTCCTCCAACACTCCAAAGATGTACAGTTTGGAGGTTAATTGGCTTGGTAAAATTGTAAATGGTCCCTAGTGTGAGGATAGTATTAGTGTGCAGATGTCACTGGACAGCACAGACTCGGTGGGCGGAAGGGCCTGTTTCCGCGCTGTATCTCTAAACTAAACTAAAAGTTGAATGCGCATGTTCCCTGGGAGAAGACCAGCTCCTTCAGCAACATTGCACCTTGTCCCTTTCTTTCAAGTGTGAGAGAGAAGCAGAGGATACCAACAGCCAGAGTCACCTGAAACCATTTATATATCTTAGTCAAATCTTCCACCACCAGCAATGGAACAGCTGAACTCAGACATGGTTTGCATACATATTACAGTGAGTTCCTGGGGACTGTTGAGGGTTTAAAGGCAACATAAGCTCTGCACATGGAAGGGGTGGGGAGAACAAGGCTTCAGACATAGTGAGAAACAGCATGGAAATAAGCCATCAACCCACAGAGTCCCCACCGACTGTCAATCATCCATTTACTCTAACACTGCACTAATCCCTAGTTATTCTCCCCTCATTCCCATTAACTACCCCTCCCACTCACAAGGGGCATTTTACACAGGTCAATTAATCTACCACAAAGTTTTAGAGGCAATGGAATTTTTGGGTCGGGACCATCTACAGCCTCCAGTCGAAAATTAGATGCTGCCTGCCCCATTGAGCTAGTCAGCACATCGTGCTTTGCACAATATTCCAGCATCTGCAGTTTCCTTAGGCGCCAATTAATGACGACGTGAGAGGAAACTGGAGGAAACCCACACCCCTATGGTCACAGGGAGAACATGCAAACTCTGCACAGACAGCGCCCGAGATCAGGATGGAACACGGGTCTCTGGAACTCAACCAGCTTCTCCCCGATCACATTCTTTTCCCTGGACCATCAGTATTCCAGAGAGACCATAGTGGCAGGGGGCTCGCAGTAATTGGAGAGTTGGTAGTTGCTTTCAAAAACCGGGAGGGCTTTTGATGAAGAACATTGGATGAAACAATTCCTCTGGGAGGAGGGTTGATAACCAGAAGACACAGATTTAAGACAAGGGCGAGATAAGAAAATCCTATGTCTGATGAAGGGTCTCGACCTGAAACGTCACCCATTCCTTTTCTCCAGCGATGCTGCCTGACTCGTTGAGTTACTCCAGCATTTTGTGTCCATCATAAGAAAATCCGATCGTTACAACATTAAATGCACTCTGAAATGGCAGTGGGAGGAGATTTCATAGTAATTTAACAGTCGGGGACTGTGCCATGGACAGACGCACAGAGGTGCAGGGAAAGAGCAGCGGGATGCGATTAAATAGATGACTCCTCTAAGCCCAGTGCAGGTGGACAGGGTGGAGTGTCGTCCTTGTGTCAGGAGCCCCTCGGCCTGATGCTCCACAGGCTCCTGGTTCCCCCCTCCACCTTCCGGGAGGAAAGCGTCAGAGGTCCCAGGGCTGCTGGCCGCTGATGTCTGCGCTGCCACTGAGTTATGAGCAGTAGCTCTGGTACCTGACTTGTGGAGCACTAGAGGCCAAGCTTCCTTTGAGGAGCTTCCAAACAGATGGGTTTTCCAGATGTGTGACCGCGCGGTCACATGATGCGAGTGCGCTGGCTCAGCAATAAAAATTATTTATGGTCGTCATTTTGATTAATCTTACAATCAACCCAATGATTTTGTTTGCAATATCCATTTATAAAACATCATAAATCACGCTTAATGTGATGCTATCTTTCTTTATCATTCATCCATGAGCACGGTTCAGTGCAAGATCTTCCTCTGCCCTTTGCTGTGAACGTGAGAACTCATGCAGGATAATTAGAAATGGAGAGACAGAGGATGGAGAGGCTTGTACTTAAACAGCCCTGTGACATAAAGAGCTGACAGCTCATGAGACACAAAATGCTGGAGTAACTCTCTGCTGCCTGCCCTGCTGAGTTACTCCAGCATTTTGTGTCTATCTTCGGTGTAAACCAGTATCTGCAGTTCCTTCCTACACATGTTGACAGGTCATGGGATGCACTTGGTGTGCAGACAGTGTCACCGGGAGCTTTCCACTTCCCCTGCAAGGCCATGCAGTCACTTCTGAGGAGTGAAATCATCCCCTGCCCAAGGACTGGATAGGAGGCAATGTGGGAAGGAACATGAGTCAAGAGTATGTTTGGGGTGGACCCAATGGAAGAAACTAGGGAGAATTGTGTTCCGATCCAGCTAATCAATCAGTGGTAGTGCAGGAGTCTAATCCTCTCATTGATTCATGCAGTATGGAAACAGGCCCTTCGGCCCATCAATGACAGATCACTTATACTAACCCTATATTTTCCAGACTGCTATTTTTTTCCAGATTCTACCCCTCTCACACATACAAGGAGCAGCTTGCATCAGTCTATTAAACTGCCGATCCCCTTCCTTACCCCCCCCCCCCCCCACACCACGTCTTTGGGAGGTGGGAGAGAAACTGGAAGACCTAAGGAAACCCGCAAGGATGTGCAAACTTCACGGAGATTGCACCTGAGGTCAGGATCGAAGGTGGCGCAGCTGGAGCTGTGGGGCAGCAGATCTACTAGCTGCGCCATTGTGCTGCCCCATCTCTTTGGATCTCGACCCGAAACGTCACCCATTCCTTCTCTCCAGAGATGCTGCCTGTCCCGATGAGTTACTCCAGCTTTTTGTGCATATCTTTGGTTTAAACCACCATCTGCAGTTCATTCTTACACTCTTTACTTGGTTTGTTAAGCTGAATGTTGGTTGCGGGGAATAGGAGGACAAAACTGCAGAAGCAGGGCAGGGTTCAGTGAAACTAAAGCAGTGTTAATAACCTGATGGTGTCGCTCCCCCTCACTAGCTCGGTTTCTGCCCACTCTGCAGACTGCAGTAAACTAATCTCTACATCAGGGAAGCTCACTGAGGACAGGAGGCCTTTCTCTGTTTAAAGGACCGCTGTTTAGCACATAAATGCTTCCTGTCATCACTAGACTCCCTTATCCATGAAGCTGATGCCGAGATATGCTGGTTTGCATTCAGCAAGGTTACACACTGTTATCAGCATCATAAATAAAACGCTATCACATTGATCCAAGAGATTCCCGAAACAATATGCCTTTGAATAGGTCTTTCTTCGAATATTTTTTTATTTTCCCTTGCGTTTATGGTGGCCTTTTCCCACTCTTGAGATAAGGGATAGAACATTTGCATTTTTCACACTCAGTGCCAGCATCCAAGCCTCCAAATGGTGCAGGCTAAAACTCTGCTTGAATACAAACTAAATCATCCACTTGGCAAGGTACGTCTTTAGCTTTTGCCAAGAGATGTGTGGGTTCAAACTATTCAATCGAGCCGAGCGTGTTTAACCATGTGTGATGCAAATGCAGCATAGAGGGAGTGCTGCGATGTCAGAATTGTTAGCCTCCAGGGTGCTGCTTGTGAAATACCCTTTGGAAATATTCAGTGTCTCTATTTCACATATGAATAATTTAGTTATCCCTCAATGAAACCAAACTTTCCTTCTAGTTATTCCTAAATCAAAGTTATTTGTCAGTCTAAAGATAGACACAAAGTGCTAGAGTAACTCAGTTGGTCAGGTAACATCTCTGGAGAAAAAGGATGGGTGACATCTTGGGTTAGATGTTTGTGAGGTCTTTCAATGTGCACGTTCTGGCCAGGACATTTCAGGCACATTGCCTCTACAAGTGTTCTCAGTTCGATGATAACCATGAAATTAGCTGCTCTTCTTCACATTTTCACATCAGTGAAACTATTTCATTTGGTGTGAAATATTTTATCATGTCCTATGTGGTGAGAGGTATTATTTGAATCAAACTGTTTATAGCAGGAGTGTGGTAATAAAGATGAGTCTGCATGCATGGCTACAGCAGGTAGAGTTCTTCAGTGAGGTCATTAAGTCAAGACATTCCTGTCATTTTGCCCAACCCATAGCCCAGATAGGGGCAGGAGGGGGTACTAGGGGCAAGCAAAGCTTCATAGTGACTCATCTTTAAACAAACATATCAGTAAGGCATGATAAGTCAAGCAAATCTCCTGCATTCACATCTTTACACCCGATCTTCAATTAAATGATGCATTTAGAACTCAGCAGGCGTGTTACAGTCCAAAGCACCTTATTGAGGTTAAATTCTTTCCTGATATTTGTTCATAGAATTAAGTGTTCCTTTCACATTGTATGTGTGTATATACGTGTGTGTGAGAATGTGTGTATTCGTGTGTGTATGTTTACATATGTGGGCCGTATGGGTGGATGTGAATGTGAGTGATGGGATGGAACTCAAAAAGCTAAATCTGCAGATATTGGAAATCTGAAATAAAAATTAAAAACCCTGGAAACACTCAGTAGATCGGGCAGTAACTGTGGAAAGA
Organism: Rhinoraja longicauda; assembly: GCF_053455715.1. Classification (NCBI taxonomy): domain Eukaryota; kingdom Metazoa; phylum Chordata; class Chondrichthyes; order Rajiformes; family Arhynchobatidae; genus Rhinoraja; species Rhinoraja longicauda. The sequence goes on from NC_135960.1 coordinate 37,666,722, forward strand.
CACCATTAAACAAATGACAGTTTATAGACCTGAAAAATTAGCTTGTATCTCTCTCCAAAGACGTGCAGGTTAATTGGTTTCTGTAAATTGCCCCTAGTGTGTAGGATGCGAAATGGGATCACATAGGACTATTGTACGGGTGATCGATGGTTGGCATGGGATCAGTGGGCAGAAGGGCCTACTTTCCACGCTTTATCTCTAAACTATAAACCTGCTGCCTGACCTGCTGAGTATTTCTAGCATTTTGCTGGAGTGAGATCCCCATCTCTTCTCCACAGTGGGACAGCACAGAAAGAGGCCCTTCGGCCCACCGGGCCTGTGCTGACCATCCACCAGTCATGTACACTAATCCTACACTAAGCAGAATTTTTGTCTCCCCACATTCCCATCAGCTCACCTCAGATTCCATCACTCACCCATGCACACTAAGGGCAATTTACAGTGGCCAATTAGCCTATCAGCCATCACAACTTTGGGATGCAGGAGAGAGACCAGAGCACCCGGAGGAAACACACATGGTCATAGGGAGAACGTGCAAACTCCCAGGGAGCATCGAAGGTCAGGATTGAACCTGAGTTACTGGAGCTAAGAGCTTGTGTATCTATTAGCTGTGCCACTGTGCTGCCCTCTGATATGGACAACAGTATCAGTAATAGTCACGGCAAGATGTCAAAGCAACCCAGTGCCAATCGTCTGTTGGTACAGCCCCTATACCTTATATTGCTTTATTCTTGGCATGGATCTTAGTTTAGTTTAGTTTAATTTCACGTGTACCGAGGCACTGTGAATAGCTTTTGTCGCGCGCTAACCAGTCAGCTGAAAGACAATACAAATCGACCCATTCACATAGAAACATAAGAAATGAGGTGCAGGAGCAGGCCTTTCCCTTGTACAGATACATGATAAAGATGTAATGCCTTTAATGTGTTGGAATGCCCAAGGAATGATGAAAGATCATCAGAGGAATGATGATAGAGCATCAAGCTGACAGTTCCTCTCTCCACAGATGCTTCCTGACCGGCTGAGTCCTTAAGCATTCTCTGTTTTTGTTTCCGGTTTCCAGCATCTGCACCCTTAATTTTGCTTTCACATGAGGGCAAAGAGACAGATCTTTGGAGAGGTGTAAAGAGGAGAAGCGGTTGGCTGGACAGTGATATTGTCACGCTTTCACTGCCCTCACATGTTAAAGTGTGGCACGGTGTCTTGTAAAGGAGATGTTGCCAAGACAACGTGCCCTTTAAGGAACACCAAGAGGGTGACCTTTACACAGGCTGCAGCAGGGCTGCTAATGAATAATGAGGTGTTAACATTGACACAGGCAGAGACCTGACCCACACTGAAAGGATTAGCATTTACAGAGGTGAACACTGGGGCTCGTTCAGCATGGACTGTGCTGAAAAAAAACCTTTTGTTGAGGAAAGCCGGCAAGGAAATATTTAGTCTTGGCCTTTCACTGAAACAGGAAGTTTTTTTCCCCCAATCCACCTTCAAAGTCCCTTTGTTGTGGGAGAGACTGATGTCTCTACTCTCATCACGTCTGTGTCTGCACCTCCGTACAGATTCCCCTGTGTCAACGGTTACTTAGTGTGACCATTGGGAGATATATTTGTGTGTTGGTTTCCTCTGCGACTCTAGTCTTTCACCAACTCACTTGCTGGAAGCAAACTCTACAATAAGACAGGTCGTCAATTGTCAGTCACATCTGTGCAGCTCCCAGAAGCTGCTTCCTCTCATTCATCCGCCCTTGACACATCAACCCTGTTGACTTCTTCTTTAATAAGCCTTTGACTTACCTAGCACCCTTAATGGCCTCAGGACGTCTCAAAGAATTTCACATCAAGTCTTGAGGTTTTGTTGCAGTGTAATATACAGAAAAGATTCCCTCCGTTTACAATCAAATCTCTGGAGGGGACTTTGCTGTTCCCAATTTCTATTATTATTTCAAAAGTACACTTAATTCACAAAACAGGATGTACAAGAAATTTAAAAAAAAACAGAACAGGGGTTTCTTTACATCAATCATCAAGTCTATCATCGAGTTAAACATAAACTGCTGAAGGAATACAGTGGGTCATGTCGCATCTCAGGAGAGCATGGACAGTCTATGTTTCGGGTTGGGACCCTTCTTCAGGATGGTGTGTATGTTGAACGAGCTGCCTTAGGAAGTAGTTGAGGTGTTTAAAAGACATCTAAATTATTTTTAAAAGACATTTGGACAGGCACATGGATTGGAAAGATTGAGAGGGATATGGGCCAAACATGGTAAATGCAGTTAAGGTCATAAGTGACAGGAACAGAATTAGGCCGTTCGGCCCATCGCTTCTGCTCTGCCATTCAATCATGGCCGATCTATCTCTCCCTCCTAACCCCATTCTCTTGCCTTCTCCTCATAACTCCTGACCCATGATTAACTCAGATAGAATCTTGGTCGGCATGCACGAGTTGGGCCGAAGGGCCACTTTATATGCTGTAAAATGTCATGACTGTGAGACTCTGATTTTTTGCTCCAGAATCCAGCATCTGCAATCTCTTGTGTCTCCATTTGCAGTGATTTCTTTTCACTTACTGCATCAAATAACGCCCCTCCCCCCCCCCCCCCTTGCTCTCAGCTCTCTCCTCCTCCTACCCCCAACCCTGGACATCACTTTTCCTCAGTTTGGTCAGCAGGTGAAAATGAATGAGCAAAGAGCCTGATTTTTATGGTTATGTTTGTCCCATCCAAGCCCCGATGGCGATAATGCTAATTGTTGTCTCTCTTGAAGGAAACGGTCCTTGTGGCGAGGGGCAGCTGAACGCGAGGGAAGCAGGTTACATCACCTCACCAGGATACCCCCATGACTATACACCGCACCAGAGGTGTGAGTGGGTCATCCGAGCCCCCGAGAACCACCAGAAAATCCTGCTGAACTTTAACCCCCACTTTGAACTGGAAAAGCATGACTGCAGGTAACTGCGCTAACCAATGCGGTTTAATGGCTGTGCACAATAAATGTAATGTCAATGTCTCTCTTTATCTCCAGTTTAATTGTGTATGAACTTTATGTCTGTTTATAGATACCTGTTGATATGTTGGGCAAATTGAGTTCTCAATGAGCTTACATTGAACACCCGGGTGGCACTGTGGAGCAGCTGGTAAAGCTATTGCCTCACAGTGGGAGACCTGGGTTTGATCCTGATCTCTGGAGCTGTCTGGGTGGAGTTTGCAAGTTCTCCCTGTGAATACACGCGTTTCCTCCGGCTGCTTCAGTTTCCACCCATGTCCCAATGACGTTGGGTTGATAGTCAATTGGCTGCTGTAATTGCCCCTTGTATGTAGGTGGATGGGAGCATCTGGGGTAGGTTGATGGAGAATGTGGGGAGTATAAAACATGGGATTAATGTAGTACAAGTGTAAATGGGTGGATGATAGTTGGCATGGACTTGGTGGACCTGGTGTTGGGCCTTGATATTGTCAGTTAACCCCTAGACTCAACAGCTCTTTGTGTTCAGCAATGCTTCACATTCTCACATCAGGAAGGGCTGGCTGTCATTCTTCTCTCTTCTTGTTCTATCAGAGTGTGAGGTTAACTACCAGACTCCTGTGTGAGCCCTTTAAGCAACTTCCCTCTCTTTTGTTTAAGGGAGTCTCCACTGTAGATCCCGATGGCACTATAGCCATTAAAGTGAGTTATTCAAAGATCCAGCATAGCAACATGCCCTTCAGCCCATCGGGTCTGTGCTGACCGCCAGACATCAAAAACTTTCCTCTCATGATCATTTTAAATCGTTTCCCTCTCACCTTAAAAGTATGTCCTTTAGTTTTAGACTTACCTACCGTGGGGCCAATTCTGCGAATCCATCTTATCTATGCCCTCCTCAGTCTCCATCATTCCAGCTAAAACACTCCCAGCCTGTCCAGTCTCCCCTTATGTCAACCCTCCAGTCCTGGCAACATCTTTGTGAAGCTCTTATATGCCCTCTCTAACTTAATCACGTCTTTCCTATAGTATGGTGACAAGAACTGCACACAATATTCCAGGTCTCACCAATGTTTTGTGAAGCTGTAACATGATGTCCCAACTCATGATGCATGGGTGAAGCTTCAGGAAAATAAGTAGAGAATTGCGAATGATGGGATTGATCTGAGACACAGCGTGGACCCAATGGGTCTTTAAAATGATAAGGAAACATGAGAAACTCAACATTGGGGTCAAAGAACACACAGAAACAGTAGGATTCAGCCTCTACATAACTACTCCATGCAGTTCCACAGTCTCTGGACTAATGTATTTTGCTATCTTGCTTTTGTGGATTTCACTGGCAAGTGAACTTTACGGAGGCAAAAGTAGTATCTTGGCCACACACTGAGCAGTGACGATTCGCACTATCTATGAAAGAAAAAGTATTTGATTTCACTTCACCCTCAAGCAAGTTCACAATATTTCCAGTGTTTCCAAGAATGTGTAATTGTATCGCAGTAAAACAGCCAAAGTGCCGCAGTCTCCAAAATAATTTTGACAGGATAAAGAGGAATCCTTGATCTTTGAAGAAAGTCCCTAAAATGACTGTTGGTGCTGACCTTCACTAAGGCGTAGGCAGGTGACTAAAGGCCTCATCAAAGAGGTAGGTTTTAAAGAGCTTCTTCAATGAAGACAGAGAAGAAAGAAGGCTGAGGGGTTTTGGAAAAAATAAATCGGAGCTCAGTGCAGGGAAAGATAGTGGCGATATACAGACACACAGATACACTCGCAGGTACACACACACACACACAAAGATCACACACAGACACACACACACACACACACACAGATATACACACACACAGATAGACACACACACAGATAGACACACACGCAGATAGACACATGCACACAGATACATACACACACAGACAGATACACACATACATGAGCACACAAATACACAGGCAAAGATACACACACACACTACTGACTCACACACAAACACACAAACAGGCACGCACGAGCTCACACACACACACACACACACACACATTGCTACCAGCTGTTGAATTATATATTGAATTATAGTGAAGGCTACAATGTTGTCTTTGCTGTCCTCTGCTGGTGGCAGATGAGGTTTACACCTTAGGGACTTGTGGTCCCAGGACGAGCAACAGTCTGAAGTGTCTATAGCTCTCAGCTTTCTCAGTATAAAAGAAGGAGATTTGCATTGATTCAGCAGCTTCCACAACCTCAGGATGTCTCAAACCACAACCTAGCTGATCAAATATATACTGCTGAGTACTTACTGCTGAACTGCAGGACGTGCCAGTTCCCACACAGTGCTCACAGGCAAATAACCAACTCTAATGTTGTCGCAGCCTAAGTATGTCTGGGGTGCTGGGGTGATGCCCTTGCTCCTTTTCCTAATAATGCTGTGAAAGCTTTATGTCTGCCTGATGATCAGCATCACATCTGAAAGAGCCACAGGGCAAAATTCCCTCGTTCCGTTTTCCCAGCTAGTGAGGCTTTATTTTCCCGACTCCACCTTAATACTTAATATTCTTAGCTTGGCTGAAGGATATTGATATTCCCTACTCCTGCACACATACACCAAGGGAGCGGCCCTTTATGCAGAGCAGACTTGCCGCAATTACTTTGGACTGCATTAGCATGGATCTTGCACCTCCTCGCTCTCTCAACTCTCCCCACAAAGGAAAAGCAGTTGCCTACCTGACCCGTCAACTCACGCCGGACAGGGGAGGCCGAGGGATTTTGTATAACATGTCTTACATTATGAAGGCACTGAGAAAGTATTTGTCGAAATCTAAACGTGAGAACTGTGGATGTATAGCAGTTGATTATAAATCCAGTGAAGAGCCCAAAAGAAGCCATTAAACGGTGAAGTGTGGAGCTCACAAAGTGCAGCTAAGGTGACCAGTGACAATGTATTGAAGAGGAAGATGAGAGAAATAAGTCATACAGCATGGACATTGCCCTTCGGCCCAAAGCCTCCATGTTGACCAAGATGTCCATCTACGCTAGTCCCATTTGCCTGCATTTGACCCATATATCTCTAAACCTTTACTATCCATATACTTGTCAAAATGTCTTTTAAGGCTCTTCAATCTGAAACATTGACTCCGTTTCCCCCCAGATTCGCCTTCTCACTATATTAGGGGCAATTTACAGAGGCCAATTAAACCTACCAAGCCACACGTCTTGGAGATGGGTGTGGAAACTGAGACACCCAGGGGAAACACAAGCTGCCACAGGGAAAACATACCAAATTCACACAGACAGTGTCCGTGGTCGGGATCCAACCCAGGCCTCCAGAACTGTGAGGCAGTGTCTCAACTGGTCATTCTTCTCAAGGGTAACAAAGAGTGCAGTTAAACGCTGGTCTTACCAACAATTCCCAAGAAGGGATTTCTTTAGATGATGGGACTTCTCCAACTTCAGATAGTTCCTCTGTCCCTCTGTTTCCCCTCCCTCTTCCCAGTTCTCCCACTGGCTTCCTGTCTCCTACTACATTCTATCTTTGTCCCGCCCCCTCCCATGACATCAGTCTGAAGAAGGGTCTCGACCCGAAAGGTCACCCATTCCTTCTCTCCTGAGATGCTGCCTGACCCGCTGAGTTACTCCAGCATTTTGTGTCTACCTTCTTTGGATGATGATATTCTCCATCGGGGAAGTGGATGTGTTTGGCTTGTATATTTCAGAGGTAACGTGACTTTGGTGGATAATGTAATCGGATAATGATGATCGGACGTTCAGCTCCACCTGTTGCCTCTCATTTGCTGAGATCAAGTGAGGGATTCTACATTCCATGGACTTCGGTACCAAAACCAGAACCTTCTGGTTGTGATGGGAGCAGATGACCATTGTGCCTGCTACACCTTTTAACCTCCCATTTTCCCACCCTCCTTAGGTACGACTACATTGAAATCCGGGATGGAGATGGGGAGAGTGCGGACTTGCTGGGAAAGCACTGTGGAAACATCGCTCCCTCATCGATCATCTCCTCGGGCGCAGCGCTTTACATCAAGTTTGTGTCGGACTATGCGCAGCAGGGAGCAGGATTCTCGCTGCGTTACGAGATCTTCCGAACAGGTTGGCTTCATGTTTGTGTGTTAAGGCCACAATGAACGTTTCCAAATATAATTCCAGGTGGCTTGTCATTGTTTCACCTGTTCCTGGAAGCATTTCACGTGACTTTAGACCCGTGAAAGGTTTGCAGAGGCAGCATAAAATTGAAAGGGTGTACTTCACAGGTGGAACAGGAAGGGACTAGGTGCAAGTTATAGGGAAGTAGTAACAGTCACAGGAACAGTAGTTCCTGTCCGATAGTAAAAGTCACACATGTAGCAATGTTCTCTCCTTTCATATCTCTATCTCAGTCACCAAAAAGAGGCACCTTCAAAGCCCACATTTCAACTGGGAACACAAGTACAGTATATAAGTAAACAGTGTAGGAAGGAACTGCAGATGCTGGTTTACACCAAAGAAAGACACAAAAATGTTGGAGAATCTCAGCAGGACAGGTGGCACGACTGGATAGGAATGGGTGACGTTTTGGGTCGAGACCCTTTTTCGCACTGAGTCAGGCGAGAGGGAGACATACGGATGGGTAAGGTGTGAAAATGAGATATCTCTACAAGTAAACAGTAGCAGGTGGATGTCCCCAAGCCCCTCGTTCGACCTGCTATTAAATATGATCACAGCTGATCTTCCCCAAGCCTGAACCCCTTCAGACCTCCCTCGATCTTTCAAAAATGTATCTAATTCCACCTTTAAATGCTTCTAATGAACCGGCCTCCACAGCTCCCAGGGCCGGACATTCAAGAAGAAATCTTTACGCACCTTGCTTTAAATGGCCCATCTCTTAACTTGCAAGTATGTCTCCTCGTTCAATTCTTTCCCACCAGTGAAAACCTTGACCATGTTAAACCTTAAACCTCCTAAGTATCTTATGTTCAGTAAGATCACCCTCCTTCTAAAGTCCAAAACAACACAAGTTCCACCTATTGGCCCCTGAGAGGATGCGAACACCCAGCCTTGCATCCGGTTTCCAGTTTAATCAGATTATCATTGATCGACATCTAAACTCTATCTTACTACCTTATCCAGTAAAAATCTATTGATGGCCACTTACAATTTCAGATGACTCTCAGCAGCTTTTTTAGAGTAAGGGGCTTTCAATTACCCTCACAAAAAAATGCTCCCAGACAACAAAAAAATAGCCTTATTCTAATGTTAAAGATTATGTCCCTCACCTCTGATTGTCCTGCTGGGGAAAATGGTTTCTATCGGACCTATCAAATCCATGAATGTCTCAGTATGGAGGTCGAGTTGAGGTGTTTAAGATGATTAAGTATAGTCCATGTGACATGCTGATTGTGAAGTGACTGCACTCAAGAGTCTGAAGCCTCGACTCACTGGAGTTTAGACGGTTGAGGGGGGACTTCACTGAAACTTACAGAACAATGAAAGGCATAGATAGAGTGGATGTGGCGAGGATGTTTCCACTGGTGGGAGAATCTAGGACCAGAGGTCATAGCCTCAGAATTAAAAGGCGCTCTTTTAGAAAGGAGATGAGGAGGGACTTCTTTAGTCAGAGGGTAGTTAATCTGTGGAACTCACCGCCACAGGTGGCTGTAGAGGCCAAGTCAGTGGATATTTTTAAGGCAGAGATAGACAAATTCTTGAATAGAACAGGTGTCAAGGGTTATGGGGAGAAGGAAGAAAAATGGGATTAGGAGGCAGAGATCAGCCATGAATGAATGGCAGAGTGGACTTGATGGGCCGAATGGCCTAATTCTACTACTATAACTTGCGAACTTGTGAAGCAATGAGGGGCATTCAGCAGTTCTTCTATTGGTGCCATCCCGTCCTCACCACCAGCTAGTGAGGAACCATTCTAATAGCAATGGATCTTGCACTATCGTGGTTGGGACCTGCTAATTTATGCAGGGTGAATATTTAGGACCGAGAACTGGGACTATTCTAAAGAGCTCAGTTTTCTCCAGCTTGAACACGATGGATTGAATTGCCTCTCCTGTCTCACCAACCATAATGTCCTTTACATGTGTGAGTGATAGAATCTGATTGTGGGGAGAATAGGTTGCTAGGAGAATGTGGGGTGAGGATAGGAGATTTTCCTTCCCTGAAGGACATTTGGGAACGTAACAGGGTTTCAACCACGATCAAGTGCTGCCATGTATGTTGACACCGGGGCTGGCTTATCTATTCAAGATTTAGTTGATCGCTTGCATTTCAGCTCCGTTGCCGCTGCAGTGGGATTTGAACAAACATGTGTCTGGGTCGGTAGTCCATACCACTGGTCACAGGTTCAGTGACTATCTTTCTCGGTCAGCACTTGGTTGCGAGTGAGCAGACAAGGGTCAGTCACGAGAGTCAAGTTTATTTGTCACATACATATACAAGATGTGCAGTGAAATGAAAGTGGCAATGCCTGCGGATTGTGCTAAAACTACAAAACAGAATAGAAAAAAAAAAATTAACACAAAAAATAAATTAATGCAGTAAATTAAATTAGTCCCTGGTGATATGAGAGTTAACAGTTCTGATGGCCTGTGGGAAGAAACTCCGTCTCATCCTCTCTGTTTTCACAGCGTGACAGCAGAGATGTTTGCTTGACCGTAGCAGCTGGAACAGTCCGTTGCAGGGGTGGTAGGGGTCCCCCATAATGTTGCTGGCTCTGGATCTGCACCTCCTGATGTATAGGTCCTGCAGGGTGTAGTTCCCATGGTGCATTCAGCCGAACGCACTACTCTCCGCAGAGCCTTCCTGTCCTGGGCAGAGCTGTTCCCAAACCAGATTGTGATGTTTCCGGACAAGATGCTTTCTACAGCCCCAGAGTAGAAGCACTGAAGGATCCTCAGAGAGACTCTGAATTTCCTCAACTGTCTGAGGTGCTAAAGGCGCTGCCTTGCCTTACTCACCAGTGCGGCAATGTGTGTTGTTCATGTCAGATCCTCTGTGATGTGGACTCCCAGGTATTTAAAGCTGCTCACCCTATCCACAGTAATCCCATTTGCCTCCAGTGGCGTGTACGTCCTCGGATGTTGAGCCCTTCTAAAGTCCACAATCAGCGCCTTAGTTTTTGTGACATTCAAGGGGAGGCTGTTGTCCTGACACCAGAGTGCCAGATCAGCCATCTCCTCCCGGTAGGCCTTCTTATCGTTATTGGAGATCAGGCCCACCACCACAGTGTCGTCAGCAAACTTGATGATGGAGTTGGAGCTGAACCTGGCCCCACAGTCATGTGTGTACAGGGAGTACAGTAGGGGGCTAAGGACGCAGCCCTGGGGGGATCCTGTGTTCCAGGTGAGGGGGTTAGATGTATGTCTCCCCATCTTGACCACTTGGGGCCTGGCGGTGAGAAAGTCCAGGACCCAGGCACACAGTGTTTCATTGTCATATATCGCAATTAGAACAATGAAAATCTTACTTGCAGCAACTGAATATGTAAACATAGTACACTGTAAACAATATAATAAACGAGAGAGAAAAAACAAGTTGAATGTGTATATACTCACAAATACACATATATATAGATCATATACAGTATACTGTATACATGCTGGGACTAGGTCGTCTTGTTGCCATCTCTGTGTTCTTCTGATCGAATGACCTGCCTCGATCCACCCAACCACAAACTCCCTCTTTGGCTTGTCCTCCAGTTGCATAGCCAATTGAAAAGGTAACTTTAGATTAATCCCAATTATCCGTCACCTCACCATCCCTCCAACATCCAAATTGAAGTGTTCAAACCGAATTTGTTTTAAAAACAAAGGCGTTTCCTTTTAATAAAGTTTATTTAATTTGCAGATGAACCAGGTTTAGTTTTAGTTTAGTTTAGAGATATAGCACACAGGCCCATCGGCCCACTGAGTTATGCCGACCAGTGATCCCCAAACATTAGCACAATCTCATACACTAGAGACAATTTACTGAAGCCAATTAACTAACAAACCAGTAGGTCGTTGGAGTGTGGGAGGAAACTGGAGCTCCCAGAGAAAAACCGCACAATCAGAGGGAGAACGTACAAATTATGTACAGTCAGGACCTGTAGTCAGGATCGAACCCGGGTCTCTGGCGTTGTAAGGAAGCAACTCTACCACCAGAATGGCAACAGTAGAGCGCCCTAGGAAGTTGTGAGCTCGACAAGGCAGGAACAAAACAAAGGGGGAGATAATCAACAGAAATAATATTTGGAAAGCTCAGCATATTGTGCCTCTGTCATGAGAGACTATAACAAATCAGGGCAGTCGAGAGCTGGATTTACTCATTGGTCTGTTCAGTGCTTGAAGCTTAAGCCAAGAACATAGCTTCTGTTTATTTAATCGTGGAACCGCCATCAGTCAGGGGGGATAAATATGTGACCCATCTCACCTCGCGCTTCTTTTCCTTGAATTTTCTTGTACTTCTGAGTTTATGTTCTGTGGCCGATTGGCAGCCAAGGAATATGAATCATTATTTATTTCTAAACATTCCCCTCTATGAAAAAACTAGAGTGAAAATCAGCCCAAAGCAGATGTAATGGGGAGAGCAGCTGAACAGCCAGGGGGGGAGGCAGAGAGCACAGAGACAGAGAGATGAAGAGAGGGGAAAAGTGCCACAAGGAACCGCTGATGCCTTAAGCTAAAGCATAGCACAAAGTGCTGGAGGAAACCAACAGGTCGGGCAGCATCTGAGGGGAGACCTCAGAGTCTGAGGAAAGGTCCTGACCCAAAATGTCACCTCTCCATTCCCTCCTCAGATGCTGCCTGACACGTGGAGTTCCTCCACCAGTTTGTGTCTTTTAGAGAGAGAGGGGGAGAATCAGAGAGAGATAAAGGCAGAGAAATGTATGGAGAAAACATAAATGCTTTGGTAGAGAGAGGGAGGGACAGACAATAGGAGAGAATGGAAAGAGATCACATCTCTATCATGAGACTAAAGCATCATTTTCAGAAATGAACCATGTTTCTTCACATCAGAAAGCCATTAATACATGGTTATAGAGAGAGGAGGGACAGATTAGTGAGGAGAGAGTGGAAATGTTTCACACTTCTGTTCTGAGACAAAAGTACTTTGCCACTTTCAAAAATGAATCACATATCTTTACAGCATATGGGGGGTTCAGAAACAATGGAGAGTAACTGGGGGGCGCTGACTGGCTGATTCAGTGGGGGGGGGGGGGGGCAAGCAACCCTTCTCATCCACCACTCTCCACAGCACCAAGGCCACCTCCCAGCATGTATGACTTGCTCCAAACGAGAACAAGGGAAGTGTTGCAACCAAGGCTAATCCTGCCCAAGAGTTGAGAAATGTCCCCTTCTGCTCACCGACTTGCATCCATCCGATCTTGGTTTGCAGAGGTTAATCTCCACACTGTTGTGTTCACTTTCACTCAGGGCCTCCCGCTGCCTCACCCTGAAGCCTCCTCCAGGCCTTTGTCTCTGGAAGTTCTCCAACTCAGGCCTGTTGGCCCTCCCATTTTTAATCCCCCTACCACTGGCAGCGCGTGTGCCTTCAGCTGTCCAGCACCTAAGGTTTTGGAAATCCCACCTACTGTTCTCTCTCCGCTCTCAGGATGCTGCCTAAAACCCATCTCATTGACCAAGTTTGTCAGCTGCCCTTCTGCGAGGTCTGATGTTATATTTTGTCTGACCTATACCTCGTGAGGGACATTATACTGGTGAAGGCAGAGTGAAGAACAGGTTGTTGCTGTTGACCATTTCCAGAGCTCAGGCAAACACACTCCCAGCAAGGGTCACCAGGGAGAGACCGGCAGCAGGAAATAGGCCGGCTCTTGTTATGTTGCCATGCATGTGAGCTAATAACTACCAAATGTACCCAGATGGAGATCTCATAAATTGTGCCTGTGTGTGTACATGTGTGTGTTGCTGCTTACGTGTATGTGGTAGTGTATGTGATATTGTGGTCATTCAAAACACAGAGTTATTACTATTATTGCACTATTAGGAAGATCGGTCAAAAGAAAAACAGAAGTTTATGGAATAGTAGCCAGGCCATAAAGACTGAAACTCAAGTTGGTTTGTAAGTTGCCTGAACTGTCGGTGACTGCGCTACTCTTGTAGCACAAGATCCAAGCCAGCTGGTGTTATTTATAAAGGGTTCAATTCCTTTGTGTTGTGCAACGTTTCAACTCAAACACACTTAACTGTACATCCTGAGGGATCAGTGGCAATTATGGTGATATGCTGTGACAATGGGGCAGACTCTTATGTTGTTAAGAGTCAATGAGACACAACTTTGCTGGGCTGCCAGACAAATGCATTTTGTATTTAACATGTGTGAGCAGTGGGAGGTGGGGCTGCAAAGTCAATGGACTGTGTCTTGCTGCAAACTAACAGCTTGTTCGTGATGCTGCCTGTCATTAATGCTCAAATCAGCCATCAGGGAGTCACGTTGCAGGTTGCAAATTGCAAGACCTTGCTAGTCAGTTTACTAGGTTGCCAGCTTTGCACACACGACCTAGGGGCAAGTCAATGGGGCTGCTGGATCACACGGCCAGAGGCCAAGGTTCGATCCTGACCTCAACCGCTGTTGTGAGGCGCTTGGACATCCTCGCTGTGACCACACGGGTTTTCTCTGGGTACTCCAGTTTCCTCCCACATCCCAAAGACATGCGGGTCAATGGGTTAATTGGCCACTGTAAATAGCCCCAGGTGTGTGTTGGGAATCTGTAGGGAGGGAGTTGGTGAGAATGTGGCGAGAATAAAATGTGGAATTAACGTAGGAAGAGTGTCACTGGGTGGCAGATGATTGGTGCGGACTCGGTGGGCTGAAAGGCCTGTTTCTATGCTGTGTCATTTCGTAACTCTGTAGCACCTCACCACAGTGTCTGCCTTATAAACGGGGAACCCACTGCATTTGAGTGTTGAACTCACCAGCAATTGTCCAGCTTGATAAGTTAATTGTCTTGGAAGCTGGTCTGACTTCAGGCCAAGTTGACATGGAAGAGCTGGCATCATCAAGTTACATAGGCCATTTGAGCTGAGTGATTTGGCCTCAGTGCCCTGAGGCTCCATGATGTTTTTACACAGAGAGTGGTTGAAGGTACTGTCTGAGGAGCTGGTGGAGTCAGATAGAATTACAGCATTTAAGAGGCATATAGTCAATCACTTAGATATGCAAGGCAGAGAAGGGTACTTTCCTAGTGCAGGCAAACAGTGGGCGGAAAGTTTGGCATGAACATGGCCATCCACAGGCCCTGTTTTTGTGCTGTACAACCCTTGACTCGATGGGAAAAATCATTGATATTATCTGGAGATATCAGAGATAATGCCTGTTTTTATTGGGTACAATGTAATTCTGATTAGTTGCCTGATTTTTACTTTCTCTTGCAGGGTCAGATGATTGCTCCAAGAATTTCACGGCTCTCAGTGGCGTGATCGAGTCTCCCAGTTTTCCCGACAAGTACCCTCACAACCTGTACTGCACTTACATCATCCTGACTCCACCCAGGTCAGAGGTGACCCTCACCGTGCTGATCTTTGACCTGGAGTTTGACCCTCTGCAGATAAGCCCAACCGACTGCAAATACGACCATCTTGATATCTGGGATGGATTTCCTGAAGGTAAGAGTGTTGGTAGTCACAGAAGAGCCAAAGAAACAGCAGGAAATGTTGCATTGTCCACTTACGCTTCTATTTAAATATTGTTTAATAAAACAAAGAATTGGAGTTACATCCATTACTACCCCTGCATGCCTTCATTACTACCCCTACCCCTGTATGCCTTTATTACTACCCCTGTATGCCTTCATTACTACCCCTACCCCTGTATGCCTTCATTACTACCCCTACCCCAGTATGCCTTCATTACTACCCCTACCCCTGTATGCCTTTATTACTACCCCGGTATGCTTTCATTACTACCCCTACCCCTGTATGCCTTCATTACTACCCCTACCCCTGTATGTCGTCATTAAAACTGGGCTCTTTCAGATTACAGTCAGGTGCTGGATTGAATCAAGTTCCACCACCATGCCTGCCCCCCCCCAGGTGCCTTTCCTCAGAGGGATCATGGGTTCAACATCTCAATTGCAATGTTATGGTGAGGTGAAGGGTTAAAGGTCAGGCTTGCCAGGCAAGGAAAACAATCACATGTAACTCCTGGGGTGTGCAAAGGTGAAGGGTCAGTGGAGGTTGGTCACTTTGGGGACTGGCTATAGAGTAACATAGGTTGCTGATAGACACAAGATGCTAGAGTAACTCATGGGCGGGTCAGGCAGCATCTCTGGAGAAAAGTAATAGGTGACATTTTGTGGAAAGACCCTTCAGTTTGAAGAAGGATCTGGACCTGAAACGTCACCTATTCCTTTTCTCTCCAGAGATGCTGCCTGACCCGCTGAGTTACTCCAGCATTTTGCATCTATCTTTGGTGTAAACCAACATCTGCAGTTCCTTCCTGCACATTCCTAAACATAGATTGCTGGTTGGGTTGGGGGAAGGTGAGGCAACTTGCCAATACTGCTCATTTTGATTCTTTCCAAAAAGTACTTGCAGTTTAACGCCCGCTCCACCCTGCCAAAGAATAGATGCCCCAAAGGATCTCACCTGATGTGTCAACCTGTTTTACAGTTCAAGTTGATGTGCATTTCTGGCATCTGGAAAAGGTTTCAAGTGCAGAAAGGAAATAATTTTTGGAAGCTGCTTCATCTGTTTTATTCTCCACCTCCCCCACAGTAAGTCCTCTGATCGGTCGCTATTGTGGCTCAAAGATCCCAGCTGTGATCCGCTCTGATACTGGAATCATGTCGCTGACGTTCCACACAGATATGGCTGTGGCGAAAGACGGCTTCTCGGCTGAGTACAACATCACCACGAAAGAAACTCAGGATTGTGAGTCGAGCATGTGGCATTGACACGATTAAACTGTGCGGTAGGGGGCGCTGACAAAGTAATCTGCCCAGGGAGAAGATCGACAGCATAGGCCTCATCCTTACATGCACTTTGTTTTTTGGGTCTTCTTATTGACTCTGTAAGGAGTTTAGTGTCAAATGGCTACTGTTTAGTGTTTAGGTGCAAATGGGGCAACTGTTATGAAACCGCTTTGCCCCACACATATGCAAATAATGTCATTTTAAGGCACCGCTAGCCATCTCATGTGACTGTAGTTTACCAAATAGTTTCCTGACATCTTTTGTGGATGTTCATTAATCCACAGTGCTTAACTTCAGCCACATGCTGGGCCAAAGGTTACAGTTGTTTCATTGTATTTGCAGCCTACCAGTGTAATAGCCCGCTGGGTATGGAGTCTGGTCAGATCAGCAACATGCAGATCACGGCTTCGTCCTCCTATACCTTGGGGAACTGGGACGCCAGCCAAGGTCGACTCAATCACCACATCAACGGTTGGACACCCAGTGACGACAACACCAGGGAATGGATCCAGGTAAGTCAGGGAGCCAGCTGAATTTAGTTTAGTTTAGTTTAGAAGAGTAGAATCCCAACACAGTCTTAAATGTAGGGAAAGATAATGTTCCTTGACCAATGATCTGCTCAGCATGTTGGTTGTTGAGCTGGTTGAATGAAACAGTCATAGATCCCAGTGAAGGACAGGCAATTGAGACTACAAACCAACTCCCAACACATTGAAAAATCGTATTGTGTTTGCCAATATTAAGTATATACAGTAGGTCTTCCCAACTTATGCACAGCCCATACATTTGAACAGATGTTTGGGAGACTTGCAGGAATGAACCTGCTGGCTGCCAAGGGGCTGCAGGTATCTTCTGCTGTGTAAAAACTCACATCACAGTCGCACATCCAATTTGAGAACTGTTTGGGTTATGGTAAGAAGGCTGAATGTTCATAATCCACTCCAGAGAATTCAGCACGTCTGATATTGACTGTCTTTTCAGGGAAGACATTACTTAAATCTGTCCTCTGAAATGTTGATTAAGATCCCTGTGACAATATTCGAAGAGGAACTAGAAAGTTTGTCTAGATTCCCAGCCAACATTATTCCTTGCCCAGCAACCCTTGATACTATCAGTGTGAAGGTTTGCAGCAACTTGCGATGTTACCTACCTCTCATGAATGGCTGTGCATCGTTGGTTGTGAAGGTGCTATGGGATGTCTTGCAGTGATGAAAGGTGCTCCCTTAAGTCAAGTTCCTTACTTTAATTATTTAATAATAATTGGTATGGATAGGGTGGATTCACCTGGTCTTTGGCCCAGGGTTGGGGAATCAAGAACATGTGATGAGAGGGGAAACCGAGGCCCAACCTCCTCACTCACTGGACGGTGGGTATATGGAAAGAGCTGCCAGAGGAAGTGGCTGAAGCAGATAATATAACAACATAAAAGACGTTTGGACAAGTGCATGGATAGGAAAGGTTTAGTACGTAATGGGTCAAATGTGGACAAATGGGATGAGCGTAGATAGGCATCTTGGTTGGCATGGATGAGTTGGGCCAAATAGCCTGTTTCCATGTTGTATGACTTAATGACTATAAATGACTATACTGACATTTCCAGTGCTGGGGTTTATAAAAGGATACACAGTACAAACACAAACCATTTGGTGCTAATGGCCATGCAGAGGTATTGTTGCACATGAATCTCTGGACACCAACACTTTTAACAAAACCTTCTATCACGTGTGTGTGTGTTTATCCATTGTGTTTATTTGGGCAGCACAATGGTGCAGTCACTGACTCACAGGTCCAGTTCAATCTCGACATTCAGTGCTGTCTGTGAGGAGATTGCACATCCTCCCTGTGACCGGGTGAGTTCCCCCCACCCCTCCCTGGTATTCAGATTTCCTCCCACGTTCTCTTTCTGTCTCTGTTTTTTTTTCTCTCACGTGTTTTCTCTCTGTCTCTCTGTTTCTCTCTCCCACTCTCTCTCTTTCTCTCCATGAGATCCTAGCTGTCTGACTGTTAAGTAAAGCACTGGGATGCTTCATCCATTAGACAACATTTAAATTAGCATTGATCCATTTCCATTAACCAATAGTACTTAAGAGTTCCAGACTGTGGGCTTTGTGCAAACTGGCAATAGATTCATTGCAGCTTTTAAACTGAGTGACTTGTTTGGCTGAATCGACTCTTGTATTGATCTTCAAGTCCTTACTCTATTCTCAGGCAGGGTGAATCAGCATCAGGTAGACTGAACACACCCGCCTCTTACCCTCTCCATTCCCACCTATCAGCTCCTGGCTCCACTGGGTCACCGTGCAGTTAACGGCCAATCTCTATGATTTTTTAAAAAAGTTGTAAAACATTGTTCATTGGTTAGAAAAGTAGATGGAAAAAAAATGTCTGTTTGAGTGACTGTTAAAATATAACCATTCAGGTTCGGAAGAGAGTGTTTTTTCACCAATCATGTTGGGGACGGCAGGTCTTGGGGAGGGAGGACATGTTGGGTGGCCAAAGATGGGCATGTGGCTGGGGCTGGAGGCAGGAGGTTCTGTGGTTGTGCGTCCAGCGATATTTCCAGATGGAAATGTTGTCTCATCATTGCGTCTTCCAGACATTACTACCTCTGCCAAAGTCATAGGTGGTGCATAGGGAGCTGAAACTGGCTAGAAATCACCAACAAAATTGATTGTGTGTAGTATGGTGATAGGGAATCTCTGCTTCCCAAAGGCCTTGAGATATGTTTGGGCCTTAACTACACCCCGACATCACCATCACCTCAACCTCCCACCACTTTCAGTTCAGTTCAGTTCAGATACTGCATGGAAGCAGGCCCTTCAGCCCACCGAATCCACGATCAATCCATACAATAACATTTCTTCATTTGCTACCTCAAGCACCACCAACCATCACCTCACACACTCTCATCCTCCACCCCTCACCTCATCCATCTTCTCCACTCCATCACCTCAATTAGTGCTACCCCTCCCCACATCCTCAAAGGCCCTTCTGTTCCCCATTATCTCAATCACCCCATCCCATCCCTCAGACCTCCCACTCCCCATTGCCTGAAACACCCCAGCCCATCACCTCACCCCTTTCCATTATCTCGAACATCCCCCCCCATCTCCTCATTCGCCCTCTCCATACCCCTACACAATACCTCAAACACCTCTCCCTATTACTGCACCCCGCCTCATTAGCCCCCTCCCACCCCATTACTCCAAGCATCAGCTCCCTCACCTCTTTCAACATCGCTCCCCCACTCCATACTGCATTGTAGCTGCACTGCAGATTAATTTTTGGACAATGCACGACTTGGCAAGACTTCTTTGAAGTCTGCCAAACCCACAACCTCCAGCACCTTGAAGGGCAGAGATAGCTGATGCATGCAACTTTAAACACGTCAGACTTTCCATTCCAAGACAGTGAGCGCTAAGATTGGGAACCCATCCACAATTTTGCATCTAAATCCCGAAACTCTCTCCCTGATAGTACCTCCAGCAGAACCAATACCCACCGCATTGATTTAAGTAGTTAGCTCACCACCATCTTCTCACGGGCAGTTAGATACGGGCAATGAATGCTGAGCAATTGCCAGCAACATCTGTATCTCTTGACCCATAATTTTAAAGCTGTGAGTTGAATTTAATAATGCAGTAATGGAACTTGGTACTTTAAGTGTTGGGAATAACCGAGAAGAGAGGTGATATCAGGGAGGATCATAAGCTTATGAGTGATTCCAAAAGGATAAACAGCGAAATGATGTTCCCATTGCAGGAGAGTCCAGAGATTACGAGCCACAAATATATTATGACTAATACCTATAATTCCAATAAGCAACGCAGAAGTCTTTTCTTTATCCAGAGTACAATAGGATGGGAAATTCATTGCATAATGTAGTGTAGCCAGGGAAAATACTTTTGAAAAGATTTGGGATACATGCACGAGAGAAAAAAGAATAAAACGATGTGTCAATCGAGTGAATAAAAGACATGGTGAGGAGATTAGGGTGGAGCATATGTAGCATCCTGGATGTATTGGACCAAGTGGCTTGCGTTTGTGTGTGTTCATCTCATTCATCGGTGAACAGCAGAGGCTGTTTGACCACAGTTCCTGCAGAGCAATATATCCAGCTCATTGAATAGGACCAGGTGGCTCCGGTCCACTTTCACCATCCTGACAGTCAGACCAGCCCTGGAATTGTCGGCTAGTTGTAGCAACCAAACTCTATCAATTAGCCGTCAGCAGACATGAGCAGGAGGTGAAGAAAGCTCCTGGTGGAGAGCTTGTGGTACTGGAGGGCTCCGATTCCTAGAGGCCATGCACCCTGCATCGGTTACACACTCCTGTGCGATGCTTAGGTTAGTGGAGGGTGAACAGCAGCACAGAGAGAGAGGCTATGTTATGAATGAGTCAAGGAATCATGGAGAGAGATGGAATGTAGAAACAGGGCCTTCATCCCATTGAGACTGTGCCTACTATCAGCCACACATCTATACAAATCCCATTATATTCTCCCCACATTCTCACCGACTCTAATACTCGTTTATACACTAATGGATAATTAGCCTACCAACCCGCTCATCTTTGGGATGTGGGAGGAAACTGGAGCACCCGGTGGAAACACACATTATCACATAGAAAGAGCGTGCAAAGCCATCACAGATAGCAGTGGAGGTCTGCATTGAACCCGGTTAATTGGGGTTGATGTGAGCCAACAGTTCTATTAGCTTCACCACTAGGCTTTCCAGTGAGATGTGTGGTTTAATAATTCCACTTCACAGCCCCCTCCCCCTTCCCCCGTCACCGCCCACCAACATTTTAGGACAAAATTATTTGCGAGTTACTGTTGATGAATTGTTTCAACTTTGGTACAGTCTCAGATCCAGGTTTGCTCAAGTGTTTCTTCGAGCGAGTTTGCTAATAATTGACTTCACTGTTTTCTACGAACAGTTTAGAAGAGTTTAGGGAGTTTAGAAGAATGTGTTTTTCTTTTGTTTACAGTGTTGGTGTTTGATTCCGTTCTTCACGTAGGTGGACCTGGGGATTCTAAAGATCCTGACTGGCATTGCCACCCAGGGGGCGATCTCTGTGGATACGTCCAAGACTTACTATGTCAGCAGCTACAAACTGGATGTGAGCTCCAACGGTGAGGACTGGATGACCTACCGACAAGGGAAGAACCACAAGGTGAGGCCGAGGAGTGCAACAACGTCTGAACTGAACGTGTGGATCAGTTGGAAAGGGTGGTTGGTGTCCTGTTCCAACCTGTTCTGCCCTGCATTTTGTTTTTCAGTAGTGGTGCATGGCAAGAAGGAAATGGAACATAGTACATAGAACATTACAGGATAATGGAGTTGGATAATATAGTAGTGAACAGGTGATCGATGAACAGTGTGGACTCGGTGAGCCACAGGGCCTGTTTCCTTGCTGTATCTCTAATTTAAAACTAAACAACAGTTAATCATGGACTTTAATCTGCTGATGTTAGTCCACTTTCTCAGCTCAGTAACAATAAATCAATCCCTACAGTCACCGAAACAAAAATCATTCTTTTCAACTTAAGTGGGAATAAGGAATGAGATGTGAGAAGTTTGTTTACATTCCCTTTGAGTTGTTTGCTTTTCAGTCACCTTACAAGGATGAGAATTTTCCTTGGATCTGAAGGATCCCAGATAATATGACGCATCAAAACACAGCAGGAATTATAAACTTGTGCCGCTGATCTTTCGTCTAGACAACAAGGATTTCTTTGAGAAATATAGCTCGGTAAATAGTTTGAGGAATGTGAAATGTAGAACTTCACCTGCTGTTTCTCTCACATTCCCAATTAAAGTGTTAATCCTGCCGTTAATTCTGCTGCGTGCAAGAGTATTGAGGGGTAGGTGTCGACCTGTAGTTTGCCGAGTCATGGGATGGGGTGAGAGGGCAGAGGTCGAGGGAGCAGGGAGAGGCACTCTGCAGTAATGTCCCTGATCAAATGGTGGCAGCTGGAATATTACTTAGAGCTGCAGTTGCTTTGGGCCCCATGGGAAGCCCACCTCATTGTTAATGTGCAGTTGTCAACAGAACCCGGTGACATTTGAGACCTTGGAGGAACAAAACAGCAAATAACCGATGAGAGGTAAAAGGGAAAATAAATCCTGAGTTTCTATATACAACGTGTCAAATTGGTGAGATTCTTGTAGAGGAATCGTTCTTGTGGTGGTGCAGGAGATGAGATGTCCAAATTATGTGTGGCAAGCTCCTGTAAAGCAGCACTGTGATAATGATCTGGTGATCTCTGTCTGTAGCAGTGCACCAGGGAGCAATCACTTCACACAAGGGGGGCCGCCTTGTAGCTATTCTCTGTCAAAATCAACGTAATGTTCCACAATCAGTCCCGCACAGTGTATCTGATTGACAGGAAAGAACAAGGCCAAAACAGTGAGAGAAGGAAAAAAAATGCCCTTTCTGCTTATGCGCATAATTCAGTTTAATATCTCAGCAAAAACCAGATTGCTGGAGGAACTCAGTGCGTCTGGTAGCATCTGTGGAGGGAAGTGAACGGACGACATTTCAGGTCTCAACCCTTCATCAGCCTGGCGGAATGGTTGGTAGAAAGAGGTGAGGGGAAAGGGTGGGGCAAAACTGGTGAATGATAGATAGAGATAGGCACAAACTGCTGGACCGACTTGATCTCCCAGTGGCTGAGCACTTCAACACCCCCTCCCACTCCCAGTTTGACCTTTCTGTCATGGGCCTCCTCCAGTGCCATAGTGAGGCCCACCGGAAATTGGAGGAACAGCACCTCATATTTCGCCTGGGCAGCTTGCAGCCCAGTGGTATGAACATTGACTTCTCCAACTTTAGATAGTTCCTCTGTCCCTCTCTTCCCCTCCCCCTTCCCAGATCTCCCACTGTCTTCCTGTCTCCACCTATATCCTTCCTTTGTCCCGCCCCCCTGACATCAGTCTGAAGAAGGGTCTCGACCCGAAACGTCACCCATTCCTTCTTACCTGAGATGCTGCCTGACCTGCTGAGTGACTCCAGCATTTTGTGAATAAATACCTTCGATTTGTACCAGCATCTGCAGTTATTTTCTTATATTATATATATTATATAACTGCTGGAGTAACTCAGCGGGTCAGGCAACATCTCTGGAGAAAAGGAATAGGTGACATTTCGGGTCGAGAAAGGTCTGACAAATGGTCTTGACCCGAAATGTCACCCATTCCTCCTCTCCAGAGATGCTGCCTGACCCGCTGAATTACTCCACCATTTTGTGTCTATCTTTGGTGTAAACCAGCATCTGCAGTGCCTTCTTACACAAACGATAGATTGATCTGGGTGGAACAGTCGATTGGCAAATGAGCCAAGTGGGGGAGAGAAAGGTGGAGATAGTAACGAAGGTTGGAGGTGATAAGTGGAGATGATATGACTGGAGATGATAAGTACAGGTGCAAATTGTGGAATATGATAAGAAATGTAGAACCAAAGGGAGGGATAGTGGGTAGATTGGAATGAACGAAGAAAAATGGGGACCCTGGAACCAAAATAGGGAGAGGTGGATAGGGAGCAGCTGAGCTCCCCTTCCCATTGCCATATTGGCCTGTCTATCCTTGGCCTCCGCCATTAAAAAATGAGGCCACACACAAACTGGAAGAACAGCATCTTATATTCCGTTTGGGTAGCTTACAAACCAAAGGCATGTACATTGAATTTATCAATTTTAGGTAACCTCATCCCCATCTCATACACCCAGCTCCCCCTCACCCTGCACACACTCCCTGCCCCCATCACCCATTCCCTTTCTCCACCCCTCTACCTGGTATCACTCACCCATCCCTACTCCACATCCCCCATTTTACTTTCCGCCCCACCCACCTGCCACCCCTCCAAAGGATCTACATGTGTCTCCCCACCTTTCTTTGTTCATCAAACTACCTCAATCTTCAATCGTCATAAATAAAAGGATTCAAAGAAATGATGAGCAGAATTAGCCAAAAGCTCTTCTGGATTTTTTTTTTCCTTCGGGGCTTTTGCTTGTGGGAACATCGTGGCGATTAATACCCAAGAGACTCCATGCTCTGGGGAGGCAGATAAATTTGAAGTGTAATCAGCTTTCAGTGGATTTTTGCACTGGGAACCCTTTGGGATTCCTTCCCATCCTTACTGCTCCTGAGTTAAAGCTTTCCCTTGCGCTCTGAAACCTAAAGGGACCCAGAATGCCTGTAGGTATTGAGAGGGGCTAAGGTGGATTGAAGGTTGACAGAACAGTGTTACAGACAATAATCTGTTATTTCTCCTGACTCTTTGTTTGCTTTCATCTACGTGCTACAAATTATTTTAAATTCTAAGGTAGCTCACTGATAATATCTATCTATTTCAAAATGTCTGCAACAGTTCCCAACATTACTGCCATCCTTAAAAAAACTTACTGGACGTTAGTTAGCAATGAAAGAATTGATAGCAGTAAGTATATATATTGTAAGTGTTTCCCTCAATTTTCTGTTGCAATATTGGTTTGGTGTCAATTCTTTCAAAATTGCTAATATATCTCAATTCTAATTTTAAGAGGCTATGATATGTACAGTAGACGGCAACCCTGACTGTAGTTTAGGTTTTTAGTTTTTAGTTTAGAGATACTTCGCAGAAACAGGTCTTTTGGCCCACTGGGTCCGGGGCTGACCAGCGATCCCTGCACACTAACACTATCCTACATACACTAGGGACAATTTACAATTTTACCGAAACCAATTAACCTACAAACCTGTACGTTTTTGGAGTGTGGGAGGAAACCAGAGCACCAGGAGAACACCCACGCAGGTCACAGGGAGAATGTACAAACTCTGTACAGACAACACCTGTAATCAGGATCAAACCTGGTCTCTGGCGCTGTTAGGCAGCAACTCTACCGCCGCACCACCTTGTAACTGGCCACTGTAACATGCTTTGGAATTAAAACATAGAAGAAAATAATTTGAACTAAATTGGATTGAGTTTTCTGAGTTAGTGAGGGTAGAGCTGGGGTAGCTGAGGAATCAGAGCACAGTCCATTGAAACATGACCCAAACAAGACCCTAAAGGCAGGATCAGGCTAACTGCCAAAGCTTTCTGGCACACATGTTGCAAAATACCTTGGGTAACTAGGGACATCTGTACACAAGGCAGCAAGATTTCATTCATGACACAATTTTCATTGACACACCTTTACTGTAGCAGGTGGTTGTGAAAAATAGGTCTCGGGGGGGAAATCACATCTCCTCTCCCATGGAGCTGAATTAATTATGTGCTTTATATTTAGACTAGACAAGAGCATGATCCACTGAAGTGTTCTGGGAATGCTCCATGTAAAATATCACTGTCATTGCTTAATCTTCAGTTGAAAACAAGTGAAAAAATGTACAGCAAAATACAAAGCGCTGGAGTAACTCAGCCAGTCAGGCAGCAACTGTGGTGGGAATGCACAGGCAATGTTGCAGATCATGACCCTTCTTCAGACTGATTTTAGTAGTGGGTAGGAAACTGGAAAAGAGGTTGGGTTAGGACAAAGCCTGGCAAGTGATAGGTGGATACAGGTAGAGGGCGGGGGGTTTACATGACATAGGCTAGAGAAGAGAAGGGGACAAAAGCGTATCAGATAAGGAGAGGAGTGAAATGTAAAGTCAGAGGGAGGGATGTTGGTGGGAGGTGACTAAATATATGTCAGGAATCCAAACAAGATAGTAACCCCATTCCCATCCCGTTTACCTCAGTTTATAAAATATAGCAACGTTTAATTCAATAAATTGGAGTTCAGATGGAAAGACCAACTCCTCTACTGAGGGAATGTTTGATGAGATTGTCACCAAGTAGGGGCATGAATGATGAGCACCCCATCCATTTGAGGATCCATGTGATGTCTTCAACTCTTAGGTTTGGAATTATGGAAGCTGAATTCAGCCCTTTGAAAGGGGATCAGGAAGGTGAGGTCATGTTTAATTCAGTTTAGTTCAGAGTTACAACACATAAACAGGCCCTTCGGCCCACCAAGTCTGCACTGACCAGCAATCCCCACACATTAACACTATCCTACACTAGGGACAATTTTTATATTTATACCAAACCATTTAACCTACAAACCTGTATGTGTTTGGAGTGTGGGGGGAAACCGAAGATCTCGGAGTAAACCCAAGCAGTTCACGGTGAGAACGTACAATCTCCGTACAGACAAGCACCCCTAGTCAGGATCGAACTCGGGTCTTTGGGCCTGTAAGGCAGTAACTCTACCGCTGCGCCACAATAGTGAGATCACCCCTTTAAACTGTGGTACTGATGGCGAGACTTCCTAAGTTTCCTTGTTATCTCGGGAGGGCTGCCTAAGTCCCCCACCGCCTCCTGAGTGCATTTAAATATTTGTTTCCATGAGAAACAAGATGCAGACGAAGTGGTAGAGGCGGGTACAATTGCATCATTTTAACGGCAGTCAGTGACAGGAGAATCCTTGGCTCATAAAGCAGAGAAGGATCATTGGAAATTGCAGTGAGGATATTGAGTCCATTCACTAGGAGAACACAGAACCCAGTACGAGTGGAATAAAGAGCATCCCATCTCAAAAACTACCCATCAGCCATCTCCTATGCATCTGTTGCAGAGTCATGGAGCTGTACATTTCTGAAACAGACCCTTAAGTCCAACTCATCCATGCTGACCAAGATGTCTATCTGATCTAGTCCCATTTGGACCATATCTCTCTGGACCTTTCCTATCTGTGTACCTGTCTTAGTATCTTTTAAATGTTATTGTAAGTGCCTCTACCACTTCCCCTGAAGCTCGTTCCACATAACCACCACCCTCAGGTCCCCTTTAAATGAATCCCCTCTTAACTTAAATCTATGTCTGCTACTTTTAGAATTCCCTGCCCTGGGAAAAAGATTGTGACATTATCTATGCCCTTCATTATTTTATCTACCTCGATAAGATCACCCCTTAGCTTCCTACACTCCAGGGGGAAAAATCACGGCCAAAACACTCTTGTAAATTCATAAGTTCTTGGAGCAGAAATAGGTCATTCGGCCCATCAGGTCTACTCTGCCATGCAATCATGGCTGATCTCTGTTCTCAACACCATTCTTCTGCCTTCTCCCCATAATCCATTGACACCTTTACTAATCAAAGTAAGGGTGTCCTTATAAATGAAGCCATCCCATCTCAGTAGCATCCTTGTGAATCTTTTCTACACCCTTTTCAGCTTAGTGACAGCCTTCATACAGCCTGGCGACCAGAACTGTGCGCGATACTCTAAGTGCAGTATCACCAATGAGTCTGTGGTTTCACAGTAACCATTTCAGCTACCTCAGTGGCTGCAGAATTGGAGCTGATGCAAGTTGTTCTTGATCCCAAGGAACCGCCTGGGAGAGAGAAGAAGAGTATCCAATTGCATGTCACTCTAGCTCTGCGATACATCTAATGCTAAGACCAGCGTAAAACCAGAAACCAATCACTCAACATACAGAGCAAAGGTTCAATGCATCCCAGGTTTCAGAAAGGTTAAAATAATTGTCAAGGACGTGAATGAAACCAGAGGTAGATTACCCTTTCCAGAAAGAGCGTGTACAGTGGGGGCTGGGCTAGAAATTCTCATGGAAAATTCCTCAGCACCACATTCTAATTTAAACAAAAGGAAAAGTCAGTAAATCTCACTGCTGGCTAACCTCAGCCCTGCTCGTTTGAATAAGACTAATGTTCCACTAGATTTCCTTGAATTCCTTTCATCCCCAGAGGTACTGTGCTGGAAAGGTTAGAATTGTAAGTTAAATTCATCAGTTCCAGCAGCATTCAAATGCATAATTGGTCCATTTATATTCACACAGCCTGCTAGAACCAAACCTGAATTAACTGCTCCCTAAAAGAAGAGATTAGTTTTATTACTGGGACCACGAGCTGTAATGTTTTCACTCTTCCCCATAAACGTTATCGGCGGCAGCCAAAACAAAACGGGTGCTGTACGTTTAGAAAGTCATTTGTCGTCTACAGTAGCCCGGATATAGGGTGTAAGTTGCAGCAGGAGTTAATACTGGCATGTAACAAAGGTAATGCCTCTGTGATTATGGGGGATTTCAATATGCAGGCAGACTGGGAAAATCAGGTTGGTTCTGGACCCCAAGAAAGGGAGTTTGTAGAGTGCCTCCGAGATGGATACTTAGAGCGGCTTGTACTGGAGCATACCAGAGAGAAGGCAATTCTGCATTTAGTGTTGTCCAATGAACCAGATTTAATATGGGAACTCAAGGTAAAGGAACCGTTTGGAGGTAGTGACCATAATATGATTAGTTTTAATCTGCAATTTCACAGGGAGAAGGTAAATCAGAAGTGTCAGTGTTGCAGTTGAACAAAGGGGACTATGAAGGCATGAGAGGGGAGCTGGCCAAGGTCGATTGGAAAAGGATCCTAGCAGGAATGACGGTGGAACAGCAATGGCAGGGATTTCTGGGCATAATCCAGATGCAGGATCATTTCATTTCAAAGAGGAAGAAAGATTCTAAGGGGAGTAAGGGGCAACCGTGGCTGACAAGGGAAGTTAGAGATGGAATAAAACTAAACGAAAAGATGAATAAGATAGCAAAGAGTAGCAGGAAGCCAGTGGATTGGGAAACATTCAAAGGTCAACAGAAGGTAACAAAAAGGGCAATACGGGGTGAAAAGATGAAGTAAGAGGGTAAGCTGGCCAAGAATATAAAGAAAGATAGTAAAAGCTTCTTTAGGTATGTTAAGAAAAAAAGATTAGTAGAGACATATGTGGGTCCCTTGAAGGCAGCAAAGGTGAAATTATTATGGGTAACAAAGAAGTGGCAGAAGAGTTGAAAAGGTACTTCAGATCTGTCTTCACTAAGGAAGACACAAACAATCTTCCAGATGTACTAGAGGACAGAGGATCTAGGGAGACAAAGGAACTGAAAGAAATTAGCATGAGGCGAGAAATAGTATTGGGTGGACTGATGGGACTGAAGGCTGATAAATCCCCAGGGCCTGATGGTCTACATCCTAGGGTACTCAAGGAGGTGGGTCTAGAAATCGTGGATGCATTGGTGATCATTTTCCAATGTTCAATAGATTGAGGATTAGTTCCTGTGGATTGGAGGGTAGCTAATGTTGTCCCACTTTTTAAGAAAGAAACGAGAGAGACAACGGGGAATTACACACCAGTTAGCCTGACATCGGTGGTGGGGAAGATGCTGGAGTCAATTATTAAAGAGGTAATAACGACGCATTTGGACAGCAGTAAAAGGATTGGTCCAAGTCAACATGGATTTATGAAAGGGAAATCCTACTTGACTAATCTGGAATTTTTTGAGGATGTGACAAGTAAAATGGATGAGGGAAAGCCAGTGGATGTAGTGTATCTAGACTTTCAGAAAGCCTTTGATAAGGTCCCACACAGATTTGTGGGCTAAATTAGAGCACATGGTATTGGGGGTAGGGTATTGACATGGATAGAGAATTGGTTGGCAGACAGGAAGCAAGGAGTAGGAATAAACGGGTCCTTTTCAGAATGGCAGGCAGTGGCGAGTGGAAGTGCCACAAGGCTCAGTGTTGGGGCCGCAACTATTTACAATATATATTAATGATTTGGATGATGGAATTAGAAGTAACACTAGCAGGTTTGCATATGACACAAAGCTGGGTGGCAGTGTGAGCTGTGAAGAGGATGTTAGGAAGTTGCAGGGTATGGCAGGCAGATTATTATCTCAATGGTGTCAGAATCGGTAAAGGGGAAATGCAACGAGACCTGGGTGTCCTTGTACACCAGTCACTGAAAGTAAGTGTGAGCACGCAGTGAAGAAAGCAAATGGCATGTTGGCCTTCATAACAAGTGGATTTGAGTATTGGAGTAAAGAGGTCCTTCTGCAGTCTGGTGAGACCACTTCTGGAATATTGTGTGCAGTTTTGATCTCCTAATGTGAGGAAGAACATCCTTGCTATTGAGGCAGTGCAGCGTAGGTTCATAAAGTTAATCCCCGGGATGGCAGGACTGTCATATGAGGAAAGATTGGAAAGACTGGGCTTGTATTCACTGGAGTTTAGAAGGATGAAAGGGGATCTTATAGAGATGTATAAAATTATAAAAGGACTGGACAAGCAGGCAAAATGTTCCCAATGTTGGGGGAGTCCATACCAGGTGCCACAGTCTAAGAATAAAGGGGAGGCCATTTAAAACTGAGGTGAGAAGAAACTTTTTCACCCAGAGAGTTGTGAATTTGTGGAATTCTCTGCCACAGAAGGCAGTGGTAGCCAATTCACTGGATTAATTTAAAAGAGAGTTAGAGCTCCAGGGGCTAGTGGAATCAAGGGATATGGGGATAAGGCAGGCACAGGTTACTGATTGTGCATGATCAGCCATGATCACAATGAATGGCGGTGCTGACTCGAAGGGCCAAATGACCTCCTGCACCTACTTTCTATGTTTCTATGTTTCTATGTCTGACTCTTAGCTGGGAAATCATACTTGTATAGGTGTCTTTGTAGATTAAGCGATGGACTTTCAATTTACCCTTCTCATTCCAGCCTGTGACCGCTCAGTTATTGGTTGGGGGTGAGTTAGCAGGGGATGAATGGGGTTGCAAATGAGTGGGTAGTTAAGATTGCAACTCTCTCCTGGACGGTCCCATTTCCACCCCACTTAAACAAGCTGATCCAACCTGTGCCATCCTGATTCATCTGTCACCCTTTGCGGTCACTCAATTGGTTGTGTGCACCCAATAAAATGAACAGTGACAACCTCTCATGAACTGGGAACCTCTCCTTCACATGGTGGTGAAGGGAAACTGAGAATGCAACATAAGAGACAGGGGCAGCAGTAGGGTGCATGCTCCTTGAGCTGGCTCTGCCATTCCCAAAGATCTACCTAAACTCTGCATCCCTAATCTTCTCTTGATTTGCAGATATCCAATGACACTGTTGGAAGTTTGTCTCTTCTACTTGTGGGATAGTGTAGGGAGAAGGAAAGGACTGTCTTCCAGACTCAAAAAGCTATCTCACATCCAATCTCCAATTCTCTTAACTCACCAGCAGAACCTTTGACACCCCCTCCATTAAATATTCGAACCACCCATCCTCCACCTCCCCCATCCGAACCACCACCTGCACAGCTCAATTACTGTTGGTTCTTCAACCACCACTGGACCCCCCATACCACAATCAAGACAAATCCTCCATGCAATGGATCCCACAATCAGGAAGGCCTCAATGATTAGGAAACCTCCTTCTCCAAGGGATTGGGGCCCCCAACAAGGAGACATCAGGAAGACAAACATTGTCAAACATAATCAGAAAATTACATTTCCTGAACTCACCAATCTATAAACCATCCTACTCCCACCAATCATGCACCTTTCCTAATATTCTGTCCCAGGCCCGCACATCCCCACCAAACTTCTAACGGCCACCAACTAACGGGAAGCACAATGGTGCAGCGGTAGAGTTGCTGCCTTACAGCGCCAGAGAACTGGGTTCGATCCTGACCACGGGTGCTGTCTGTGTGGAGTTTGTACATTCTCCCCATGACCAGCGTGGGTTTTCTCCGGGATCTCTGGTTTCCTCCCATACTCCAAAGCCGTACAGATTTGTTGGTTAATAGGCTTTGGTAAAATTGTGAAATTGTCCCTAGTATGTAGGATAGCGTTAGTGTGTGGGGATCGCTGGTCGGCACGGACTAGGTGGGCCAATGGGCCTGTTCGCACTGTATCTTTAAACTAAGCTGAACTCATCAATTCTAATGTTACTTAGAAACACATCTTCCAGATCTCTGCTTCTAACTGCTTGTGTGTGTACTCTGGAGCATGCTGTTCTAACTCCATCACTATGGGTCAATGCTGTCTTACTATTACCATCATGACAAAATGCTAGCCATCACATTTGCTGATGCTTTGTGCATGAGACACCACCACTCCCAGGTCCTGGTGCCACATTTTTAGTAAAGGGCAAACTGGGCCTGAGGGGTTACAGGCGCTTGTTTAAATGCACCCTACAGTATTCCCTTGGGAATGTCTGTCATAGTGTAACCTTAGTAGTGTAATGTCCGTGGTAGTTTTAGTTCTAGTTTTAGAGATACAGCGTGGAAACAGGCCCTTTGGCCCACTGAGTCCCCACCGACTAATGATCACCCATGCACGAATTTGATCCTACACACTAGGGACAATTTACAGAAGCCAATTAACCTACAAACCTGCACGTCTTTGGAGTGCGGGGAGTGTGTGGTGAGCCCCCAGAGAAAACCCATGCAGTCACAGGGAGAAGATACAAACTCCATACAGACAGCACTTTGGTCAGGATCAGACCTGGGTCTCTGGCACTGTAAGGTAGCAACTCTACCACTGTGCCATACTTTGGTGCTGAGGTAGGGTTGTGGTTAGGGTTTGCAGGGTGGCTCATGAGCCTGATGGATGAGGGGAAGAAGCTGTTCTTGAACCTGGCGGTAACAGTTCTCAAAGTTCTTGTACTTTCTTCCCAATGGTGGAACTGGAAGTGAGATGAGAGCACTGCCAGGGTGGTGTGGCTGTTTGATAATATTTGTTCCTCGTGAGTAAGTGAGTGATAGAAATGGGGGGGGGGTGGGGAAAGGCAAATGGATGAGAACGGGGGGAGAGTAAAAGGGGATTTATTTAATGGGTCAGCATGGACTCACTGGGCAGAAGGATCTGTTTGTGTGCTGCATAACTCCCATGATTTAGAACCAGCTAAGGAAAAGGGGACCATGTGTCTGTGAGTGCACTAATGCATACCTTTTCCCCCTCAGTTATTTGCGGCCAACACGGATGGTAACGAGGTGGTGATGAACACGCTGACCCCACCTGTGGTCACTCGCTTTGTTCGTATTAGGCCTCAGGTCTGGACAAAGGGCATTTCCATGCGTTTCGAAGTCTACGGCTGCCAGATGACAAGTAGGTCGGCTCACCCGGACCCTTCGCTGCCCCCAGTGTCCCCCCAGTGACCTTTCAGCTGGGGAGAGCTAATGGCTTTAGTTCGTGTTCTCACTGATGTTCTCTCTAGTACTTATCCCATAGTGTCAACATCATTCAGGCAGATATCATAGCATTAAACTTCAAAGGTATTTCCTTGCTGTAAATCATTTTGCAATGTTCAGAGATCATGAATTCCAGATTTTCTTTCTGAGTTAAATCAAAGCAAATATGTCACAAAATGATGTGGAGACTTTTGAATGGACTGGGGTTTTCCTTTGCTTTCAGGATTTTCCGTCCTGACTTTGTCAATATCCTAGAAAGGATTACAGTATTGTATCTCATCCAAGTGCTATCACTTGACTAAAACACAGCCAAAAGTTAAATTCAATTTGAATTCCCAAGCATATTTGTTCAGTGAGGGCCCAGAATTAAAATATGATTGCATTTAGAACATAGAACAGTACAGCACAGGAACAGGCCCTTCGGCCCACAATGTGAATACCAAGCATGATGCCAAGTGAAACTAATCTCCTCTGCCTGCACATGATCCATACCCCTCCATTTTCTGCGCATCCACGTGCTTATCTCGGAGCCTTTCAAACACCACTATCGTATGTGCCTCTGGAGAATTTAACAGTGAAGGATTTTGAGGTGCCTCACAAAAGTATAAATTAAACTACAGAGTACACAAGGGGATGGCCAAACGATTTGCTAATCAGGTGAGTTTGCTGACACAATTTCAGAAATATGGGAACAGTGGAGAGGAAAAGAAGCTCAAGGAAGAAGTTACATCAGAGTTCAATCCATCTATTAACATAAAACTTTTATGGCATCACAACTGGAAGTTCAGCCAACCAGGCGGAGCTGAGAAAAGTAGGGTCATTGTTTATTAAACATAGAAACATAGAAAATAGGTGCAGGAGGAGGCCATTCGGCCCTTCGAGCCAGCACTGCCATTCATTGTTATCATGGCTGATCATCCACAATTAGTAACCTGTGCCCAACTTCTCCCCATATCCCTTGATTCCACTAGACCCTAGAGCTCTATCTAACTCTCTCTTAAATCCATCCAGTGATTTGGCCTCCACTGCCCTCTGTGGCAGAGAATTCCACAAATTCACAACTCTCTGGGTGAAAAAGTTCCTTCTCACCTCAGTTTTAAATGGCCTCCCCTTTATTCTGTGGCCCCTGGTTCTGGACTCCCCCAACATTGGGAACATTTTTCCTGCATCTAGCTTGTCCAGTCCTTTTATAATTTTATATGATTTTATATGTCTCTATGATTCCCTCTCATCCTTCTAAACTCCAGTGAATACAAGCCTAGTCTTTTCAATCTTTCCTCATATGACAGCCCCACCATCTATTATTATTGTCTTAGAATTTGCAATGAAAAACTTTGCTTTACGTGCTATCCAACAAATCATACTATACATTAGTACAATCAAACCATATATGTATAACAGGTATTGCATAAAGAGAAAACAATATTGCATTACAGCTGCAGATAAAATGCACTTTAAAAAAGTGTAAAACCCGCTTTGAGGTAGATTGGAAGATCAGGAATACACTCTGAGCTTATGGAAGGTCCATTCAAGAGTCTGGCACCAGCTCTTCTTATGATACGCAATTTCAAGCTTTTGTATCTTCTGCCCAAAGGGAGAGGGGAGAAGAGGGAATGACTAGAGTACGAGTGGGTCTTGATTATGTCGGCTGCTCTCCCAAGGCAGTGGGAAGTGTAGATGGAGTCGATGGGGGAGTGTGTGTGGGTGTGAGGGTGGGAGTGTGTGCGGGAGGGAGGGTGTGCAGGTGTGTGTGTGCGGGAGTGTGTGTGCGGGAGTGTGTGTGGGTGTGAGGGTGTGTGGGCGGGAGGGTGTGAGTGAGTGGGCGGGAGGGTGTGTGGGCGGGAGGGTGGGAGTGTGTGTGTGCGGGAGTGTTTGCGGGCGGGAGTGTGAGTGGGCGGGAGGGTGTGAGGGCGGGAGGGTGAGTGGGCAAGAGGGTGTGAGGGTGTGTGGGCGGGAGTGTGAGTGTGTGTGTGCGGGAGTGTGTAGTGTGTGTGGGCGGGAGGGTGTGGGCGGGAGGGTGTGTGGGCGGGAGGGTGTGTGGGCGGGAGGGTGTGCGGGCGGGAGTGTGTGAGTATGTGTGGGCGGGAGGGTGTGCGGGCGGGAGGGTGTGAGTGTGTGCGTGCGGGAGTGTGTGAGTATGTGTGGGCGGGAGTGTGTGTGGGCGGGAGGGTGTGAGTATGTGTGGACGGGAGTGTGTGTGGGCGGGAGGGTGTGCGGGCGGGAGGGTGTGCGGGCGGGAGGGTATGAGTGTGTGAGTATGTGTGGGCGGGAGGGTGTGTGGGCAGGAGGGTGGGAAGTGTGTGCGGGCGGGAGGGTGTGAGTGTGTGCGGGCGGGAGTGTGTGTGGGCGGGAGGGTGTGCGGGCGGGAGGGTGTGAGTGTGTGAGTATGTGTGGGCGGGAGGGTGTGTGGGCAGGAGGGTGGGAAGTGTGTGCGGGCGGGAGGGTGTGAGTGTGTGCGGGCGGGAGGGCATGCAACCATAAAAACTCTCGGGTTTTGGGCAAGAGCAGTTGCTGAACCAACCTGTGATGCACCTTGATAGGACACTTTCTCTGGTGTATCTGTAAACAATTGTAAAAGTCATTGGAGACATGCTGATGGTCTGTGGAGTCTGCAATTGAAATAAAGATCACAGAAAAATGTAGGAAGGGAGTTGATGATGAAGATAAGGCAGATATAATCAGCCATGATTTAGATTAGTAAGTGGGATGAAGATGGCTTTTTCTCCTTGATCTAGTGCCAATGCAGACTTTGCAAACCCTGCGAAAATGCCACCGTTTCTAACAGATTTCCTCTGTTCTACCAGATGCACCCTGCTCCGACATGCTGGGAATGATCTCCGGGCTGATCCCTGACTCATTGATCACCTCCTCCTCCACGCGGGACTATCATTGGTCATCAGGCAGTGCCCGGCTCGTTGCCAGCCGCTCCGGATGGTACCCACGGCAATCCCACCCCTTATCTGGCACAGAGTGGATTCAGGTGGCCCTACCCACCCCCAAGGCCGTCAGTGCCATCATCATCCAGGGGGCCCGTGGAGCATCATCCGTGGGTGGTGGCATGGGCGGGGACAATAAGGCTTTTGTGCGGAAGTTTAAATTAGCCTACAGCATGAACGGAGTCAACTGGACCTTCGTCAAGGAATCCGGAGGACAGAAGCACAAGGTACACTCCTCCATCCACTTCCCCTTCCTGTTATGTGCAAGTGTGCGGATGTATGATTGTGTCTGGGTGCATGCATATGAAAGTGTGTGTATGCCTTTTTGTGTCTGCGTGTGTGTGCATGTGTGTCATGCGTGTGGGTCTGGTGTATGTGTGTTTGCATGTGTGTGCATTCATGCTTGTGTGTGCCTTTGTGTCTGTCCGTTATGCATGTGTGCGTGTATGCATCAGTGCATGTGTGTTTGTGTATCTGAGCACATGCATGTGTGTGCATGTGCATCTGTGTTTGCACGTATTTGCGTGCCAGCCCACCCATTAACTACACCCATTGACACGACAATTTGTAGAGGGAATGATTGGATGCATGGCTGGAGGCCTGCTGTAAGTGACTACTGACACACTTAATGTGAAGTATGAAGCTATCCTGTGCTCACTGCATCTTACTGAAAACACTATCCCGCTTTTATCTGGAAAATTTGCTGTGGATTCAGCATTAGTTCTATTTGCTGTACTTCATAGAATCAAGTCACTGGTGTGAAATGACTCAAGCTTGCTCACCAAACAGATTGCATAGCAATTCTGTTTAAATAGACAGCATTTGTTGGAAAATAAACTATGATGAATCCTCACCTCCCTGAAACTCATGAGCTTCTCTCGGTGGGGTAATGCAGGGATAGCCTTATGGACCCATCTCACCTTTGCTGAATTAACTGGTTGCCAGTAAAGAGATGCTCTCTGGATCCTAAACTTGGTTGGGATGTCACAGGATGCTGTACTCACTTCCACCGTTCTTTCAATCGATGTTTTCCAGATCAAAAAAAAATCTCCTTGGCTTCGTCTGCCAATTATCTTAAATCTGTGTCATCTGGTTACCAACCCAGTTACAAGTGGAAGCAGATTCTCCTTAATTACTCTATCAAAGCACTTCATAATTAAATTAATTTCAAGTAATTTGAGCATTAAGTGAAGAGGCAACTTGGAATTTTAACCTGAGTGATTTTACCTCTTTATAATAATTAAAATAATATGCTGGGTTTTAAAATCTACAGGCAATCGATATTGGGCAGAAACAGCTGTTTTGGGAATCGAGGCTGTGTGTTTTCGCAAACGTGCTGGTTTGCCGTGCAATGTGAGGACCTTGGAAAGGGAGCGGGTGGGGGTGGG
Organism: Rhinoraja longicauda; assembly: GCF_053455715.1. Taxonomy (NCBI): domain Eukaryota; kingdom Metazoa; phylum Chordata; class Chondrichthyes; order Rajiformes; family Arhynchobatidae; genus Rhinoraja; species Rhinoraja longicauda. The sequence goes on from NC_135960.1 coordinate 37,703,876, forward strand.
GAAGGGGAAAGGGGAAGGGGAAGAGGAAGGAGAGGGGGAGGGGGAAGGAACAAGGGGACCTTCCCAAGCTGAACCTGGGCGAAGGGATCTCAGTTATGTTCAGGAGCTGGAGAAACTGGAGATGTTCTCCTCACACTGGATGGATAGAGATTGAACGGAGACATCTTCTAAAGAAGAACATAGAACCGTAGAGCACTGGAACTAGCCCTACAGCCCATGATGTCTGTGCTGAACATGCTGCCAAATTAAACTAATCTCCTGGAAAGGGCACAGAGAAGATTTATGAGGATGTTGCCAGGACTCCAAGCCCTGAGTTATCGGGAGCAGATGAGCAGACTAGGATTATTATTTCTTGGAGCGCAGGAGGATGAGGGCTGATCTTATGGTGGTGTCCAAAATTATGAGAGGAATAGATCGGACAGACATACTGAGTCTCTTACCCAGAATAGGGGAATCGAGAACCAATGGACGTAGTTTAAGATTTAATAGGAACCTGAGCAGTACCTTTTTCACACAAAGGGTGGTGGGTGCTGCCGGAGATGGTAGTTGAGGCAAGTACTATCACAACGTTTAGGGAACATTTAGATGGGTACATGGATAGGACAGGTTCAGAGGGTTATGGGCCAAACGCTGGTAAGGGGGACTAGGGTAGATGGGACATGTTGGCCAGTGTGGGCATGCTTGGCCAAAAGGCCTGTTTTCATGCTGTAAGACTCTATGACGCTATGACTCCATGACATCAATGCCTATGGACTGATGCATATCATCCATTCCCTGCATAGCCATGTGTCCAAATAAAAGTCTCTTAAATGGCACCCCTGTGTCTGCTTCCACCACCACATCTGACAGCACGTTCCAGACACCCACCATTCTCTGTGTAAAATCACTTGCCCATACATCTCCTTTTAAACCTTCCCTCTCTGACCTTACACCTATAGAATGTGACATTTCTATCCTGGGAAAAAAGTTCTGACTGTCTACCTTATCCATGCCTCTCATAATTTTATATACAGTACTTCTATAAGGTCTCCCCTCTGCATCCAACCCTGAAGAGAAAACAATCCAAGTTAGTCTAACCTTATAGCTTATACCCTCTAATTTAGGAATTATCCTGGTACCTCTGCACCCACTTCAAAGTTTCCAAAGAATGATAAAGAAGCACCAACACTAACTCCTATAATGGAATTAGTTATAGTGTTTGGGGAACATTTTCAGGGGAGAGGGCATGTTAGCGGGATTAATTGGATCATTCTATCAAAGTGCTTTCAAGACTCCAGTAAGTTATAAAGGGCTTGGAGATGGTGGCTGTGGGTTAACATCACCAAGAGAGGAAGAATTCAAGTAGCAAGCAGAAAAATACCTTTCTCAATTAAAAATAAAGACTTTTTGATACCAGAGGAGAGGAATAAACCTACTGGTTGCCTTGTTTTTGCTAATTAATCAATTATAACATTTGTTTTCATTCGACTTCCCGCTTATTGCTTTTAACTTTCAACTTGTTGCAAGTCTAACATCCAGAGGGGATGATAATGTTTGCAAACTCTCCGCTGGCAACAGTGAAAGGCAGGAAGGAGAGCCTTCCATTCCACTGACAAACTCCATGTCCCAGAGATGCCACAAAGTGTCTTCCAAGCTATAAAACCCTTTGCATCGTGCAATCTGTGCTGCGATGAAGGTACAGCTCCGCCCAGAGCAACCTGATTGTGACCAGATCTATTGCCTTCAGTGATGTTGTCTCTCCATAGTGTTTAGTCACCAGCCTGAACATTGGGGGTGATCCTTGCTGCCTTGGAGACTTGATTGAAGCCAACACTCCAAGGCCAGACCAAGGGAGTGCCTCAGATGTTAAACTGAACCCCAACAGCTCCTCCCGGACACAAACCTGATATTACCGGCCACCACTTCTGGATAAGTGATTAGTCAAGTACCCTGGCTAATATTAACCCTCTCCCTCTCCCAACCAATTAAGTTTCTGGTCACATATTCCTTTACAAATTAGTTTAATTAGTTGTCCATTTTCTTCATTGCAGTCATGATTACTTAAATAAAAATTACTTCATTGTTTGTAAAATGCTTGGGATATCCTGAGCAAATGAACGATATTGTACAAAACAAATGTGTTCTTTTTTTTCAGCCCAAGGGTCGGTCCCTCTATTAACCTGCGTCATTCAACAGGAGATTAGCTTGTTCAGTAGAGACTCATGGTGGGATTTTGGTTACTTTCCCCTAATCCGCCTCTCTTCCTCCTCCTCAGATGTTTGAAGGGAACATGAATTACGACACTCCCGAGATTCGACGATTTGATCCTGTGCCTGCACGGTTTGTCCGAGTGCATCCGGAGAGGTGGTCTCCTGCTGGAATTGGGATGCGTTTGGAGTTGCAGGGCTGTGATTTACTGGGTAGGTGCCTTGGGGAGATGTCCCCAGATGTGTGGTGAGCCCTGCTGTTTGAATGTGTGTGTGTGTGTGTGTGTGTGTATGTACTTCTACATGTACATATATTTGTGCATGCATGTTTACATATATGTAATTACATTTGTGCATTTGTTGGCTAATGCATACGTACATATTTTTATACTTTAGACTTTACTTTAGACTGAGACTTTAGGCTTTACTTTCAACACCCTTTTAGTTTAAAATTGTTCAAATGTGTATGTATTTGTGTGTGTGTGCTTGTGCAGATGCGTGTAGACATGTGTGTGCATATATATGCATGCTTGTGTGGTTTGCGTGTGTATATATGTTTGCATGTGTGTGTGTGTCTGTGTTTGTTTTCTGCACGGGATTCAGCACTTAGTAGTTCAAATTGTTCAACAAAGTAGCAGTAACAAGTGGCCCCAGGTTAAGCCACAAATAACATTTTACAATCTTGACATATTTCATCTGTGTGAAGAGACAAGAATCTTGATCGATGTCAGTGAGATTAGCTCATTGCAGTGCTCTGCAGACTCAGTAATTGCTCACACAGCTCAGTTAGCATCAAGAGCAATGTAATGTTTTCACATAGGATCTCACTCTTCTTTGCACACAACATTGTAATCTTTCGACATAGTATGAGCACCTGAAAGCAATCCCACGCGTAGCACCAAGACACAGTCACTCATTGCCATGCACACACTTAAATAATCACACTCAGAGTTGTAAACCCAATGACACATCTTCATTCACCGTAATCTCCCACTCACCACCAAACTCTCACATATGCACTTGAAATGCATACAAGCTCACAGTCTACAACGCAATCTACAATACAGGATTACTCGCCATATATCTTACTCAATGTACATTGGATGAACTTAAACAATTCCACTCACTCTAATCTTACCTGCACACCATTTCTCTTGCCAGCAATAGAGAAAGAGAGAGAGAGAGAGAGAGAGAGAATTGTTTGTGGACAGTTGACTGATGGCTACCTCCATATGGACACCATAATTTGGACATTCTTACTCCAAGTAGTCTTGTAAAAAATACTTCCAAAACGATCTTTAAAAACTAAGTTGCTGGGATATTTATACGATCAGCAAAATACATAATAAGCTTGGAGGAAAATTATTTTTCACTCATTGGGTGGTAATAATTGGTAACTCAGAGTTAACCTGAAGTTTTACAATGCGATAGGCTAATGAGAGGAAGTAATTTGTAGGGCGATGTGGAAGGAGCAAGAGGATAGACCTGAACAGAGCCAGTATGGTCTCAGCAGGCTGAATGGCCTTCTCCTACAGTACATCGTAACAATATCATGATTGGGCATTTTGATTAATGCAAGAACTTGCATTGGGTGTGTGGAATGAATCTTCTAATCATTTGAAAAAATGGTGGAGGAGGATTCAAGATTGTTCTTGGCTGCCTGTGCTAAACATGCAAAGCCGTGGTGGGTGTGGATTTTAAGTTCCTTTCCAAAATTTGGTGTCATGGATATTTGGAGATGAGAAAAATGTGCAGCCCTTATCACATTTAGAAAAGCATAATAAGGCAACTTTCTTCCCCTTACATTTCACTCTGAAGTTCAGCTAGCTGCATTATGGATTGGCAATTTAAACTTTTCTTTTAAAAAAACAGTGAAGTTCATGCCTGGGGCTGCTCTCCAGATGTTTGGGTGTGGAATGAAATCTCAAGTACTTGGCTCTTGGTTTCCAGTGCAGGAAGTCATCAAGAGAAAGAGTCTGTTCCTAATCAGGCACGGAGTTGGTTATGCACTCCTCGAACAAGCTTTCCAGCTACAAGATTGTCACCCCTGATTCACCAGTCACGGTTGCCTCTGCCCCTTCAGGCCACTTCTTCCACTGCACGGCCAGCATGCAGGCTGTTGAACTGTGACACGTTGCAGCTGGGGCACCAGTGAGGGCAGTCTATTTATCCCTGCACGCTGTTATGAAAGCAACACCACACGCAACGGGCCACTGCCTTGTGGTTTCATTCAATTAGCCTTTGGCGATAACTCCCAGCCATCTGCTTGTGATTTGTGTGAGACAACAGCACTGTGCCCCATTGTCAGACTTCAGTAGTAGCTCCTCAGATCCTGGAGTAATCCTCCACCCACCCCCATCCTCTTCCCTCTTTCTTAGTTATTTTTATTCTCTTTCATCAGTTTACATTCTGTTGCCTCCTCTTTTCTTTTATCCCCTGCTACCACCTCCCCCCACCCCCCACCCCCAGCCCCCGTACTCCTTGCTTCCTATTCCCTCCCGCTCAGTAATTATGTTTCCATTAGTCGCGGTTAAAAAGGAGGCCAAGGTCACCTCCATGAACTGGGCTCCACACAGCTGAGGATCCATGTTGAGAGGTGAAGCTGGGCAGATGCTCTGTGACCTGGCAGACGAGTTAAACCGTTACTTTGGATCTGTCTTCACTGAGGAAGATACACACAATCTCCCAAATGTTCTAGGGGCCGGAGAACCTAGGGTGCTGGAGGAACTGAAGGAAATCCACATTAGGCAGGAAATGGTTTTGGGTAGACTGATGGGACTGAAGGCTGATAAATCCCCAGGGCCTGATGGTCTGCATCCCAGGGTACTTAAGGAGGTGGCTCTAGAAATAGTGGAAGCATTGGAGATCATTTTTCAATGTTCTATAGATTCAGGATCAGTTCTTGTGGATTGGAGGATAGCAAATGTTATCCCACTTTTTAAGACAGGAGGGAGAGAGAAAACGGGTAATTATAGACCAGTTAGTCTGACATCAGTGGTGGGGAAGATGCTGGAGTCAATTATAAAAGACGAAATTGCTGAGCATTTGGATAGCAGTAACGGGATCATTCCGAGTCAGCATGGATTTACGAAGGGGAAAACAAGCTTGACAAATCTACTGGAATTTTTTGAGGATGTAACTAGGAAAATTGACAGGGGAGAGTCAGTGGATGTGGTGTACCTCGACTTTCAGAAAGCCTTCGACAAGGTCCCACATAGGAGATTAGTGGGCAAAATTAGGGCACATGGTATTGGGGGTAGGGTACTGACATGGATAGAAAATTGGTTGACAGACAGAAAGCAAAGAGTGGGGATAAATGGGTCCCTTTCGGAATGGCAGGCAGTGACCAGTGGGGTACCGCAAGGTTCGGTGCTGGGACCCCAGCTATTTACGATATACATTAATGACTTAGACGAAGGGATTAAAAGTACCATTAGCAAATTTGCAGATGATACTAAGCTGGGGGGTAGTGTGAATTGTGAGGAAGATGCAATAAGGCTACAGGGTGACTTGGACAGGTTGTGTGAGTGGGCGGATACATGGCAGATGCAGTTTAATGTAGATAAGTGTGAGGTTATTCACTTTGGAAGTAAGAATAGAAAGGCAGATTATTATCTGAATGGTGTCAAGTTAGGAGGAGGGGGAGTTCAACGAGATCTGGGTGTCCTAGTGCATCAGTCAATGAAAGGAAGCATGCAGGTACAGCAGGCAGTGAAGAAAGCCAATGGAATGTTGGCCTTCGTAACAAGAGGAGTTGAGTATAGGAGCAAAGAGGTCCTTCTACAGTTGTACCGGGCCCTGGTGAGACCGCACCTGGAGTACTGTGTGCAGTTTTGGTCTCCAAATTTGAGGAAGGATATTCTTGCTATGGAGGGCGTGCAGCGTAGGTTCACTAGGTTAATTCCCGGAATGGCGGGACTGTCGTATGTTGAAAGGCTGGAGCGATTGGGCTTGTATACACTGGAATTTAGAAGGATGAGCGGGGATCTTATTGAAACATATAAGATAATTAGGGGATTGGACACATTAGAGGCAGGAAACATGTTCCCAATGTTGGGGGAGTCCAGAACAAGGGGCCACAGTTTAAGAATAAGGTGTAGGCCATTTAGAACGGAGATGAGGAAGAACTTTTTCAGTCAGAGAGTGGTGAAGGTGTGGAATTCTCTGCCTCAGAAGGCAGTGGAGGCCAATTCGTTGGATGCTTTCAAGAGAGTGCTGGATAGAGCTCTTAAGGATAGCGGAGTGAGGGGGTATGGGGAGAAGGCAGGAATGGGGTACTGATTGAGAGTGATCAGCCATGATCGCATTGAATGGCGGTGCTGGCTCGAAGGGCTGAATGGCCTACTCCTGCACCTATTGTCTATTGTCTATTGACCTAAAACGCAAGGTGATGGAGGGACTCAGCAGTCAGGCAGCATCTGTGGAACGAAATTGAGAGACGATATCTCAGGCCTTCTGTCAAGTTCTGAAGATTTCATTCAAGTCTCGGCCCAAAACGTCATCAGTTCATTTACCTCCTCAGACGCTGCCTGATCTCCTGAGATCCTCCAGCAGTTTGTTTTTTACTCAGGTTTTCAGGATCTGCAGTCTCCCGAGTCTCCTAGGACCAACCTGAATTGCATTTTCCTTGTTTTCTCTCCCCTCAATTCCCAACCCTCTGATCCTGTTAATATGAATATTCCTCATATTTTCGTACAATAAAGGAGGCCATTCAGCCCATCAATTCCACCTGTCAGGTGCTTAGTCAAAGAAAGGCTTCATGAAAGATCTTAGATGGGTGGGAAGATTTAAGAACTATATTCCAGAATTTGGGACAGTGATGATTTAAGCAATGGCCGCCAATAATGACACAAGAGACAGATGTTGAGGCGGTCAGACTAGAGAAATGTTAAGGATTTAATGCTCCAAGATTATAGAGATAGGAAAGGTCTGAGGCCATGAAGGAAGTTTAGCATGAGGAGATGTATTTTAAAATATGGACCTGATTCTTTGGTGGATAGGATTGTCATTTTTAAACTTGTGCTGGGAATAAATCTTAATATAGCATTGTTAAATTCCCATTCATCATTATTTTGTGAGTTTCCCACCCACATCTAATTGAACTAGTAGCATCCATCCACATTTTAACAATAGATGTAATTTTCATATTTTTGCATTAGGACTTGGAAGACATTATCTAGTTGAAAAGTGCTGAGGGTGTTCTGTATTATTGACATGGTCTTCCAGATGAGGGAATCTGTCTGATCAGGTGGATCCCATGGTATTGTCCACAGAAGAGTAGGGAGTTCACCATTTGTTTTCACTCCTAACCAATGCAACCAATATTGCTTAACTGAAACAAAACCTGAACAACACCAAAGTGTTAGAGAAAGTCAAAGTGATCTGCCTTAGCTGACAGTGAATGATGTGCCTAGTGCATGGATTTTCTGCTTTAAGATGTTCATTCACCCATTGCTCCCCATGCTCCATCCCTTGCTGTGGATACATCAGCAGTCCCCTAATTTCCTAATTTCCCAGACTGCCATATCACCTCTCCCAGGCAAGCCTCAATGTCTTGGTGGCTAAACCTGACACAGTGATGGCAATCACCCAACATCACCTTCTCCCCAACAGAAACTCTGACCTACACTTGGAGCCCATCCCTGAAGGTCATCCCTGAACCTAACATGGACCATCCCCATGAAAACCTTGATGCATTGCTATCCACCTACAGGTCCACGGGAGGGAAATCCTCAAAGGGTTGAGTCGTGCACACAAAGTGTTGTTGCTCAGGTCCCCACATAAAATGTGCGGTCGATTGATTGGTCACTATAAAATCATCACTACTTTAGGCGGATGGCAGAACGGGAGAAGAGATCAAGGGTATGTGAGTGGGAGAAGGTTAGCGGAAATGCTCAGGAATTGGTTTTATGGGCTTGCATGGATTTCATAAGCAGAATTGCCTCCTCCTTTGTCAAAAATAAATAGGAAAATGAAAATGGTTCATCCAGAAGTCCTCAGCTCTGAAACGTAAGTTCTCAGTTTGGCACAGAAGTGTCAGTTTGTGTTTTCTCTTCCTTTCGCCAAGCAGTACAGTCTTCTGTAACTTCGTTCTCATTGCTTTATTAGGACATGTAACCTCTGTTATAAAATTCAGACCAGATACTCTGGGAAATTGGCAGGAGTTAGCTTTTTTGCAGTGATTTAATACAAGGCTTCTGAGGCATTTTTAAAAAGCTATTGTGATCATGTAATGATTTGGTGCAGACAATATTTGAATGAATGCCAAGATGGACAATGAAATAAAGAGATTAATTCATATTTAAAATAGAATTGTTCTAATATGAAACAATAAACATTATCCAGCAAACTAACTGGTTTTTAAATTCCTTCCACCCTTCATGCCTTGAGGTTCAAACACAGACCAGGCACATTAATTTTAAATATAAATTCAGATGTTTAACAGAGTTCATTGTGTTTTAAATTAGTCACAGATTTTGTTTTCTGTGTGTGTGTGAGTGTGTGTAATAACTGTCTCCTAATAACACATGCATTTGCAGAAGGTCTTTTTTCATAACAACTTCGTGTTGGGCAGATTTGCAAGAGTTTTACTTTATTACAAAGTGGTGATCATCTGTCAATTTGTCAGGGGGTTATTATAACGTAATTAGGTATAAGATCCATGCTGGGTTTATATAAAATGCATTTGCAGAAAGATTAATCAAAATAAGAAATCCTTACGCTGCGAGTTGGCAACACAATGATGGATTGAAGCACATATTCTTTCAATGATGCAACCTCTTTTGGTCATCGAGATCACTATGTTCTTCCAATCCTAGCTGCTTAAACTTCTCCCAGTATTTTTGGCCACCAGTACCGCCATGTTTTGGCCACACATTCTAGAATTCATAAACTTCTTGACCTCCCTTACTCTCTCTTCCTCCCTTCTCTGTTTGGTCGCTGCGGTGAAATCTTTTAACCTTCCACTTGCCACAACATGTCTTCTTGACAAGGTATCTCAGCAGGTTTTGAGTCATATACTTGAGATATAGTATGGAATCAAATCCTTCAGCCCATCAAGTCCACGCTGATCATCAGTCATCCCTTTACACTAATTCTACATTTATCCCTTTTTTTATTCTCTCCACTTTCTCTTCAAACTTGGATTGTTTTCTCTGGAGAGTGGGAGGCTGAGGGAAGACCTTCCTGGTAGTACTGTATATAAATTCACAAGAGGCACAGATAGGATGGATTGAATCTTTCTCCCAGGGTGGAAAGATCAAACACTGCACGGCATAGATTTACGGTGAGAGAGGGAAAGTTTAAAGGAGATGTACGATGCAAGTATTTTACAGAGAAAAAGGTACTTGGAGAGACAGGAGAAGCAGATACCATAGCAACATTTAAGATGTATTTCGACTGACACGTGAACAATCAGGGAACAGAGGGATACAGACCATGTACAGGCAGATGAGAATAATTAGATTAGAGAAGACGGGGCGAAGGGCCTTTGCTGTGCTGTACTCCTCTATGTCCAACGTAACAATGTAACATGGGTGCAATTTGCAGCAATCTTTTAACCCACCAACCACGTGTCATTGTGATGTAGGAGGAAGCCAGAAAACCCGAAGAAAACCCGAGCGTTTTTCACAGGGAAAATGTGCAAAGGTTTTGTGTATGGTAAAAAAAAGCAATGTTAAGTTGACAATTAGATCACCGAGCATTCCGTCTTTCCAGCAACCACCACGTCTGCTGCCACTGTTGTGTCCACACAGTGGGCTGCGGAGAATGCCACGGAGGCTCCTTGTGTGGACGAAGCTGACCCTGCATGTATGGTCGGCTCCCATGTTCTCGGTGAGTTATATTGCATCTCAGTATTGTATTGTATCTCTTGTATTGTACCACCTATTGTATCTCGGTATCACAACAAATAAATGCATTAACGCTTTTGTTACGTCTGTATTAGCTTCAATCATGTTCAGAAGGTGGCAGGAAATAAAGAGTGCAATGCAGTTGTTTCCTTCCAATTCCTTAATATAATGCCAGCTTCAGTCAAGTGGATCAGACAGATCCTCATGGAGCAATGAGCCAAGCATCCTGAGGAACACAGGACCCAAGTCTAGTAAAACATTGGCCTGTGTGCGAGAGAAACACTGGGTCAATAATCAAGGCTGGTAATCCAGAGAAATGTTTGTTCATAAACCAGAGAAACAAGGCCAATTCTTCACAGTAGTGCTGGGCCAGTAACTCACAATCACATTGGGCAATAGCCCAGGGGGACAACAAAATAAGAAACTCTGGCCAGTATTCCAAACAAACCACGGAAAGCAGATCAAGGAAGCTAAAAGAAGCAGACAGATACTGGACTGGTAATCCAGCAAATTCAGTGATCCAAGAGTGCAACCAATCTAAGTATCCACCAGGATAAAACAAAGTTTACAGAAACTTGAGCCAATAATTCTGTAAGTCAGAGAAACGACAGCTCAATGGGCTGAATCTATTCCCCATAAGTGAGTGAGCTGTGGATAGGTCTGAACTTAAAATGAACATATTCTGAACGGGAGCCATACCTGCCACTTCTGACCTTAGCTGTGCAGGACAAGAATTGGAAAAACAACACGGTCATGGAACTGGGTTGTCCACTTAAGTAGTAACACCTATGTTTGTAATCTCAGCAGGGAGCATAGATTGAGGAGGGTGTGAATGGCCAGGCTGGGCGAGTGGGATGTGTGTAAGACCACTGTTCACCTGACCACAAGCAAGGTCAGAAAAGCAATATCCAGTCAACTTCAGAATGCTCAGTGCAAAATTGAGAACACAACTGTTCCCACTGGAGCACCCCCTCCTGCCACTCCTGCTTGTCTTCCCCTCCTTGCTACTGTTAGGTACATTGGTACATTGGCATTCCTGGCATTTCCCCGACTCCTCCCCAGCTCCGGGCCCTGTCCCACCTCACCAACCAGCTCATTGACCGTCAGGTGCCTGTCTGAATCCTGAGCGGACAGCACCTAACCTGAATCGTGTCTGCCAGTGAAGGCGAACAACACACGCAAGGGAGGCGAGGGAAACACATGACGGGGTGGGTCTGTTGTCCTGCGGGTGTTCCCGTGATTGCCCATCCCCATTCCGGGCGAGGCTTGGTGTGACCATCCCTCAGTCTAGCCAAATCTCCGTCAGCCACTGAAAGGAAGGATAAGAAAGGTCTCATTGCCTCTTGCCTTTCTCGTCAGGGAGTTTTTTTTTCCCGCTTTACTAACTCCGTCTCTCATTGTTGACTAGATAAAGCTTTCCCCAGCACAAGATCTCTCAGGCTCTGCACTACTTTTCTCTCTATATTTTGCTTCCCTTGTCCCTGTTTCCATGGTGACAGCAGGAAGCATTGAACTTTGACAAGGTCTCTCTCTCTCACGTTCCGTGAGTATTACCTCTCAAACCCTTTGTCTCTACTTTGTGCCCACCTTCTTGCATCCCCCCACCATCCCCCCCCCCCCCCCTCCACCCCTCTTGCTGGTCTTAGTCACTCTCTCGCTCTCCTTTCCTTCACCACTCAGACGTCTTGTATTGACTTACACACGGCACACAAGCATGGACCCTGTTTGCTTTGTGTTTGCAAGGCTTCCCGTAATAATTGCTTGATCACTTTCTGCATATTTAAGGTCAAACCTTAAAAGGTAACTGTAAAAGGATTTGCAGCCGATGAAAGTATTATATACGCAATACCTATTAAGAGAAAGAGAGGTTGGCTGCTCAGTTGCACTCCTGATGGACCTTTGCTGAAGAGAGAGCTTTACCATTAAGAGCTCTTAATGATCATGTTCCCCTTTCAAGGTGTCACGTTAAATAGTCTTCCTGGGGAGACTCTCCACTTAATGGTATTTTCCAAGTAGCAGTAATGTGAGACACAAAATTTGTTGTGGATGATAGTTTATTTCTCAATGACTGGTAAAACAAATGATTATTAGCAGGATGTTTCAGCCTGAAACAAGGAACTGCAGGTGCTAGTTCATACCCAAAAGCACACAAAGTGCTGGAGTACTCAGCAGGTCAGGCAATATCTATGGATAACATGTTCTCCAAAGATGCTGCCTAACCTGCTGAGTAACTCCAACACTTTGTGTCCTTTATCAACTTTGTGATCTGCTTGGGATTTTCTGTTCCTGCTCGTTGGAGGGATGTTGGTTTATTTCATTGGGGGGCTGCTTTGAAACATTTCCTTGAGGTAAATCCGGGTTTCCCACTGAAAATGAAGCAATAAGGAAAATAGAGAAACATGGAACTGCAGATGCTGGAATCTTGAGCAAAACCTTTTGGAGGAACTCAATGGGGGTTAGGCAGCATCTTTGGTGGAATTGGATAGGAGATCATTTCAGGTCGAGAGGAGAAGAAGGGTCTGGACCCGAAATGTCGTCTGTCTATACCTCCAAAGATGCTGCCTGATCCACTGAGTCCCTCTTGCACTTTGTGTTTTGGTATGACGGAAGGAGACTGGGAGAGTTGCCTTTTCCAATGTTGGTCTGCTGTGCATCATTGGAGTAAGGAAGAGGGAGCTTTCGGTATTTTACTGACCAGCGAAGTGCTTCAGTAGTTTTTTAAAAAAAATTATCATGTATACAGAGATACAGTGAAAATCTTTGTTTCGCGAGCTGATCATTGTAGCAGATCATTCCATATACGAGTCCAATCAAACTACACCAGATTCCTGGGATGGCAGGACTTTCATATGAAGAAAGATTGGATATACTCGGCTTGTACTCGCTGGAATTTAGAAGATTGAGGGGGGATCTTATAGAAACTTACAAAATTCTTAAGGGGTTGGACAGGCTAGATGCAGGAAAATTGTTCCCGATGTTGGGGAAGTCCAGAACAAGGGGTCACAGTTTAAGGATAAGGGGGAAGTCTTTTAGGACCAAGATGAGAAAGTTTTTTTTCACACAGAGAGTGGTGAATCTGTGGAATTCTCTGCCACAGAAGGTAGTTGAGGCCAGTTCATTGGCTATATTTAAGAGGGAGTTAGATGTGGCCCTTGTGGCTAAAGGGATCAGGGGGTATGGAGAGAAGGCAGGTACGGGATACTGAGTTGGATGATCAGCCATGATCATATTGAATGGCGGTGCAGGCTCGAAGGGCCGAATGGCCTACTCCTGCACCTATTTTCTATGTTTCTATGTTTCTACGTACACATGAGCACATCAGGTAGTGCATAAAAGAAAACAAACAGACAGCAGAATTTCACATGTAGGAAAGAACTACAGATGCTGGTTTAAATCGAAGGTAGACACAAAATGCTGGAGTAACTCAGTGGGACAGGCAGCATCTCTGGAAAGAGGGAATGGGTGACGTTTCAGGTCGAGACCCTTCAGAGTGTGTAGAGAAAGTAGAAAAAGTATTCTGGCCACATGGGATTGTCGAAATTATGGCACAGAAATGGTGTTGATGTTCCATGGAGTGTTGCCACACGTTATTTTTCTCACCCTGTTCCCATGTCCCTCACAAACATATCCAGCTTCCTTGCACCCATTCCACTCCCCTCCCTGTAGATCTGTGGTTGCTTAATCAACATTGTTCCTCTCAGTGGGTAAGAAGAGGAGCTTAACGTGGTCGAGAAGGAGTGGTGAATTATTAGTACCTTACCGCCAACAATATTGTCTTCCTCATTCCGTGCCTCTGTTCGGGGGCAAAAGTGGTAGATCAGCTGTAGAGGTAGCAGGAGATGGAATTCATGTATCACCTGAGGAGGAATTGGCTTATCATTTTGCAGAAATCAACTCCAGCATCGAGGGCTTCAACTGCAGTTTTGGGGACACACAAGGCAATGAACTCTGTGGCTGGTACCCTGACTCTTCAGCCCTGACAAAATGGACTGTCCACTCTGGGGGTCCAACGACTGAAGACCTGGGGCTCAACTCTCACCACCAAGCAGGTAAGTGGCGAGACAAAGGCGAGTGAGAGTAACTTCACTTGGAGCGTCCCTCTCTTCAATAATTTCTAATGGTTGTCGGGGTTTACATTTGCTGTTGATGTTGGGCAGCAGCCTGGTCTTACCCTTTCACCTTACACTGCTTGGCTCTACCATGAATGCATTGAAGGCGCAGCAGAGCTCAGACAACCCTGCTCTTGTCCAACCTTTCATCATCCAATGCCAGAATGTCCTGAAAGAGACCGGTCACAAAGTCTACCTAGATTTTCTCCTTCCCAAGCCTGATTTTAGGCCATAAGCTGTACCTGAATACTTTTGTGCTCTTCTCCCTTAATCACTCAGCAACCTTTGACAATCGTCTGGGATCTTTACACTACTTCATTTCTAGACCCTTGCATATTCCTAGTCTTTATCCCTCATCATTGGCCAAAGACCGAAGCATTGGTATCCTTTCTCTCAACCTTTGCACCTCCATACCCCTCTTTCATTCTTTAACGCCACTTACAAACAACCTAATTTGTCCAAATATCTCGTGAACTGATTGCAAGAAATTTGTTGTCACATGGAATCTTTCATATATCCCCTTTTTTCAGATAAATGGAATTACCTGCACTTAGAAACCTATAAGATGCTGGAAGGGCAGCGAGCAAGGCTACTTAGTCCCATAGTGCCGCCCCTGAACAGCCACCGTTGCATGGTGTTTGGGTATCAGATGCATGGTGCCAATGTAGGTACCCTACGGGTACTGCTGAGGAAGAAAACAGATGACGTGGTGCTCTGGTCATTGAGAGGAGATCAGGGCGACAAGTGGAAAGAGGGAAGGATCATCCTACCAGGATATAACAGTGACTATCAGGTAACCTGCCACTTACATTGCAGTCACACTGTGCATTACCAGCCCTTTTTGAGTTTGACGAAGGAGTTCTCCGTTTCATTATATTCCATTAATGTATGTTCTTTCTCCTCCTAGGTCATCATTGAAGGCATTGTAGGAACTAGCACGAGTAGAGAGATGGCCATTGATGACATTGCCATTGCATCTCATGTCTCGATTGACCAATGCATTCGTAAGTACCTGAGTCTCTCCGTCAACTGCAAATTATCTCCTGTTACCTATGGGCTGGAAGGGAAAGAGTGAGAAGGGGAAAAATATGACGGGGTTAGTAGCTTCTGTAAGCTGATGTATCAACGACCGCAGCGTGGCGCAGTAGATAGGTTTATTGTCGCACATCCTGGTTTTGATCCAGACCTCTGGTGCTGACTGTGTGGAGTCTGCAAATTCTACCTTTCACCATAGATGCCCTGGTTGCCTCCTGCATTTCAAAGATGGGCTGGTTTGTAGATTAATTCACCACTGTAAACTACCCATAGTTTAGGAGGCTGCAGTTGATGAGTATGCAAGAAAGAAAAAGTCACAAGAGTAAAAGGATAAAAGACGGAATGGATGGATGGATGGGAACCCATAAACTCAATGGGCTGAATGGCTGCCTTTGGTGTAGAATATGAGAAAACATACAATGTTCACGTTTATTAATGATGAATGAACTAAACTTACACTTTGTTACACCCCCTGACCTGGGCTCATCTATACATCCCTTCTGAGCTTTTTTTCCTTAGGTCTCTGAACTCCAACAATATGAGTAATATCATTATTATGATATGACGGGTCGTGTGGGGTAACTTGGCTGGATACAATCTGCAGCCACAATACCCAGCACTCACACAGGATAAGAGTGTTCTGCTTTGGGAGAACAAGCCAGAGGAATGCTACACTGTTAGGGTACAAAACGAGAATGAAGATATTTTTAAATGGGCATGGGAATTGTCTTGTGAATGACAGAGCTGGAAGTTCATGTAGAAAGATTGGAAACAGCTTTAGTTTTAATGAGTGCCTTAACATCTGAAACATGGCAATCTGCCTGTATGTGTCATGATCACACGGTTAGCCATGAAGTTAAGACCAGAGAGTCTATTCTTTCATGATGTTGGTTGAGAAATTAACATTAGTGTGATGTACTGCAGAGATCTTTTATGCTTTTATTCACAAAATGCTGGAGTAACTCAGCAGGTCAGGCAGCATCTCGGGAGAGAAGGAATGGGTGACGTTTCGGGTCGAGACCCTTCTTCAGATGGGTCTTTTATGGCATCTTTTATGCTTGTCTGACTGCAGATGGGGCTTTTCTTTAATGTCTCAATGACAAGCGTACAGCAATCCCACAGTACCTCATTGGAGAGTCAGCCAATATATTGTATTTGGTTATTCCCACTGTGAGAATGACAAAGACAGCATTGTAGATGTCATAGATAGATACAGTGCGGAAACAGGCCCTTCATCCATTGAGTCCATATCAACCATGCACATAAACCATGCAGTTGCACTAATCTGACACTAAGAGTGGAGAGGGGAGACAGCTGGTGCAAAGAGGATAGGGGGAGTGGTGGGACAAGAGCCGGAGGTGATTGGTAGACTAAGCACCAGTGAAGGATGATGGGCCAACAGAGCCAAGAAGGGGAAGGGGAGGATGTGGGGTGGGAGATAGATGCAGGCGGGTGACAGATGGAGGAAAATTAAAGAATAAAATAATAGGCTGATGAAGCCAGGTTGGTGGAGGGAAGAGTCACCATGGAGACAACTGCTGGAGGGTGATAGAGGTGAGAGGAGAAAACCCATGTTGTCACAAGGTGAACCTGCAAGCTCCACACAGGCAGCACCAAGGGTCAGGATTGAATACGAGTCTCTGGCACTCTATCCAGGTCTCTATCAATTGCCCCATTATGCCACTCCTGGGCATAAACGCGTCTCCTACCTGTGTTAATCTCTTGGCCATTTGTAGCAAAGTATAGCTGGGTATCCAGAAGGTTAACAGTTGTTATACTTTATTCTCAGAGCCCATCAGTGCCTTTCCTGGGATCCACACTAGTGAGACACCAACAGGTAAGTGTGTTATTTTTCTTACTGAGGTTGCTAGATACTTGTAACTCTCAGACAATGGCCAGTTGGAGATATTTAACCACACGGAAATGCATGAGCAAATGTAAGGGCTGTTTCTCCATGTCTGAAAGCTTTCTCTTGGCCTGTTTAGGCTTGACATAAAGTTGCAAAAGTGGAAAGTAATCTGGAACTGACTAAAAAGGAATGCTCTTAAATTACTCTGTGGGCCGAGCACTTGATGAATTTGTCTGAAATTTTCCTCCTTGCTCCATCTCAGTTAATATATATATTTTTTTTGAATGGTTAGCTCCCTCTGAAAAATAGCAGAGGGAGGAAATTCAGCAAGGTACACCAAGTGTTTGTACACTCACTGTGTGCAGCATAGTGTTGTTTCTGTACTTTAGGCTCTGATTGATTGGCCTACAATGGTAAATGTAATCTCCTAGATTGTTTTCTGATTGCTTTAGTGTTTGCTGCTGTGCTTGAGGATGTGCTTTTATAATGTCATTGACCACATTGCGCAGAAACAACAGAAGTGAAGCCATTGTGCATCATGGGGTATTGCTCGGCCTCACTGCCTGCTGTGGTTACGGTGGATTCTGGGAGGTTCCCAGGCCCACTACCGCCATCACCATGAAGCCCTGCCATTTTGAGCGATCAGATGAGCTGGGTAGCACCTCGCGACCCATGCAAGGGCGACCTGCTGCATTCAGAGTCAGGTGGCCACCAAAGAGTGGAAACTTAATTCCAAACCTCCATCCTTCCCCTTCCACCTCGGCAGGGATGCCGTAAATTGTGACGGCATACTCCCATGATGCACCGGGCCCGCTGAGCATGCTCTTGTCAGTCAATGAGATTGGTCCCAGTGCTATTTTGTGTCTCTCCACCAGGGGGGAGCCCTGCGGGGAGTGAACCCACAGTGGAGTCCGTGTCAGCACAACCCATGCCCAATTTCTGGTATTACATTATGGCAGGAGGAGGTGCTCTGATAGTGCTGCTCTGTGTCTCTCTGAGCATGGTGCTGTACCGCCAACGCTACGGATTTGCAGCCAAGAAGAGCCTTCACTCGGTAAACGTCCATTTCCCCAACGGCTGTGTTACAGGTGTGGAGCCGGGGCTCACTATAAAAGTGGGAAAGGAAGATTACAGTTCAAACTGAGAGAACACACTGCTAGGAGTACCCATTAAAATTAAAAACAAAAACAAACCGAGAAAGGTTAATCATATTGCCAGCTCTACTTGCACTCTCCACTGCAATCGCCATGGGAACACCGCTACTTTTTTCTCTCTCTACTCTACATCGCGCTTGTGGATTATAAATAGAAAAGAAAGAAAGTGACGATCTCATATATCGTGTACATTTTCCCTTTCTTCTGAGAGAACTGGTTATGCAAGATCTCCACAAGTAGCGTGCAAGGCAGACTGGAAGGACAACCCTTCAGTGTTGGAAGGAGTGGCTTTGTGAAGACTTGCTGATACCTCTGTAATCTTGGGTGGAAAAGAACCAGCCATCATAATCTATGAAAAAGTATTTTTTAAGAAAGCGAGGAATTGCATCACAGTTCCCACTGAGGTCATTTTTGTTGCAGGGACAAGCTGCATTTTTATTTAATGACAATGGGGCAAAGTGGTTGCTTTAATGCGGGGTAATTCTAGGCAATACATGCTGGGTTCCATGATTGTCGATATTCATTATCTCTATCTGTCTTAATTTTTCACAAGCCTTTATAAACTACCTCTTCTAACTTTCTAACATTTGGAATAGATAAAACTGTTTTATCTGTTGTGCTCTTTTGTTCCCTCCATCCCTTCATCTAACACCATCATAGCTGGGTAATTAGTCAGGCATCCTGTTGGTTTTCATGAGATTGGTTTTACCTACACTCCAAAGCAATTCACGATACTTATTCAGGGAGTGTGGGATATGATACAGATTGGGACATGGGTACTAAAGGCCTGTTCATATCTGATCAAAGCCTTGTATCCTTTAACACCCATGAATGACAAAAATATGTTGTGCAAACTTGCATACATCTTTGTGCATCCAATTGTTTTCTAACTTCACTCTGGTTCTGATTATTCTCTCTCCCACTGTGGGAATGATGTCTTTTGACTTGTTCATCTCCCATTAATACCTGGACAACTTAGCCTCTGAAGATCCTCATGTTTAAAGGAACTGAAGAGTTTGTCTTGATCTGTGCTGCTTATTGTTGAATTCAGACTAGACAAATGTGTTCATTGTCCAACCTCCTGCTGCACAATTGCAACTTTGGTTCTTCAAACAATTGAGGTAACCTGCCTTACAATTTGGTAATGGAACACTGAGATAATAGTCATAAGGCATGGAGATAGGCTCTTCAAGATGCCCATCTTTCCTGTATTTGGTCCATATCCCTTTAAACATTTCCTATCCAAGTACCTGTCCAAATGTCTTTAAACGCTGTAAATGTACCTGCCTCTAACACCTCCTTTGGCATCTCATTTCATATATCCATCCCCTTCTGCGTGAAAAATGTGCCCCTCAGATCTCCTTTAAATATTTCCCTTCGCAGCTTAAATCTTTGTCCTCTAATTTTAGTCTCAGCCTCTTATGCCCCAGAACGAACAATCCCAGCCTATCCGTTGAAGATATTATCAAATGTGTCTATAAACTGAGGGCTGCTGGTAGATAAAGCATAAGACACAAATGTTCTTACCCCAGGTGTTGTCCATGTGGAGTTTGCATGTCCTCCCTGTCTCTGCGTGGATTTCCCCTGTACTCGGGCTTCCTCCCACTTCCCAAAGGCGTTTTGCTAGGTTAATTGGTTGCTGTGAATTTCCCCTTGTGTAGGGGGCTGGTGGGAGAATCAGTGTGTAGTTGGTTTGCATGAGAGAGAGACTGGGTGTCAGGGAAATAAGTAAGGGAATGGGACTGATGAGAGCGCACAGGCCCGATGGGCTGAATGGTACCTTTGCTGGAGGAAAATAGAAAACCTCAAGCTTGTGGCTGGCAGGGGTTGGACAAATTCCAGTCTCCAGCCAGGAAGTATGATTAATATGATGATCTGACTTGGGTTTTGCATGGAGGGGATAGTAATTCACATTTAATTGCTGCGAATGTTTAAAAGAATGCTTTAGATGTTTGAACGGAGATCACTCTTGTGCTTGATTGTTTTGAAAGACACGTCTTTGAAAGACGTAATCAGGATGAGAAGGCAAAGGAACAAATCTGCCTGAAGTACCCCTGCCTTCCAGAACAAACTCGGAATAGGAAGGAAGACAGCTTGCAGAAGCAAGGAATTACAGATGCTGGTTTACAAAAAAAGGCGCAAAGTGCTGGAATAATTCAGTGGGTCAGGCAGCATCCCGCGAGAACATAGATGAGTGATGTCTTGGGTTGGGACCCTTCTTCAGACTTGACTCGAATGCAGCTTCCAGTGTAAGCTTTTGTAGGAGCTTCTGAAGTCCACCTATAATATGATATCATGGTTTCATCGGATTAAAAAACCCAGTTCCAAATGTAGGGCAGTAAAACAATTGTAGGCCTCAGGAATCTTAAAATTGAATTCTATAGCACAGACTACAGAAATATCTTTCCTTCACAGCTCCACCCGCCTCATATCCGTCATATCAGGCTGTAAATTTGTGTGTGCTGATCCGCGAACCATTTTCTAATGGGAGCAGCTTCCCTCCCTCCATTTAAACCAGTTTGATCAAAGTATAACTTTATCTAAATCTCCATCCAACCTTCATTGCTCCAACAACAGGAAACACAAAAATGCAAGAAAACAGGGGCAGGACTAAGAAACCAGGTCCCACAAGCCTGCCCTACCATTCAATGTGATCATAACTAACCTATGCTGGGCTCAACTCTTCCTCTGTGCCAGTTCCCCATAACCTCGATCTTTCAAATAAATGTCTATCTCCACCTTGCCTCCACCACTCTCAGGGGCAGAGAATTCCAGAGAGGATTCCGAGAGAAGAAATGTCTATACTTATCAGTTTTAAATGACCAGTCTCTTATTTTGTAACCAAATCTCTTTGTCGATGACTCGTATACTAGTGGAAACATTTCAATATCCACCCAATTCATCGTCCTTGAGATCTTAAACGTGTGAATAAGGTAAATCTTCATTTTTTAAAATTAACTCCAAAAAATATAGACCCAAACTGTCTAGCCTCTCTTCATAGGATAACCCTCACATCTCAGGAATTGACCAAACTTGGGGAATCTCCCTTGGATTGCCTCCAATGCCACTATATCCTTTTTAAAGATTGAGGACTAAAATTATGCGCAATATTCCAAGTGTGACTTTGCCATCTCCCTGTATTACCGCAACAAAATATCCCTAATCTTACAACCCTTTCAAAGTAAAGGCTGAAATGCAGTCTGACTTCTCTGCTACTGGTTGGACCTTGTGATTCATGCATTAGAACATGCTAGAGGGTGGCACGGTGGCGCAGTGGTAGAGTTGTTGCCTTACAACACCAGAGACCCAGGTTCAATCCTGACTACGGGCACTGACTGTACTGAGTTTGGACATTCTCCCCATGGGTTTTCCTTGGGTCCTCCGGTTTCCTCCCACATTCCAAAGATGGACAAGTTTGTAGATTAATTGGCTTTGGGAAAAATTGTAAATCATCCTTAGTGTGTAGGATAGTGCTAGTGTATGGAGATCGTTGGTCGGCGTGGACTTGGTGTGCCAAAGGGCCTGTTTCCCCAATGTGTCTCTTAAATTTAAACTTTAAACTTAAACATTTGGATGCCTCTGTTCTTCACTCATCTGCAGTCCCTCTCCATTTGATTCCTCTTACCTTTTGATTCCTCTTACTCAAGTGCACCCCCTCACACTTCGGCAAATTATACTCCATCGGGTATATTTTCACCCAGACGCTCAGGAGAACAACACAGGCTTCCCCAGTCGAAACAAGAAAGCCCATTCCCTCATCGGCCATGCCTGTCCTACCACTGGATTTATTTGCCAAAGTTGAGTCATGGGGTATCCATCGACCTTCCTAAAATTCTGGCAGCTTTTTGTGCATCAGTGTGAAGCAGAACGCTATAAAAGCCTTGTTCATGAAGTCATACACAATGTAAACAGGTCCTTCAGTCCACCATGTCCGCACTGACAATCATCCACCCATTTACACTGATCTCATTTTATTCTCCCCAACTTCCCAGATTCAATTACTCATCCATATACTAGGCCCAGTTAACAACAGGCAGTTAGCCTACCATCCTGCACATCTTTGGGACAAAAGGGAGAACTGGAACCCCTGGATGAAACCCAGACAAGTGAGGGGTGAACATGTAAGCTACACACAGATCGTACCTGAGATCAGGATTGATCCCAGGTCTCTGACCCTGGGAGGCAGCAGCTCCACCAGTTGTGCCACAGTGCCAATCCAATTTGACCTCCAATCTAACACCAGCAACAAACCAGATTATAATTACCATGTCTCAGTGTTACTCGTTCCCTGCAGATATTTTTGTCTGAATTCCTGTCAGAAACAGCATCTTCCTCAGGGGCAGTTAGTGATGCACATTAACTGCTGGCTCCATGTGTTCAGAAACATTCACTTACACTGTGCCTTTGACAGGGAAAAATGTTAAGAGTTACGCAGGAGTATTATCAAAGAAACCTTGACGACCAGATGCTTTGACAGTTTGATGAGAACTTGGTCAAAGAGGTGGGGAAGAAAATTCCCCAATATTCCCACAGCTGCCATGCAAAAGGGAACTAAGCATTTGCAAGAGTCCGGAGTTTGACAAATTCATGAAAGCTATTTATTTAACTCCTTCACATCAGAAAAATATGACAGGTCAGGCCAGCAGACAGATCTGTCACCTGTGAGAGATTGTTTGAGTGCAGCCCAGGTGGGCTGGGGAACTCCCCGCAGTCTCCTCACACTGTTTGGAAAGGGGAATGAGTTATTCCCGTTAGGCCAATCCATTGTCTGCAGTGTGCACTGCATGCAGCACTGTACTAGCAGCCCCTCGCCTCGGGTAGGATGGGTTCCCAGTCCTGAGAACCGTTCATAATCCAAACACTTGGTTGGCGGAAATTAAATAAAACTGTGTGAGAGAGGAACACAGAAACAACTTTAGACTTTACAGATACAGCGTGTAAACGGGCCATTCAGCCTACTGAGTCCTCGCCGATCAGCGATCACCCCATACACTACCACTATTCTTACACTAGGGACAATTTACAATTTAGAGGCCAATTAATTTACAAACCTGTATGTCTTTGGAGTGTGAGAGGAAACCAAAGAACCCCAGAAAATACAAACAGTCACAGGGAGAATGTGCAAACTCTGCACAGACAGCACCTGTAGTCAGGATCGAACCCGGGTCTCTGGTGCTGTAAGGTTGCAACTCAGTGCTGCCCTAAGCTGGGATGGGAGGGCAAGCAGGCGCAGGAGTAGACTCAGTGAGTGAGCGGACGTGTCTGCTCAGCCTCTCAGCTCTTCTCAGCTCAGCCCAGGCCCTGATTTTTGCAGCTCAGTGTGAGGGGAGAAAGCACATAGAAATGTTCCAATTCCCCCTGGTAGAAAATGCCCTCAGCCCTACAGCAGCCAGCAAATCCATGCCCTGCATCCCTCTGGTCTCCCAAATGCTCGATCATTTGTACAGGCTGTCTGTAAGTCTGGTGTCTGTAACCTGGGGATGATCTGTACGCCAATCAACAAACTGATGTTCTTCCTCAAACCCCCCCAGCAGGCACTAGTGCAGGAAATGCGACAGATTTAAATGTGTAACGGAGGGTGGGGTGGAAGGTATTCTGCAGTTGTACAGAGCTCTGGTAAAACCTATTCTGGAGTCGTGTCTAGTTCTGGCTCTGGGTTGGAATAAGGGTAGAGGGAATTTGGAGCGATTGCAGCAACGATTCATTAGACTGGTGCCAGAACTGAAGGGTTAATCTCTAAGGACAGGTTGAATAGATTTTAAATTTATTTGCAACAGTATAGAGTCATGGCGTAATGCAGCGTGAAAACAGGTTCCAACTCGTTCATCCCTCAGTCTCCTAAGCTCCAAGGAATAAAGTCCGAGCCTGCCCAACCTCTCCCTACAACTCAGGCTCATGAGTCCTGGCAACATTTTTGTATAACTTCTTCGCACTCTTTCCAGCTTAAAGATGTCATTCCTATAGCAAGGTAACCAAGACTGGACATAATGCTCCCAAGTGCGGCCTTACCAACGTCTTGTACAACCGCAACTCCTGTACTGATGAAGGTCAGCATGTCAAATCCCTTCTTCATCTCCCTTAATATCTGTGACGCTACTATCATGGGGGTCTATACTTGTATTCCTAGGTTCATTTGCTCTACAACATTCCCCAGGGGTCTAGCATTCACTATAAAACCCCTTCCCTAATGCAATGCCTTGCACATCTGAATTGAATGCCATTTGCCAATACTCAGCCCACTTACCTAGCTGATCAAGATCCCACTGTAATTTTTGATCACCTTCTCCACTGTCCACGATACCTATTTAAGTGTCATCTGTAAACATATTGACCATACTTTCTACATCCTTGTCCAAATCATTTAATTAAATGATGAACAACAATATGCCTAGTACTGATCAAAGGCATCCGTTTGAAAAACAACCTTCCACCATCACCCTCTGCTTTTTATCATGAAGCCAATTGTGTATCCAATTAGTTAACTCTCGTCCTTTCTGCCTAGCTTACCACGTGGGACCTCATCAAAGGCCTTGCTAAAGCCGATATAGATCCTGGCTACCACCCAGCCCTCATCAATCCTTTGGTTACCTCTTCAATAAACTCAAAACGCATTAGTGAGGCACGACTTCCCACTCACGATTCCATGCTGACTGTCCCAAATCACTCCTTGTCGATTTAAATGCTACTGGATCCTATCCCTCGGATTTGTGAATGTAGAAATGATCTAATCAAGGAATCTAAAGGTTGATAGCATCAGAAACCAATAAACTATTTGTTCTAATGAAGAAGTCAGAGACAAGAGTTGGGAGGGGTGAGGGAGAAATTAAAGCCATGCTGTTGAGGGCTGTTCAGGAGGATAACCTGTTAAAATATGAGTGAAACCTGTGACTCTTCTCCCCACAATTCTTCAATCAGTTGAACATTTCAAAAGGCCGATTTGTATTGGCAACAAACTGCTTTGTTTTTTGGTTCCGGGTTATAGTATCTGCATCCTCATAGATTTTTAATAGGTGAGGAAATCAAGCAACATGGAACTGAGGCGAGTTAATGAAGGATCGGGTGGGACAGGCTAAAAGGGCTGAATGGTCTCATTATTATGTTCCCGGGCAAGTTAGATTTCAGCTAGAGCAAGGGAAACCTGAGTCCATGATAAGTGTGGCTAACCCAGGTATAATGCTGAAATCACAATAGGGTGAATTCTGCATTAGTGAGATTCACACCACAATACGCACAAGAGACAGAACAATACTCACACCCAGAAAGATAAACATGTGTGTGCATACACCAATACATACAGTTGCACTATCATATATCTGTACACATGCACACACACAGGCATCACTGACAGACACACAGATGCATGCACATATAAGTAGACATGCATCCATTGACACACAAACCAACACATTATATCACAGACACACACAGACATAAATGCACCTGTAGGCAGACAGAACACATACAGATGCATACAGGCACAGCTAGTTATTTTCTCCGCTTGCTAAGTGCACCCATTTCACCCATTTAGTTCCTTGGCCATACAGTTCCCCAGCCTTTTGTCACCAGATGATGATGTCACTCTGACTGCCAGTTTTGACGAGAAATAAATGTCAACGTGAAGATGGTCTTGGGAAAGATTTGATTGAAACAGGATTTTGCCAGCGATTAACCAGAAGAGGAGTTTGCTCTGTGCTAATGGTAATCATATACTCCAGGGGAGAAGAAAAAGCAAAGAATTTAAAACGCTTGCAGCTCTGCATTTTGGCTGTAATTAGAGTCTGCAGCGAGCAGTGTGACATTGCCATCCATTGATAAAAGGCCATTAATGATTCTGCCTGGCAATCAATCACTACTCACAGTAAGTGGATGATCCTTCACTCTCAAATGTGCTTTCTAAAGCGGTCTTAATCCAAATGTCACATTTATTCATATTCTCCACACTTTAACTCATCATGTGATTGCCACATAATCATCAGCATTAGATAAGGGAGATATTTCTGCAAATTCAACCTCACCCACCTGATAGCTGTGGCTGCACAGTGGCATTCTTTACTTCTGAGTCAGGAGGTTGTGGGTTTGATCCTGGCCCTGTGAGACTGCAGAGTACAATGTACTGATGTTTCCAGGTGTGGAAGTGCTGAGGAAGTGCTGCGTTGTCAGTACAATGACTTTATTCAGTGAAATGTTAACACTAAACCAGTGTCTGCTGTCTTGGAGGGGTGTGGAACATCTACCATCAGAATTTTCGGTTCTTCTCAATGTCCTGACCAACATGCAGCCCTTCAACAGTTCTGAACCAGTGTTTCATCTCACCGAGATGGCATCCTGCGATGCACCGAGTTCCTATATTTTGGCCATGGCTATATTATAAAACAATATAATATGACTGTAAAGTGATTTGGGATGTTCTGAGGATGAGTCAGATACTATAGGAATATAAGACGTTTCATCTTCTAATGCCCTGACCTATTTTACTTTTTGTTGAGTGCATTTCCCTTGCAACTGATCCTGATGCATGTTTAATTCACTAAATTAGTGCTGCATGCTGCAATTCAGGCAAATCAGAAGTCACGGTGCATTTTGGGCATCCTTGCTTTAAGAGATAGATATTGTGTTTGATTCTCCATTAAGAGATTTAAAATCGAATCTGTGTTTAAACAGTCGTGACTGCTTGTGAGAGGGATTGCTGCTGTGTTTGCCTGCACTGGCCCATGCATTTGCATGGTATATCAAGTCTCTTGGAATTTAAACATTCACTCAAATTAATGCACACAAGGCCAGTTTTAGTTCACAGGGACAGTGTCCCATTTTATGACATTGCCCCTGTTCTATGATGTCACAGTGATGATGTCATAGCCCAGATGACATAGTGCTCGTGGAATGTCAGAACACTCCATTGGGGAATGGCTCAGCTGCAGTGGGGAATTCAACATGATCTGTTCCAACAAAACCTAAAGAGATTTACATCACACAATATTTCCACTTTTGCCAGAATCCCAGGCCACGTTTGTACAACAGAGAAGATTTCTTAATTGCACCCCATTGACATTCTGGGACATGCGGTACATGCACAGTGGAAAAAAATACACCCTTACAAATGTTCATGGTGGTTGTTGAGAAAGATAACAGTCATTCACCAGTGGAGCAATCAACCTCCATCAATTAGTTTACAGTGCAAAGGTGATCTCAGCGTGGGATGGGGGAGTGCTTTAAGGGATCAACGTTCAAACAATGGGAAAGCACTTGAAACATCCAAATGCTTAAAAATTGAAAATGATTTGGTGCTTATAGACAGAATGAGTAAGCCAGCTTTACACTGACAAATTACTTAAAATTTGGTACCTATCTTTCCAAATAGATTCTACTCTAAGATACAGAATACCTGTAAATATCTCTGCTATTGCATTCTTTTGGAAAAGTGCAAACACAGGCGATTGCAGATGCGGGAATCTGGAGCAATAAACAACCTGCTGGAGGTCAATATTTCAGGTTGAAACCATGCATGAGGACTGTGAATGGAGAGAAGAGATAGTTGGTTTAAAGAGGTGAGAGGGGAAGGGAGTGAGGCAGGAGCCAGATGTGATTAATGGATAGGGGAGGACTGATGGATTTTGGGTAGGTCAAGGCAGGTAGTGGTTGGGGAGAGGTGGAGTTGGGAGACAGAGGCAGATAAATGATAGATGGAGACAGACAGAGAAAAGGGGAAATGAGTCTTCCTACTTTTTTTGTCATCGTCCATCATCCACCTGCTTTTGTCTCCCAATTACACCCAACCCCCTCCTTTACAAGGCCCCATCTGCCTGTCATCCTTCACTACTCCTGAGTGTATCAATCCCCTCTGGTTCCTGTCTCACCACTCTCCATCTCCATTTTAGACTGGCATTTTCCCTCTCAGTCGCCATATAATGACTTTGTCCCGAAACGTTGACTATTCCTTTGCCCCCACAGATGCTGCTTGATCCACAGAGTTCCTCCAGCAGAATGCTTCTTGCAATTGGGACACTTAATGTTCAGAGTAAATGCCTTTCTATTTTTCACTTTGTTATCTCATACATAACCAGCAATTGCCAACTGTCCACCAAACTTGCCTTATGGAATCATCCTCCATGCTAAGAGCCAATCCTGGGGGTCCCCAGTCAGAATGTTGTCCAACCACCATTTCCTACATCTTTCTTTCTTGTGCAGAAGGATGAGGGTCATGGCTGAATGGTTTACTTGGAACATCTAGGCTGAAGTAAATTGGAAGTTTCAGCAACAAAAATCTGCTAGAGGACCTTAGCGGGTCCACCAGCATCTGTGGGGGGGGGGGGGGGGGGGGGGGGAATTGTAGACAATTCGGCTTAAACCCCTACATCAAGTTACAGGTTCCCTTCTCGTAACTCTTTTCAGCAGTAAAACCATGTCCCATCTCTGCTAGTCAGACTTGACTGCTGGCATTTCTAAGCTGCTGCTGTGGTCAAGATAAAGCTTGAAATTTAGCTTGAGAGTTTTCTAATATTTCAAACCGACATCAAAAGGGTTTGGTGGCACAGATGGTAGAGCTGTTCCCTCACAGCTCCAGAGACCTGGGTTCATTCTTGACCTCGGATGCTTTCTGCATGGAGTTTGCATGTTCTGCCAGTGACCTTGTGGGTTTCCCATGTGGGTCCTCCCGTTTCCATCCACATCTCAAAGACATGAGTGTTGGTAGGTTATTTGGCCATTGCAAACTGCTCCAATGTGTAGGTGAGTGATGGACTATGTGGGAGTTGATGGGAATGTTGGGAAGAATAAGGTAAACTGGTGGGAAATGGCTTGTGCAAGATCCTAGAGTCTCAATGGGCCAAAATACCTCCTTCTATGTCATAAAGATATAATTGAATGGAAATATGTTCAGCTACTTCTGGCTATGCTTTTCCTTGGTATTTGGTGTAGTGAAAGGTTGTTGGGAAAACACAGGGAATGGTGGAAAATATGCCTGAGCAACACACCTTAACACAGGATCACAAGGTGATTTTTAGTGGCACCAACCAATTATGCACAGTCACATGCAATGGTTTAGGAGATAAGGGACCTCAAAGTCATTTTAACTTTATTGGATTTAGAGGGGTGTGAGTGAACACTTAGGGAGTTAATGACTGCCCAGATGTCTCTAAGCTCGTGTCTTACATATTCTTCTGGTTGATTATACAGGCTGGAGGTGGGGTGGGCCTGTGCTCTTACATGAAGCCAGTGAAGTGGGTAACGGATGGAAGGGAAAAGTTTGCTTTAATTTGGTGCCTTCTGTTATCTCAGGACATCCCATATCTCAGATTAGTTTATTGACATACACCAGATGCAACAAAATTCCCTGTTCATCTGAAGTTCACAGAGTAAACAGCAAACATACATTAATACAACAATAAATACAATGATAAGAACAAAGCAGCAGAAAGGTGTAATGTAAAATCTCACTGGTGCAAAAGAATATTAAACTACAGTAATGGAATTACAGAATGAGGTATAGAGTTAAGAATACGAGAAGGTCACAGCCTCCATGAACAGGGTGTGAACGAGGTAATTGGTTCAGGATGGACAGATAGACACAAAATGCTGGAGTAACTCAGCGGGTCAGGCAGCATCTCTGGAGACAAGAAATAGGCGATATTTTGGGTCAGAAACCTTTTGAATTCTCTGAAGTTCAGGAGTTGGATAGCAGTGGGGATGAAGCTGTTCTGCTTCTTCATGTACACCATGTATAACCTATCCACACACTGACGCTATAGCTTTTTTGGCATTGCTGTGTTAGCTGATGAACGTACACAGGTTGATGAACATGAACATGCTGCTCTTCTTCACCTGGTCTTAACAAGTCTCGCCAAGAACAGGAGAAAGTATTTTCTAGATTTATTTATTGAATAGGGTGGACATACAATACAATACAATACAATATATCTTTATTGTCATTGTACCCAGGGGTACAACGAGATTGGGAATGCGCCTCCCATACGATGCAATAATTTAAGTAATTTAGACAGCAGCAACCCAACGAAACGAAACAGTTGTAACAGTTTTGGACAGGGTAAAGTGCAAGTTGATCATTGCTGGAAATGCTACAATTTATTGCCCATCTTTAATTCCCCCTGAACTGAGGAAGCAGTTAAGAGTACCCCACATCAGTGTGCCTGCAGTTCCACGTAGGACAGACCAGGGAAGGAGACAGATTTCCTTTCTCATCAGTGAAATGCATGGGTTTTTATATCAATCCAGTAATTTCATGGTCAGCATTATGATTAGCTTTATTCTCAGATTGGTGTAATTATATTGTGTCCATGGCTGCCATGGTGAGATTTGAACCCATCTCTGATTCAGTAGTCTAGAACTCTGGTTGCTGGTCCAGCAATTTAACTGCAACACCGTCAACTGAAGGGCAGCACCACCGATCCTCCAACACTGACCATGTGGCAGATCCCAGAGTGGGCACCTTTTGGCCTTATATATAGTGTTGTAGTGGGTCTGGACGCAGCAGGAATCAGGCAAGACGCCAGGTAAGGATTAACAGTAATTTTAATGTAGCATCAGAACATCCACTCTCTTCAGTTTTCCGCACAAGTTAACTAGCCCCTTCAGGCAAACCCCTTAGCTCCAGACCCCTCCCCAGCCCTGTCCACTCAGTGCCAAGGGGGATGACCCAAGGAGTGGCCTAATGCCCGGGCACCGCCACAGTGTCCACCAAGTGGATTGGGAATGAGATGGCAAGTGCCTGTTATGTACGGCTGAATTGGACCACAGCTGGCATGGAACTAGATAGATGGAATTGTGCAACATGATTTTTCTTTTAAACAGCAGGTTTTATGCAGGAATAGCAGAGCAGAGTTAATTAAAGCTTTGGATTCAAATGTCAGACTGCAGCATTCGATCTGAAAGGGGCTTATATTAGGATGGAGAAAGAGAGCTGATTAAATCACCACAGGAGAGCTGACGCTCTCATTAATTCTGCGACCCCTAATTCCAACAGAAGAGCTGTTCGATCATTTACAGTTGCCTGGAATTTACTCTTGACATTCCCTGCGGATGATGTTTAACACATTTATGCAAAATCCCACCTCCTTTTTTTTAACTCAGCTTTAAATCCGTTTAGTTAACTTCTGTTTAAAGGAAAATGTGGAAGAATGTTGTAAGAATGTGCAAAGCACTTGTCAAAACAGTAATTTTTGGACTCTTAACCTTACACTCAATTCTCACGTTGCACTGTCACTTCCCTCGAGAATGGGGTGGAGGGAGCGGGTGGGAGATGACCAAGAGCTGATCACAATGGCCAGTCTTGTTTTCCCTCGGGTCCAGAGATTATGGGTAAATAGAAGCTATTTACCATGGTGGGGTAAGTCAGAACAAGGGACACAACCTCAAAATTAGAGGCTAGGTCACATAAAGATCATGTGAGGAACCTCAGGTTACACAGCTAAGGTGAAAGATTGGATCTCCCTTCCCACCACCTCCTCCTCCCCACCCTCTTCCAGAAGCCATTTGGTAGAGTGATGCAGCTGGTACAGCCGTTGCCTCACAGCACCAGAGACCTGGGTTCAGTCCTAGGCTCAGATACTGCATCTTCTTTCTGTGACTACATGGGTTTCCTCCATATCTCTCTCACATTGCACATTGCCTCTGGCGTGTAGGTGAGTTCTGGGCACATTGCCTCTGGCGTGTAGGTCAGTTCATCATATCATATCATATATATACAGCGCGGAAACAGGCCTTTTTGGCCCACCAAGTCCGCGCCGCCCAGCGATCCCCGCACATTAACACTATCCTACACACACTAGGGACAATTTTTTACATTTTACCCAGTCAAATTAACCTATATACCCGTAAGTCTTTGGAGTGTGGGAGGAAACCGAAGATTTCGGAGAAAACCCACGCAGGTCATGGGGAGAACGTACAAACTCCTTACAGTACAGCACCCGTAGTCAGGATCGAACCTGAGTCTCCGGCGCTGCATTCGCTGTAAAGCAGCAACTCTACTGCTGAGCTACCGTGCTGGGCACCGTTGTATAGGAAAGATGTTATCAAGCTGGAAAGGGTACTGAAAAGATTTACAAGGATTTTGTCAGGACTGGTAAGGTCTGAGCTATAGGGAGAGGTTGAGTAGGCTGTATCCATGGGGCGGGTGGGATCGTTGATGAGAACATGTGGAGCATAAAACAGGATTAACGTAAATGGGTAACTGGTGGTCAGTGTGGACTCAGTGAGCCAAAGGGTTTAAAAGTTTTTATTTCTATGCCTTATCTCTCCATGAAGCTGTTGAGTTTAATTGATGCTTTCAAAAGCGAGTTTGTTAGATTTCTCCTGAAGTGAAGGAGGTGTGTAACTAGGGTAAGCAGAGGTCAGTGACGTCTGATTGAATAGTGGAACAGGCTTGAAGGACTAAATGGCCTAACCCCTTTCCACTGTGTTATTTTGGATCATTCCTGGCATCAACTAATGAGCCTTTCTCTGTGAGAATATAATGCTCTATAACAGGAGTCCACCATAATCTTCTGATAGGAAATTGTTGTGCAAAATATTTTTCATCTTAAAAGTTGTGTCCATTTGAAATTGATAATTGTCACTAGTAACATCCTTATATGTAACAGTGTGTGTTTTGATGACATTTAATGATCTAAAGCCTTCTAGCCTGTTACTTAAGGTGGAAAGTATTTAATGTGACTCCTCTGCTAGGTCCCTGAGCTAATGCTGCCTGACGTGCGAAGACTCCACATCTGATACCTCTAGATAAATATTTGTTACCGGTCCTGCCAATAACCCAATTAAGTACTCTGAATTTGCTTATGCTAGTTACCCCTGATTAACAAACGTGCTACACTCCCCTCGTTCACCGCTCTGACCCCTGATGGTAGCCTTGCACATAATGGGGTGGGCTGAGAAACACACGTGGGGTCTTGCCTCCGTGCCAGTGCAGCTCCTTCGGGAGGATTCCCGCCAATTACTGAGGAAGACAGAAGTTGTGTGGGTACTCGAGTGTTTCCCATGCAACCAAGAGACGACATAAAGGCCATAAGTAAAAGAAAAGCTTGCATTTATAATGTAGCTTCCACAATGTCTCAAAAGGACTTTCTAGCTAATGAAATACTTTCTCAGAAGTAATGTTATTGGAATCCAGCAGCCAGTTTGTTAACAGCAAACTCTTACCAGCAACAGTGTGATGATGATGTGTTGCAGTGGGGGTGTTGGTTAGGAGATGTGGACGGAGGCAACAGGGCAGAACTCTTCTGCTCCCTGGTGAAGTAATGCCATGCAATCCTCACAAAGCTGCATGTGTAAAGCCTTGTCCCAAGGAGGTGGGGGGCTTGGAGTGGGAGCCTTACATAAACTGGGATGCACTGTGCCTCTTTTAATGTGGTTCTTGGTTATTTGCGATTCCGACTTTGCTCCCAGACCTTCACAACCAGTGTGCGGTCAGCATGCCGACTCTTCCCCACCATCTCCCAATGCTGCATACATCTTACCCTCCCCGCACCACCACTTCCCGACCCCCTCCCCCCCCCCCCCCCCCCCCCCCCCCCCCACTTCCATGTGTCCTTGTTACTTTAGGCTCCTGCGGTTGGGACTGTTAAGTGCTTGTGAATGTGAATGTTACAGTGAGATGGTGTGTTTAGTGCCTGTGCCTCATGATGTACTCACACTGCAGGCGGGGCTGCTCTGTTTCCTTGTGTTTTTGAATGTAAGTTGGCTGCCCTGGAGATGTACTGTGTGGAATGGAATAAAGATGCTATTTTTTAATACAAATGATGTGCCGTCTAATATCTCTTACGGGCCTGGGGAGCAAACTTTGTCCAGATCCCTCTGGACAAGAAAGGCTGCTGAAAGTTGGGTCAAGTATATGTGCACTGATCAAACTCAGTTGCTTGGTTGGTGATTCCGACTCTTCGTTGTGTTCATGCCATCTTATTTCAGCCATCTATGGATTTCCAGTGCCCACAGTTGCCTTGTATTAAAGTCGTGAATCACACCATCTATAATTCCATACATTCGTCCATCCCAGAAAATCTCAGCTCAGGAAAAGAGTATCCAAACTCACAGAGATCCAGACCTCAGTCGACAATATTTTGGTAAACCAAGCACTTATTATTGTGCCCATATAAGGTTTGGGTTGTCACGCCCTTCCAGAAATATTGTTCCTCAACCCAATTGAGCAACATAGAAACATAATCCACCTGGAGTGACATCTCATGAATAGGAAGTCTTCATGTCCTGCTAGCCAAGAGATCGCTGTTTTCTGCCAAATTCACTGCTGGCTCATAATTGTCCCTAATTCCTAGAACTGCTCACTAATAGTTGGCCCGACTGAGCCTGAGGGGGCCTCCTGTTTCAATCATTATGACTCAACTTGGCATAACAGCTGTACTATTCTGCATTCTCATTAAGTAACTGGACAAGATTATGTTTGTATTTTGTGTTATTTAACCAGAAAATATATGGGTAGCCTTTTCTTTTGCTTGAACTGTTTCATCTGGTTTCCTACAAAAACAATCTTCTGGAGGAATTCACAAATTGCTGGAGTAACTCAACGAGTCAAGCAGCATCTGTGATGGGAATAGATAGATTTGGCCCTTCAGTCTGGAGCCTGAAGAAGGGTCCCAACCCAAAACATCACCTCTACATTTCCTCCCCAGATGCTGCCTGACCCCTTGAGTTTCCCCAACACTTAGTGTTTTGGTCAATATTCCAGCATCGGTGTTTCCATTTACTGTTGGAGGATTGCAGCATCTGTAAGGGGAAGGGAATTACCAGCATTTCAGGTCGAAACCCTGCATCAGTGAATCAATCACCCTGTATCAACCCAGCGTCAGGATTCAACCACTCTGCTGAAAGTGAAGAGAGAAGACACACTCTCCAGCAGATAGTTTGTTGATCCAAATTGCAGTATCTCCAGCAGACTGGGCCTCCACAATGCTCCTACCCTGGGAACAATTCCTACTTTTTCAATCACAGTAGGCCACTATAATTAAATTTCTCCATGCCCTTCTCTGCTGGAGAATAAGCCTCATTCATCCAAATCTTCTCATGTGATGAAAGCCTTGCATTCCTAGAACCTCCTGTGATATTTTTCCCACACCCTTTCCAAGGCGTTAATATTCTTCCTAAACTGTCTCACTCAGGGCTGGGCTCGGTATGCCAGATGAAGTTTAGCAAGATTACTTATTCCCACTTTCCTTCAACTTTTTCTTTCTGGAGAATCCTGTGTCCTTCACATTCATGCTCATGTTCACTTCAATGCACAGCCTGAAAATGTAATTTCCAATTTCTTTATCCAATGGAGAATGAGACCCTGAGACTGATTTTATCTTCCGATGAGTGTAAGAAAATAACTACAGATGCTGGTACAAATCGAAGGTATTTATTCACAAAATGCTGGAGTAACTCAGCAGGTCAGGCAGCATCTCAGGAGAGAAGGAATGGGTGACGTTTCGGGTTGAGACCCTTCTTCAGACTGATATTACTGAGACTCCAGACTAGAAGATCACATTGTTTGAAGCTGCAGCTAAGCAATCCACATAGCTTTTGGGAGGGGTGAATGGATTGAGCAAAAAAATTGATCGTTAATCTGATTTAGGACACAGTGAAGTCATGTCACCTCGAGCTTGCGTATGTATGTTTAAAATGCAGTAAATTGATGATTGCTTGGGTCCATCTTCTCAAGAGCCCACGCCAACACTCACCTCTTCTAACAGATTCAACGTATATCTCAATATCCAAAATTTGTAGTGTGTTTTGCAGTTCATGGCAGTTACTAAAGAAGGTAGCTGTAAGATACAGAACACTGATCAGATAGAGAGACCTGTATCCATTCTAATCAACAAATAAAAACAGTTTACCCCATTAGCCAATGAAACCACTACATCTGAGGCCAAATGTTTATTGTTGTGGGGATTAAGTCTCCAGAAGATTGAGGCCAACTAATCAAATGGATTAAAAAACAATGGATGGAGAACGTGGATTATTGGAGGAAAAAAGGCCCATTAGCAAAGCCTGAAGATGGATAGGGAAAGGTGTGGAAATATTGATGAAACAGTGAAAGATTCTGTCGATCGGAAGCCACCATCACCCATCTCCTTGGAATTATTATCAAGTACATTTGCTTGTGATCAGAGTATGTTCTGGCATTTCAACAGCACATCTACAACCAATCCACCACCTTTAAGGACATAACACTGGAAAATTATGATAAAAGGAGTAACACTGAGGATTCCAGGGCTTAAGATTGCGAATTATGAGGCAAGTCCTCTCTATAGAGAGAGATGTGGAATCAAAGTGAATGGGTGGAATAAAACTATAATCTGCTTAACGGGTGAGGGATGTTTAATGGATTCAATGAAGATTATGATTAATTAAGATGCATTAAGATCATGGTTCTAACACAATGAGTGTAAGCAGCTTTTTTCATTTTATTTATGTTGAAGATGTTGGTCGGTGAAACCTCTCAGTTTTTCAAAATCCTCCGTTCCTATTAAATTGTTCTGAATTGAGTGCCATTCTGGATATTACCTCAGATGGAGATGTTTCCATGACCTAGCCTGACCCTTACGTAATATTCCACTTCCCTCTTTGTGTTATAGCAAAAGAAATGATATCCGTGGATGAAGGGACCCGGTTTGAACCCAATGGGGAAGCTGACTTCAACATTTACAGGAAAGGTAAACTCACCTTGAGACCCTGCACTTCCAACTGGTGGTCAATACAATCCACTTCTGTAGACTAGCAAAAGATTTTAAAAGAGAAACTGTGATAGGTAGACCAGCTCAGTCACTTGTCTGCATCCATAACATGCAAAGTTTGGTCAGAGTGAAGGTGGCCCAGGAGATTCAGTCACTGAGTATACTAAAGAGTGGGTTTCATGGATTTCTAAATGCAAAGGGAATCAATGGATATGGAGTTGGATGAGGAATGTGTCACTGATCCTATTGAATTGTAGGCAAGGCTCAAGGGATTTGAAGGAAAATGCCATGTGAACCTTTGTTGTAGTAGGAATTAAACACTGGAGCAGTGATATCTTGCTGCAATCATGCAATGCCCTTGAGCATTGGTCCTCTTATCTGATGAAGGAAGCTCTTGCAATGCAGATATTGTAGGAAAGGCCCAATGGACTGATGCCTGGCATGGCAGGGCTGATGTATGGAGAGAGATTAGGACAATTGTGCTAACTGGAATGAGTGGGATTCTCACTAAAACCTATAAAACTCTGATGGGATTGGACTGACCAGATGTGGGATGGAGATGAAACCCAGAGGAAGGGGATCACAGCCTGAGGATACGGAACTCGAATGAGAAACATCTTCACCATAGAATGGTGAATTTGTGGAATTTCCTTTTTACAGAAGATATCTAATGACAAAATATCAAATGGATTCAAAAAGGCATTGGATATAATTCTAATGGCTAAAGAGATCAAGGGATGTGGGGAGAAACCAGGAAGAAGATACTGAATTTGAATCGGTAATGATGATAGTGAATTGGAAGGATTAGACACAGTACTCTAGCTCCCTATATTTATGACTCTATTCCTTCTATTGTTTATATAAAAACGTAACGGTTACTTTTGCTGCTTCATAGATATGGGGCTTGAAGGAGACGCGAGCACGATGTTGCCCTCCAATGGGATGTCGGTCACGCCAACGTCAGGACGAGACAAGAACTGGCTCTATTCCCTGGACCCAATCCTGGTCACGATCATCGTCATGAGCTCTGTGGGGGTCCTCCTGGGAGCGGTCTGTGCCGGGCTCTTGCTGTACTGCACCTGCTCCTACGCTGGCCTCTCCAGCCGGAGTTCAACCACCCTGGAGAATTACAACTTTGAACTGTACGACGGGATCAAGCATAAAGTGAAGATGAACCAGCAGAAGTGCTGCTCAGAGGCTTGATCCACCTCACAGCAGAAGGCCTTGTTGTTATTAATAACTTGGAACCAACGAACACAAAGGTGCAGTGAGTGAAGAACTGCCTTTGAATCGTAACCATTTATATTCTGACGTGCTCAGAACAAGTCACATTTCCCCCTGTTGATTGAGGGGTCTATTTAATTAACACTTGGTCAGCACTAAAGAGCCTTAACTTGACTATTTTCCCACGGATATGAGCCATCGTTACTGCCTTGACTGTGACCTTTGGGGTGACGTAAGAGTGGGGGCCAACTAGACATTGGTTGTTAACAGAGGTTAATTCTGCTCTGTGCTGCAAAGGGAAGCATCATTTCTTTCAAACCAGCCGCAAAGTTGGCCTGGTGTGCCATGTAGCTTTCTCGTGCTTTGCTTTCGCCCTTCAACTTTCCGACCCAATGGCTGATGCCTGCAAAGCTTTGGTGGGGGCCCTAACTGGAAGAGAATTCAAGTCGGCTATCACCTCAAGTTTACCATTGAGACCCGATAGGCCGGAATGTACACCATTGCCTGCAACTTCATGGTTCGTTGGTGTCAAGCAACCTCAACCATTTAAGCAGCTTAAAATAAATTGTGGACTATATGCAGAGTGCCTTTAGACAAGTGTGATCTATTAGCTTTGGCAAAATAGTTTTGACATTCTTCCTGTCCGGGACAGAAGAGTGTTTTATTGGGCGCTGCCTTGATGTCTAAGCAGTGCCTGGTCAGAAGATTTTATCTATTATTATTTAATATACAGTGCATTGACATTCCAGATGGTGTTTCTGTCTGCTTTGTGAGGGGTGGTGGCCGTGGGAGGGGAGGGGGGTGGGGGCTATTACTTTTTGGGAGCAAGTCATATGGTGGAAAGGAAACCGCACAACAGAAGCTTTAATCTGAGGCAAGTTTGGAGGGTTTAGATGGCTCAAGGCAGATTTGAATGCCACATTTCACCAGGCCTTCTTCACAAAATGGGCCCAGCCACCCTCATTCATCACAAGGCAAAGGCCTCCAACCCAGAAAGGTAGAATCGGCCTTTCACAGGCAAGAACTGCTGGCTTCTGAAAGATTGGTCTTGCAAGGTCATGGTTCAAATGAGAGTCTACAGGATTATATTTGGTTGAATAGGCTTCAGTGTCAAATGATTCAACAACCCACTGTCGATGGTATATTTGTGCTTTCCTTTGTACAATGCTGATCGTTCCCAGAAATCTGCAACTTCTCTCTAACCTCCCCTTCCTGAAGAGACCCTGGTGTCACAGACACCAGCATCTCCTGTGGTGTTTTGGCCCAGG
This sequence comes from Rhinoraja longicauda, assembly GCF_053455715.1. Lineage (NCBI taxonomy): Eukaryota > Metazoa > Chordata > Chondrichthyes > Rajiformes > Arhynchobatidae > Rhinoraja > Rhinoraja longicauda. The sequence continues at coordinate 37,743,225 of NC_135960.1, forward strand.
CACCACCTTCATCTGTAACAACGTTAGAAGACCAGTCAATGAGTTTGGAAGACAAGCCTCTCACTGATGTACATATTCTGGAACTAGGAGTATCAGTCATACTGATCGCATTTATTGCCTGCCCCAACTTTCCACTGAAAAAACTGATGGTGAGTCATCTTCACATTTGTGTTACTGCACTCCAGTGTTGTGGATGTTCTCACTAGGCTGCTCGGCTGGACGGTCCAGGGTATTGACCCAGGATATTGACCCAGGGACTTGGATTTCCAAGTCAAGCTGATGCAGGTACCAGAGAAGAAGCTGGCACAGTTGCCTTAGTCTTTGTAGCAGGTCGTAGGGAGATATTTCCAGCACGTCTTTCAGACACAATATCTGGTCAAATAGAGAGCCTACCAGTAAATACTCCAGGACCGATGAATAAGCCCAGCCCATTGAGAAGTGCGTGTGGAGAGCCAAACTCTTGTGGGTTGGACTCGTAAAGTTTTCATTTCTCCTAACAGCGGGAAGGAGACTGGAAGACAGGTCCCCAGACACATACGGCTAATATATCATCTTTCCCCACTCAATTCAAAGATTTATTGCCGCAGTAAGGGCATGTAAAGATCCAGTTTGTTCACAACACTTTCCCTGGACTATACTGTGTATTATATCATGTATATCTTGCACATCCTTGTTTATGAGACTGTGTACAGTGTTATATCTCTTACATATCCATAGTGCACAGTTTATACCTGAAATGGCCATTTCACATCTACTGTCCATTACTCATGAACACAGCCATCACACCACATCCGACGGTGCAGACAATATGGTGCTAATTCTCACCCATGGTCTCCTGGCCCTGATTCACTGAACCTCACCAAACCTTGTGGCCTGCTCTGTGTAAACTCATCAGAGGCAAAAGGCTGTGTAAAATGCAGTAGTGGATTGGCATCTCGCTGCTTAACAAGCGGGAAATGCTGAGTATGCGTTCAATCCTCCGACAGCGAGAAGCTGAAACGCAAAGTTCAAATGTCTTTAAGGAAATTTTAGATGTACAGGAGGGATGAAGGGATAGGGATGTGTTGATTGGATGAGATGAAGCAAAGTGGGTGCTCTATAGAAACATTAAACAATGTCGCAGACCTGTAGGGCCACATTGACTGTTCTTGTGCTGTAAGTGCTACGTATTTCTACCATTTCTTGTGTGCCACTGTATGTGTGTATTTTTTATGATGCCATTTTACATTCAAGCTGGATTGTAGACCATATGTAAATTGTAGCTGTGCTGCCAATATTGTGTGTGTGTGTGTATGTGTGTGTGTATGTGTGCGCACGTGTGAGTCCATGCATGTGCATGTACATAGGTGATGTGCATGCATATGTGTTCATGTGCATGCGTGCGCATGCAAATGTGCGCAGATGTAAATATGCGCCTATGTGAGTGTGTGTGTGCAAGCCCGTTTGCGTGACTGCGTGTGTGTGACAGAGTGTGCGTGCATCGGTGTGTGCACTTCAGTGTGTGAAGTCCGCATACATATATATGTGCGTACACTGATGCTTGTGTGTATATCAGTGAGCGTGCTTGCGTAGGATTGTTTGAGGTGATGTCTCTAGTTCCACGTGACTGGGCATTCAGTGCCTTCCCGGCAGTCCATTGAACGGTGGACAGAAGGAGGGTGAATTAGGGTGGTGGCACTTGCCTGCATTATTGGGTGGATCGTCAAAGCTGTGCCTGCCCTGCAGGAGAGGAGATTTGTCCCTGACAAGGGATTTGCATTTAGCTGGTCTTCTCTGAACTCCCATTGCCAACTGATGGGAAAGAGCAGCAATGACGAGATCAATGCTGGAGGTACCCACATCACTCAGTCTCCCGTGATGACGTAAATGACCGTATGCCTTGTAGATTTGAAATACTGTCTTAATAAAGTCATTGTAATGGAACAGCTACTCCACAAGCTGAATGCATTACTGAAGAGATATTTCCATATGATAAATGCCTCAATAAAAAAAAGTCGTCATAAAAATGTTGAAATGAGAAGATTTGCACATTGAAGTGTTTTTTTTTCATCTCAAATGTTGTGTGAAAATGTAGTAATCTGGGTTATTGCCAGCCTGAACATCTCATTACATGTACACACTGCAGCTTCCCCATAACTCAGCATTGGTCTTGAACCCATCCTGCTACTCTTGATTCCCGAGTAACAAATGGAGGATTCAAGCTCATTTCCCACAAACCCAAACCCACAGTGGCACTGAGGGAATGCCGTCCTGTTGCAAGTACTGACTCTGTGAGGAGACATTAAACCAAGGACCAGCCTACACTCGCAGAAGCTTGTATGAGATCCCATTACACTATTTTCTAGAAGACATAACCAGCGATATATTAGTGAGTTAATCAACATTTCTAAAACAACTTATCATGTCTCAATTACATTGAAGTAATTTTTCTTATTTGTCTATCTATTGTATTTTTTTAATCTATTTTGTCTATCTATTTATTTATCTATCTATTTATTTATTTATCTATCTGTCTATCCATTTATGTATTTGTTTATCTATTAATCAATCAATACATCTATTTATTTATTTATTTATTTAGGAGATGCAGGCTTTGCAGGCTGAGCCAGCATTTAATTGTCTGTCCTTAGTTACCCTTGTAAGGGTGGTGGTGAGCTGTCTTCTTGAACTGCTGCAGTCCTTGTAGTGTGATATAAACTTAAATGCTGTTAACGGTGACATTTTGACCCAGCGACCGTGAAGGCACAGCGATAGATCTCCACGTCAGGATGGTGTGTGATTCGTGGACAGCTTGCAGATGGAGATGTTCCCCATGTTTTTGCAGCCCTTGTCCTTCTAGCTGGTGGAGGTGGAGGGTTAGAAGGTGTTGTCTGAGGAGTCTTGGTAAGATACTGCAAGGCGTCCAGTAGTTGGTACTGTGCCTCAATACAGGAATGTATGAAGGGAGGAGGGGAGGAGGGCGGAATGGGGGGGGAGGGGAGGGAGGGAGGGGGGTTGGGGAGAGGAGGGGGGAGGGAGAGGGAGGGGGGAAGGAGGGAGGGAGGGGGGGAGTGGGGGAGGAGAGGGTGCTGCACCAATGCAGAAGTTTGGGCCCAACGGGTCCACTTGGTCTAGTATCTCTCTAAACCTGTCCTATCCTTGTACCTGTCTAAATGTTTCTTAAACGTTGCGATAGTACCTGACTCAACTAATTCCTCTGACAGCTCCCTACACCTACCACCCATTTTGTGAAAAGGTTACCCCTCAGATTCTTATTAAATCCCCCCTCACCTTAAACCTACATCCTCTGGTTCTCAATTCCCCTGCTCTGGGCAAGATACTCTGTGCATTTACCCAATCTATTCCTCTGCACTTTTCTATTCTGCGCTTAAGTGGAGAGTATTTCCATCACACTCCTGACTTGGTCTTGTGGATGGTGGACAGGTTTTGGGGGTTTAAATTTCACAACTGGCCTCCATGTTCACCTCACATCATCAGAAACTGCACCTAGACAGAGTATGCAACTGACTGTAAGCACTTCCAGGAAATGAATGGACCATAAAAACAAACTGCTGAAGAAACTCAGCAGGTCAGGCAGCATCTGTGGGGAGAAATTGTCAATGTTTTGAGTTGAGACCTTTTTATCAGGACTGAGAGTTGAGAGAGGAGATAGCAGTGTAAAGAGAAAGGGGTTAGAGGGTTGGGACAGGGGCCAGTCAGTGATATGTGGTCCACTGAGGGGTGATGGATACAAGCAGATGAGCTGGGTGGGGGAGGGAGGAGGGTGGCAAAGGCAGGTGGGTGATAGGTGGAAGCAGACAAGGATAGTTGGAGTCGGGTGCAGGGTAGGGTGGATGAAGGGGTGCAGACAGCGGCTGCAGATTGATAAGTAGAAGCTAAGGCTATTAGTGCTGAAATAAAGGTGACAGACACAAAATGCTGGAGTAACTCAGCGGGACAGGCAGCATCTCTGGAGAGAAGGAATGGATGATGTTTCGGTTTGAGACCCTTCTTCAGACTGAACTAAGAAAGGTGATAATGGGAAGCGTTAGGTGAGGGGAGGAGATGGCTGAGCTCTGAGGTAATACACCATGTAAATCAGGTTGCCATTGGTTCTGGTTTCCTCCCATATGAGCAGTTCTCCCAACATCCTGCGTAACCAAGATGGTGACAGGCAGAGAGATTGGGGCTGGAAGTGGAGGGAAGGAAAGACAAAGCAGGAATGTTGAGGAAATAGAAGAAAATTGCAGAAGCCAGGAAGAGATCTGAAGAAAGGTCTCGACCCGAAATGTCACCCATTCCTTCTCTACAAAGATGTTGCCTGTCCCACTGAGCTACTCCGGCATTTTGTGCCCATCTTTGGTTTAAACCAGCATCTGCAGTTCCTTCCTATGCAGGGAGAGATTACTGGCTTCCTAACAAGTCTTCTTCCAATCCTGGCCACCTGCTGTGCACCATTTCAGCATCTGTGCAACAAACAAAGTGGTGGAGGAATTCAACGAGTCGGGCAGCATCTGTGGAGGAACTGGACAGATGACATTTTGGGCTGGGGCCCTTCTTCAGACTGATGGAGTGGAGGGGATGGGGGCGGGTGATAGAGAGAGGTGAGGGGTGATGACTGACAGATGGCAGATACTAGTGGGTGGAAGGGAATGGTGGGCTGAGGTGGAATGAGGAGAAGGAAATAAAAATAAAATGGGGGACTCAAAGTGGGGAGGGATGGGAGGTGAGTGGAAGGAGGAGGAGAAGGAAATGTGACAGGGCAGGGCAGAACTGGGTAGATGAGTAAAGGAGGAGATGGAGGGGGCTAACCTGAACTTTAAACTTTAGACTTTAGAGATACAGCATAGAAACAGTCGGAAGAAGGGTCTCGACTCGAAACGTCACCCATTCCTTCTCTCCCGAGATGCTGCCTGACCTGCTGAGTTACTCCAGCATTTTGTGAATAAATCAATTTGTACCAGCATCTGCAGTTATTTTCTTATACAGCATAGAAACAGGCACTTCGACCCATCGACTCAGTGCTGACCAGCGATCACCACAGACACTAGCACTATCTTACAGACTAGGAACAATTTACAATTTTTCTGAAGCCAATTAACCTACAAACATGTAAGTCTTTCGAAAGTGTGAGGAAACTGGAGCAGCTGGAGAAAACCCACGCGGTCACAGAGAGAATGTACAAACTCCGTACAAACAGCACTTATTGTCAGGATTGAACCTGGGTCTCTGGCACTATAAGGCCACAACTCTACCGCTGCACCACTGTGCTGAAATTGGAGATTTTGGTGTCTATAGCGTAACAGCTATACCCGATTTCTGGAATTCTTGTCCACACTGCCTTCTACCTTACACCACCCTGCTTCTGGCCCTCTCCCCTTCCTTTCTTCTTTAAGATAGTCCTCAAATATTTTAACCAAAGTTTATGTCACCTATCCGAGTATGTCTTAAGGCAGCTCAGCATCAGATTCCTTCCGATGGATGCTGAGCTAACAACTTGCTGGAATGAGAAGGGAGTTTGTGAAGATGGGTGCAATCCATCACTGAATGGGTAATGACAATACGACATATTCTGGAGGAGGAGGAACTGGAGCTGAGTGCAGTTACAACTCAAGATGTTCTTGTCTGGGGGAAAGCCTGATGTCTAATGAGGTGGAAGAAGCTGATAACAATCTTGCGGCTGGAAATGTGTAATGTAAGGTGTGCTGAAAAAACACATTAGGAAGGTTTGATTCAATGTATAGGAGGGATAAATCTCGAAGCCAATCTCCCCTCTATCCATAAACAAGGTCAATCTCCTCGGTCTAATTGAAACACCCCCGCATTGCGCCACTGGAGAAGTCAATGCAGCACTGCCCCGGAAGGCTGTCATTTGCCAGATCATTAATAAGCTGAACACATGTATCAAAGCCAAGTGGTCAGATGGAGCCGGCTGCAGAATTATTCCAATTTACACTTATTAAAGTCACACTGTAGTCATTGTGAAGATGCCAGTGGTGTAACTCAATGATTTGAATCAACTGGGAACTTCAGGGGGAGAGAATGAAAGTGTCAGCTTGTCAACGTGCCAGGGAGTTCTTGTCTCTCATTTCAAGGACAAATTCCAGAAGCGTCACAGTGCACGGATGAACAGTTTGATTTAACCATTATCAAATTTTTAAAGAAATTCTTCGGCAAAAAGCATCACTTCACTTCTGGATCCTAGGGAAGGTGCGTGTGAACTGTTGCCACCTTGAACTGACACATTCTTTGCAACGGAGGTGCTGCTTGGTACTGAGTTCCAGAGATATTGAAGGAAAGGTGATTTGCTTCAAATCAAAATGGCGGATATCGGCAGGCAGGCATCCTGTAGTAAAGTCCACAACTGGATCAAGCCAGTTTCCAGACCGAGCTGCAGTTACAGTACATGTATTTTGAGAAAATAGACACAAAGTGTTGGAGTACCTCAGGCAGCATCTCTGGAGAAAAAGGATGGGTGACGTTTCAGGTCGTGACCCTTCTTCAGACCCTTCTGGCATCCTTTTGTCACCACTTCACCTCCATCCTATGTTACTATCTTAAGAGAGTCACGAGCGTCAAGAGTGTTTTATTGTCATATGTCCCAGATAGAACAATGACATTCTTACTTGCAGCAGCACAACAGAATATGTAAACATAGTGCACTGTAAACAATATAATAAACAAGAGAGAAAAACAAGTTCAGCGTGTGTATATATACACACTCACAAATATACATATCTATAGATTATATATATATACACACACACACACACAAATGCGTACACACTAAAAACCCCAGCAATAGTGTGATAATAACAATAATAATCTATGTAGTTCAGAGCTTATTTGAGGTGGTGTTTAATTGCCGATCGGCTGTCGGGAAGAAGCTGTTCCTGAACCTGAACATTACAGTTTTCAGGCTCCTGTACCTTCTTCCCAATGGCATGGGTGATGTGAGTGTGTGGCCAGGGTGGTGTGGGTCTCTGATGATGCTGGCTACCTTTTTGAGGCAGCGAGTCCAGTAAATCCCTTCGATGGTGGGGAGGTCAGAGCCGGTGATGGACTGGGCAGTGTTCACAATTTTTTGCAGTCTTCATCGCTCCTGGGCGTTCAAGTTTCCAAACCAGGCCATGATGCAACCAGTCAATGTGCTCTCTACTGTACACCTGTAGAAGTTCAAGAGAATCCTCTCTGACATACCACATCTCCGTAATCTTCTCAGGAGGTAGAGGCATTGATGTGCTTTCTTTATAGTTACATCAGTGTGCTCTGTCCGGCTGCCAGTCATCCGCCCTCACCAAATTCCACCGATCACTTGTGTAAGAAGGCACTGCAGATGCCCGTGTCTAAAGAAAGGTCTCGACACAAAACGTCACCTATTCCTTTTCTCCAGAGATGTTGCCTGACCCGCTGAGTTACTCCAGCATTTTGTGTCTATTTTTCGCCTATCACTTGCCAGTTTTTGCCCCACCCCTTTCCCTCATTTCTCTCTGTCTACAACCCCCTACACTCTACACTATCAGCCTGAAGGAGGGTCACAACCCAAAACATTGCCCATCCATTTTCTCCAGAGATGCTGACTGACCTGCTGACTACTCCAACACTCTGTGTCTATCGTTGGTATGAACCAGCACCTACAGTTTTTTGTTTCTACATTCTGTATCTTAAGAAAAACAGAATTTTTAAAAACTCGTGGAAAGAAAAAGAATGAAAAAATAACATGATTTAAGTATTAGGTGAGGTGCAGAGGTGGCTGAGCCTGGCTTAGTGTGTGGGTTGGATATCGGAGATAGAGAGATAGAGTTTAGTGGAGGACCCCAGCACAGTGCGGTTCAATAGTAGAATTGAGCTGCTCAGGGTGATGCCTGTAGCCATTTCCCCACATAAAGGGGAATGGAAAACTGAAATTTATTTACAACAATTGGGGGCCAATTGATAACTTCAAGCTGAGCTTGATTATTATGGTAAGTGCATTGATGTTGAGCCAAGGGAATAAAGACACAGATACGAACGTGGCCATGTCTGAAAGGCAGGATGTGTTGGAGAGGCTGGGTGATGATCTCAGTCCGAGAGTCATAGTGAGACACAGCACGGAAACAGGCCCTTCCACCCATTGAATCCATGCTGACCATCAACCACCCATTTACACTAATCCTGCATAAATCCCATTCTTTTTATTCTCTCCACATTCTCACCTATACACTAGGGGCAATTTGCAGCAGCCAAGCTGCCTACAGACCCACACATAAGTGGAACGTGGGAGGAAACCGGAGCACCTGGGGAAACCCACACGGTCAGTGGGAACATGTAAACTCCACACACATTGTTTTGGGGCTGGCTGTGAGGCTCTGCCCTGTCACCCACATTCACTGATTGTTTGCTGGATTGTGCTGCCCTTCTGCTACTTTCGAGCTCCCCCCCCCCCCCCCCCCATCCCAACCGAACACAAGTGCTCTCTGTGTAGGAAGGAACCGCAGATGCTGGTTTAAACCGAAGATAGGCACAAAGTGCTGGAGTATCTCAGTGAGTCGGGTAGCATCTCTGGAGAAGAAGGGTGGGTGACGTTTCGGATCAGAACCCTTCTTCAGACTCGAGTTTGAATTCCAAAGCCTGGCTCGACATTGTCAAATCAAGCACAGTGTCAGTTAAATGAGCAGCACGTTGTCGCAGTGATAGAGCTGCTGCCTTACAGCACCAGAGAACCTGGGTTGGATCCTGACCACGGGTGCTGGCTGTACAGAGTTGGTGCATTCTCCCTGTGGCCGCGTGGGTTTTCTCCGGGTTCTCCGATTTCCTCCTATACTCCAAAGACGCACAGGTTTGTAGGCTAATTGGCTTGGTATAATTGTAAATGGGCCCTAGTCTGTGAAGGATAGTGCTGGTGAGCGGGGATCGGTGGGCCAAAAGGCCTGTTTCCACGCTGCATCTCTAAACTAAACTAAACCCAGGATCAATCACTGAGGGCAGGGGAGGATCCTAGAGTATTCCCAGCTGGATCCGCACTGCGATTCCATTCCCTCTATCAACCAGCTCCTGCTCTCTGAACACTGCAACCAATGTGATCCTAATCATTGCCAAGCTCAGAGCTGTGCACTGCACCACAAGTACCTGGACAGAGATTGTTGGAGACAACAACCTTCCATCCCGTGGGTGTGAGTTGGAATGAAACACAGATAGCAGAGGGCAGCTCAACACTTCACCGCACCAGCCACTTGCCATCATAAAAACATTCTTGTTTTTTTGTTTTCCAAGTGGTTGAGTTTCATTGGATACAGTTCAATGTTATGGAAATTCAGTGGGAGGTCAGTGGACTCCTCTAACTGTCACCACAGTTTTACAATGTATTCTCTTCCAAGCAAAGTAATTATTGAGTCTGCTCTCACCGACCTTGCAATCAGATCGCAACTCACTGCATGGAAAAAATTACTCCTGTTGCCTTGACACTCAATTGTCTTAATTGCCTTTTGATTCCAACCCCTCCAGCTCTGGGTCCCTTTGTGCACCTTAACACCTCTATCAACTCACTTGACAATGTTCAATGAAGACACAAGGGAATTGCGGGGGCTGGAATCTTGAGCAAAAAAATAATAAACTGCTGGAGGGACTCAGCGAGTCAGGCAGCATCTGTGGGGGGGAAATGAACAGATTACATTTTAGGTCGGGACTCTTCAGACTGTTGTCTGTCCATTAGCCCAGTGGTGTAAGTGGCAAAGCCGCTGCCTCACAGCGCCAGTGCTCCAGATTGGAAACTGTTTGTGTGGAGTTTGAACATTCTCACTGTGATCAGGTGGATTTCCTCTGGGTTCTCCAGTTTTCCCAAATCCCAGAGATATGCAGCTTTGCAGGTTAATTAGCCTCTGCAAATTGCTTCTAGCGTTTAGTAAGTGCATGAGATAGAACGTGTGTAGCGAAGGGTGATCAATAGTTGGTATGGACACCATGGGCTCATCCCTTCCAACCCAAACAGGGTCCTGACCCAAAAAGTCACCTACCCTTTTTCTCCAGAGATGCTGCCTGTTATACCACCTTGTGCCTATTTCTGCTTCTGCCCTCTCCCCAGCTACTTTCCCTTAGAAGCTCAGGAGATCTAATATCTGCCCCTACACCTCCTCACACCTCCATCCAGGGACCCCAGAAGCCCTTCTAGTTGAGACATAGGTTGACGTGCACCTCCTCTATCCACATCTGCTGCATTTGGTGCACCCGATGTGGCGACCTTTACATCGGACAGACCAAGCGTGGAATAGGCAACTGTTTCGCTGAACACTTGCTCAGTCCATCCAGGTCCGCTAGATCTCCCTGTTGCAAAACATTTGAACTCTCATCCCATACTGAAGTTTCTGTCTGGGCCTCGTCCATTGCCAGAGTGAGGCCACATGCAGACTGAAGGAACAGCACCTCATGTTCCACTTGCGCAGCTTACAACTTAATTGTATCGACATTGAACTTGGCAATGTTAAGAAACATCTCACCACATTTATTTCTCTTCTTCTCCCCCGCCCCCTCACTTTCCTGACCCTTGCGTACACCCACTCTCCCAATATCCCACCTCCCTCCCCCCGTCCCCCCCCCCCCCCCCCCCCCGTCCCCTTCCATCTATATCCCTCCCTCAGGCCTCTTTCACTCCTCTACTTCCCTATGAACATTTTATCCCTTTGTTGCCTTTTTGTCTCCTTTAGTCTCTTTTTCACTTTGCTTTCCCCCCCCCTCCCCCCCCCCTTTTCCAGCTTTCTCTACCCAATGACAATCAGTCTGGAGAGGGATCCCGACCCAAAACGGTGCATATCCATGTTCTCCAGAGATGCTGCCTGACCCTCGGTGTTGAGATGAACGCAAAGTGTTACTCCAGCAGTTTGTGTTCATCTCAACACCTGCACTCATCACCTCGACTGATGAAGGCTAGCATGCCAAATGCTTACTTCACTACCCTGTCTACCTGTGGTGCCACTTTCTGGGAGCTATGTACTTGTACTCCTAGGTCCATCTGCAACTCTCTCCAGGGCCCTTTCATGCATTGTGAAAGTCACACCATGGTTTGGCTTCACAAAATGCAATACCCCTCAGACTTAACTGAATCGAATGCCATTTGCAATTCCATGGCCCTCTTAGCCAGCAGATCACATCCCAGCTGTTATTTGTGACAACTTTCTTCACTGTCTACAATGGCATGATTTTAATATCAGCTGCAAACTTATTAATCATTCCTTATACATTCTCATCCAAATTATTTGAATAAATGACAGACAACAATGGACCCAGTACTGATCCCTAAGGCACACCACGTCATAGGCCTCCAGTCCGAGAAACAACCTTTCACCATCACCATCTGCTTCCCAGCATCAAAACAATTATGTATCCAGTTACCTAGCTCTCCCTGGATCCCATGTGATCGAATCTTCCAGACTGTCCTGCCATGTGGGACCTTGTCAAAGGCTTCGCTAAAGTCCATACAGACTAACTCCATGGCCCTGCCCTCATCAATTCTCTTGGATACCTCGTTAAAATACTCTTAGAACATTTGTGTGACACGAGTTCCCATTCACAAAGCCATGCGACTATTTCTATTCATTCCTGGTCTACGAAATGATGGTAGATCCTGTCTCTCAGAATGCAGTAAGTTACCCGCCTCTGATGTTAGCCTCACCGGCTTGTCGTCCCCTGGCTTGTCTTTGCTGCCCTTCTTAAATAATAGTGTGACATAAATCACCCTCCAGACTTCCGGAAATTCAGCTCTGGCTAAAGCTGATACATCAAACGCAGATGAGGACACCTATGTCAGACTTCTATTTATTAACTACATCTCCACCTTCAACATCATAATCCCAACCAAACCCATCTCCAATCCCCTGGACCTAGAAGTCAGCACTCGTCTCTGCAACTGGATCCTTGATTTTCTGACCCATAGACCAAAACCAGGGAGGATTTGTGACAAATTCTCAACACCAGTGCCCCGCATAGGTGTGTACTCAGGCTTAGTATACTTCATATACATTCACAGTATGCTGCCAAATTCTGCTCTAACTTAATTTGCAAGTTTGCAGATGACACCACAGTAATGGGCCAGATCTTGAACAATGACGAGTTGGAGAACAGGAAGGAGATAGAGAGCTTAGAGAGAGAGAAAGAGAGAGAGATAGAAAGTGTTTTATTGTCATATGTCCTGAAATGGAACAATTAAATTCTCTCTTGCAGCAGCTCAACAGATATGTAAACATAATACTCTGTAAACACCATAATAAACAACAAAGAAAAGTTAAGTGTATTTTAATATATATCAAAATGTCTATGTATGTGCGAGGTTTGATAGCCCCCTCCCGGGGTCCGATCGCCTGGCACGGAGGAGCTGAAATCCCCCCCCCCCAATGCAGGAGCTGGATCACCCCGATGAGGAAGGCCTGCCACCTGCCACGGGAGTCAAGACCGTCCCGTCAATGGAAGGTCAGAGGCCCCCGACCGCTAGAGGACAAAGAAGGGAGAGATTTAATTTTTTTTCGCCTTCCATCACAGTGAGGAATGTGGAGGAGTCACGGTGGTGGATGTTCATGTTAAAATGTATTTTGTGTGTCCTGTTGTTTTACTGTATGGCAAATGGTTCCTCGTATGTTGCAAAACATGCTTGGTTAATAAAGTATTATTGTGATTGTTATTATATATATGTAGGTAAAGAGAAAAACAATGCCCTCACGTCTAAGCAGTTTGCAGCTTATTTGGAGGTTGTAGTGTTTAATAGCTTGATGGTTGTAAGGTAACATGGTGTCAAGGCAACAACCTCTCCCTCAATCTTAGTAAGATGAAGGAGCTAGTCACTGACCTTCGGAAGTGAATTGGTGCATACCCAGTCAGCATCACCATTGGTGAAGTGGAGATAGTCAAGAACTTCAAATTCCCAAGCGTAAATGTCACCAACAATTTGTTCTTGACCAACCGCATTGAAGCTAAAGCCAGGAAATATCTCTCCTTTCCCAGAAGTCTTAAAAAGACCAGCATGTCTCCAATGACTCTGACCAAATTCAATGCACTGTAGAAAGTATCTTATCGGGATGCATCACAGCTTGGTTTGGCAATAGCTCTGCCCATGAAAACAAGAAATGGCAGAGAATTATGGATGTAGCCCAATCCATCACACGCAGACCACCCTCCCCACTGTTGACTTCATCTATACTTCATCTATACACTGACATGGGAAAACAGCCAAGATAATCAAGGACTTTTTTCATCCTGGTCATTTCCTCTTCTCCCCTCTCCCATCGGGCAAAAGTACAAAAGCTTAAAAGCGTGTACCACCAGTTTTAAGAACAGCTTCCTTTCTGCTTTTATCAGACGACTAAATGGTCCTCCCATAAACTGGGGTGTAAACACACTAGAGACAATTTACAATTTTACCAAGCTAATTAATGTACAAACTTGTACATCTTTGGAATGTGGGAGAAAACCAGAGAATCTGGAGAAAACCCACGCAGGTCGCGGGAAGAATATACAAACTCCGTACAGACAAGCACCCATAGTCAGGATCGAACCGGGATCTCTGGCGCTGCAAGGCAGCAGCTCTACCGCTGTGCTACCATGTCGCCCTAAGTGAACCATTGGGTGGGAGATGAGCAGGAGGTGAAAGTAGCAGGGTGTCTAGGGTGGTGGGAAATGGTGGGAGAAATGTGTGCACATTGGAATGGAGGAGAAGCAGTGGGAAGAGATGTATCGTATGATTTGAGAGAATAATGTGCAAACAAAGCTTCTCACTGAATCTTGGTTCACATGACAATAATAAACCAATACCAATCACCAAAAATGAGACAACAATGGGTCTGGAGAAGGATCTCGACCTGAAACGTCACCTATTCCTTTTCTCCTGCCTGACCCTTTGAGTTACTCCTGCTTTTGTGTCTGTCTTCGTTTTTAACCAGAATCTGCAGTTCCTCCCTTCACAAGACCATTTTAATGGTGGGATACATAAGGAAATCATTGAAGGTGGCAGAAGAGTACAGTAGAGTGGTTGGATTTCTTGGACATTAAGAACAGTGGCCTGAGGTCTAGGGAGTAGCTCAGGATGGCACTTTGGTCAGCATTGATTAGTTGGGCTGAAGGGCCTGTTTCCATGCTGTACAACTCCATGAGTACTCCAAGACTGCTAGTAATGTTGAACCTATATAGAATACTAGTTCTCAGCAATGTCTTTAGGAATTCAAAGCCAAACACAGTTCTGTGCATTGTGCCAACTGTACTCAGGAAGCTCGAAGCCAAGAACAAATCCCCATGCCCACCCCAACCGTTCCCTCCCTCCCTCTGCCACCTCAAGTGCTGCAGCCAATGTTGGTGACTCATACATTCATGATCCTGCCTCCATCCACACCGTATGTTCAGACTCTATGCTGGTCTGTAATTCACTGACCACAACAAAATGTGCTGCAGCAACTCGCCAACATTTCCTTGCAGCATGTTCCAAAAATCCTTGATTCAACTGTTGAGAATGTTCCCAGGATCCTCCAGGTTCCCTTTCCAAGCCACACATTGCCACTCCTTCTTTGCCAGTTAATCTAAATTCTGGAGCTCTTTCCAAACAACACCATGGGAGTCTCCACAGCAAACAAAACAGAACCAAAACATAAGAAACAGGAGCAGGATTTGCCCACAAGGACACTGGAGTATTTCCACAACATGGCTGATCTGACCTTGACTGCACTGAGCTGCCTGGTCCACATTCCCCTTGATTCTGCCAAAGCCCATCTATCTCAGCTTTGGCAATGACTAGGGGTGTGGGGGTGGAAGCAGGCAGCTCGTCTCTCACAAAATGCCTCTGCTGTGCTGCTGGAGACTGCAGGTTGCAAAGGTGCTGTTTGAAGTTGGTCATTATATCTGCTGAACAGAGTACATTTTTTTTTGCAGCATTTACTTTGATATTTAATACTCTGGTTCCCTCAAAGCAAAACCGGAGCATTTTTTTAAAAAGCTTCATACTTACTTAGTATGCCAGGCAGATCATGGGAATAGTTAGTATGCAGCGTACGTTACCCTGGTCACAGCATCTGCCAGCTACTTTAACAGTGAGTGGGTTACAGCTCAGTCTTGCGCCTGTGCTTGTCTAATAAAGCTGTTCGGTATCAACAGTCCACTGGGACAATCCTTCATCACGATTCCTGAGAAGAACAAGCCAACGCACGGAATAATTTTCACCTGGGAAACTAGCAGCATCCATTTGTCTTTCACCAAGCCTGTGTTTTGAAGAACAGATTATCAGGAAACAAAAAGTCCTGACAGCAGGTGAATGATTGGGTTCAGGCATGTGCTTCAGAGGACTCTGGGAGGGGGTGGTAACCAGCTTCCTGGACCCTAGAGTTCCTTGTTGGGCTGGCCTAAACCCATGACAGCCAACAAAGTCGGCTTGACACTGTTACAAGCAGCAACCTCCCATCCACAGCAAGATCCCATGGCAATGAGAACAATCTACAAGGAGATAAATAAGCAGACAATCTTATTCACTGATCTTGGCCACTAATGAGAGTGACCAAGCATTTGGAGATAGTTCTCAATGCGCCTTCTCTCATCTGTCTGAAAGGGTAGATGATATCTCGTTGGCACCTTTGATAGTGCAGCACTTCCTCAGCACTGGTTTAGGTTTAGATTTATTATTGTCATGTGTACCAAGGTACAGTGAAAAGCCTTGTTCTGTATGCTATCCAAACCGATCAGATAATACTATACATAGTACAATCAAGTCAAACTCAAGGAAAATGGGTAGAGCAAAGGGGAAGATACAGAATGCAGTCTATAGTTCTCAGCATTGTAGCACCTCAATTCCATAAACATAGTCCAATGTTCACAATGGGGTCGAGATGAATCAAACAGTACCCTAGTTTATGGGAGAACCGTTCAGAAGCTTGATACCAGAGGAGAAGAAGTGTTCCTGAATCTGGTGGTGTGCGGTTTCAAGCTTTGGTCCTTCTGCCCGATGGGAGCAAGGAGAAGGAATGACCAGGGAGGGGCAAGTCTTTGATAATGTTGGCTACTCTTCTGAGGCAGCATACATTGTAGATGGAGTCATGGTCTGCATTGGGAGTGAATGTATTGCAGAAGGCCCTTTTAGAATCATTTGAGATCAGGACATTGTTACTCAGCTTCCTGCTGTCCTGGAAATTCTCCTCCTCTGGGCATGCTCAGCATTCCCTGGAATAGGTAACCATGGAAACAGAAGCTTGTGTAAATAGCCCCGACCGTCCGAGGTTGAGGGCAGAAGGCAGGAGATTGGGGTTAGGAGGGAGAGATAGATCAGCCATGATTGAATAGCGGAGAAGACCTGATGGGCCGAATGACCTAATTCTGCTCCTATCACATATGATCTTATGACTGGTGGAATGGTCCTGGTGTCACACAGAGATTCAGTACAGAAACAGGTCCTTTGGCACAGTGAGTCTGCATCAACCATCAACCACCCTTTACACAAAACCATCCACCTCCTCCCCATCCCCAAATTGAACCACTCAACCGCAATAAATTTAAAGTGGCCAATTAATCGACTGACCCTCACATCTTTAGAAAATAAAAGGAAACCACCCGGAAGAATCCCTACTCAGTCACAGGGGGAACTTGAGAAATCCACACACACATCCTGAGGTCAGGATCAAACCAAGGTCTCAGTGAGTGGCCCTACCAGTTGCACCCACTTTAGGGGTGGCACAGTGGTGCAGCGGTAGAGTTGCTGCCTTACAGCGCCAGTGACCTGGGTTTGATCCTGATTAAGGGTGCTGTCTGTACGGAGTTTGTACATTCTCCCCATGACCTGAATGGGTTTTCTCCAGGTTCCCTGGTTTTCTTGCACATTCCAAAGATGTACAGGTTTGTAGGTTAATTGGCTTAGTAAATTGTAAATTGTAAATTGTCCCTAGTGTGTGTAGGATAGTGTTAGTGTGAGGTGATCACTGGTCGGTGCAAAATTGGCGGGCTGAAGGACCTGTTTCCGCGCTGTTTCTCTAAACTGAACTAAACTGTGCCTCTTGACAGTTAATCTTTCATTGAAATACTCACATTACACTATGAGAATTAATAAGCTGCATTTAACTTTTGTATTTCTGTTACCGAGATAAAGGATATCTTTTGATTTCCCTTGTGGGGCTCCCAAAGCTTCCAGTGGATGTCTGACTCAGCTTCTCACTGCTGCACGTATGATTCCTATTTCAAATTCACAATCTCCATGCTCATCTCAGGACCATTCAAGACCAAAATTTTCCATCAACTGTTCCCCTAATTTCTCATTTGAGTGACTGAGCCATACAGCACTAACACAGGCCTTTCTGCCCACTGGGTCCATGCTGTTCATCAAGCACCAATTAATGTGAATTCCCACATTTTACTCTCCCCCTAGTCCCATTAATTAACTTCAGATTAGAAACATAGAAACATAGAAAATAGGTGCAGGAGTCGGCCATTCGGCCCTTCGAGCCAGTACCGCCATTCAATATGATCATGGCTGATCATCCAAAATCAGTACCCCGTACCTGCTTTCTCCCCATATCCCTTGATTCTACCACTTATCTACATATTATGGGCAATTTAATTACCAATTAGCTTACCAACCCAATGACTTTAGGATGTGGGAGAAAACCAGAGCACCCAGGGGATCAAAGGGATAACATGCAAACTCCACAGAGGCAGCGGCCAAGGTCAAATTGGAACCTGGGTCTCTAGCAATGCGAGACGGCAGCTCTACCAGATGTGCCACTATGCTGCCCTAAATATATTCCTTTTCCACTTAAACTTCAGAAAGGTTTGTGTGTTGGGAACTGTGAAGGAATGGTTCTCGAATTTTTTGGTCATGTAAACTATTCTTTTATTCATGTGAACCAAGAGCAGGAGGGAAAACACTAATAACTAAGCATGCGACAAGTGTGTGTGAGAGAGTTACATCAGCTTGAGGACCTTCAAGACAACAGAGGCTGCAGGTGCTGGAATCTGGTACAATCTAGAAAGAACAGAACTCTAGAAGAACTCAAGCAGCATCTATGATGCTCTGGATCAGGACTGAGAGGGAAGCAGAAAGATTGCCAGTATAAAGCTACAGGTGAGGGGGGCAGCGACTGGTGGGTGATGGGTGGAACCAGATGGGGAGGGGATGATGAGCAGATGGAACTCGATGGGGGAAGGGGATGGGAGAGGTGAACAGAGGGGCAAGTAAATAGATGGAGGGGTGAGAGTGCTTGGGAGGGGAGCACCAGGGGTGGAATTACCTGAAACTGGAACAATCAAAATCAATACCATTGTGTTGTAAGCCGTCCATGCTGAGATGGAATATGAGAGTGTTCCTCCAATTTGAATTTGATCACTCTGTAGAAATGGAGAAGGCCGAGCGAGGACGGACGAGTCAGTGGGCTAAGGGAGGGGAAGAAGGGGAGAAAAACCAGCCTTGGAGGGCATCTACAACACACAATGCCTCAGAAAAGCCATCAGCATTCACACAAGACTCCTCACACCCCTGCAACAGTCTGTTTGAACTTCTACCATCGGGCAGACGCTACAAGGCCTTCTACGCCCGCACCTCCAGACTCGGGAACAGCTTCATCCCCAGGGCCATAGCTGCCATGAACCGGTCCTGCTGAGCCGGATGGTCACATCGCACAGTGAACCGGCACAGATCTACTTGCACTTTATTCTGTTTTAAAACTGTTTCTAATTTGTTTCATTGGGTTGTTTAAATTAATACTGATTAGCTAATTAATTTATTGCACCATATGGGAGGCGCATTCCCAATCTCGTTGTACCCCTGTACAATGACAATAAAGATATATTGTATTGTATATTGTATTGTAGTGAAAGGGCATGCAACCGAAAATTTAAGGTACCCTATGTGGACAAAGCGGAGGTGCTCTGCAAATCGGTTACGGAAACGAACACTGAGTGCTTGCTATTGGAAAATACTGCAGTGATACTGTAGAGGAAAGAAATTGTATGATGAGGCTTAAAGGAAGCATATTTTGGATTCATCGATGAAGGAATGGGGGCATGTAATCCAATGCTAGATAAATGCAATCCCACGAGTGAACGCTTGTTAGGCAGATGGACATTTGACTGGAAACACCAGGCTACCATTCCTTGTCTTGGATAATCCACTGCTGAGCCAGGCTTTGAGGCAATAATTTCCCAAATATGTAAAACATAGTGGGAGCAAACTTTCCTCTGCTTTGAGTCAGCAGTGGTGAATAAGGAGGAAAAAAACCAAGGTGAACTGGGCTGGCCACTAAGTCAGAAAGGTCCCTCTTGAGTGACCAGCAAAAGGGACATTGGAAGAAGTTCTCTATGTATGTTTTTCATATATAGTATATACAGGAACAGGCCCTTCCACCCACAATGTCTGTGCTGAACATGCTGCAAAGTTAAACTAATCTCCTCTGCCTGCAGTTGATCCAGATCGCTCCACTTGCTGCATATCTATGTGCCTATCTAAACACATCTTAATCGCCACTATCATTTCTGCTTCCACCACAACACCTAGCAGCGGGTTCCAGGCACATTCTCTGTGTAAAAGATTTGCGTCATGTGTCTCCTATAAATTTCCCCCCCTCTGACCTAAAAGCTATGCTCTCTAATATTTGGCATTTCCACTTGAGAAAAAAGTTCTGATTTCCTAGACTATTTATGCCTCTCATAACATATAACATATAACAACTACAGCATGGAAACAGGCCTGTCCGGCCCTACCAGTCCACGCCGACCATTCTCCCTGACCTAGTCTCATCTACCTGCACTCAGACCATAACCCTCCAATCCCCTCCTATCCATATACCTATCCAATTTACTCTTAAATAATAAAATCGAGCCAGCCTCCACCACTTCCACCGGAAGCCCATTCCATACAGCCACAACCCTCTGAGTAAAGAAGTTCCCCCTCATGTTACCCCTAAACCTTTGTCCCTCAATTCTGAAGCTATGTCCCCTTGTTGGAATCTTCCCCACTCTCAAAGGGAAAAGCCTACCCACGTCAACTCTGTCCGTCCCTCTCAAAATTTTAAAAACCTCTATCAAGTCCCCCCTCAACCTTCTACGCTCCAAAGAATAAAGACCCAACCTGTTCAACCTCTCTCTGTAGCCTAAGTGCTCTCAACCTCTGACGCTTCAGAGAAAACAATCCAATTTGGTCCATCCTCTCCTTATAGTTAATCCCCTCTAATCTAGGCAGCTTTCTGGTAAACATCTTCCACACCCTCTCCAAAGTCTCCACATCCTTCCTGTAATGGCTCGAATAGAACTGCACACAATAAATAGGATTGCAGAGGAAAGGAAAAACTGAGTAATTACAGGGTAGTTAGTTTTAAATTAGTAGTGAGCAAATCATAGGAATTAATTCTTAGTGACATTGCAAACCTGTCTGTAGAATTAGCCAGGGACAGTGATCAAGGATTTGTTGATGGAAAGTCCTGTCTAACATTGAGATTTTTTGGAGCCAACAGCAAGGATCGATTAGGGTGTTTGATGTTATGGAAATAGATGTTTTCAAGGCTATTTAGTTTAGAGATACACCGCGGAAACAGGCCCTTCGGCCCACCGGGTCCGTGCCAACCAGTGATCCCCGCACATTAACACTATCCTATACCCACTAAGGACATTTTTTACATTTACCAAGCCAATTAACCTACATACCTGTACGTCTTTGGAATGTGGGAGGAAACCGAAGATCTCGGAGAAAACCCATGCAGTCACGGGGAGAATGTACAAACTCCGTACAGACAGCACCCGTGTTCGGGATCGAACCCAGGTCTCCGGCGCTGTATTCGCTGTAAGGCAGCAACTCTACCGCTGCGCCACCGTGCCACCCTATTGACCAGATTTATTTTGTCAAACTGGTTGAAAATGCAAAACCCCACTAGATCCAAGGCAGCAAGGCAAATTAGATTCCAAAAGTAAAAAAAATAAAAAGACGCAAAGTGATGGAGCAGGTCAAGAGGCAGCCATTAACTTCACCATCAATTTCCACCCTGCACTCAAATTCGCTTGGATCACCTCCGACACCTCCCTCCCCTTTCTTGATCTCACCGTCTCCGTCACAGGAGATAAACTACCGACTAAAGTCTATTACAAACCCATTGTCTCCCACAACTATCTCGGCTACACGTCTTCCCACTCTGCTTCTTGCAAAGACTCTATTCCCTACTGCCAATTCCTCCGTCTACACCGCATCTGCACCCAAGATGAGGTGTTCTTTAGGGAATGGGGGTTCTCCTCTTCCATCATTGATGAGGCCCTCACATGTGTCTCCTCGATATCCCGCAGCTCCGTCCATGCTCCCCCTCCCCCTAGTCGCAACAGGTCCTTAACTTTTACCCCATCAGCGTTGCATACAACACATAATCCTCTAACATTTTCACCACCTCCAATGGGATCCCACCAATAGTCACATCTTCCCATCTCTTCACACCAGGTCAGGTCACCACTTTACAAGTGAGGCAGGACTACACTGCTGAGGAGATATATGAAGATTATACTGTGACTGGTAAATTCTAATCAAAGGGAAAGTTGGATGAGCTGGGGACACGGGAGGCTGAAGGGAAACTGAGAGTGGGTGTATGAAAAAGTGAGAGTCTGACTACAATAAACAGATAGGAGAGGGGTGAAAGATCAGGGGGCAGTAGTTTAAAGTAATTGGAGGGTTGCAAAGGTGATGAAGGAAACTTTTTTCTTTACTGAAAGGGAGGCAGAAATCTAGAGAGATTGAAAGGATATGCAGAAAGCTTCATCGTGTTTACGCCAAATAGGCAGTCCCCAGGTTAGGACAGGGTTGTGTTCATGAGAAGGTGTGGAACCCGAACTGTTGGTCAGAAATGAACATAAACAGTCTGTCGGAGGGGATCATGGAAACAGCTGTGATGGAAGAGCAGGCAGATGTGGGAAGAGTGGCCACCAGCGAGTAAGCGATGGAGTCTGCTCATCCTTGACTTAGGTCTGTCTGCTCGACCCAGCCCCTGACTGCTGTGCCTAGTTTATATGTTCGGTTGTCCATAAACCAGACCCTTGTAATCCAAGGAAGACTTGTACTCGGATGTGTAGGAAAGAACTGCAGATGCTAGTTTACAGTAATTCGAAGGTAGACACGAAGTGCTGGAGTAACTCAGCAGGACAGGCAGCATCTCTGGAGAAAAGGAATGGGTGACACAGGGCTGGTGCTGGAAAGTGGAACTAGGCCTTTTATGTGCAGTACTGACTTAATGGGCCAAATGTTCTCCCACTGTGGTCTGACTAAATGAATCACTGCAACCCTTCATGAAAGGTGGCGATTCTTGGACTCAAGGCTTGCAGAGAATGCCAGGCGAGAGGAGATCCAATTAATCTCAGAATTGCAGTTGCTGGCTGCAGATTGTGACTGGAGGATTTGTCGATCCACTTGGGATTTGTGTGCAGCATTCAAGCTGCAGGCTTGAGGGAACATTCGTTGAGAGAAATTGACAGAGCCCTGGCCAAGAACTTCAAACGACTTTTCAGAATCAAATCTAGAGGCAGTGAACTGAATATCATACATTAAATTTCTGTCCATGCAACCTGTAGGAAAGGACAACAACAGTTTAAATATGTAAATACTGCAGGCAGGAGCAGAAAATATTGAATTGGTATTAATATTGATTTATCATTATACTGTGAAATACTTTCTTTGATGCTATCCTGGCAGATTGCTCTACGCATGAGAACACCGGGTAATATAAAACCGAAAATAACTAGAGTGCAGAATACAGTGTTACGGCTGCACAAAAAATACAAATTAAAAATTGCAGGGGCTGCAACGAGGTGGACTGGAAGATCGGGAGCATTTCTTTAGCTTGCGAGAAAACCATTCAGGAATAAGATATCAGCAGGAAAGAAGCTTTTCTTGAATCTGGTGGTACGTTTTGAAAGTATATCCCACCAGCTGTGAGAGGGGAGAAGAGAGAATAACCAAGGTGTAGGTGGTCCTCGATTATGTTGGCTGCTTTCCCGAGGCAGCGTAAAGCACAGATAAAGTCTGTCAGGTGGGGCTGGTGTGTACGATGGTCTGGGCTGTGTCCACATCTCTGCAATTTCTTGCAGTCTTGGAAAAAGCAGTTGCCAAACTAAACTATGATGCATCCTGATAGGATGTTTTCTATGGTGCATCTGTAGAAACTGGTAAAAGCCAATGAAGATATGCCCAAATTCAGGAGAGACCATCAGCTCTTGGGAATGAATGCCACAAAGACAAGAGGATAAACACTTTTCATCGCTGTGCAGAGGAACGGAGAGTGATAGAAAAGGGAAGAGTGGCAGTGAAGGCATGAGGGCCGTTCACAGATGGCTAACTGACGATTCTTCCTGGGAGCTGTCTGAGGGAGGGCATGGTGAGATCAAAGTTGTGCTGTTGAACCCAGGAAGAGAGGAATGGAAGAGGTGAACAAGGTACAGGAGGCCAAGTACCAACACAGATCTTTGCTTCATGGGAGAGCAGAAGAAGGAGTTCAATTTCAGATGGACAGTGGGCCATCATATAATAATGTATTAATTACGTTCCTTTGACATGATGGAGAAGCTTGACTTGTCAGTATAACTGTTAACAATTGTACAATTGCATGGATGTAAAATATCATGCCCAAATTGCCAAGCAGCTATTGGTTATGGTTTTTAAGCTTAAGGGGTTCCACCAGTAAGAGGTGTGTGTACATGCAGACTGATCACAAAACACCTTGAAGTGATTGTGATGAGAAATCCTCACCAAGCCGCAGAGAAACCACGATGACTGATTCCCAACCCTCCCAGGGGAGTTTGGTGCCATATGAAAGATGCAACCATCTGGAAAGGCATAAGGTGCATGTAAGGTTGGCTTCATGAGGTACTCTTCCTGACACAGTGCTGGGAGCGTAGTTTTGTTCTAACCTATTTTATCGGAGGGCCATGTAAGGCATCATAGTTCTGATTAGATTGCATCATGGCTGTGGTGAAAGACGCAGGGATGTGGGTATCGTCCATGCCCTGCAGGCACCAAAGACTGTTAAACTGACCACTACCTAACCTTCGCTGTTATCTCCTTAAGCCTGGCCCCAAAGCACAACGCCAACAGGAATGTTACCCCAGTGTCAAGGAGCCCGCAAACATAGCTCTCGTCAGATAACGCCTCACATACAACCTGTCAACACCCAGCCAACACTAGCCACGAAGCATCTACTGTGTATGGGCTGCACTGCTGTCCACCAACACTGGCACCAGTGAAAAGAGCAAACAAGGCCCACCAGTGCCTCTACTTTCTTTGAAGTTTAAAGGGATTCGGCACGTCACCAAACATCTACAGATACACTGCAGAAAGTATCCTGGCTGGTGCATCATGGCCAATTTTGGCAATTCTAATGCAAATGAATGCGAGAGGTTACAGAGAGTGGTGGACAGCACCTTCCCATCATGGATCCTGCCCACCAGCAAAAGCATCTACATGAGGCATCTATGAAGTTTTGCCACCATCCAGGTCACGTCCTCTTCTCGCTGCTACCGTCAGGTTGAGATACAGAAGTTTGCAGTCCCACACCACCAGTTTCAGGAACACCTACTTTCTTCCATCCATCAGGTTCTTGAACCAACCTGCACAATCCTAATTCCACCTTGGCAATGGAACACTATGGGACCCCAGTCACACCACCATTTGACTTGTTTTCTAGTTGTGTTTTGCACTAGTATCTTGTCTTTTGCACAATCTTTTTCTTTTCATTCACTTGTAGAATTTATGTGCATTTTATGTGTAATTGATGTGTTTGTGTGTTATCTGTGTCTATGTGCCTGTGATGCTGCTGCAGGCAAGATTTTCATTGTACTTTTACCTCATTGTACTTGTGTATCAGACAATATACTCGACTTGACTTGAGATTAGCCTGCTTTTTGACAGTGGTATCAAGTTCCTTGAGGCTAGAGATGCTGGAGTGCCTACATTCATCACATTGGGAGGTAATGCTGGGCTCAGAGGGCTCCTGAATCACTGTAATGTCGAGAAGTGAAATACTTGATAGGAAACGTGTGTGTGTAGATACACGGAGACAAGGCAATGCTTGAGCCTAGAGTGTCAAGGAAACATTGGCTGTTGTGGCAGTGAATGGCTTTGCAGCTAAACTGCACTGCATACAGATACAGTGTGGGTGAACACAGTGGCAGTAAAGCTGCTGCCTCACAACTCCAGTGATCCGGGTTCGAACCTGACCACTGATGCTGTCCAAATGGCGTTTGCATGTTCTTCCAGCGACTGCATGGGTTTTCTCCGGGTGCTCCGGTTTCTGCCAACATTCGAAAGGTATGCGGTCAGTCAGATAATTGGCCACCGTAAATTGTCCCTATTCTGTAGATGAGTGGTAGAATCTGGGAGGGGGGGTTAGTTCATAGGAAAGTGGGGTGACTAAAACATGGAATGAATGTATGACTAGTAGAAATAACTGGTTGTTGATCGGCATGGACTCGGTGGGCAGAAGGGTTTGTTTCTATGCTGTATCTCTCAATGGCAGCAAGGACATAACACAACATCCAGAGAAGTGGATCCCATGAAAAGAAGAGGGAGCAGTGGTAACATACACTGTCATAGACTCATAGAATGATAGAGTGATACAGTGTGGAGAAAGGCCCTTCAGCCCAACTCGCCCATACCAGCCAACAATGTCTCAGCTACAATAGTGCCACTTGCCTGCGCTTGGTCCATATCGCTCCAAACCTGTCCTATCCATGTATTTGCCTGTTTCTTAAACGATGGGATAGTCCCAGCCTCAACTACCTCCTCTGGCAGCTTGTTCCTTACACCCACCACCCTTTGTGTGAAAAGGTTACCCCTCTGATTCCTATTAAATCTTTCCCCCTTCACCTTGAACCTATGTCCTCTGGTTCGCGATTCCCCTACTCTGGGCAAAAGACTGCATCTACCTGATCTATTCCTCTCATGATTTTGTACATGATTTTGATAAGATCTCCCCTCATCCTCCTGCGCTCCAAGGAATAGAGACACAGCCTACACAACATCTCCCTATAGCTCACACCCTCTAGTCCTGGCAACATCCTCATAAATCTTTTACTGAACCCTTTCAAGCTTGACAATATCTTTTCTATAACATGGTGCCCAGAACTGAACAAAATATTCTAAATGTGGTCTCACCAACGTCCTATACAACTGCAACATAATCTCCCAACTTCTATACTCAATACTCTGACTGATGAAGGCCAAAATGCCAAAAGCCTTTTTGACCACCTGCGACTCGACCTTCTAGGAATCATTCACCCGTACTCCTAGCTCTGCAACACTACCCAGAGGCCTACCATTTACTGTGTTCGACGTCCCAAAATGCAACACCTCACACTTCTCTGTATTAAATTCCATCAACCATTCCTCAGCTCGCCTGGCCAATCGATCTAGATCCTGCTGCAATATTTCACAACCATCTTCACTATCTGCAAAACCACTAACTTTTGTATCATCAGCAAACTTGCTAATCTTGCCCTGTATGTTCTCATCCAAATCATTGATGTAGATGACAAACAGTAACGGGCCCAGCACCGAACCCTGAGGCACACCATTAGTCACAGGCATCCAATCTTAGAAGCAACCTTCCACCATTACCCTCTGCTTCGTTCCATGGAGACAATTTGCTATCCATTCAGCGATCTCTCCTTGGATCCCATGGGATTTAACCTTCCAGACTGGCCTACCATGCGGAACCTTGTCGAATGCCTTACTGAAGTCCATGTACACAACATCTCCAGCTCTGCCCTCATCAACCTTTTTGGTTACATCTTCAAAAAAATCAATCAGATTTGTGAGACATGACCTCCCACATACAAAACCATGCTGACTATCCTTAATCAGCCCTCGCCCATCCAAATGCCTCCAAAGACGTACAGGTACGTAGGTTAATTGGCTGGGTAAATGTATAAAAAAATTGTCCCTAGTGGGTGTAGGATAGTGTTAATGTACGGGGATCACTGGGCGGCACGGACTTGGAGGGCCGAAAAGGCCTGTTTCCGGCTGTATATATATGATATGATATGATATCCTATCCCTCAGAATACTCTGCGTATTGGGTAACTTACCAACTACAGATATTAAGCTGACTGGCTTATAGTTCCCAGCATTTTCCCCGTCTTTGTTTGATGCCACTAAGATGTGACTAAAATAGACTGTTTCCCTGGGAATGATGACAGACTTTGACCAGGTCGGGCAATTTATGTGGGTTTTAACAGCATGCTACAACCATTATTAAACACTTTGCCAATGGTCACTTTGTTTTGGTTTTAATTTCCATGTGTAAACTGAAGTGAGATGTGTCTCATCCACTGAATGTATCGGAACCAGTCCCAGCTTTTGTGGTTTATCAAAACACACACCATCCCGGTTGTGTAAAAATAACTGAAGACATTTTTTTAAAAGACACATTTTTTTAAACTCAGTTTCAAAAATTAAGCTTTCCTCTTTGGAGTTTTAGTCTGTTTTCAATCGACATTAAACAACAAAATCTGCTGCTGCCTTTGTAATCACAGCCAGCTAACCTGCGAGATGACACAGCCCTCACTGTTTGATGGAGAGTTGCAACATATCAGACCTCCCTTTAGATTTTGGTGGCCTTTCACCACATCAAGGCCCAATTAAATACTTTTGAAGCGCTGTATGTAAAGGAGACGCACCAGCCAATTTCGACATATGCGATGTATTTTATCGGTGTAGTGGTTTATGTTGGCAGAGTCTCCGGGGAAGAATTGCTCAGCTTCATCTGCCAGGTGATCCCTTGCTTCCACAATCTGGTGCAGCCGAGATCCATCTCATTCACCAGGACTGCAGAGTTGGCCTAGAATTGCTGAGCAAGACTCTGGAGAGGTAGAGAGATCGATTAGACATTAAGAGGCCTTTCGGCCCATCGTATCTGTGCTAGCTACCTATCCCTGCCGCATCTTCCAGCTATGGGTGTGTCGACCTGCAGGCTGCTTCCAGGAATAACAAACTTCTTCGCATGTGAAGAAATTGTGGGATACTTTCTCTGGACTGAAATAAGTATGCACAGTTTAAAAAAAAATCCTTAATAACACAGGAAGTAATGCCATTTTTTTCTCTTTGGAAACTATGATTATCTGCACAACGAAACCACAAAGAAAAATAAACAACTCAAAATGACTGCGATTCCTCTGGGTTCTGTATCATCAGCTATAATTTTCTATTCCTTTGAACTTACGCCTCACAGGCAACTGGGTGAAGATTATTTTTCTGCTCAAAAAATTGCAACGATGGAAGGTCAGATAGCAATTGGCGCACAAAGCACAAGAGAGACTGGATATATACCCCGAGCCCCGTAACAAAGGAAGCCCCGCTAGTGCTCTCTCGAACAGCTCCTGTTTCTATCTGTCTGTCTGTGAGGCTAAGACATGATGAAAGTACAAATGAGCTCTCGGCTCAGTGGCTTCAAAATGTAAAGACAGGTTAAATGAAGAAGAAAGCTAAAAAGACTATAATCTGAAACATACAAATGGAAGTGGACAGCATTGCTCTAAACCAGGGATTAGTAGGTGGCGCCCTTGGCTTTGCCAATGGGAGAATTTTTAGATTAATAGACTAATGCAACATGGAAACAGGCCCTTCAACTCAGCTCAACCATGCTGACCAAGATGCCTATCTAAGGTATTCCCATTGTGCCCGCATTTGGTCTATATTCCCAAAACTTTTATTTTCAATGTACCAGCCCAAATGTCTTTTAAACGTACCCACCTCTACCAATTCCTCTTGCAGCTCTTTCCATTTACCCACCATCCGCTGTGAAAAGTTTGCCCCTCACTCCACCTTAAATCTTTCCCCTCTCACAAAATTATGCCCTTTAGTTTTAGATGTCTCAATTCTGGGAAAAGACCGTCACCATCAACAAGTCCTGTATCAGATACGTGACACATCCTCCATGCTGTGGCATAGTAGATTGGAGGTCCTGCAGCAGAAGTCCCGATGAGGTCGAGATCAGCTGCCTCACCCGGCCGAGATGCCACATTTTCGGGGGGACTTCTGGGGGAGATTTCAAATCAGCACTCGCAATTTTGTCTGGATTAAAGTAGGTGCCAGACCATCAGTTGTCGGAAAATCAGTGGTGGACCTGTATACGGTTTGCATTATGTTTGCCGGCTTGTACTGTTCTGGTCTGGTTACTTAGTATTACTGATGATTTATTGTATTATTGTTCATTGTATATTTATTTGTTGCATCTATTGGGGCTTCATTGCTCCATTCCCGATGCATGTGAGAATTAAACACTCTTGTCAGCAGGGCTGGGCTTCAGCCTGGTGCAGAGCTCCATCTGCTGACTGACTCCACAGAAGCTCTGGCAAACCCAGCTCCATGCAACAAGAAGCACTCTTCCCAACACATCCTCAACGTCCCGAGACCTGGCACAGAAGTGTTGTCAAATAAAACCTGCTTCTGTGTCATGGAGGGGTGGGGGGCGGGCGGGCCGGGGGGGGGGATATGATGGAATGTTTGGTCAAAGTATAGTTATACGGATAGCTTTAAAATTGTTTTTTTTTTTTAAAGAGATACAGCGCGGAAACAGGCCCTTCGGAAACCCACGCAGGTCACGGGGAGAACGTATAAACTCCATGCAAACAGCACCCGTACTCGGGATGGAACCCTGATCTCCGGTACTGCATTTGCTGTAAGGAAGCAACTCTACCGCTGCTTGAGGAAGTCAAGGTATTGAAAGGTGTGGGACTGGCCGATTTAGCCATTCTTCGGTGTGCCAAAATGACCGGGACCTTGAATTCAATGGCCATTTTGTTCGCTGTGCTGCTCCACGTGGATCAGTGGCCTCCTCTCCAACTCCCCTTCATCTGCAGCCCAGGAATATCAGCTCACCTCTGGGTCCAGCAACCTACAGCCTTCTGGATTCAGTATCACAACCTGTCCCCAAGACTTGCCATTAAAATGATCAGGGAGGGATTGTGTTTAAAAACTCACCTTAAGGATATAACAACACTTCCTAAAGTCTCAGATAATGTTGTCTCAGAGACTATTCTGCCCACTATTTCTGACTCAACCCTTTGAGAGTGGCTGAGTTTCATCCTGACATTCACTGTTTCTTCCCTGTAACATACTCTTGTTTTCTTCACTTGTTCCTCTTGCTTCAGTCCTTTCACCTTTTCCACATTCCTACCCTCGCTTCTGCCTCTTCATTCGGACTGGCCGGAATCCCGATTGAAATATCACCGGCAGATGAAACTGTCACTGTATGGCGAGTCCGAAAACTTGTTGGTTGTAGAAGAAGTTTATTGCAGCCGCAATATTCGAATACAGAGTTAAACAACAAGGTAAAGGACAACCATCAAAAACTTACTGTCTTCTTCGAAGACTTCGCCGAACTGAACATTTCAGGCGCCAAAAGCGCACATGACCACGCTGGCCAATCAGCGATGTCGCTCCCTGGACCAATCCCCATGGTCGCGTTCACACGTGACCTCGCTGGCCAATCTGAGGGTTCGACGACCTGGACCATTCTCTATGGTCGCTACATGACCCCCCCCCAGAACCCGAGGTACGGAACCTAGCAGGGAGCCGGATTTCGCGGCCATAACGAGTATGGAGAGGGACAGCCTGAACCACAGGAGCCGGGGGTTCCGGACTTGGAGGAACTGCCGGAACGGGGGGTCCTGGAGGAACTGCCGGAACGGGGGGTCCTGGAGGAACTGCCGGAACGGGGGGTCCTGGACTGAGCGGAACTAACGGAGGTCGGCCTCTCCTAGGGGTTTGACCGACCAGGACTGGTTGATCCGCATCCAAGTGTGCAGGTTTGAGCCGGGACACCGAGACGAGCTCACTCTTGCCGCACATGTCTAAGGTGAAGGTAGCCGTTCCCTTACGCAAAACCCGGAACGGCTCTTGATAGACCCTCTGCAACGGGGCGCGATGGGAATCTTTTCGCAGAAAAACAAACTCACAGTCCTTCAGGGAAGGCGGTTCATGTACCATGGGACACCCATGACGTGAAGTCGGAACTGGAGCCAGGGAGCCCACCCGTGCCCGGAGAGATGCTAACACTGATGGGACTGTAGGCAGCTGGTCTGAAGGGTCCGGAAACAAATCTCCGGGTACTCGAAGTGTCGAGCCATATACTAGCTCCGCGGACGACGCACCGAGATCTAGCTTAGGAGCAGTCCGGATGCCCAGAAGAACCCATGGGAGCTGGTCTACCCAGTCCGGGCCTTCAAGCCTTGCACTGAGGGACGCCTTAAGTTGACGGTGGAACCTTTCTACAAGTCCATTTGCCTGGGGGTGATATGCAGTAGTGGGTTGTAACTTGGAACCGTACAGTTCTGCGAGCGCGGCCCAGAGGGACGAAGTGAACTGCGGCCCCCTGTCAGTGGTAATAACTGCCGGGACCCCGAAACGAGCTACCCAATGGCGTCAGCAACGGCATTAAGCTTACCCGCGACATGACGGACATCGGTGGTAAATTCGGAGATAGCAGTCAGATGCCGCTGCTGGCGGGCCGACCATGGGTCAGACAATTTGAAAAATGCAAATGTTAATGGTTTGTGGTCCGTAAAGGCCACAAATGGGCGGCCCTCAAGGAAATACCTGAAATGACGAACAGCTAAATAGAGGGCCAGAAGCTCTCGGTCAAATGCGCTATACTTCAGCTCAGCCGAATTTAGTTGCCGGCTGAAAAACGCCAAGGGCTGCCAACGGCCACCGACCTGCTGCTCCAAAACCCCGCCCACCGCCACGTCAGAGGCGTCAACCGTCAGGGCCGTGGGGGCGGAGGGGCTCGGGTGGACCAACATGGTGGCGTCTGCTAATGCTGCCTTAGCTGCTGTAAAAGCCGACTCTGCGGCCGGGGACCATATCAACTCTACCGGTTTTCCCGCAAGGCACTGGAAAAGCGGGCGCATGACCCGCGCAGCTGCCGGAACGAACCTATGGTAGAAGTTAACCATGCCTACGAACTCCTGTAGTCCTTTTACTGTGGTGGGCCTGGGAAATGCCCGGATAGCCTCCACCTTCTCGGGCAAAGGGGAGGCGCCGGCAGGGGTAATTCTGTGCCCCAGAAAATCAAGAGAAGGGAGGCCGAATTGACACTTGGAGGGTTGGATAATGAGCCCGTGGTCTTGGAGCCGCTGGAACACAGTCCGCAAGTGGACCTGGTGTTCCTGCACTGAGGGGCTGGCGACCAGGATGTCGTCTAAATAAATAAACAAAAAGGGTAAACCCCGACCCACACGGTCCATCAGTCGTTGGAAAGCCTGTGCCGCGTTCTTTAAACCGAAAGGCATACGCAACCATTCAAACAACCCGAACGGAGTAATCGTTGCAGTTTTCTGTATGTCCTCCGGACGCACCGGAATCTGGTGGTATCCTCGCACCAAATCGATTTTGGAGAACACCACCGCTCCTTCCAGCCCAGACGAAAAGTCCTGTAGGTGCGGTATGGGGTAGCGATCAGCCGTGGTGACAGCATTGAGACGCCGATAATCGCCACATGGTCTCCACCCCCCAGATGCCTTGGAGACCATATGCAACGGCGAGGCCCACGGGCTGTCGGACTGACGGACAATTCCCATTTCCTCCATCTTCCTAAATTCCGCCCGTGCCACCACCAGTTTGTCTGGCGGTAGTCTCCTGGCCCAAGCCAAACCGGGGGAGCCCTCGGTGCGGATGTGATGGACCACGCCGTGCTTGGCCGAAGGCGTGTCAAAACGTTGGATGAGCAGCTCTGGAAACTCCGCCAGGATCTCAGCATACGAGTCGGGGGCCGCGACGACGGCCTGGACAGTAGGGCTGGGCGGGGAGGCGGTTGTCCGAGCGACGGGCTCCTCTCCGGCGGAGGGTCGGAGGTCGTTACCGCGGACATCAGGGACCAGTGAAAAAGCCCAGAGAAAATCTGCGCCCACGATCGCTTGTCTGACGTCTGCTATGATGAATGGCCATTCGTACGTGCGGAGGCCTAACACAAGGGACATCTTCCGTATACCGAAAGTGCGAATGGGGCTGCCATTAACCGCGATGAGGGTGGGACCTGTCTTACCCGTTCTGGTTTCGAGGTCGGTCGGCGGCACTATACTGACGATGGCTCCCGTGTCCACCAAAAATTCTGTGTCCGTGAATCGATCGTGGACGTAGAGGCGTCGGTTCTGGCCAATCGTAACTGCCCCTATGTACGATCGGCCGAGGCATTTCCCGCGAAGGTACAAGGTGAGCGGCAGTTGCAGGATTCGCTACCCCATCGTAGGTGATAATAGCACCAGCCGCACTTGTGCGGATCTTTTTGGCGGGCTTTCGGAGAAATGGCGGGAGACGCGGCGCCATCTTGATGTCGCTGTGGCGTGGTCACTGATGTCGAGACCTTGTTGATCGAACCGCTTGCCTTGTTTTTAGCCGCTATGAGCGCGTCCGCTTTCGCTGCATATGCTTCGGGGTCCTTAAAAGAACAATCCGTGAGTAGCAGTCGGACATCCTCAGGAAGCTTCTCTCGGAATGCCTGTTCGAACATAAGGCAATCCGTATGCTCATCGGCTAGCATCATCATTTCGGCCATGAGAACGGAAGGCCGTCGATCTCCGAGGTCCGGTAGGTGCAGAAGTCTTGCAGCGCAATCATGCCTATTAAACCCGAAGGTTCGCAGTAACAGTTTCTTCATGGCCTCGTACTTGTTTTCCGCAGGCGGATTAACGATGAACCGCGTCACGCGTGTGGTCGTCTCCGGTGATAGAGCGCTGACGAGGTAGTAATACATCGTGGAGTCGTCCGATATCTTCTTTATATGAAATTGAGCTTCGGTGTGGATAAACCAAGATTGCGGTGAATGTGTCCAAAACAACGGAAGGTGAACGCTTACCGCGCTTAACTCTGGTGTGCCAGGCGCGGCAATCAACAACGAGGCGTCGTGTCCCTGCATAGTCGGTGATCGTCCAGATCACGTCGGGGTCACCAATATGGCGAGTCCGAAAACTTGTTGGTTGTAGAAGAAGTTTATTGCAGCCGCAATATTCGAATACAGAGTTAAACAACAAGGTAAAGGACAACCATCAAAAACTTACTGTCTTCTTCGAAGACTTCGCCGAACTGAACATTTCGGGCGCCAAAAGCGCACATGACCACGCTGGCCAATCAGCGATGTCGCTCCCTGGACCAATCCCCATGGTCGCGTTCACAGGTGACCTCGCTGGCCAATCTGAGGGTTCGACGACCTGGACCATTCTCTATGGTCGCTACAACTGTCTCCCTCCCCACAGATGTTGTACAAACCACTGGACTTCTTCAAATTTCCTGGTTGCCCTGTGTTTGACGTAATTTGTTTTTGCCTGCTTTAAAGCTGCAGCATTCATTTATAATTCCAGGCATGCCCTAATCTCTCCTCCCATGGTCTGTTGCCCCTGTAACACTCCAGCAAAGAATCACTTGTAAGGCCTGAATACTGTGCCCATCCCTAATTTTCCTGTAAACCTAGTGATCCATTACTGAAGGCATTCAACAATCCAGCACATTGCACACGCCAGCAGGGTAAGGATTTCCTCCCATGAAGAGGTTAGTGAATCAGATGGGTGTTTACTTCAACCCAGCACTGCTGTGGTCATCATGACTAGCGTTTTAAAAAAATTGAATTTAAATTCCACATAGTTTCAAACTCAGGTTTCCACATTGTCTGCCCAAGCCTCCATATTCTGAGTAATTTAACCACTCTGCCACTACCTCATAATCTCACCAAATCATTCCATAAATGTAAATTACTGCTAGGAACTGTATTGGACAATCCAGGTCATTTAAAAACCCTCACCACTTACTAGTTTGTGCTGAAATTTGTTTTCTTTTGTTTCAGAAAGTATTGTCAGCTAGGAATTCCACAGTGCAGTAAAGCTTAAGGAAAGTCAAGAGAGATGTTCATTATTGTTAAAGTGGTTGATAGGGAACATTTCCTGATGAGTGTCCACAGAGTAAGGCCTAGCACAAATTGGAGGAACAGCACCTCATATTTTGCTTTGGCAGCTTACACCCCACCGGTATGAACATTGACTCCTCTAACTTCAAGTATCCCTTGCTCGCCCTCTCTCTCCATCCCTACCCCTTCCCAGTTCTCCGGCCAGTCTTAGTCTCCGACTATATTTTATCACTGCTTTGTTGTTAGCTTCTTGCAGCTACAATGATCTATTCTGCATTTTCCTTGATCTCCATTCCCTTTGTCCTATTTTCATACTCTACACTACTTTATCTATGTATCTCCCTCTCGCCTAACATCAGTCTGAAGAAGTGTCTCAACCAAAATGTCACCCATTCCTTCTCTCCAGAGATGCTGCCTGTCCCGCTAAGTTACTCCAGCAATATTGGGAGTAGGAGAAACTTGGTTGTGGGGATAGCTGTAATGACCTGGAATACATTGTCTGAAAGCATATAGAAGCAGATTCCACGATAGTTTTCAATAGGATGATGGATACACATTTGAAATGGGGAAATAAATTTGGGGGCTATCACGATAGAATCAAGGTTGGGCGGTGATGGGAGATGGGGAAGTAAGCTCAATTAATTGGAAAGCTCTTTCCATGATCTGGCACTGACTCGATGGTCTGAATGGCCTCTTTCAAAAAAACAGCATAGGTGTGATGGACAGAAAGTCTCACTCTTTGCCGTATCACTCTATGAATCACCAACAGATTCCATCACTCTATGAATCACCAACAGTTTCCATCACTCTATGAATCATCAAAGACAGCCCAGCTTGATGATGAGCTATTAATCCCAGATGTTACCTGCTTTCCAAACAATAACCTTTTCAAAGAGGGCTAACATGGACTATCTTCATTCTGCTCAGATGAAAACGAGTAAGCCGAGAAGTCTCCAGCCCTCTCTCATCAACGACTGAAGACCCAAATCACTTCTGCATTTGCTTCACAATGTTAATTAAAGCAACGAGACACAACTGTGAGATCGATGCATTGAGGAGAGCCTCATTACTATGCTGGGCTCTGTAATTGAGAGTTTTAATTGCATACTTCCTTTACTCAAATCGGCAAGCTACTTTAGAGGGGTTTAAGGAGCTTACCTTAATGATGCATGATTAGTAACTTCTGCCTGCTTTTGCTTCTATTGACAAGGAATGCTGCACTGCAGTCCTTCACTGGTTGCACAGGGTGAAAGCACCACCTAGTGGTGGCCAGTTGCATTTGCTTGGAAACGGGCTGAAATGGACCCACTCTTATAGCTGAGGTACGAGATGGAGATCAGATCCTAGCACGCAAGAGATTCAGAGACAAAAGGCAAACATACTGAGCCAAGCATGTCTCCAATGACTCTTGCCAATGTCTACAGATGCACCATTGAAAATATCTTATTGGGAAGCATCACAGCTTTGCCCAAGAATGCAGAGTTGTGGACGTAGCCCATTCCTTCACACAATCCAGATTCCCCTCCCCACTCTCCTGACCCCCCCCCCCTTGACTCCATCTACACATCATGCTGCCTCGGTAAAGCAGCCAACAAAATCAAGACCATTTTCACCCAGTCATTCCCTTTTCTCTGCTCTCCCATTGGGCAGTGGATACAAAGCTTGAAAGCACTAGATCCAGCAAGTGCTTCTTCCTTCTGCTATCAGGCAACAGAATAGTCCTCCCATAAGAGAAGGTGGAGTCTCGATCTCCCAACCTATCTCATTGCAGACTTGCATTTTTAAAATCTGCACTTTCTCTGTTACTTATGCTACGTAACACTATGTTGTAAAAGGACACAACGTGTTGGGATAACTGATCAGGTCAAGCAGCATCTCTGGAGAATATGGATAGGTGACTTTTCAGGTTGAGGCCCTTCTTCAGATTCCTGATCTGGAACTGGGACTGGAATCCGGGTGAGTTCACCGTCTCGGCCTGTTGGCGGCCAGGGGAGAGGCGAGGATCGGCGGATTAATTGGTCGTGGCCCGGCGGGCAACCGGTGTGCAGGTAAGGGTCGGTGGCAGTGATGGCGGTGGGAGCAGCAGGCGTAGACAGGCAGTGGTCGACCGGTAGTTGGTCCAGCTTGGAAGCCGTCTGGAGAGGCAGTGTGGACTGGCATTGGGGTGTAAGGATGCCAGGGGTAGAGAGGAATGCGGAGCGGTAGCTTCAATCAGATCAGCCATGATCTAATTGAATCAGGAGCTGATTTGCAGGCTCACTCCCGCTCCAAACA
Organism: Rhinoraja longicauda; assembly: GCF_053455715.1. Taxonomy (NCBI): domain Eukaryota; kingdom Metazoa; phylum Chordata; class Chondrichthyes; order Rajiformes; family Arhynchobatidae; genus Rhinoraja; species Rhinoraja longicauda. The sequence goes on from NC_135960.1 coordinate 37,780,316, forward strand.
CAATGTTCGTAAGTTGCGGAGTCCTGTTTATTTAAATGGGAATGCTGACAATGAAAGCAATTTGATTTTGCTTATTTTACTTAATCTCCATAATTAATTTACAGAAGCGATATACTTTAGTGCTTTAGATAACTTTTATTTCTGCATTTAATATTTTGTTAACACCTTTTAAACCAGTTTAAAGGACTTGGGTAGCGATGAAAAGCTATTGGGTGATCTGGAGGCCTGATCACTGCTAACTAAGCAGCTTCCTTGTGGCAGCCAGGCTGTGATAATGATCAGGCAGTCAGTGGAGCTGCAAAATCCAGATGGGGAAGAGGAGGTGGTAGGGGGAGAGGCCAGTGCTGACAGCAAACATAGAACTGCAGAGAATGACCTTAGGGAGACGTCAGCAACATCATTTGGGCTATCAGTGGAGAAAGGTGTCAAAATCTTGAAGGTTTGCATTTCCATGCTGCTTTTTCTCAGATCTTGAGGCATCAAGATCTTGAAGCAACCAAAACGGCTGATGAGGGCAAAGCCATAGATGCTATTTATATGGACCAGCAATTCATTTGATAAAGTTTCATATGGTAGGCTACTCTGGAAGGCTAGGTCGCATGGGTTCCAGGGAGGGCTAACCAACTGGATAGAGAATTGGCTTCATGGATGGAAGCAGAGGGTGATGGCGGAAGGTTGTTTTTCAGACTGGAGGCCTTGTGCACTAGTGGTGTGCCTTAGGGATTGGTGCTGAACCCGTCGCTGTGTGTGGTTTATATCAGCAATTTGGATGAGAATGTACAAGGTATGATTACTAAGTTTACAGATGACACTGGGTAGTATTGTAGGCAACAAAAATAGTTATCAGAAATTACAGCAGGAACTTGATCAGCGGGGCAAGTGGGCCAAGGAATGGTTAGTGGAGCTTAATGCAGATAAAAATGAGATGTTGCATTTTGGGAAGTCAAACCAGAGCAGAACATTCAGTGGAATGGTAGGGCCCTGGGGAGTGTTGTGGAGAAGGATCGAGGAGTGCAGGTACATTTCCCTGAAAGTAGCATCACAGGAAGATAGGGTGGTCAAGACTTTAGGTACATTGGCCTTCATCAGTCAGGGTAATGAATATAGAAGTTGCTATGTTATGCGACAAGACAAGTTGTACAAGACATTGGCGACACTGCAGTTGGAGCATTGTGCTCAGTTTTGGTGACTGCTATTGGATGTCATTAAGCTGGAAAGAACACAGATTTACAAGGATGTTGCCAGGACTTGAGGGCCTGAGATATAGAGAGAGCTTGGGCAGGCTAGAACTTTATTCCTTGGATCGCAGGAGGTTGATATTGATAGATATGTATAAAATCACGAGGAACTAGATAGTAGAGGAAGTAGAGTAGAGGAATCAAGAACCAAAAAACATAGGTTTGAGGTGAGAGGTAGAAGATTTAATAGGAACCTGAGGGGCAACTTTTTCCACAGAGCTGCCAGAGGAAGTAATTGAGGCAGGTACTATCACATTTAAGACATTTATTCACAAAATGCTGGAGTAACTCAGCAGGTCAGGCAGCATCTCGTGAGAGAAGGAATGGGTGACGTTTCGGGACGAGACCCTTCTTCAGACATTAAAAGACATTTAGACAGGTATATGGATAGAAAAGGTGCAGAGGGAGGGGCCAAATGCAGGCAGATGAGACTAGTATGGGACATCCTGGTTGGCAAGGGCAAGTCGGGCTGAAGGGCCTATTTCAGTGCTTTGAGACTCCACGTCAACCCAAAATGCCTTACAGCCAATAAAGTTATTTATTGACGTGCCATCATTGGTGGAATGGGCAACCAATTAAAATCACTCGTATTGTGTTGAAGACCAAAGTGAAGTTAATTAAGATATTGTGGATTGCTAAGGGGGACTGGCAAAGGATACAAGGATGTCAAGGGTTCATCCCGAGCAACTGCATAACAGAGGACTCGATGATTCAAGCACTGTTCCCAGGGACACACTCAGAGATGGACATCGAATGCATCTGAAAGACCATCAACTCAGTGAAAGATTCTCTTTGATTTGGCTGAAACTTGTTGATCGTTCAGCACAGCGAGATGTCTGTATGGGAATGGTGCCAACTGGCACATTTCACACTGCATAAGCACGTGCTGAGGGATGCACTGAAGCTCTGTGTAGCCAGTGCAAAGTCTCTGTGGGGGAGGACGTCCTTCTGCTACCGTACATTCAGAGGCTAAGTCCAGGGGGGAAGCCCTTCAAACAACAGAAGGGGGTACCACCCTAAGGGGCCACGTAGCAATGGTACTATATTCATATCAGAAAAGTTAACACCTTGTATGAAACCAGCATCACTGAATGTATAGACCAACACAAAGAATACATTAAGAGCTTTGCATTGTTTTCTGCTGCATATATTTTTTGAAACATTATTTATCAATATTTTATTTATGCCAAAAATAAAGGCTACAATTTTCCTAATCTGTAATCCTTTATGTTCCCTTATGCATGACAAATTTAGAAGTCTAACTATTGGCTTCGCCTTCAGCCTTCTAACACCCCACGTTCTTGAATGCCCTTCTCATACCTCTTCCTTGTTTAAAAACCTTTTCGATATCTATTAATATCTGATTTACCTAACAACTTTTCTTCATGTGCTCATGCAGTACTTTTGGGCATTTTTTACTATTGTAAAAGGGACAAGGGAATTGTTAATTTATCAATGTGACTGAATTTTTATTTTCTTCACAGCAAGTTTTATTTATACATCCAAACAAAGATCATTTATCACACTATATACAGATATTACATACAGTGTTTATACACATATTACATAGTTTGTACACAAGAAAAATATACATAAAAAATGTAAACCTTTGTATACAAAAAATACCTTAAACAAATTAAACAAGGACAATAACAAAAGGTGACTAATTTAATTATTAGCTCGCCCTATCGTTTAAAAACAGAAATACAGTACATTCATTGAGTAGAAGAAATTTGAGCCACCTCTTCAGTTTCTGTATGCTGAAGCAGTTTGTAGGACTGTTATGATTTTCCATGGGCTGTATTCTTTTGCCATAAAGTCCCTGATACAAACTATTTGTGGAGCTGGGATTATGACAGTGTGAGCAGATGGGATTTAAATCTGGGCACTTTGAGGCAAATACCAGGTATAGTTAGGACAGCATGGTGGATATATATTTCTTAAACTTCTTGGATACACTACTCACTTTAGGTATCAGTGATTTCATGGAATCTTCCCTCTCTTCCAGCCAGAACTGCAGAGGGTCCCAAAGGCGCAATGAGTGCTTTCGAAGAATGTTGCCTTTTTAGATGCATAATAGGGCAGGCATTAGAGCATGTTGAATAAAATGGAACCTGTAATCACCAATCCCTGTTCGCACAAATCATTTGAAATATAGATCTTTCAGGGGAATGAGAGGGACCAGTATCATTTTTCCAGATTTTTCCCCACCCCATTTCTTTTGACTAATAAAAACAAATTAAGTGCTTTGTGATAACAGAGAGAAAAAGTCTATGACATGGGCACATGGAAGTCTATGACCAAGGGCCTACAAAAGATGGGGGTACAGGATGGAAGGGGACTACTCTCAGTCTAACTGGAGTTTGACGGGCTGCTGAATATTTCCAGCAGTTCCTGATCTTGGTGCAACTCCAACATCCACAATGTCTTGGTTTTGGGATAGACCCCTACACAGATTCGCAACATCCAAAGGATAGAAGGTGCAGGGGATCCAAAAGTTGCTATGATGCGGAAATTTTAAAATGTTTGTCTAATTAGAGCTAATTGACTGATATCTTGGTGAGGAAATCTATTTTCCAAGAATTCACCTGAGAAACACATGGTTATGGGTTAACTACTCATATCCAGGCTCCACAGAACTGCACAGCTCATTTTAAAAGATCAGCTTTATGAAAGTTTATGGGGGTGGGGGGGGGTAATTTTAATATTAAAATTAGAAGTTTAACTGTTTTTTAAATTGATATAGTAAAAATTTTACTGATGCCTTTGTTGCTTGCTTAGCTACTCTTAAAAACCACATGACCAGCATGAGTCACATCCAACTTCTATGCACAAGCTCTTCTTCAAAGCCATGAAATTTACAGCAGTGAAACTTTACATAAATGTCATTAATTCATAAGGATTCTCCCAAATTTCATGGAAGAAACCAGTTCGGGATACTGGATCAGAGGCAAATGGGAGGGAGTTTCTTTTACCCGTGTTAGGACAGATGGACACACACATACACGACTCATTCAAAGGTCACGATCAGCAGGCACACAACTGATTACGAGTAGTTCATCATCTTAAACCAACCCTTCCCAGTAGAATGGAAGCCTTTGCCCTAGGAGAGACATTCTTAAGCTCTGATCCTTCTGCTGTTTTACCACTCATTGGGGTTGAAGGAAAAAGGGCCTGAAAAAGAGGTAACGGTCGCACAATCCATGCCTCTCACCATAAACCCCACACACATTTCTAGAGTTTGGTTAAGTCTACTTCTAATGAGTTGTAAGTTTATTTTTAAAAATGTATATGCACAATTTTATATAAAATACAACTTGTGTTATTGCCACTACATGCCCTTAAATCATAAAAAAAAAACACCGGGAGATTCATGGAGCCGTGCACAAGTATTCCCATACCTGTGACTTACTGAGCAGGCAGTATTCCCTGTGGGTACAATGCATGCTTGGGAAAGTGATATAAAGTGACACAGGCTTCTTGTGCTTTTAACTTGGTCTCTACATCGTAATTGATAATATTCTTTGATGTATTTGTTTAATGTAGTGAAACAACAAGAGAAACCAGTCACAATTGTGCCCAAAGTTTGGTACGTCACAAGAGAAATTCCAAACGTCTACACATCCTTTAAGAAGGAAATCAGCCTCCATGCTCATGTTGTGCTTCTGCTTTTTTTTTTAAACAAAAGATCATCTCTGGATGGGATGCAGCCATTTAGCTCCTGCAAAATTCTAATAAAAGTGGAATTAAAAATATTTATTTCATTGCTAACTCCCTTCCTTTCTCTCCTCCCTGCTTTTTTAAAAAATATATAAACCTGAGAACATAAGAGGAAAATGTCAGGATGGCTTTATGCTTATGCTCAACATACAAGCTTAACATAGTCCTTCACTTTTCCCTCCCAATAAAAAAGATTTTATAAATTTTATATATATATATATTTATGTATGAAAACTAACAATCTATCATTCACCATCACCTGCCTCGAACTTTTCAAAGTTCTAAAAAGGGTTTCATTGAGAAATCAATAAATATACGATTAGAGAAACCAATGACTCTCCCTGTCAATAAAAGGATAAATTACCAGGTCATCCCTTCCAAGTTATGAACAGAAGGAATGTTGCGCGTACAAGGATTATTACGGGACTACAATAGTAATAACACAAACCTGGGGCAGAGTAGAGATGTTATGCTAATTTCCATATCAACTATGCCTGGGCATAACATTACAGTAGTTGCCTGGCCTGATGTCACATTCATAATTTATAATATTAAACTACCCTCCACTCACTGGATTTTGCTAGAGAAATAATTCTACATTTGCTGTGAGACTTTCCTGTAGTTCTAATTACTGCAGTTCATATAGACTCTGTTAAAGTAGACGCTGCTACAAAATAGATATTTTATCATATATTCTTTTGTCAACTGGCAGGCTAATAATGTTTATTCTGTTTTTCCATATACACTGTGATACCTAGAGAAACCAAATGCTACAGATATTTTATAAAACTATGCTAATTGTGGCCGTTGTTACAATCTCCTACTGACATTTGGTCCAAAAGCTGAAAGTATTGAAATAGAAACTTATCAACTCATAATTTGGCTTTACTTTCAATGAAACATTATGGTTTGCATTCATTCAGTTCCATCCTATCCCAAACTGCACTGCAGAGTGTTACCAAAGGCAAGCCTCAAATGTTAGCCAACCTGTTCACAATAATTAGGGTTCAAACTGGTTCAAGTAACATCAAGCCAGCAACCCACAGGGAGAGTAAAACATACCCTCAACAAATGATGATGGCCTGATGGCAGCAGTAACCTCTCAGCTCCATCTGTACATAAAGCTCACTGTAAGGATCAGGATATGTATAAGCCACACAATGATACATGTCTCAATGATTAGCTGCTTATTATACGTGGTCAATGTTCAATGTATCTGCATTGCCTGTTTTGTTCACTGCAAGATAGTAGTCCCTTTTAAAGTGTGTCTCATTTAGAGATTCAGTAAAGCTTTACTTGGTCAGAAGATGGTTGCTTGATCTTATGTGACGTGCAGCATGGTCCTGGACTGCTACTCCTCCGTGGCTGCCCAGCAATGAATTGCCACGAATCCTAGTAAAAGGGTATCTCTTTATCAACTTTCCCTCATACTTTTGTTCCAAAATATTAGCATACAATTTTTGCTCAGATGGTTTGTGAATATCAACGAGCCTGCAACATCTTGGTGGTAAACACAAAATGCTGGAGCAACAGTGGGACAGGCAACATCTCTGGAGAGAAGGAATGGGCGACGTTTTGGGTTGAGACCCTTCTTCAGACTGAGAGTTAGGCTTCTTCAGACTGAAACGTCACCCATTCCTTATATCCGGAAATGCTGCTTGTCCCATTGAGTTAATCCAGCATTTTGTGTCTATTCTCAGTGTAAACCAGCATCTGCTGTTCCTCTTATACATCTTGGTGGACCATTCTTGTTCAGAAATTGTAATGTGGCTTTATCTTGGAAATTAGACTGAACTACAATTGCATGACACATGCCTTGCGTAGTCTCTCTCGCAGGTTGTTATTTCATGTTTTCCCTTATAGTTATATATAGTTAGCATTATAGTTGGAGGAATTTGATCCCATCAACGATGTTAGTTTTAGGCCAAGTTGTTTAAACTCACTGGCAAAACCAAACTCCTTCAAGAGGGTTTTTTTTAACCTGAATGAAACATGTTCCTAAGTTCTCAAGGTGAAGGGCTACTGCCTAAGCTCCTGCTCACTTTCCACCATCACCAGACTGCTTCCAAAAGCAAAAAAATCCTCTTCTCAAATCTGCTCAGTTTGCACTAACAAGGCTAAAAACAGTTTACATACACAATAGCTGAAGTCTTTGTGAGATTTTGACAAAGGTATTGGAAAGATACTAATTGAAAGGAAAAATCACTGCAGTGCTGAGTCTTGTAGTATTTTTACAAAATCCTTTCCAAAGATGGATGGTAAAAGATAATGTCCGATCACTCATGTGTTGATTGAAATTCAGTATGGCTTTCTTCCTATGTAGTTCTTCAATGCACTTCTTTGGGTAACAATGCACATGGGAATTCAGTTCCAGCAATTTGCTTAAACTACTGGGATCACCCGTCCCATTTCATCATCTTAATGGTCTTGACATGCTTCAAACCAGCTGCTAACAACATAAGTCATTGCTTATAATGTGGTTATAATAAATTATCCTAAACTGGCTGACTTTATTCTTGGGGTGGTTAAAAACATAGTTGCACAAAATCACAACAATTTTTTTTCTAATTGTTCAATGCAAGGCAATATGTGGCCAAGTCAAGAGCTGGCTTGGTGAAATCCTCTCTGCCACAGTGTGGTTTTATACTAGAATGACAAGAGTAAATGGTTTCACCAGGATGTCCGTGGTACTTTTCAATCCAAGGGATAACAATTAGCATCTGGGTGAATTATACAGTATTGTCTATTGGCAGGCATTGTGCACAAGGCAAATAAAAGAACTGAAAGGTGTTAATGAGGATACGTTTGCAGCAATACCTCCAAGTTTGATCACAGTCATCAAGAAGAGGGAACAGACAGATAAAAGTCAAACTTTGGGCTGACATCACTCCTACTCACCAATCCAAGGAATGGTTTATCAAGCGTTCAGTCTGGGCAAAAGACTCTGTTTTCATTTAGAATTTAATTGGCTTACAGCAGTCTTCTCTGAAGGTTGTGGTAGTGGGGGTGGGGGAGTAGAGGGGAAGCTTAATATTTGCTCATCTATTATCAAAATTGTGACCTATGATTTCTCCACAGTTCATATTAACTGGCATTCCCTTAAATGCCATGCATCAAGATAATAAAAGCAGGGAAACAGGTCTTACAGAGGAACTTGATGACATCTGGGATAACTATCGATCTCATTACCTGGCTAAACAGAGGAAACATTGGGTCCATTAAATGTTTGCCAACTCTGCTTGCTGATCACAGAGGCGGGGAGAACAAACCAGAAGGACCAATTCATAAAAAGGGGAAAAAGCCCAATCTGATATAACCGTTAGGACAATCATATGGATTCCAGTAGTTATAAACCCCGATGAAACAGATGTATTCTTTAAAAATTTCTATAATTTCAATAGTAAATACAATTCAATATAGCAACATCAATTTTATAAAAGTAAAGTCTGCTCATCCCACTCCCTTGAAGCAAATCGAAGAGCTGCAGCAGAGCGTGCAACTCTTTAATCCCCACAGTTACTTCTTATGTTAGCAACCAAAGATAAACCAAAACCATATTACATGGACAAATCTTTTGCTTGTGCGAGGATGTGCACAAGTCAGTTGCAGCACTGTCAAAGATCCCCCCCATCTAATTTTGAACACAACTTCCAATCTGACCCGACCTGCGCTGATGAGTAATAAACGAAATGTATCGGCATTGAACAAAACATGGTTCAGACTGCAACTATTCATATTAATAGTTTCTCCACAGTTCATTATCCTCAAACGCTAAGCCAGGAAAACAGTCCAGTTAAGCCGGACAACAAAAAGAGTTGTTTCTTTTTCGGTCAAGGAACTAGCTAATTAAAAGCAATGAATGGAGGAAGGATAACTACAGCCATTTAATCGGATCCAGTGTAAGGTAACAACGTTAACAAAAACCCTTATCTTAGTGCAACAAGAAATAAATACCAAATATTCCTTCTCTCTGTAACATAAAATTAAAGAAAGCCCCTAGATTAAAGAAACAGAAATGGCAATGACTAAGAATCAGCCAGGAATATCTCATTCCTGTTAAGCTACCGGGGAAAGAGTATACAAAACACAATGAGTTATTCTAGAAATCAGGATAAGATGGCGTGGAATAATTTAAGATTCCACTTTATACAAAGGTAATCTGTAAATTGTAACAGCATGGGCCACCCAGAGGTATCTGACAAATAGCTGGAGTAGAATTATTTCCCAAAACCTTCAGAAAGGCCCTTGGTCCTAACACATTGCAGTTAGCTGATGATCCCCCAAAAATGGCTGTACGATACTAAAGCTCCAAAACACATTTCCAACCTCAGAGTCATAGAGCTATACAGTATGGAAACAGACCCTTCGGCCAACCTGATCCATGCCTTTACCACAGTAAGTCAGAAGTGCGACTCAAAATTACCGTAATTCTGTAGTTATGTGGTCATCTGACTAAAACACCTGGAATTTAATAATAGTGATGTTATCACAATAGACAAAACGCCCAAAAGTAACCTGCACCTAAATACTCGCTCTCACCTACATCCTGAACAACATACTCATGCTACTCAGAATTATACCACACACAGTAAACTTTTCTCCGATGTACAAAGACCAGGGTTTGGGACTTAAGAGTGGAGGAATACCTAGTCCAAGGGCACAGCATGGACAGAGTGAGTTAGGATGGAGAAATACACAGTGAATGCACTAAGAGGATTAGGGGTAGGCAGATTCACAGATCAGGTTGGTTAGGGGTGAACCAGTTAGGAGACCAGGACGTTTGGGGCAGTTCATCAGACTGAGGCGATGGGGAGGGGCAGTTCACGGACTGAGGTGATTAGAAGGTTCACAGACCAGAGCATTGGGGGCGAAGCGGTTCAGAGACTAGGGTGATAGATGTCTGAAGAAGGGCCTTGACCTGAAACGTGACCCATTCCTTCTCTCCAGAGATGCTGCCTGACCTGCTGAGTTACTCCAGCATTTTGTGATACCTTCGATTTTACCAGAATCTGCAGTTATTTTCCTACACTGGATGATAGATGTAAAGTTTTTCAGAGATTGGGGCGGTAGGAGTGAAATGGTTCAGAGACCAGAGTGATGGGGGTGGAGAGTATCACAGACAAGGGTGATGGTGCTGGAGAGATTCACAGATCAAGGTATTGGGTGGGTGAAGTGATCAGGTTGATAATGTTGGGGCGGTTCAGACTGAGGAGTTGGACGCAGAACTGCTCGCAAATCGGGGCGCTATGGGTGGAGAGGTGTTAGGGGAGCATGCATTCAAAGACTGGTGTAATAGACCTATAGTTGGTGCTGGAGTAATGTGAGTCAGGCAGCATCTTTGGAGGACAAGATAGGCGACGTTTCACTCTGGACTCTGAACGGGAACGTTTTGGGTTGGTTCTCAACAGTGCCTATCCATGTCCTCTAGGGCTGTTGCCTGACTCACTGAGTTACTCCAGCACTTTTGTGTTCTATGTAACAGAGTTAACCAAAGTTATAAACGTGATTCTTTTCTGCACTCTCTCTCTCTTGCACAAGCTTTAAGTTCTTTCACTTGAGACAGACAGAAGAAACTCCCCAGAAACTGGACCACTTGAATAGAACAACTCCCACACTAAGCAAATGGTTGACAAAATCTGCTCTCTTCCAAGCAAATCTGACAGAAAGCATTATTAAACAAGATCACACTCGATTTAAACCCACACAATGAAGCACTTCATTATGGCAATCAATTAAGTAAACAACCAATGTATAATTAGAATGCATACTCCATGATGAGAGGCATCAGGTTTAACAAAATTTGGATGTTTAAATTAAAATGGAATATTGGGAATGCATGATTTGTTTTTCTATATAAAAAGGGGTTGTGTGTGCAGAAAATTGTTATTGTTCTTCCACAAAACATATCTGGCATGGATCTGTTCCACAATGTGCAGCGTTCACCTTTATTCAAAGAAACAAATAACACTAACTTGGAATCCTCCACACCTTTTCAAGATATACTGGGAATGGCTCCTTATTTCAAATCAAATGCACAAAACATTCACAAGCAAAGTTTCATTGAATCTCTTCCCTGATCTTTCAATTTTTAATGGGAAGTTCTAAGAGTGCAGGAAATTTATAAGGGCACCAGGCTTTGGGAACTGGGTGATGCCATAAGTGTTGAATGGAGGAGCTGTATATGATGTATATTATGTACAATATTGGTTATGAGTACGTGTGATTAACTTAAAACTGGGGTAACCCCTTTGTAGCATATCATCTGAAAAGTCTACAAGTGACACAAGCTTAAAGCTCGTTGGATATATTTTATACATATGCTGAGCTTTTAACATAAAAGTTCTCTCAAAAAAATCTAAAATATTTGGCATTATAAGACACTGGATGCATTGCAGAAAGCAGTGGGTGGCATACTTTAGCTACCTTTATTTTGTGCTACCTGCATACAGGTCTTGAGGCAGTGGAATAAACGCCCAAACTCTAGAAGCCAGGGATCAGCGCCTCCAGACCACACGTGAACTAACCTTTGAGAGCATCAAAAGTACTGGATTGGTTTGAGAGTAAATTTGGATTCCATACGCTGTGATGCCGTTAACAATCTGATGACACCTCAAAAGCCCAGCTTTTAAGGGTTCCCAGAAATGGAAGAAACATAACTACCCTACCCAAATTCCTACTGTTCCTAGAAAACCCTCAACCTCTGCTGTCCTGCACCAAGATACACTGGTTATTTTATTTTCTCTCCCATCCTTGCTAACTAAAATGCAACAAAAGCTTCAGTGAACAAGTTTTATTGTGAGTATTAGGTCTAACTCAGGTGTAGCACCTGTGATTTTAGGAAGAGTAACTCCAACTGGCCTCTCACGGAAATATATAAATTGGAGCCAAAAGAACTGATGCTTTAAGTTCTGAACACCCTTGAAGAAGGGGCAGGAAGAGGGACTGGAGATTGTAGGTAGAACAACAGAGGTGAAGGGGGTTGCTGGAGAAGGGTGCAATGTCCAGCTGGATGGCAAAATAACTCTTATTCATGGCTTTGAGCTTAGGATATATCTCTGCAAATATGGCATTTATAAAACATGCCCTGAAGTATCCTTGCAGATTGAAATGATTTGCTTGTTAGTAGTCCATTCACAGAAGACTTTAGATGGAGTTTTGGGATTGCATTTTAGCAAATAAATGTCAGTACTGCACCTAGCTTAAGAATCTCACAGCAATGTGGGGCATGTCTGTGCAGAGACCTTGGGCACCTGATCTACAACTTTGTGTGTGTGTGTGTGTGTGTGTGTGTGTGTGTGTGTGTGTGTGTGTGTGTCCGAGTCCATTTTATTATATAAAAAGCCTCAATGAGCCAAACATCTACCTTGAGTTTGATACTTAACAGTGTGCCATTAATGGTTTTATAGATAAGCAATGTCAGAAAATGTACTAATGTATTTACATAAAAAATATGCTCAAACTGAATGTATTTAGCTCTTTTAGCCCTGCAAAGGGGGCAAAATGTCACCAATGCCCCTGTTCAAAAAGCACACAAAGCCCTAGCAAGGTGGAAAGGAAGTAACCTAAACTCATTGTGGCTGCTTGGCAAAATATCCAGGTAAGAGATATCTGGTTTAAAAAAATGTTGGCAGGAGTTTGGTCTGGCTGCCAATTTGTTAAAATGCTGCTCACAACAGAGATGCCAATGATGAACTGGGAATGGAGGGGAGATAGAGGAGGCAGTGTTTATAAATGCTAGAGGTGGAGAAAACAGGGAAGTATGCCAAGTTAACAGGTGTGCAAAGAGATTTGGGTCCGTCGTTCATAACCAAAGACAAAAGCCAAATGTTTTATTTTCCCCTTTTTGACGTCAGGAAGGTTGGATGCGAGAATGATGAGCATAACTACCCATTATGTTTGCACTTTTTATCAATAAAGGTAGGAATCACTGGCATCTCTGTTTGGTCACAAGTCAGGTTCTCCCAAAAGCCTTGGCCCTTACAGGTTTCCCCCTCATACCACATGCATGAAGAATTTGTTTTAAGAAAAAGGACCAGCTGATGCCCTTGAAACTCCAAGAAGCCACTGAATATATCAGAGATGGGAAAAACATCTCGACCCTCACTTGCCAGGGAGGAAACAGGGTGGTCTTTCATTGCGCCGTGACTCACTGCAAAGGGCTAAAGGGTGCTGAGACCTTGTTCGTGCTGACAGCGATGACAGAGAAGCTTGTGGGGGGTGCGACCGAGCTGTGGGTGGGCTGAACGTCCTTGGGGATGCCGCTGTGGGAGCCGAGTTGCGGCCCAAAGGCGGCGCTGAACTGCGGCAGAGGCGGCTTGGCGGGGTTGGAAGAAGAGGAGAGGTCTGGAGGGGAGGATGGGCCCAGACTGGCGCTGCTGCCGTTGCCACTGAAGCCGGCCTCACTGAATCCAGCGAGCAGGACAGCATTGCCGGGTGCCTTGGCGCTGGAGAAGGTGGAGGGCAAGTGGGGAGTGGAGAGCGGGGTGGAGAGCGAGGTGGAGAGCAGGTGACCCTCAGGCCTAGGCGCCATCAGGCCACCGAAGCTGGCCGGCTCGCTCAAGCTGATGGTGCCCCACTGGGGCCTGGAGTTGACGAGCTGAGCCGGCAACACGTGAGCGGGCAGCAGGGCGGCGACATCAGGCGAGAAGGGAGCACAGAGACCGTCGGAGGGGTAGGCTGGCGGTGGAGGGCGGGGCGGCGAGGCCACGTGGTCGCTGTAGGGTGATGGCGCATGCTCACTGCTGTAGGGGGACGAGCAAGAGTGTTCGCTCCCGCAGCGCGGCCGCGACGCCAGCAGCTCTTCGGCCTTGCCCAGCAGATGGGCGCGAGGAGATGAGCGGCTGCCATCGGCCCGCAGACCGTGGAAGTGCGGCGGGTAGGCCCGCTCGCCGAGGGCCAACAAAGAGGCATGGCCCACCGCCGGCGGCAAGGCATAGGCGCCCTGCGAGCCGGCCGGGCTGGGCAGCGCCGAGGGGGCGGGCAGGAGGCTCTCGTCCAGCTCCAGGCTGGAGAAGTTCTCTGTGGACATGCGGCCGTTGAGGAGATCCCCCAGATCGTTGTTGACTGCCCGGCTGAGAACCGGGATGCCGGCAGCGGCGACGAACGCACCCATTCCCCTGCCCGACAGCTCCTGGTCGCCGTCTCCGTCCGTGTGCGCTAGCTCACCGATGGAACTGAGGCACTCCAGTGAGGCGGCGTACGATGTCACTGCCTCCAACGCCCGCTCCAGCTCCTCCGCCTCCTCTGTCGTTGGCAGCAGTTCACCGTTCTTACCTGCAGGAAGCCAGGAGAAGCAAAAAGAATATCACCTTACTGCTGATAGACCACACCAAACAGCCAAAAGCAGTGATAAGAGTGTTCTCCATAAATCCAATCTGAAATTCTGCAGAATAGGTTACATATTTCATATGTAATGTGTGAACTAATGAATGCCTGCACCTTCAAGCCAACCCAGTGAACTGCTGTACCTACCAGTACTGTATCCATGTTGTACACTGACAGACCTGTCCTCACCAGGACTGTACCCAGATTATGGTGTAACGGATCTGACCCACGAGTACTGTGGTATTGTGGTGACAGACTAGATCCACCAGTACTGTATGCCATATAAAGCGGGAGACTTGTATCCACCAGTACCGCACCCATGCTATACAGGAACAGACCTGTATCTACCAGTACTGTCCTCATTACACAGTGGCAGGGTTGTGCCCATCAGATTATGCAACATCTTCATGATCAACCTCATCTTGTATCTCATCTTTTGTTCTGATGCTTCCTGGAGCATGAGGCAGGGAGCTTTTACCAATTAAAAGGGTCTAAAGCTTCATTGCTAAATATGGGATTTCACCATGTCCAATCTGCCTTCTGCAATTCCTACATTTAGAACAAGTTGAACGTCAGAATAGTATTTAATTAACAGTAAAGCACAGTGCAACTTGTCTCATAAAAGATGCAATATTAATTTGTATGTTTTTCCATTTCTAGTCTCATTCCAGCTTGGCCCGTCAAATTTAGCAGTAGAGATTTCAAGTTGTCCTTTTGCAAGTAGAAATTAATACTTTTATTAAAACAATACAGGCTCTTTATGATAGCCCAAGTGCAAGAATTAAAATTAACGGAGTAGTTTCAAAACCATTTTTGCTAGAAAGAGGAACAAGACAGGGATGTCCAATCAGCCCCCTTTTATTTGCGGTTTTTATCGAACCTTTGAGTCAGTGGATTATCCAGAATAATAATATCAAAGGAATAGTAATGAAAGGAGGGGAACAAAAGATTTCCTTATTTGCCGATGACGTATTGGTGTATTTGTCAGACCCTGAACAGTCTTTGTTACAGTTATTTTATGTTTTGGAACAATATGGATCCTTCTCTGGTTATAAGTTAAATGTTATAAAAACACAAATTCTTAGTTTCAAATATAGCCCCTCAATAAAAGTAAGGGAAAAGTTTAACTTGAGGTGGGATGCTGAATCCATGAGATATCTAGGAATAAACATTCCAATAGATCTGACTAAACTGCACTTGCTTAACTACCTCCCATTGAACAATAAGACCAGGGAAGACATTAAGAGGTGGGACCTAATACCTTATCTTAATTTTGGATCTCGTATTGAATCGGTCAAAATGGTTATGTTACCGAGGCTGTTGTATCTCTTTCAATCACTTCCACTAGATATATCAGACCAACAATTTCAAGAATGGGATAAACATATCTCGAGGTATATTTGGCAGGGACAAAGACCAAGAATCAGATACCAGGGGTTACAACTGACCAAAAATAAAGGTGGGGTTGCACTCCCGTGCTTGAAAGACTATTATGCAGCTGCTCAGCTGAGAACATTAATTTATTGGTGCAACCCCGACTATTGTGCTAGATGGAAGGAGATTGAGATTGCTATAACAGAGGAATTTCCGATTCAGGCTGCAATCGGAGATAAGGAGTTAACAAATAAGTTAATTAATTTGGGAAACTCATGGATTCGATTATCACTTAAGGTATGGAATAAGGTCGTTACCCAAAATCATCTGAAGGATGCTGTGAAGGTTTTGAGATGGTGCACGTTTGATCCAGATTTTGTACCAAAAAGACAGGACACTAGTTTTAAAAGATGGAGTTCTCAAGGTTTGACATCATATTGCACATTTTTACATAAGGGGTCTATGAACAGCTTTGAGAATCTGAAGAGGCAATTTGGTTTGAATAATGATGATTTCTATAGATACCTTCAAATTCGCCATTATATAGATCAAATACAAAAGGAATGTGCAGAAGTAAAATGGGATAATATCTTGTTAAATGTATTTATTGATGCTTACCATGGAGGCTCAAAACAGAAAACCATCTCAAAATTATACAAGGGTTTACGGCAGAGAAAAGGCAACTCACTGTATGTAGAACAGAAATGGGAAAGGGAAGGTAATCTGGTTCTAAAGGAAGAAACCTGGGAGAGCTTATGTGAGATACAATGGAAAACTTCAAGTTCAAATGTTTGGCGGGTGTTTTGCTGGAAAACCCTTATTAGGTTTTTTATTACACCTGTTCAAAAAAGGCATTACACAAATTCTTCTTCATGCTGGCGACAATGTGGGTGCCTTGAGGCAAACCATTTTCACATATTTTGGTCTTGTGTATCAGTGATCTCATTTTGGCAGGAGATTCATAAAGTTTTACAAAAAGTTTTTTATATGGATATTCCATTTAAATTTGAGTTTTTATATTTTGGTGCTTTACCAGTACAAAATGCTTCTATTAAAGATAAGTATATTTTCCAGATCTTAAGTGCTGCCAGCAGGAAAGCTATTACTAGGAAGTGGTTGAAACCTGGAAAACCTAATGTGGATGACTAGATTAACATTGTATATGATATTTTTATAATGGAAAGGATAACTTTTGCTTTAAGATTGCAACAGGGAATATTTTTGAAAAGGTGGGAAAATGGATGTTGTACATCATGCCCGTACGGCCATCATTCGTTTAAAGCGGATCTTTGTATCCTACTTCCGTGTCCTATCTCATTTTCCTTGATTTCATACCGCTCCAGAAGTAGTGATGAAATATTATAGAGGTATACCCCAAATGTTGGTTTTAGTTGTTTTTGTTTTTGTTTTTGTGTGTAGTTAAGTTTTGGATATGATCAAATGTCCAGTAAGTCATTACCCATCCTTGTAGTGCTTCCAATACCTGTGGTATGCTTTATTTTGGGATATGCAGTATTTGTTAACTAAGGAGGGTTTAAGGTGAATGAGAATGTGTATCATTGCGGAATGTATGGAACTGGAAAATCAAAATAAAAATAGAATTATTTAAAAAAAATTAAAAAAATTAAAAAATTGTAAAGTGGTTGTGGGATCAGGATTTACTTCAGTCAGATCCATTAAAATGTTCACTGACTTTGGGCCTCATGCCCACAATCCAATTGGGCAACAGCTTTCAATCTTTGCTAAATAAAATAGTGACATGTTTGGGATGCAACCTTTATCTTTCAGATTAGGACTGCATATGTTTATCCGTGCATATGTGTGTACAGCACAGGGATGGGGGAAACTCACGGTGATCCATGACATCAGCCATCTTAAACCCTTGCCTACGCTGTTCCTACTGGGCAGAAGAAATTAGGTTTACAATTGTCTGTGACAAACTTTGAACACACTGATTCCCCTGCAGAATTTGAAAGTATCATTGAGATGAAATAAAACATGCTATGCTTGTATCCATATTATTCAACGATAGACAAATTTTATTTTTACACAAGCGACCAATGGTTTAACAGGAGAGTTTTGGGGACATTTTGATTATGGGAAGCAGCAAGGAAGATCTGGGAACCAATGCAAAGTTTGAAGGGTGGGACAACATAAGAAGTAGACCGTGACAGTTGACAGAGAAATGAGAAAGGATAAATATGGAGCAAATGGAAAGAAAAAAATGAGCTGAGATACAGGAAAAGTTCAAAATACAGAAGCCTAGGATTGGCAGAGATGCAAACACATGGATTATAATTCTGATGGTTACATTCTGCAAAAGGAAATTAAAAAGATTAATGAGTATTGAGCAATCTGTTCACTCATCATACATTATAATACCAATACCAAAAGGGTTAAGGTCTCCAGTCTGGTTATGGGAATTGTTTATAATTTAATCACATACTCTGCTTTAGAAAATCATACACAGTCTAAACCCTTGAAGAACCACTGCAACAATGCTCAAAACTGTGGTGAAATTGCCTCAAATAATCAGCTCAGAACATTCTTAATCTTCAAATTCAGTTCAAGCATGGAAAACAGTTATGGGAATCAGTTTATTTGCTGCAAGTCCGTTGATATAATTCACTGAAGGCACTATTACCAATCATAACATTCACAAAATGTTAACCAGAGCTCATTCATTGCATCATCACTTCATTAAATTAGATGTGAATTTAGTTTTAAATGGGAACAAATCTGATGTATGAATTCCAGAGGTTCTGGTAATAGGATTGTACTCGGGAACATGCAATAGGAATAGCATTCTTCTAACCTTTTTGATTATTTTTGTGCTTCGATGAGAGTTTAATGATTTACAAATATCTCAAAGCTGATCTGTACTCTATTTCTTCACTAATTTGAAAGTACTCTGTTTGACCTATCCTCCTTACACCAAAGCGGATGACTTCACATTCACCCAAATTAAAAAGCAAATGCCAGCTTTGTTCATTCAGTTCTGCCTCACAATTTTCCACTCAACATATCATCAAGATAGACTTTCACAATTAATGGATACTGAATTACAGACATTTTTCATTATATGCTATAATTTCTGGTTTCCCCATTTTGAGAATCCACTTCCTGCCTCTTGCATTCTGTCACAAGAGGAGCTGCAAAAAGATCGCAGCCTTTGATGGAACAGGCACTATGTCAATAGTCACAGAATCATTCAGCGTGGGAAACAGGCCCTTCAGCTTAACTTGCCCACACCGACAAACATGTCCCATCTACACTCGTCCCTGCGTTTGGTCTATATCTCTCTAAACATATCCTATCCATGTATCTCTCTAAATGTTTCTTAAACGTTACGATAGTACCTGCCTCAAATACCTCCTCTGGCTGCACGTTCCATACACCCATCACTCTTTGTATAAGAAAGTTACCCCTTGGGTTGCTATTAAATTTTTCCCCCCTCACCTTAAACGTATGTCCTCTGGTTGTCGATTCCCCTACTCTGGGCAAGAGACTGTGCGTTTACCCAATCTATTCCTCTCATGATTTTGTACATCTCTATAAGATCACTCCTCATCTTCCTGCGCTCCAAGGAATAGAGTCCTAGCCTGCTCAACCTCTCGCTATAGCGCAAGCCCTTGAGTCCTGGCAACATCCTTGTAAATCTTCTTTGCACCTTTTCCAGCTTGACAACATCTTTCCTATAACAATACTCTAAATGTGGCCTCACCAACATCCTACATAACAGCAACATGACCTCCCAGCTTCTATACTCAATACTCTTACTGATGAAGGCCAATGTGCTGAAATGTTTGAAACATGGCCATCAATTTGCATCCAGCTAGCTCCCACAATTAGCAATGAGATAAAATCTAATTTAGTAATATTGCTTGAGAAATTAGCATTAGTGGCAACACCAAGAAAACTTGTGTGGCTGCCGAAAGGATGGGGCCTTGGTTATTATTTCGTTTGAAAGATGATTTGTCCAACAAGCAACACACTCAGTAGTGCCCTGCTGTGTCAGCTTAAATGTGCTAAAAAGGGATACAAATTCACAACCTTCAGCGAGGCATGATTGCTACCACTCATCTGCAATGGGGACAAGAGTTCCCAGACTCAAAGGTTTTACAAACTTTGACAGAGGATAATAGCAAAACTTGGGGTGGCTTTATCTTCCTAGATGTGTAATTGCATGGAATTTCCTCCCAGTTATGATTCAGGTATTTCAACAAAAAAAAAGAAATCTTAATCTTGATGATGACATAAAATGCATGTATCTTGGTAGTTAGATTGGATATCGATAGCAAGAATGGTAATCCCGAAAGGAGGGCTCAAATATCACTACAGCAGCTGTGAAATTTAAAATTCAGTTAACTAAATAACCCACAATTTTATATTAAAAGGTCATGAAACTACTAGATTGTTGCAAACACCCATCTGATTCACTTAACGGGAGAAAATTTGCCATCCCTACCCAAGCTGACATTTACAGTATATGAAGCCAGGCCTACAGCAAATGGGATTGATTCTTTCTTAACCGACTTTGAAACTAAATTGTACCATAACTACCACAGAGGGAACATCAGCACCTCCATTGGAGGGATTGCAGTCCTTCAATAAAATGGTTCAACTCCTTCTCAAGGAAAGTCATGGATGGGCAAAAAGTACTGACCCTACCAGAGATGCCAACACTCTGAAAAATATTTTAAAAACTCGTACACACTCCCTGGAAACATTTCAAACAAAAAAACTTTCATTGTAATATCACCTTCAAAGAGGTCGAAGTCCTGCAAATCATCAGGCAATCGCTGAAGAACCTCTGCCAACTCTTCCTGATTTAGTTCCAGGTCATTTGGCATATCCGTGATCTCGTTGGTGATGTCATCAGGGATTTCGTCAGCACTGAGTTCTGGAGTTGAAGAGTCCCTGGAATTCAACAAAACAGTGGTCAGGGGCAGGCATCACATAGTACAGTGCAGCACAGGAACAGGTCCTTCAGCGCACAATGTCCCTGTCAAACATGATGCCAAGTTAAACTAATTTCATCAGCCTGCATATTCATGTGCCACTTCACTGCATATCCATGTGCCTATCTATAAGCAAGTTAAATGCCATTATTTTATCTTCTCTAAACCACCCCTGGCAGCTCGTTCCACGCATTCACCGCACTCTACGTACAAATCTTGCCCTGCACTTCTCTTTGCCCTTCTCACCTTAAAGCTATGCTCCCTAGTATAAATATAGCCATGTCTTCTAGTATAAACATACTACTGTTTGGGAATAAACCAGTATGATGGAAAAAACACTCAAATTCAATTAGTAAAAGAAGAATTAGATTAAAAAGGTTCTCTTCACCACATGCCCAATTGCTTCTGTCTCTCCGTTTGTCATTATGGTCACACAAAAAGTCTTGTTGATACCTGGCTGTAACACTTGCTACTGGTGCTCCATGCCCTTCACCCCACTGTTCCTTCTCGATGTGCATTGAAACCTATTTTTACGACCAGGTTTTTGGCTACTGAGTTACCCAGTGAGCTGATCAGCGTCACATATTGTCGGATTACACTCAGGTAAAGTGCCTTTATACAGTTTGCATAATCAGTCAGTCCAGTGTCCAAATGGAATTGAATATGTTGCTACCTATAGGGATACTTTCTGCAGAAAATGAACACTATCCCAAGTCGTTCTGAACAGTAACACTTTCTTATTCTCTATCTGAAATAGTTTTAACTCAATACGCATTGTACCCTACAATACCTCTGCAGATGTGGTTTCTCAAAATCGTTTAAAGTTAATTAAATATTTATTATTTGGAATATAATCATTACTGTAGTCCAAACAGCATATTGGCCATTTTGTACACAATTTTGCTAAATCTGCCTTAGCAATATTGGGGAAGGTTAAATACTGCTCAGGACACAGAAGAGAACTCTCCGGCTCTTGTTTCAAATTGCACTGTGGGATCTCTCACACAGTGAGAGAGTGCAGGTGCGAGAAAACGCACTGGCATTAGAAGACAGCAGTTCTGGCAGTATGGCACTCATTACAACACTGATGTCTATTCTTGATAATGTGGCAAAGTATCTGCAGCAAGAGATGAATCCACAATCTGCTAAGAGGCAAGAATGCTCCCCACTCAGTCTTGACCAACATTTAATACTATTCACGGCACCCAAGCTCCCCCAGCAGGTAAAACACCAACCTAGTGGTGTCACAGAACACTGAGACAAGGTGTTCCCATGTTCATTTTTTATGAGTGTCTAATTTCGCAAGAGGTACCTCAATTGGCCTCGACTCCCATTCTGATACAACTCTTTGGTAACCAGGGTTCTGATCTGAAACCACCTATCCATTTTCTCCAGAGATGCTGCCTGTCCTGCTGAGTTAGTCCAGCATTTTGTGTCTATCTTTGGTATAAATTATCGGCAGTTTCTTTTTATCTGCAGTGTCTCCTCCAACACAAGAATCATCACTTGTTACGGTATTAGTCATGGCAGACACCAGGGCCAGTGGAGGAAGGAAACTCAACATCTGAAGTAAACTGAAGATGCAATGGTATATCTAATTTCACTGAGAAACCAGAGCTGGCTACCACACTGCCACTAAGAATGAAATCACAATTCTTTAAGCAATGTTATTTTCATGGAAAGAACAACAATGAACACAAAATACAAACAACCTGCACTCACACACCACCAACAATTGCAGCAGTGAGTCCTCACCTGACATGAGAAGCCATGACTGATATGCCAAGACTGGAAGGCATTGTGAGATTGCCCTGGGGTACTGCAGGAGGGATAGGTTTCTGAGGCCGCCTTGGGCCTCTTCGCCGTTTCTTCTTGTGTTTTTTGGTAAGTGCTGGAGGCTTGGTTTTCTTCCTGGGTTTCCTCTGTTGCTGGACTTTCCGGTTACTGTCACCTCGCAAGAAATTATCCTTAAATGAAGAACAAAGCCACAGAATAAGATCGGAAGGAAGGTGGCGCAGCAGAGGTGGGAAAAAGAGGGAGAGGCAAAGGGGGGCTGAGGAAGAAAGGGAGAGACGGGGGGGGAGGGGGGAAGGGTAGAAAAACCAGAGACAGCAGTCTGGAAAAGTACAGGTAGCTCTACATACTTTCCGATGGGAAAAAAAATCCATTTAGGTGCTGACCACGTAGCCTAGTTGACACAATGCAATAATTTTACTGTGTAATAATGTGATAAAAAGAAACTGCAGATGCTAATTTATACCCTAGACACAAAATGCTGGAGTAACTCAGCGGGACAGGCAGCATCTCTGGAGAAAATGGATAGGTGATGTTTCAGATCAGAACCCTTCTTCAGACTGATCGTAGTAGGGAGAATGAGGGGAAAACTGGAAGTGAAGAAAACTTATTTGTGCATTAAATTGGCATCGTTTGTTCTGGTTTGTAATCAAATGGTAAAAATGCTTAAAAGTGTGTATGCTAATTTGAAAATGGATTTGGGTGCAAATGCTTCATTCAATTAGTTTGAGCTTACAAGCTTGTCTTTGGACAAATGTGTCAGTTATTCTGTACACAATAGAATCCAATAAAACATTAGAGTTGATGAACAAATACTATCTGATTTAAATGCATCACAGCATGGTTTGGGATCAACTCCATCTAAGACTGCAAGAAATTGCAGAGTTGTGGATGTAACACAGACCATGATTCAAACCATCCTCCCTTCCATTGACTCCATCTACACCACGCTGCATCAGCAAGGCCACCAGCATAATCCAGGACGAGTCTCACCTCAGTAAATCCCTCTTCTCCCCTCCACCATCAGACAAGAGGTACAGAAGTGTAAAAACGTATACCTCCAGATTCAGGGATAGTGTTTATTTTTTCACAAACACTGCCCGATCTGCTTAGTTTGTTCCAGCATTTTCCATTGTTTTCCTTTGAACGACACAGAAACGTCTAAACTACCTGGCAAGCCCCACCTTACCATTGACAACTCTTTACCAAGACCTAGTAATTTAATGTGTTGATAACTGTTCCCATTAAACCATTACAGTCATTCTTTTTGTTCAGCATGTCCCTCCTGCACCTCCTACTGAAACCCACTGGCATTTCTTTCTTTCCCAGTCCTGAGAGACGATGATACCTGGCCTGCTGACTTTATCCAGCATTTTGCTTTTGTTCCAGATTCTGGGCCACTTGCTGTCAGAACAACTGCAAACTATTCCCACTGCCACAATTTGCTCAAATGCACTCATGTAATCTGCCTACTTCTGCCTTTATTAACAAATGCCTCAACTGCTCCCTCTGACATGGGAGTCCATGTTTCCACTTCCCTTAAAACAAACAAATTTCCTATATCTTTACTCATAATTTTCGCATACCACATCACAATCTTTAAGAATCGAAGAGGAAGATGAGACACACAATGAGGAAATGAGACACACAAGGAACTTGATGCTGGAATCTTGAGTAAAACTACAGATGCTGGAATAGAAACATAGAAAATAGGTGCCTTCGAGCCAGCACCGTCATTCATTGTGATCATAGCTGATCATCCACAATCAGTAACCCGTGCCTGACTTCTCCCCATACCCCTTGATTCCGCTAGCCCCAAGAGCTCTATCTAACTTTCTTTTAAATTCATCCAGTGAATTGGCCTCCACTGCCGCCTGTGGCAGAGAATTCCACAAATTCACAACTCTCTGGGTGAAAAACTTTTTTTCTCATCTGTTTTAAATGGCACCCCCTTTATTCATGAACTGTGGCTCCTGGTTCTGGACTCCCCCAACATTGGGAACAATTTTCGTGCATCTAGCTTGTCCAGTCGTGTTATAATTTTATATGTTTCTATAAGATCCCCTCTCATCCTTCTAAATTCCACTGAATACAAGCCCAGTCTTTCCAATCTTTCCTCATATGGCAGTCCCGCCATCCCGGGGATTAACCTCGTAAACCTACGCCTCACTCCCTCAACAGCAAGGATGTCCTTCCTCAAATCAGGAGACCAAAACTGCACACATTACTCCAGATGTGGTCTCACCTGGGCCCTGTACAACTGCAGAACCTCTTTACTCCTATACTCAAATCCTCTCGTTATGAAGGCCAACATGCCATTAGCTCTCTTCACTGCCTGCTGTACCTGCATGTTTACTCAAAATCTTAAGTAACCCAGTGAATCTGGCAGCATCTGTGGGCATTGACATTGCATACGGATGGAGGTTTCTATCTCCATCAATAATCTTCATTACAACTGGTTTATTCTAAAAACGGAAAACAAATGAGCCCGTTTTACAACTTATTTACCATTTTCTTTGCATGCTCTTCACACAGTGGTGTCTGATGCGTGATGTCAAACACTGGAATGGAACACTGTTGCCCATCTGCGAACTTGGCCGTGCAACTTGAGAACAGCTGCTGCGAGTGACTCAACAAGATATCTGAATCGCACAGGGTCAAGGAAACAGAATCAGCCTTGGACCGAGGTATGGAGTACACCTGTTTAATAGAGCAATGCAACTGTTGTGATTCAGTGATTGTTTTACAATAGAATCCACGGCAAATTAGATTTAATTAAATATCAAAGCAATTAGCTCTAAATGGTGTCATTTACTGGAACCCTTACAAAGTTATCATATTGAGGCTCTGTGTTTTCACACAAGATTCCCCCATCCTTTAAGATTTTCAATTTTATGCTTTCAAGGTGCGATGCAGAATGTGTGAGAATTAAACAAGAGGTTTGATACCAAAATCATATTCCAACGGAAGGTAGAGTTGGAGAAGTCAATTAACTTAATCAAAGCATCATTTCTGGATAACTAAGATTAAGGTGTTCAAGAAGCTGAGCATGTTGTTTAAGAACAGGAAGAGTAGGCTATTCAGCCCCTCAATCTTGTTCTTCCTTTCAACAAAATCATGGCTGGATTTGTATTCAACTCCATCCCACTGCCTTGAATCTATATCACATTATAACCTTATCTTGCAATCCTATGCATTTCAGAAATTAATTGAGTTAGTCGCCACTGCTTCTTGTGGGAGAATATTCCACAAATCTAGCCCGGTCTGCACGAAGCAGCAACTTTTAGAAGCCTTGCTGGATGGTTTGACTCAGACATACAGTTCCAGACAAACATTTCCCATCTATTCTATCAAGTCCAGTCAAAATTCTAGAAACCTCAGTCAAATTATTTCTTCGTCTACAATGGTTCATGGAATCCAAGTCTTGTTTTATAATTCAAACTCTCCTCGCAATCTAAGCATTGGAACCTATGTAACATGTAACCTATGTTAATCACTGCTGCATTCCTTCAAACGGCAAATATATTTAATCTTATATATGATGTGACACATTTATCAAATGTGGTGTGATACGGGTGATTTGTAGCTGTTGCAACTTCCTCCAAACATTATACTCTCGTCCTCCAATTATCTATGTACTAAAACTCTCGTTTGTTTGTTCCTGAACTACAGCTAAAACGGTACACGATCGCGCGACAATTTTAGGCCCACCTTACTCACCGTTGTCCCTTTGGTGCTAATGGAAGAAGTTTCATTGAAATCAGTGCTATATTTTTCCAAAATATTAAAACTCAGCCGCATTAATTTTCCCTTCACTTGTTTAAACTATGAGCATCCCCGTAATTTTATGCTGTCTGTGCTACTTGCTTTATCATGAATCTCTCCGTCAAGGCAACGTTTAAATATATGCCAAATACTAAGTGGTAATTGGCAGCCAACTTGCACTGCTGCATTAATATCAATCATGTTCGGTTACAAATCTTAATTAATCATTGCAAATAATGGAATTAATGGAGCAACCAAGCCAGCCAGAGTTTAAGATGTAATGAGGGAAAGCTAGGAGTGAGCAAATCTTCCCTCCCTGCACTCATAAAACCATTTCAGAAAAATAGGCACATTCAGAAAGAAGGCAAATTAAATGTAACCATATGTTTCTTCCCTTCCAATCTTAAAATATTCAAGAAATCAAAATGGGTGCTGGTCGCCTAGAAGCAGAGGCATCATTGTCATCGGTGTCTGATAAAAGTTAGAATTGCTGCTCAGGGTTTTATCACCAAAATTAAAAATTATGAAGCATTCGAAAACTAAACATAACTTGCATTTGTAGAGTGCCTTTCCTAGACTCAGGAGCGCTTCTAAAAAGGTCTGCAAACAATGAGGTACTTGAGGAATTTTCACTGCCATTGCATTAGAAATTTGACAGCCATTTTACAGAGCAAGGTTCAATCAACAGCTGCTGCTCGCGAGATAAATATTGAGAAATTCATGACTAACTTCACTGGTCTTCCGCAAATGGCAATGTGAAATCTTTTCAATGTCCCCAAGCATTGCCATTCTTCAGGTTAGTTGTTCTCTCCATCAGTGCAGCACTCGCTCAGGGTGGTGCTGAGCATTAGCTTAACTCTGTGGTCAAGTATCTAGAATTAGGGTTTTGAAACGATATCCTAAATCGGAGGTAAAAGCACTCCCATTGAACCATGGCTGGCACCCTTAATAAAAATTCTAATAAATCAATTTCTTTAGCATTTTTTGCTAAATTGAATTTTTCTTTGTAAAAATTTGAGAGTAAGTTAATCAAATTAATCTCGACAGATGCTGCATGGAAGGCAACTCTGAGCTGGCAGCGCTCACCAAAACCAATCTGGAACACCAATTTCCTAGCCGAGTGGGCAAATAAATCAGGGTCATATAACTGAGTCAGATAACTGAAATTTACAAAAATATCACCTGCAAAAGTGAAAAGCAAGAAAATTGAGTGGCACTATGCGGCAAGAACGGTGCTATAAAAGTAAGTTACCTCAGAAGTTAAATGATAAAACATTGGAAAAACATTATGCATGAACCCGATTCGGGATTGCGTGGTGTGTATGTGAATGCACAAAGGAAATCAGAATAAACATGGGAAATTCAGGAGCATTCAATGAAAACACGTGTAATGATAACCAAGATATTGCTTGGGTTTAGAAATGTAGAATTGTAAAAAGGACAAAAACAGAAATTAAGATAGACAAGTGTCTGACAGCAAGCAAAGTGCTGGAAGATGTCAGAGAGGATGCAGATCATACAATCGTTCTAACCTTCAAAAACACCCTAGATATGCAGATTTTTCCAGGGAATTTGAAGATAAATAATGTAACACCTCTGTATAAAAATAAAGAAAATACACCAGGGTACAGTTAAATCAGTCTTTTGCCAATTGTAGTAAACGTTGAGAATCCATAATTAATGCTGGGTTAAATGTACGTTTGAAAAACCTGGACAGGCAAGAAAAAATACAATTTATTAAAGATATTCAATTTGATGTTTCAAGGGAGAGATTATAAAAATTCCAAGGATATGTTAGACCAAGAAATGTGGCAGAAAAAAATAGTAAATTGGTTAATGCATTAACTTCAAAGGGTTATTGATAAAATATTCTAGGCAAATTGAAGGATGCGAACCAAGGAGGTTCAATTTTGTTTTCTTTTTTGTAATTACATTAAGATTGTTCACTTGAATTATATTCATTTATCCCACAAACAGAATTGTAATGCACTTGAAGATAACAGGGATGGGCCAGTGGGTCGGACAGACTGTGCAGATAAAATCTACCATGGATAAATGTGCTTTAAATCTGTTGGTTATTTGGGAAGGTGGAGTATAGTTACTCAAAAGAAACTGAAGAGTAAATAGAAAAAGCATGGAGCATCGAACACTTTTTTTGTTGCAAGGCAATCAATAATGCAAAGATCTACAACACTTCAGATGTTATTAAAGCAAAAAGCGGTAATGATAAATGAACACAAGGTAACACCCAGACTAAAGTTGGGGCACTGTGTGTAATTTTCAATGCTTCATTTATAGAAAGGATATTAAGACGTCGTGGAGATCTGCAGCAAACACTTAGCAGGAATGCAAAACTAGTTATAGAGGGGTTTGAGAAACTCCAGAGACCATTTCCACAACAGCAGAAAATCAGATTTAAAGGAGGCTTAGAAAATTCTTGAAAAGTTTTGAATAGGGAAAGATTATTTTGGCTGGGGTGTGAAATCATGAGGGATGGTGCGAGCGAGCATCAACAAATTTCTTCAGCGTTTTAGAAGACTCAGGGAACATTTGAGGTTTATTATTGCGATTAAGGATAAAAATTCAAGCAATGCAAGATGTATGGGAGGGGGTGCGGCAGCGAGATTAGTTTTGAATTACCCCAGTAAAAAGCGGTATAGAAATAGCTGAGTCCTGCATGGACTCCTGTGCCACAAGCTTCAATCAAATCCCTTAAAAGTGCGAATAATCCTCTCAATTTCATGGTGTACTCAAGTCATTAATCAAAACGAATGATGGAAATGAATGATTCAGCGATTCCTGGCAATGCTTTTTTGAGACCTCTTGCCTTGCAGTTGTTCATCAGTTTGGGAAGAGGAGACATTTAAGGATACGTTGGAAACAATGCCTGGTATATGGAAGAGACATGTTGGGGCAGTGCTGGCCCTTGATGGCTCCTGTACACAGTGCTGGTTCCACCACTCTGTGGTCGGGCTGCTTCATGCTGAAAAGAACACAACACTGAGATTAGTCATCCCTTGATAAGTACCTATGTTTAGGCCTATCTTAAGGCCAGGCCACACAAGAATTCCTATGAACTTGAACAATGGAGTACAGATATTGAAAAGCCAGCCTTCTCTCTTCAGAATCCCAGAATGGTGCCACCAGGGATAAATGTTGAGGCAAATTTTTAATAGGGAGTGATAACACGGAGGCCATTGGGATCCTTTGTTCATCTGCTGGTTGCCAGCTACATGGCTGTAGCAGGGAGTACATCGGTCACAGATGCATTTGGTATTTTAATTGCAGAAACATAATTAGGCAGACGGTACGGAGATTCAAGGACAACTACCATTTATTCAACATCCACCGAACAGAAATCATATTCCCCGTTGTGATGCAAACAGGAGTTTGTCCATCCCTGGCCAGTCTGTTCCCCTCACCACTGTCATAATTCTATTTACTAATTTCTAATTTTCTCTTAAGGAAAGCAGAGTCAGGGGGTATGGGGAGAAGGCAGGAACGGGGTACTGATTGAGAATGATCAGTATCATTCATGATCAGCATCACATTGAATGGCGGTGCTGGCTCGAAGGGCCGAATGGCCTCCTCCTGCACCTATTGTCTATTTGTTTCCACTTTCATACTGGACCAAAACCTAGGAAAGTATCAGTAGCTTTTATAGCCAGAATGAACACTATAGATGGAACTGCTGCTTTTTGTGCCGTCTATATACTAAGACGCTCGTTTGTTTGTTCCTGAACTACAGCCAAAACGGTACATGATAGTGTGACAATTTCAGGCCCACCTTACTCACCGTCGTCCCTTTGGTGCTAATGGAAGTTTCATTGAAATCGGTGTAATATTTTAAAAGTTCTTCACATTTTAAAGTTTAAATATATCTCCTAGGGAGAGAGGGGGAGGAGGGAGGGAGTGGGGGGGGGGGGGGGAGAAAAGAGAGAGAGAGAGAGAGAGAGAGAGAGAGAGAGAGAGAGAGAGAGAGAGAGAGAGAGAGAGAGAGAGAGAGAGAGAGAGAGAGAGAGAGAGAGAGAGAGAGAGAGAGGGAGGGAGGGAGGGAGGGAGGGAGAGAGAGAGAGAGAGAGAGAGAGAGAGAGAGAGAGAGAGAGAGAGAAAGAGAGAGAGAGAGAGAGAGAGAGATCTACACTTCTAATTCTATTCTACTTATTCTTTTGTCGCACTTCTGTTCTCAGCACTACACCGATTTTATAAGTGAATCACCCAGCAGTGGAGGAGATTCAATAAACTGCTCACGCAGACTGTCCAATTTGTAAACCCACACTCCCCACATAGCTTGACATCTCCTTGGCTTTTAACTAATTACCTTGTCCTCAATTCAAAGCAACTACTGAATATATATTTCCACCACCCTGTAAGGTCATTACAAATCTGAACAGCTCATCGCCAAAAGGCAAGATTGAAGATTGAAGTCCATCACCTCATGCTGGATGGGAGGGTGGGGGACGTATAGTCGATGGTTCTGGAGTGGCTTGCGACCGGAGAATGAGGGGGTGGGGGCTGCTGCAAACTGGAGACTGGTAAGGTGCGGGGGTTGGGTGATTGGAGAAGGAAAAGGTGAAGGAGAAGGAAGCTGAAGGAGGACTGGGAGGAAGGGAATAGGTTGTGGAGACTAACTTTCTTTAATCAGAGATTGGCGAATCTGGAATTCATTGCCACCGAAGGCTGTGGAGGCCGTCAATGGATATTTTTATGGTGGAGATTGATAGATTGATAGATTCTTGATTGGTATGGGTGTCAGAGGTTATGGGGAGATGGCAGCAGAATGGGGTTGAGAGGGAAAGATAGATCTGCCATGATTGAATGACGGAGTAGACTTGATGGGCTGAATGGCCTAATTCTGCTCCTACAACTTATGACAAAGGAAAATGGTAGTTAGAAGAGGAAGTGCTTAAGGGGAAGGAGAGAGTAAAGTAGAGAGAAGAGATGAGCTGAAAAAGAGTGTATATTTCCAGACCGGTGTGAATGTGTGTCCAGGAGGCTGCATCATATCAAATGAAATCACACACAGCCTTCTTCCATTTCTCAAAATCATCCTCAAACCCGAAGTACCAAGTAGATAAAACAAAAGTATTTCACCCTTTGGAACTTTTACTAACCAAGCCTCAGTCTCTTGTTATGGAACCTTCTCTGAGTAAATATTCAGAAACATTATCACAAAGATTTTGAACCCCTGCTAAATCCCCCATTAATGTTGTTTTAAAGCTTCACACGTCTTTTTTTACACAAATTAAGTTTCTCATCCCTGGTACTTCCCAGCATACTTCTCCCTAAAGTGCGGTGCTCAGAATTGGAGTCAATACTTGACAAGCCTTATATGTATCACTCCCTTTTCCATCCATCCCCACACTTTCCTTTCTTGTTTTATTCTTCATTGTTTTCTCCCAAAAAGGTCACTCTCACCTTGCCCCCTGCTATCCATTCTACTTTCTTCTAGTTTCTCCCAAGTACCAAGTAGATAAAACAAAAGTATTTCACCCTGGTCTGATTGCAATTTGCTATTTGGTGAACTTGACTCTGTTGCACACTTTTAGAGCTTTGATTCTTCCTATGTCAAAACCTCCAACTTTTCATCTGTCTCACTACCAATCTTCTGGTGAACTAATACCATCACCTCTTCGCCAGTTCCAATGTGGTATGATGTTTCAGCCCTGAGAAAGATAAAGTCCTGAGTTTTCTACCTGGAACTTCCTAACCACAAAAGTTACAGAGAAGGATGCATGTGCTGGGTTAACTAGCCCTTCTCCTCTATTAGCCAATCTCATAACTATCTTCACTATAGTGGACTATCACATAACGTACATAAAATGTTGGTTTATTTGCATAAACTGCGTTCACACATTAATGAAACTTTGGTGTACCCTTTCATAGGCCTGGTACTCTTCCTGCATGCAGCACGCAAGCAACTCGATGTCTTGTATTAATTAATGTCCTTGCTGTTACATTAATTGTCTGTGCTCAGCCTCATTGAGTAGAACTCTCTGCGCATACCATTTCAATGAAAAATGCAATATCATACATATCAATGCATTCAATAAGTGCCTCACTGATTTATATATACAGAGCATTGAATCAGCTTAAGCACTTTAATTTAATCTCTCCTATTGGGCTTGATTAATGAAGAAGGATTAAAAGGGCAGTAAAATAAATATTTATGACATAAAATGTGAGTGGATCTGTCAACTTTTACTTCCAAAACTTGAGGGAAATTTGAAGTCTCTTGTGAGTGCACGATGTCCTGTCCCCCTGCACACCTGATGGTTGCCATCATTCTGTTCTGCTGCTGGACTGAAGATTTTTGCAGTTTCCTAGCACCAGCTGAATCACCGCCAAGTTAGATCTGGCAGAAGTTCAGCAATTCCATTCATTTAAATGGAGAGGCACAACTGCAAAGCAGATTGGCAAGTTACAGACAATTTATACTCTGAATTAATTGAGTTAATTTAATTGTAGTTAATTTTTTAAGTGCTTTCCAGTGTTTTTAAGAAATAATTTACTTTTAATAGCATATTTCATCTTTAATAGTTTTTTAATGTTTGCAAATGTCAAGGGTAGTCACAAACTCAAGCTCCTCCACAGCTGGTTCGCCTGAGGACAAGGCCTAACCAACTGTCACACATTCCTGTGAGAATGATATTCAACGAGACCCCGTGCTGCTTACGACCTAGCTGTTCAATATGAATCTGGGCAAGGACGTTCTGGGGACCTGATAAAAAAACAAAACAAGGTAGATGTGATTAGCATGATCCCCAATCAGTCCTAGCCAGTTGGAAGAAATTCTAGAACTGGACATTCCCAACTTTAAGAAGTCCTGATTCATGTATAATCCTTTCCCAGGCACCTGTTGTTGTTCAGAATTAAGTTAGAAACTCAAAAACTGTTCCTTCTATGAATCAATTATACAACCATCGGAGCTACCAACTCATTACATCTGCACTGACCTGAAACACTAAATTGCCACTTTCAAATCAGTTTAACACAGCAGACAGAGAAACTTTCTAAACATTATGCATTATAGCGCTATCAAAAGCGGAAGTGGCGGTGCCTAACGGCTGCGGCTCGCTAGCAGTCTGTTCGTCTTTTTTCCTTTTTTTTTTTGTTGTGTGTCGGTGTTGGGATGGTTTTTGTATTTTTTTTTTGGTTGTGTATGTGTGGGGGTGGTGGTGTGGGTGGGGGGGGTGGGGAAACTTTTCTCTTCCTCACGGCACGGGGTGCGGCTCGGCTGCGGGGCCTAACATCGCCCGGTGCGGCTCGGCCGCTGGACTTTACATCGCCCGGTACGGCTTGGCCGCTGGACTTAACAGTGCCCGGTGCGGCTTGGCCGCGGGACTTTACATCGCCCGGTGCGGCTTGGCCGCTGGACTTAACAGTGCCCGGTGCGGCTTGGCCACGGGACTTTTCATCGCCCGGTGCGGCTCGGCCGCGGGACTTTACATCGCTGGTGCGGCTTGGCCGCTGGACTTAACAGTGCCCGGTGCAGCTCGGCCGCGGGACTTTACATCGCCCGGTGCAGCTCGGCCGCGGGACTTTTCATCGCTGGTGCGGCTCGGCCGCGGGACTTAACATCGCCCGGTGCGGCTCGGCCGCGGGACTTAGCTGCGCAAGGCTTGGTCGCGGGGCCTTTCATCGCCCGGCTCGGCCGCGAGACGTTTCAGCGCCCGGTGCGATTCGGCCGCGGGGACTTCCATCCCCTTGCGGGGACTGTGCGGGTCGGTCGGGGACGAGCTGTCTGTCGGTGGGCGTGGGGAAGAGAGTGGAAGTTTTGTTGCCTCCATCACAGTGAGGGGGTGTTTGGAGTCACTGTGATGGACGTTTGTGTTGGGGTTATGTGTCTTGTGTTCTTTTTTTCTATGACTGCTTTGTAGTTTCGTTCGGTACTTCGGTACCGAATGACAAATAAATCTGTTATATACTGTTATATACTGTTATATAGCACTTCTGGATTCCACCTCAATGTTAAGCAGGTTAAAAGCTACAATAAAGACATGCTAATTGGAAGTTCAACAATCTTAATGCACTGGGACATGGGACATACATCAAATCATTTAACCTGAATGGCTCCCAACCAAACCATCAATCAAAGCTTCGGTTGGACTTGCGTTTTCTATTTAAAAATATCTAAATGCTTTGAGATGGATATTTCCCATGGGAGTAATGAACAATGCTTTGTTCCATGCCAAGTAATGTATTCTATTGCTGGTTTTAAGTAACAAGCAAAACCACATCCAATGATCAGTACAACCAAGAGGTAGAAAGGAGGAAAGCAGCTCAACAGAAAGTATTATTCACAAAATGCTGGAGTAACTCAGCAGGTCAGGCAGCATCTCGGGAGAGAAGGAATGGGTGACGTTTCGTGTCGAGACCCTTCTTCAGATTGATTTCAACAGAAAGTATGCTTAACAGATAAATAGTCTGCTAAGCTTTAACTAACCAATTATATTGTGAATATATCTGATTTTACCATCTCTTCTGGCAGCGAGTTTCAGATATCAACCACTCTATGGAAAATAAAACATTTCTCTCAAATTCCCTTTAAAACTCCTTCCCATCATATTAAACCAATGCCTGTTTGTTTTTGATAGGCGATAAAGATTCTGATTATCTGTGCCTCTTATTATTTTATATAGTCCTTTATAGTCACTCCCCAGCCTCCTCTCCAGAGATAACAAACCCAGCCTTTGCAATCTCACCCCATAACTGAAGTCTTCCAAACCAAACAACATCCTGGTGAATCTCCTCTGCACTCCCTGAAGCGCAACCATATCCTTCCGAGAGCCTGGTGATCAGGAATGCACATTCAAGTGTGATCCAACCGGAATTTTGTAAAGTTGTTTGAAAGTTTCCCAACATTTATCTTCTATACCTCAACCCATAAAGGCAAGCATGCCATTTGACTACTTCACCATCCTATCCACCTATGTTGCCACTTCCAGGGAACTATGGATTTGAACACCCAGTTCCCTCTATTCATCAACATTGCTAAGCACCCTACCATTTATTGTACACCTGTATGTACTACAACTGTTTAACTCTGCTCTTGTCAGGATAAATTCCATCTGCCAAAACTCTGCCCAACTTTCCAAATGATCTATACTTAGGTTGTAGCTTGAGATGAAGTTCCTTGCCAACCACAGCACCACTATTTTTTGTCATCAGCTAACATACTAATCACACCCCTAAAAGTTGCATCCATGTTATTATACATTTCGACAAAGGGTCTTAGTACCGATCCCTGCAATGCATCACTGTTCACAATGAAACAAGCAATGTTTCACCACCACACTCTGCCTCCTATCACCAAGTCAATTTTAGATCCAATCAGCCAGTTCATCTTGGATCCCACATGCATTAACCTTAGGTGAGTTGGAATGCAAAAATAAGGAAGCCTTGCTGAGATTATACGGGACTTTATTGATCTCCAGTCTGGAATACCATTAGCAGTTTTGATCTTTGTACCCTGGCCTGGAGTCATTGCAGTGGATATGCACTATTTGAGGAATGAAAGGGTTGCTCCACGAGGCAAGTGACTAGTGGGGTGCCACAAGGCTCAGTGCTGGAACCCCAGTTATTTACAATATATATTAACGATTTAGATGTGGGAATTAAATGTAACATCTCCAGGTTTGTGGATGACACAAAGCTGGGTGGCAGTGTGAGCTGCGAGGAGGATGCTGAGGCTGCAGGGTGATTTGGATAAGTTGGGTGAGTGGGCAGATGCAGTATAATGTGGATAAATGTGAGGTTATCCACTTGAGTGGCAAGAACAAGAAGGCAGATTATTAACTGAATGGTGTCAGATTAGGAAAAGGGGAGGCGCAACGAGTCCTGGGTGTCCTTGTACATCAGTCACTGAAAGTAAGCATGCAGGTACAGCAGGCAGTGAAGAAAGCAAATGACATGTTGGCCTTCATAGAGGGGATTTGAGTATAGGAGCAAGGAGGTCCTACTGCAGTTGTATAGGGCCCTGGTGAGACCATACCTGGAGTATTGTACGCAGTTTTGGTCTCCTAATTTGAGGAAGAATTTAAAAGTAACATTAGCAAATTTGCAGATGACACAAAGCTGGGAAGCAGTGTGAACTGTGAGGAGGATGCTATGAGGATGCAGAGTGACTTGGACAGGTTGTGTGAGTGGGCAGATGCATGGCAGATGCAGTTTAATGTGAATAAATGTGAAGTTATCCACTTTGGTGGCAAGAACAGGAAGGCACATTATTATCTGAATGGTGTCAAGTTAAGAAAAGGGGAAGTACAATGAGATTTGGGTGTCTTTGTTCATCAGTCACTGAAAGTAAGCATGGAGGTACAGCAGACAGTGAAGAAAGCTAATGGCATGTTGCCCTTCATAACAAGAGGAGTTGAGTAAAGGAGCAAAGAGGTCCTTCAGCAGTTGTCCAGGGCCCTAGTGAGACCACACCTGGAGTATTGTGTGCAGTTTTGGTCTCCAAATTTGAGGAAGGACATTCTTGCTATTGAGGGAGTGCAGCATAGGTTCACTAGATTAATTCCAGGGATGGCGGGACTGTCGTATGTTGAAAGACTGGAGCGACCGGGCTTGTATTCACTGGAATTTGGAAGGATGAGAGGGGATCTTTTTGAAACATATAAAATTATTAAGGAAGTGGACACGTTAGAGGCAGGAAACATATCCCCGATGTTGGGGGAGTCCAGTTTAAGAATAAGGGATTGGCCATTTTGAACGGAGATGAGGAAAACCCTTTTCACTCAGAGAGTTGTGAATCTGTGGAATTCTCTGCCTCAGAAGACAGTGGAGGCCAATTCTCTGGATGCTTTCAAGAGAGAGTTAGATAGAGCTCTTAAAAAAAGCAGAGTCAAGGGATATGGGGAGAAGGCAGGAACGGGGTACTGATTGTGGATGATCAGCCATGATCACAGTGAATAGTGGTGCTGGCTCGAAGGGCTGAATGGCCTACTCCTGCACCTATTGTCTATGAACATCCTTGCTATTGAGGGAGTGCAGCATAGGTTCACCAAGTTAATTCATGGGATGGCGGGACTGACATATGATGAAAGATGGGTCGACTGGGCTTATATCCACTGGAATTTAGAAGGATGAGAGGGGATCTTATAGAAACATATAAAATTCATAAGGGATTGGACAGTCTAGATGCAGGAAAAATGTTCCCGATGTCAGGGGAGTCAAGAATCAGGGGTGACAGTTTAAGAAAAAAGGGTAGGCCATTTAGGACTGAGATGAGAAAAAACTTTCTCAGCCAGAGAGTTGTGAATCTGTGGAATTCTCTGCCACAGAAGGCAGTGGAGGCCAAGTCACTGGATGTTTTCAAGAGAATTAGATATAGCTCTGCAGGCTAACGGAATCAAGGGATATGGGGGAAAAGCAGGAACGAGGTACTGATTTTGCATGATCAGCCATGGCCCGAAGGAATGAATGGCCTACTCCTGCACCTATTTTCTATGTTTGTGTGTTTCATTGCAACATCCAAGATTGAGAGTGATGGACTGGGTGGATACCAAAGGTCTTTTCCTGTAGCTACAGATTCTGAAACTTTGAAGCATGACGAAGTGAAAAGGCGTCAGCTATTTACGAATTTACAAATATGACAGACATTTACAATTCTGTCTCAAAAGACAGTGATCGTTCGCTTTTTTTAGTATATTCAAGGCTAAGATCAATAGATGTTCAGGCACTATGGGAATCAACATATTTGAAGGAATGGGCAGTAAAACAACATAATATGGCATTGGTCTCGATCTTAAGTAGAGAAGGTTCAATGGGCTATGCGGCCCACTGCTGCTCCAATGGCAGACGATCTTACATTAACTATGATCTCTGCTTTACTCGGAAAGTCTGATCATCGTCTCTTGTTATAGTTATCGCTCAGGAGACCTTACATTGTTAAATACCAGATGATTCACATCAACGCATTCTGAAAAGAAATAAAACTCATTCTCTGTGGGCCTAGTAAAAATGTTTGAAAATTGAAAAATTCCCCAATGAATAGCAATAATATGGGGATTCCTGTTGCACTTTGAGGAACTATGAAAAAAACAGCTCCATGAACATTCAAACAAAACATTGCCTGGAAAACTTTAGCATAAACACCTTCCGGCCCAATACCTGACAGCAACGTCTCAACTTTTAAGAACTTTTGCAGGAACTGAAGTTGACAATTTCAAATCCATTAGCTGGAAAGGAGCATTTACCTTTTAAAGAGTTTGAGAGAAAAAGACACCGCGGCACCACTTTCACATAAAAGAGCTCCCTTTCCTTAAAGATTCAAACAATCTGATGTAGAAGGCAAGATAAGGAATCTCAAAACTTGACACAAAACTTAAAATAAGTATTGTCTGTTTAAAGGGACACTATTAAACCACCGGAGCAATAAACGTATCATACAAGCTTCAGATTGATGAAATCACATTGTTACTTTTGACCATTATGGTTATAAGAGGCACCCCCTGCTTCCACTAAATGTGCCAGCTTGTGCAAGAGAGCTATTTTATCCCTGGTGGGGCACAACAGCTGACCTGGTCTGCATGGGGGGTCCTGTTTTGAGGTCTTGAAGCAACTGCCCGGTGTAATCAGGTTCATTGCTGGCCGCCTGCAGCAAGGCCCTCCGGAAGGCGTGCCGACATCTTTGTTGGCGTGCCGCTGCTCGCTCCACGTGACAGAGCTGCGAGTATCTGTGCTGCAGGTAAGTGCAGAGTCGCGCCACTCTTAACCTTCTCGTACTCCGTGACTCATCTTCGGACCTGCACAAAAGAACAGAATCAAAGTTTAACCTTGCCTCCAGAGAAACCCATGCATACAAAAATTGAGTGGTCATTAATGCGCCAATGCAGAAAACAATGCTGTGTTGTTCAGTTGGCCAGGTAAAAGACATCAATCTACTAGCTGCCATCTTGTCTCTGTTAAATGGCACTTTGTTAATTCATAGTTATAACTTAATGCTGTCTTCTTTTAATCCTCACTTTGTGCACAGGGTTAGACTTTTGACAAAATATCTCCCAAAGGAATGAATTAGAATTGTGACTCTGGTTATTGTAATGGAAGAGCCTGAGAGATTCTTCTGCTGTATCACTCCATTCAATGGATTACAATGAGGAGTCCCAAAGTTGGGTCCTCTTGCGCAGACCAATTCAAATGGATCATCATGGACAAACCCCAAGGGATAGATTCCTTTGCAGAGTCACTTTTAGCAGTCATGATCAAATAAAATGATGCATTTTATGGAAAGTGTTGGGTGACTAATGTCCTACTGTTATCTGGCTTGATTCGTGCATATTTTC
This sequence comes from Rhinoraja longicauda, assembly GCF_053455715.1. Taxonomy (NCBI): domain Eukaryota; kingdom Metazoa; phylum Chordata; class Chondrichthyes; order Rajiformes; family Arhynchobatidae; genus Rhinoraja; species Rhinoraja longicauda. Next base: position 37,819,778 of record NC_135960.1, read on the forward strand.
TAATAATCAAAAATTACAGAATCCCAGACAGGAAAATACTGAAAATTTGTGTTTTTCTAGCGCTTCATCACATCTTTCCATGACATATTACAATAGGTTATTGCAGAATTATAACAGGGAATTATCTGGGTAAACATAGGAATCATTTTGAACACTGCCAGATCTTAAAAGCAGCAAGATTCCACAACCAATAATGAGATAGCCAATAAGTCAATATGTCTTTAGGTTGGGAAGGACCAATGATCGGTGCGCTGGGAGCACCTCTACATTAGAGTGGTGATAGAGGACGACAGGAGTTATTGTTTCAACATCTCATTGAAGGATGGAGTCTCCAGCAACACATGGTTCGCTCAGGATACTGGAACGTCAGTCCGTGAACAGCATTCCAGAATTTTACTTGAATCCAGTTCCTCAGAAATATGGTGAGAGATAAGGTTTTATATTAATGAAGTAATGAATAAATATGCAGCCTAGATATTGTAAATATTTAACTGTGCTTTGGGATATTTCTCTAACTTATTTTGAGGGATGGGGTGGAAGGAAGTCTTTCTCTCTGGAGAAAGAAAGAGAGAAGCACATTCTCATGTCAAAGTTTTAGAAATTACATTTATCTTTTGAGTCTTAGGGTCTGAAAATCCAATGGTTTAGATCACTCATTGTTTTACCCTTAAAGAGTTAAATCCAAGGCAGTTGGCATATTTCTATGAGATTATATAAAGTGAACAACATTTACCGTGCCGCACTGGGTCTTTACATTTGCCTGTGGGGGGGGGGGAGGGGATACTGAAAAAATGTGTTCAGTTTTAGTTGCCATTCTACCACCTACTCTACAACAAAAAGTGCACAATTGCAAGGTAATGAGAGTCCATGTGTTAAAAGTAAGCATCACGCGCGATTATCCATGAAAATCCTGACCTGGCATTTCCGGTGCAATGAGAGACGGAAGGGAAATAAATACGGAAAATGGAATGGTCTGGGGAGAAAGTGAAAAGAATGTATCAGGAAAAAGTGATGGAAAACTGCACTGAGGAAGGAAAGAAAAAAATGTCCACTAAGTACAGCTTTCTTTATTTTTATTGAAGGGGGTAGAAAGCTTGATTTGAATTTGTGCGCCAAGGAACTGTTTTTGAATTTTGGTAAATGTAATTTTGTCAATGTTTGGTAAAATAGGAGACATGCAGCAAATGTGCATGCAATATCCTGAAATAATGAGCCGATCTTAATTATGATCAAGGTATAGGGATAAACATTTGCTCGGAGAACCAACTGGTTTATTTGCCAGAGAACTCATCTGCTTAGTTACATGTTCACATGTCTACCTAGGAGGACTCTGGTTTAACATGTCATCTGAACAATTATTCCTCTGTTCGTCCAGCACAGCTAAAGTGTTGGCCTAGGTTGGTGCTCAAGTCTTTGAAACCACAAACCTCTATACACCAGCCAAGGCTGACATATGAGCAGTCAGGAATCAGGAATATTACAAAGAGCACAGCTTTCAGAGAAAGAAGATATCTGAAGAGAAATGAATGGCAGCTTCAATTCAATCAAGACTGTTCAATTTGGGGGGTTATCAGAAAAACTATATTCACAACATGAATAATGATGACCATAAACATCATGAATCATCTTAAAGTAAGAGAAATACAGACAGGTTTGAGGAAAAAAATCCAGAGCATAGGAGGGGGGTCCCGATTCACCCATCACCTATCCCTTTTCTCCAGAGATGCTACCTCATCTGCCGAGTTACTCCAGCACTTTGTATCTTTCTCCAGAGCATAGGACCGGTGTTGGTGAAAGGACTGTGGTTATGGAAGACTCTAGGACTACAAGAAGTCAATTCAGAATTGGAGCAGCACAATAAATTTGGGGATTTTCAGTCTGGAGAAGCTGTACTGAAAAATGGAGTGACTTGCTTATGGGAAGATTTCATTAAAAAGATTAGTATTTATAAAATACATCTTGAAAGCAGGAGTTACTGAAAGTAAGTGTGCAGGTACAACAGGCAGTGAAGAAAACTAATGGCATGTTGGCCTTCATAACAAGAGGATTTGAGTATAGGAGTAAAGAGGTCCTTCTGCAGTTGTATAGGGCCTTGGTGAGACCACATCTGGAGTATTGTGTGCAGTTTTGGTCTCCTGATTTGAGGAAGGACATCCTTGCTATTGAGGCAATGCAGCGTAGGTTCACGAGGTCAATCCCCAAGATGGCGGGTCTATCATATGAGGAAAGATTGGAAAGACTGGGCTTGTATTCACTGGAGTTTAAAAGGATAAGAGGGGATGTTATAGAGATGTATAAAATTATAAAAGGACTTGACAAGCTAGATGCAGGAAAAATGTTCCCAATGTTGGGGGAGTCCAGAACCAGGGGCCACAGTGCAAGAATAAAGGGTAGGCCATTTAAATCTGAGATGAGAAAAAAACTTTTTCACCCAGAGAGATGTGAATTTGTGGAATTCTCTGCCACAGAAGGCAGTGGAGGCCAATTCACTGGATGAATTTAAAAGGGAGTTAGATAGAGCTCTCGGGGCGAATGGAATCAAGGGATATGGGGAGAAGGCAGGCACAGTTTACTGATTGTGGATGATCAGCCATGATCACAATAAATCAGTGCTGGCTCGAAGGGCCAAATGGCCTCCTCCTGCACCTATTTACTATTTTTCTATGTTAATATGGCTCAGTGAGTGTGCAGTCAACGTTACCAGGTCTCGTTAAGAGCTAATAGCAGTCTTGAATTAAGTAGAATTTGGATTGATGAGCAAAAGTATACGTGTCCCCCATGGGTACTTCATTTCATCTCCAGTCCAGTTATCTTGATTATGCACTAGTCCTTGCAAATGGCATTTCACAATGCAAATATAGACTTGCACATTTTCTCTCTGAGTAACTGTTTGTGTGATGGCATTAATCTATATTTCTGCACTTTACCACTGATCAGAGATGCTGTCCAAAGACACTTTGAGGATTGCTTCACAAATAACACCATTGCAATATGTACAGGTGTGGTGGGTAAGTTGAACACAGGAAAGACAAGTAGCAATGGGTAAATGACAATGTGCTTTAAGGAATTTGATTTAGCAATAAACCAGGCGAATTCCCTTCTGTTAGATCATTGTAAAAACTACAGGTTTACCAATGGTGTTGTGGGGATTCCCTACTATTAACTGAGGAGATAGGTTTAGTTTAATGTTTCTCCTAGATGTTGGCACATACAACAGCGGGTGTCAAGGGTTATGGGGAGAAAAGACAGGAAAATGGGATTAGGAAGCAGAGATCAGCCATGATTGGATGGCGGAGTAGATTTGATGGGCCGAATGGCCTAATTCTACTCCTATAACTTGTGAACAATGCAGCACTCTCTTGGTGTGGCACCAAAATGTCAAAGGATTGGGTTGGGTGGCGTATATTTCTGACTATTTTATTCATCTTAACACTTACTCTAATTAGACAGTGCTATTTGGGGAAGACAAAGTTTATGTGTCAGTCTTATGTAGTTCAAGTAAGAACTACACTTGAGCTTATAATTGAAACTGACAGATGACCAATGACAGCAAGACCACGTCATAGTCAAGAAAGCAAAAATAAAAAAATGTAGCCATTGAATGAAGACACACACCAGGTAAAGTCAAGCCCTTCAACTATTGTTGAGGCAGATCTCCAACATTTGGTAGAAACAAGGAACTGCAGAAAGACACAAAGTGCTGGAGTAACTCAGCGGATCAGGCAGCATCTCTAGAGAAAACTGATGGGTGGCGTTTTGGGTCCTGACCCTTTTCAGATTGAAATAAGGGGATGGTTGGTGAAGAGCTGGAGGGGAGTAAGACCAGGATCAATCAGGGCCAGTCACAAATGATCTCAGGCAGGGTGGTGCCTAGTAGGTCCATTGTTGGCTTGGGAAGGTGCGATCTCTGGAGAAAAACAATGTGGAGAACTCTGGAACTGCGAAAACGACTGGGACGGAGGAAGGGGGCAAGAGCCGGAGCAAGCAGTAGTTAGTCTGAAGAAGGATCCCAACACGAAATGTCACCCCTTCTTTTTCTCCAGAGATGCTGCCTGACCCATTGAGTTACTCCAACACTTTGTGTCTTTCTCCCACTTTTGGTTATGTCCTGCTTCAGTTGTCCTGCAGTACAATTTTGCTTAAATGATATCAAATGTGTTTTGCACTCTTTGATGTATCTGTGCATGTTCAGCATCCACATGTATAAGAGAATATTTTTATAAGGTACTGGGATGTGTCCCTCTGATCCAACTCTCCAAGTGCAAAAAGTTTGTACCCATGATCCAAGGTCACTGATCCAGTGATATTTCTAGACATTTATGTCTTCCTAGACAATCCTTTGGGATTGAAGATGCTTTACTTTCCCTCCAGTTTGAGGGTTTTAAGGTGCCTAATAATATTTACTATATACAAAATATATGCAACACATTCAAAAGTATGTTTGATTATATATGTAAAAGAAACAACCTGAAGCATCGTTTATCTACCCAGATGCTGCCTGACCTACTGGGTGCTTCTGTTGCACTAAAATTACTGCCATATAAAATTATTCAATAAGCCAACCAGAAAAGTTAATTACACAAAGACTTAGATGGGTCCTGTGTACAGTTATTGATATTACAAAAAGAGATGCTGGAGAACGTGAAATATAGATTCACAAGAATGGCAGCAAAACTGCAAAGCTCGGGCTTATTTGCCAAAATTATCAAAAGAGTGAACAGGTTTACCTCTCTGTAAAGAATGCCAAGGGATGACCATATAGAGGTTGTTACAATTATAAAGAAGAACGATGAGTATGTTTGCACATTTGTTGGGAGAGATGGGGATGGTGGAGTGAGGCAAAAATCAAGAGAAAAGCAAAGAAAACACACTCAATAACAAATAATTATGTGTCTGGAGAGTGCTGTGAACATAGAATGTGTGAACATTCTGTTGCAGAAGAAATGAATAGAACATTTAACAGATTAATTTAACAGGAAGCGAGAAAACTACATGCATGAAAAAAGTAATGGGGAATATGCAAAGAGGGTCAGAGGTGGATTATGTGGAACATATTCCACAATGTAGATCAGTCAGAATGAATGACCTACAGTATTTCTATTATGAGGCAACAAGAGATTTATTAACAATGGATTAAATGCCCTTTTCAATCCCTAAATTTTGTTGCCAGACTGAGCGATGGTGTTGGATTATAGAACATTACTACTGAAAGTTTCAACTGTTCTAATTTGATGCAATGTAGCTTAATAATGGCATCATAAGCAGAGTTATTTAAAACCAAATTCTTCACCTAGCTTTGCTTCTGAACCTACAACTCAAAAAATATCCTGCAGGTTAGCATAGAGTACAGAAGCATACATGTCTATGCCAACTCTTTCAAAGAGCTACCAATTACTCCCCTGCCCTTTCTCTAGTAATCCTGAAAAGCTGCAAATATTTATCCAATTACCTCTCAAAGGTTATCATCGACTCTACTTCCACCAGCATTTCAGTTAATAAATAAAGCATTAAAAAATGGATTTCCTCTACGGTATCTTAAATATGTGACCTCTGGATTCTGACATCTGAATAATTACTCCAACAAAATTCTCACAATTTTGAGTATCTCTATTGACACATTTATTGGATGCAGGTATTATAGATGTGATTCCCCATGTCCTTTTTCACAGCTTCCAAAACCTACCACGTCAGGTCACTCAGCAGCATTGTGTTTAGAAAACAGCCCGAGCCTGTGCAACATTTCTGAACAGTTACCCACTCTTGGTTCTGCTATAATCTCTCCAAATTATTTCTTAATGTTCTTCTGTTCATCTTTTTGTAACAGGAGACCTAAATTTTGTCCAGTGAGTGTGCTTTAGCTAGTGAAGAGATCAACGGTCATTATAAGCCTATGGAAGTTTATATCATTGTAAATGTACATTTGTCATGGGCAGGTAATAATGTGTCGATATGATTTATTTCAGTAAAAGGTCAATTGCCTTCAAAGCTATCCGTACCCAAAACAAAGCCTCAGCACAATTAGCCAAATGCTACTCACTCTTGGTGAACATCTGACCATTTGTCTCGCAACGTCCAAGCATACTGGCAACGAGGCACACGTTCATCTTCTTCCTCATCTTCCTCACTGTCCTCTGACCAGTCTAGCCCTGAAGAAAAGAAAAAAGTTATCTCACTGTATATAAAACAGAACATAAAGAATGACATGGAGACAAAAGGGAAGGCTTCTTTTAAAAAAAAATATTACTGCAGATTACATGTTGACACATTTCACAGATTGTGTTGAAGGTAAAAATAATGAATCCTAATATATAGGAAGTTTTAGGATCTTTCTTGAAGGAACTCATAACCTTTCACAATACTCTGCTAGCCATCACGAGTACGGTTACTAAAATGACTACTTTTAATGTCACCTGATGCTCTAGTTATAGTCTGCTTTAAATACTCTGTTGTGACCTTACTGTCTTTTAGTTTTAGTGATACAACATGGAAACAGGCCCTTCAGCTCACTGAGTCCACGCCGAACCATCAGTTCTCTCCGACACACCAGTGACAATTTACAGAAGCCAATTAACGTACAAACCTGCACGTCTTTGTAATGTGGGAAGAAACCAGAGCACCCGGAGAAAACCCACGTGGTCACAGGGCGAAGGTAAAAATCCATACAGACAGCACCCATGGTCAGGATTGAACCCATGCCTCTGGTGCTGTAAGACAGCAACTCCACCACTGCGCCACCATCATCACTCACTCACCAGGGTCATTGCTTCCTTCAACACAAATTCTCCGGCCCCTTGTTACTGTCTCTTTCAACACAGTACACCAACCTACAGAGTTAATGTATCCTTTCCACTGACCATTTCATTCACTGATTGTCTTAGCATGGTGATATATGCTGTCCCTAACAAGATCACACTGATCTCTAGATGCTATTTTCTTTCCATGAACAGCATGCATTCTGTCACGTTCAACAATTACAATAACTCCTAAAATTTCCATGACAGTGATGCCTAAAGCAATGTCTCCTTAAACTTACACACAACACACTACAATCCCACTGATGCCAAGGGTTACAAATCCCTTTAGCACACAGATGCATTGGATAACTGTTGCCATTTAACATTCACATACTGACCTCTAGCATTACTACTGCCTTTCACACACTGGTGCTGTCAGGGGAGTGGGCGGGACAGAGATAGAATGTAGTCGGAGACAGTAAGACTGATGGGAGAAATGGGAAGAGGGAGGGGATGGAGAGAGAGGGAAAGCAAGGGCTATTTGAAGTTAGAGAAGTAAATGTTCATACTGCTCTGGTGTAAGCTAACCAAGCGAAATATGAGGTGCTGTTCCTCCAATGTGCAGTGGGCCTCAAGGGGCTGTCCCACTTTGGCAATTTTTAAGGCAACTAGGCTGTCACCGCACGGGCACCGGGGTGTCGCGCACGTGGTCGTGAGTCGTCTCCAATGAGTCGTAGCTGTTCTCGGATCGTCGCGGAAAATTCTCTCTGCTCAAAAATTTTCAGCGACAGCTGGCTTGACGCCAATGATCGTAGTTTGTCGTATCCTGCCATGGGTGCTGCCATAGGTTATTTTGATTGTCGCCGGTGCTGATCCACCTTTTATAATAATTTTGTTTGTTTGAATAAAGTAAATTTTGGACATTTTGACCAAAGATTGATGTTTGAAGTTATTGTATTTCAGAGTAGTTTCTCGTGGCATCTCTTTCAAATTTTCATTAATTTTGACCAATAAAACAAACAGAAACACAAGCATTGCACTGCATTGAAAAGCAAGCTCTTTTCATTTATTTTGACATTGCACTGCATTGGGTCTCTTCAGGGACAAGGGCTTCAACCACACAGACCTCTTCTTGGGCTTCTTCTTCCCCATTCTTCTTGTCCTTCTGTCTTGCAGAATTTTAAGCATAAGGGCCGCTGCAAGCAGCAGGGCCTGCATTTGATGTAAGAGCAATGCCATCATATGTTGCTTCCTGGCAGTCATGATGCTGAATGATCGGAGACCCTACCTACACCCGTTTTTGCGCCAAAAGTACGTGAAATGGCTACAGTTGTCATCAGTTGTGACCTGACAGGGTCATAGCTGGTCCAGGGTGGAGGTAGGTTGACTTCGGTTGTCGTAGCTTGTCTAGTCCCTGTCGTTGGTGGACGTCCTAGGTCGCGACGACTGGGTCGCCGGTTGTCAGCAGCTTGCCATCGCCTAGGTGGTAGGTCGGCGTAGCTTGTCGTAGGCATTGTCGTAGGGGGAGTCATAGACATTGTCGTAGGGAAAAAAAAAATCAAAGGTTTTTCGGCGACCTGCTATGACTTAGTCGCCGGCAGTCGCCTTAAAAATCACGGAAGTGGGACAGGCCCTTCACTATGTCAATGGAGGTGGCCCAGAACAGAAAGGTCAGATTGTGAATGGGAGGGGGAGTTAAAGCGCTGAGCAACCGGGAGATCAGGTAGGTTAAGGCAGACTGAGCGGGAGTGTTCAGCGAAACGATCACTGAGCCTGCGTTCAGTCTCACCGATGTACAGTTGACGACACCTGGAACAGCGGATACGGTGCAAGTGAACCTCTGCCTCACCTGGAAAAACTGTTGGGGTCCTTGGATGGAGTCGAGGGGGGAGGTAAAGGGACAGGAGTTGCATCTCTTGCGGTTGCAGGGGAGAGTACCTGGCGGGGGGTCGTTTGGGTGGGAAGGGACAATTTGACCAGGGAGTTGCAGAAGGGACGGTCTCTGCGGAAAGCAGAAAGGGGTGGAGATGGGAAGATCTGGCCAGTGGTGGGATCCCGTTGGAAGTGACGAAAATGTTGAGGATTATATGTTGTATGCGATGGCTGATGGGGTGGAAGGTGAGGACAAGGGGGACTCTGTCCTTGTTATAAACGGGGGGGAGGGGGAGCAAAAGCAGAGCTGTGGGATATCGAGGAGACCCTAGTGAGCGCCTCATCTATAATGGAAGTGAAGAACCCCCGTTTCCTAAAGAATAAGGACATCTCCGATGATCTTGAATGGAAAACCTCATCCTGGGCGTAGATGCGGCGTAGACACTCCTTTAACACTAATGCTGACTCTACAGACTACATTTGTTTTTTTAATTCACTAAGCTTAGATACCACCCAAACTTCCCATTGAGCCTAGTGAGGGAATGCACCCTATAATATCTGGAAGGCTAGTTAAAAGCAGTCTCGTGGAGCAACAGAAATTGTTTTTGAAGTTCTAGAATTCATCGTGCAGGACCAAGTTCAGCATCATCTTCACCAAATTTCCCCTTTCCCCAAGCCTTATGCCCAACTACAATGAGTGAAAAGCCACTATAACTGATCCTCAGACTCATTCATAAACAAAAGGACCTCGAGCCAATGACCATAACATAGCTCAGCTTACAAGTCTCGCCACTGAGAGCTTCAGAACCCTGTGATAAACTACATGTCTCTCAGCAAAATATTTTTAAAAGGATAACTTTACAGCATATTCTGTCACAGCAAAAGTCAAATTGTATGAAAAGAGCAAAATTTTGCATTTTAAAAAGTTAACGTTGTAAAGAATGCAAGGCTATTTTACTATAAGGCTATAAAAACTACCACCAAGCCAAGAAAGAACAGGACGTGACCAAATGCAAAGTCAATAGCTTAAACTTTCTCGGAGCAAAATTGTGAGGAGTTGCTCTTAAAATCATTGTAGAGGGCACAGAATAAACTTAAAGTAATTAACAATATTAGCGATTAAAAAAAAAAAAAGCAGATTCTGTACATAAATGGAAACCAATATATGTATTAAGATTTTGAGAAGACATTCAAGAAGGTGCCATATCAAAATAGGTTCTAGTGGAAAATAAAAGCTGATGGTGTTGGAGGTAACATGTGGGCATGATCACAAAACAGGTTGGGTAACAGGAAATAGAATAGGTATAAATGAATGTTTTCCTGGTGGGAAGATGAAACAAGTGGCGTGTCACAGTGAAGGGGTTTCAACATTTTTTTTAATTCTCTCTATGACTTGGAATTGAAGATATGGTTGCTAAATTTGCTGATGACATGACAATGGGTCAAAATGCAAGTTATCAAAGAATATGAGGCAACAAAGGGATATAAATGGGTTAATTGACAGGCAAAGATCTAGCCAATGGTGTATAATTTGGTAAAATGTAAAGGTGTTCATTTTGGCAGAAAAAATACAAAATGCGTATATTCCACTCTACATTGTGGATTGTGTCGAATCCAGTGACACAAGTGACTGCAGATGCTAGAATCTAGAGCAAAATAGGGGTCAGACATCACCTGTGGAGGCAGAGGGATGGTCGACACTTTGGGTAGAGACAGTGCATCTCAACATGCTTGTGTAGAAGGCTTGCACGCAGATGGGCAAAAAAAAAAGGAAAGTCAACAGAATGTTATCTTTGATTGCGAGGGGAAATTAATTACAATAGAGAGCCAATGCTTCACATGAGGAGTGTTGGAAAGATGACATCTGGAATACTATGCAGAGTATTGGTCTTCTTATTTAAGGAAGCATTCAAAGCAGTTCTGAACAGATTTACTGGAACACAATCAAGAATACCTTTTACAGGCCTACATTTACACTGAATTGGAAACCAAAATCATAAAACACCAGCGAAACACTAATTCAGCTTAAATTTCCTATATTCTTCATATCAGACGGGACTTGCTTTGAGGAGGCAGTGAAAGCACTCCTCAGCATCGCACACCACACTGCCGAGAGATGCATATGCCTAGATGTTGAATTTAGAGAAAGCATTCATCACGAAACCTTGCGCAGAATTCTGCAGAGACAAATTACTGTGAAGCTCATTAACCACAAAAGCACCTAAATTGCCAACTCCGAGCCTGCATCGACATTCCTGAAATATCTACTCCTTTTTGCATTAAGCTCAAGAAGCACTTGAACTGAAGTGGGGAACTAAACCAAAAATACAAAGAGAGGAATTAGGTGAGGAGACAAAGGCTGGGGTAATGTTTAAGTTGCAATTGGAAGCCTCCCAGATTCTCACTGCCTTTCACTGAAATAAATTCAAACCTTTAAATAATTGCTGAAAGAGTTTAAGCTGCAGATTGTTGCACACTGGCTCAGCTAACAAAACGACTCTCTCACCGCTCCACTGCACCATGCAATCCCGATCTCTGGTGCCATCTTTGTGGAGTTTGCACTTCTCTCTTTCACTGCATGGATCTACCCCAGTTGCTCCTCTTTGCTCCCCCCATGCCAAAGATGTGCAGGTTGGTGGGAATAAATTGTGTCTATGGTGTAGATGAGTGCAATGTAAATGAATGCAGAATCTTGGAGGGAGTTGATGAGAATGTAGGAGAATAGAATGGGAGAAGTGTGGAATTAGTGTAAATGGGTCGACACAGACTTGATGAGCCATAGGGCTTTAAAAGGACATTAATAATACCAGTGCCCAGGAGAAAGGTGACATGCCCAATGACAACCTACCAGTGACACGAACGTCTGTGCTGATCGTGTTTTGAGAGGTTAGTTATGACGCATATCAACTCCTACCTAAGTGTAGATCAGTCACTGAATCCACACAGTTCACGGGTTTTACATATGCCGTTCCTGCAAGAGGTTATCTTGCACATGCGCGGTATCCGCGGGAGTCATCTTGATCGTGAGCTGCGACTTGGACTGTAACCATGCTTCCTCGTGCTCAAGAAACGTAGCTTGAAGTTAATAACTTGTTATTCTTGCAACTTCATACGTGGTGTTAGAAATGTTATTCCGGAACTTTCACGAACTGTGTTTTTCTTCGTCCGGGATTTGTTTTTTTCAAGCAAGGACAGTTAACTAAACCTGCTAGACGGTGCAGCCAGCAGTTATTCATTTAACATGGAGGATGCATTCCGGAGGCCAGACCCACTCGTCTTCAGCGGCAACATCGGCAAAAAATGTTGAATTTTCAAACAAGAGCATGAAGAGTATTTTCATAGCGGCGGCACACTCTGACAGGCCAGCCAGCACTAAAGCATACATTCTCTTCAATCTGGCGGGTCCGGAGGTCATTGAATGTGAGTGGTCTTTTGTGTATGAGGGGGAGGTGAGAGACCCCGTTGACGGAGGAAACATCCTCATTCCAGCGGAATCCAAAGAGAATCCTGAATGCAAGAGGAAATTTCGGGAGATATGCAGCCCTCAGGCCAATGTCACTATGGAGAGGCACAAGTTCAACACGCGGAATCAAAAGGCTGGTGAGACAATTGAATCATATGTCAGTGATTTAAGGATAAATGCAAAAAGCTGCAATTTTGGAGGTCTCTGTGATGAGCTTATTAGAGACAGGCTAGTCTGCGGTATCTAAAACGACGATTTGAGAAAGGTCTTACTGCGTGATAGTAATTTGACACTAATTAAGGCGGTCTCCATCAGCCAAATTCATGAGATGACTGAAGAGCACAACAAAACGCTGGCTTTTCCACAGCATTCTGTCACAAACATTGATGCAGTCCAGGCTGGGTTCATGAGAAAGCAACAGCCTGAGATAGGAGTAAAAAACAAGTCAAAACAAGCTGGGACTCGGCATATGCCAACTGCAACAATTGTGGAGACAGTCATGCAGCTGCGAGACACATGTCCAGCTTTTGGTCAACAGTGCCATGCCTGTAAAAAATAGAATCATTTTAAAAGGTGTTGCAAGTCCACACAACAAACCCACAACAGGCAGATGCCTAGGAGGACCGCTCACCAGCTAGAATCTGACCAAGCTGACAGGAGGGCTGATGAAACAGTCTGCATCGATGGAATAACATTGCAAATGCCTGCTGATTCCATTGAGACACAGATGAAAAAGAATGATGAAGCCGGTGGTCACTGTGCGAGTCAATGGCATTCCAGTTGAAATGAAAGTGGACACAGGTGCCAAGTGTAATGTGCTGCCGAGAAATACATTTGACCAACCACAGGATAAAGAACAAATAAGGGCATGCACTAAAGCCACAAACCTTGTTGCGTACAGGGGCAGAAAAATCAAGCCTGTCGGTATAGTTAAGTTGCAGTGCCACCTAGAGGGACAGCCATACAAATTGCCATTCAACGTTGTCCAGGAGGATGCTCTGCCACTGCTAGGGCTACGTGCATGCAGGCAAATGGGGCTTGTCTCATTCAGTAAGGATGTTCACCAGTTGCGCCCCACTGAAGATGATCAGATGTCACGTCGAATTCAAACAGAGTACAGCGATCTTTTCACTGATGAGCTTGGAAAGCTGCCTGTAGCCTATTCTATGACACTCGACCTGGATGTGAGGCCCGTTGTTTGTCCTGCACATCGCATTCGTGTCAAGGACAGGGTCAAAGCGGAGCTGGACAGAATACAGGAATTGGGTGTCATCACTCCAGTGTCCGAGCCAACTGATTGGGTGTCATTCATAGTTGTCACCAACAAGAAGAACAAACAGGAGATCAGAATATGAATCAATCCAAGAGACCCGACCACGGCTTTGAAAAGGCCTGAGCACACGGTGGAAGAAGTGGCTGCTCACGGTGTTTTCTGTCTTGGATGCCAAGAACGCCTTTTGGCAGATTCCATTTGACCACGCGTCTTCGATGCTAACCACCTTTAGCACTTCTTTTGGTCACTACAGGTTTTTGAGGATGCCATTCGGACTCACCTCTGCCAGTGAGGTGTTTCAGCGCTCCATGGAGCAGATTTTCACTGGATATCCCTGCACAATCATAGTCGATGACAGGGTCGTGTTCCAAAGTTTTTTAAAAAACCTCCTCAATCTCAGAAATGCGCCATGTGGCACAACGCTTGGATCTCCAGCACAAAGACTAATGTCAAAGCAGACATGTACTACTCTCCCAGTCTCATGGAAGCTGCTTGAACATACGCGTAAGACCCAGGAGGTACAAGCCAAGCTTCTAAATAAAAGGCTGTCACAGAAAAGGTGCTATGACCAGTCAAGCCGGCCACTTCAGCCTTTGATGGAAGGACAGTTTATCAGGTTACAGACCCCACAAGGTTACAACCGGATGGGCATGATGAAGGAAATATGCCAGGAGCCAAGGTCTTACCTTATCCACTCGGAAGGAAAGTTGTACAGGAGGAATCGCAGGCACATTTTGCCTGTAAGTGAGCCTGCCCCAGCACAGCCAGATCAACCAGCATTGCTAGATCCATGTGACACTGACACCGATCACTTTGATACCAGACTTGGGTCTAGTGACGATAACGCTCTTATGAGAGACGGACAAGCAATAATGGACACTGAGCAGTTTCAGGTTCAGGCACCTGTGCCTGTGGCTGAGCTTCCTTTGAATACCACTGAGGGTCTGTACCGAACACACTCAGGTCGTATCAGCAAGCCAAATCCCAAATCCCCAAACTGAATTCACTTCTTTACTATGCTGTGACTTTAAGTTTGTGTCTTACAGTGTGTACATTTGTTTGGCTATAGTGTTTAGTATTTAGTATGTAGAACTTCCTACCTTGTATGCTTATTTTAGCAGTAGCTGCATTTTGTATACGGCCTGATGTATTTACTACTTTGCATGATATTTAGTTTGATATGGAACGTGACTATTGAGATTATTGAGATTGATGAGGTAAGGAACGGGGATGTGGATCAGCCACTGAATCCACACAGTTCACGGGTTTTACATATGCCGTTCCTGCAAGAAGTTATCTTGCACTCGCGGTACCCGTGGGAGTCATCTTGATTGTGAGCTGCGGCTTGGACTGTAACCTTGCTTCCTCGTGCTCAATAAACTTAGCTTGAAGTTAATAACGTTGTTATTCTTGCAACTTCATACACTCAGCAAAGACAATTTGCCTGCCACCGCAATAAACCAATGGTGGATGTGATCTCACTGGCTCTTCATTGAGCACTGGAACATTGGACAATAAGAACACATATGTCAAGCTGTTGTTCATCGACTTGTTATCAATCTCGGGGAACTGGGTCTCTGCTCATCCTTATGCAACTGAATCCTCGACATCCTCATCAGCAGACCACAATCGGTACGAATTGGCAACACAAATATTCACCTTGATAACCATCAGCACTGGGGCACCTCAGAGCTATGTGCTCAATCGCCTGCTCTACTCACTAAACCCACCACTGTGTAGCCAGATAGTATCATTAAATTCACAGATAATACTACCATTGTTAGACAGATAACAGGTCATGGTGAGATAGAGTCTAGGGGAGAGATTGAAAATCTGATTGAATGGCGCTAGCACAATCATCTTGTTCTCAACATCAGCAAGATCAAGGAGTTGATTGTTGACATTAGAAGGGGAAAGCCAAGGATCCATCTTCATATGAAGAATGAATCATTGCCTGCCAGACTGAAGAAGGGTCTAACCCAAACCATCACCTATTTATTTTCTCCAGAGATGCTGCCTGACCCGCTGAGTTACCCCAGGATTTTGTGTCTATCTATCTTCATCAACAGGTTGTCAGTGGAGAGTCAACAACTTAAAAGTCCCTGAGCATGAACATCCCTGAAGATCTGTCCTGGACCCAGCACGCTGATGCAATCATAAGGAAAGCCCATCATTGCATTTAGAAGATTGAGTATGTCGATGAATACTCTCTTGAATTTCTTCAGGTGCAAGGTAGAGTATATTGGTTAGATCGTGGCCTGGTTCGGCAACTTAATCGCCCAGGAATAAAGGAGCTGACAAAGAGTGTTGGATACTGTCCGGTGGGTCCATGATGGGTACTAACCTCCGCACCATTGAAGGGATCTATAGGAGGCACTGCCTCAAAAAAGCAGCCAATATCATCAAAGACCCACGCCACCCTGTTCACTCCTACAATCGGGAAGAAGGTATAGGAGTTCTAAATCCGTAACCACCCGGTTCAAGAATACCTTCTTCCCCACAACTATCAAACTCTTGAACACTACACAATACCAACTTTAACTGTGAACTATGGACTGTCTTTGGTTGCAAAGAATTTCATTACTCTGTTGTCGGTACTTCTGACAATTAAACACGCTTGTCTTAACTCTTGACAGAGTCTTGACAAACATACATGTTTGTATGCAGAATGATAACATATTTATTTGGTACTTTCCCAGTTTCCTTTACACACACAATGAGAGACTAGGCGTTTTACTAAGATACAAACAAGAAGCCATTATTTAGTACTTTGCAGACCACGTTCACTGACCATGATAAAGAGAGCACGAGATTCAACCCAAACTGAGATGCGCTAACTTGTATCAGATTACAGCTATCTATCTCAAAATGGTACCATAGTCAAGGTAATGGGTAGAAGAGATACAACAGCAACAACATGCCTTTTTACAGTGTCCTCTACAAAGTAAAGCATTCTAATGTGCATCACTGAAGTGCCATCTAACAAAAAGAGAAAGAGGGACTAAAGAGAATTTTGGATAGATGGTCACAAAGTTGGTCAAAGAGATAGGCTCAAGGAATCAAAGGCGCTAACGTGAGCAAAGGTATGGAATGTTTAGGACAGGACAGAGTTAGGGCGTTGCCTGTTAAAGACGTAGGTGCCAGTGATGCGCAAAGGAAATTAGAGATGTTTGAGAGGACGGAATTGCAGAGATCTTAATGGCTGTAGAACTGGAGAAAGTTACAATGTCCACGTAACTCAAGCACATCATCCACATAGTTTTGATCTTTGGCTATGAATGCGAGCCTGTCATTAAACTGGAAAGGGTGCAAAAAAGATTTATTTGGATGGTACGAGTCCAGGGAGTTTGAGTTCTAAGGAGTCTGGATAGGCTGGGTCATTTTTTGCTCCAGAGCATCGGAGGCTGAGGAATAACTTTACAGAGACATTTAAAATCATGAGTGGCATGAGCAGGTGAAAAGCCACAGTCTTTGCCCAGTCTTTGCCCCAGGGTAAGGGAATTTGAAATTAGAGGGCATAGGTTTAAGATGATAGGGGAAACATTTAAGTGACCAGAGAAGCAACGTCTGCCACACAGAGATTAGGAAGAACTACATAGAAGAAGCTATCACAGGACAAGCTAAAGGCAAGTATAAATCATCATCATTGGTCCAAAAACGCTCACCAAATCCACCCAAAACTTCATCCTCAATATTGATGGTCTCCCAGTATCCACCTCCCCTCACATCCGGAATCTTGGAATCATCTTTGATCAAACCCTCTCCTTCGACAAACACATCAAACACATCACAAAGACAGCCTTCTTCCACCTCAAAAACATTGCCCGCCTCCGTCCATCCCTCTCCTTCACAGCTGCAGAAACCCTCATCCACGCCTTCATCACCTCCCGTCTGGACTACTGCAACAGCCTCCTCTATGGCTCACCCTCAAAAATCATCAGTAAACTTCAATACATTCAAAACTCCGCTGCCCGTCTACTCACCCACTCCCCGACCCGTGACCATATCACCCCCGTCCTTTACAAACTCCACTGGCTCCCCATCCCCCAGAGAATCCAATACAAAATCCTCCTCATGACCTACAAAGCCCTCCATAACCTGGCCCCATCCTACCTGACTGACCTCCTCCACAGGCACACTCCCACCTGCACCCTCCGCTCTGCTGCTGCCAATCTCCTGTCCCCCCCCCCCCCCCCCATCCGGACCAAACTCAGATCCTGGGGGGACAGGGCTTTCTCCATCGCTGCTCCCACCCTATGGAACTCACTACCCCAAACCGTCAGAGACTCCTCCTCACTCACCACATTCAAAACATCACTGAAGTCTCACCTCTTCAGCACTGCCTTCAACCACTGAAGGTCACCTCATCTTCTGTCTCCTTTCTCTGTTCGTTTACTTATTTATCTATTTATTCACTTCTCTATGTTCTAGAAATCCCTGTAAAGCGTCTTTGAGTGTTTGAAAAGCGCTATATAAATGTAATGCATTATTATTATTATTATTATAAATATGACATTTGACAGACATTTTCATTGGAAAGGTATGGAGAGATATGGACCAGGAACAATCAAGTGGGATTAGTTGGTTGGCTTGACCAAGCAAGGCAGAAGAGCCTATTTCCGTGCTGTGCAGCTGCATGACTAAGTACCCTTCCACTAATCACATTTATCAATATTGGGCGCAGCCTCCTATTCCTTGGCAATTTGCACTCATCCAGTTATTCTTGTTTAGGAATATGTGTAGGAAAATAACTGCAGATGCTGGTACAAATCAAAGGTATCACAAAATGCTGGAGTGACTCAGCGGGTCAGGCAGCATCTCAGGAGAGAAGGAATGGGTGACGTGTCGGATCGAGACCCGCCAGACTGATGTCAGGGGAGGGGGTGGGACAAAGATAGGATACAGTGGGAGACAGGAAGACAGTGGGAGAACTGGAAAGGGGAGGGGAAAGAGAGGGACAGAGGAACTATCTGAAGTTAGAGAAATCAATGTTCATACCGCTGGGGTGTAAGCTGCCCAAGCGAAATATGAGATGCTGTTCCTCCAATTTGCGGTGGGCCTCACTATGGCAATGGGGGAGGCCCCTGACAGAAAGGTCAGACTGGGAGTAGGAGGGGGAGTTGAAGTACTGAGTCACTGGGAGATCAGGTTGGTTAAGGCAGACTGATCGAAGGTGTTGAGCAAAACGATCGCCGAGCCTGCGTTTGGTCTCGCCGATGTAGAGAAGTTGACATCTGGAACAGCGTATACAATAGATGAGGTTGGAGGAGGTGCAGGTGAACCTCTGCCTCACTTGGAAAGACTGTTATTCTTGTTAGTGTCTGCCTCTCTTACCCTCGCAGGCAATGCATTTCAGATTGCAATCACCCGTGGGTGAAACAAATCCTTATATATCCTCTCAACTTTTTACTCCTGAACTTAGGGCTTTGCCCTCTGGTTCAAAACACTTCTGCTTTGGGTAAAGTTTACTAATGTCCTCACTATTCACCCACTCATAATTTTGCACATCTGTCAGCCTCCTCCATTCAATGGAAAACAAATTTAGATATTCAGCCTCTCCTCATGATTGAGACACTCTATCCCAAGCAACATCCTTGTGAATCTCTTCTGCACCTCCACGTTCTCCCTCAATCACGTTCTTTCTGTGGCAACCAAAACTGCAAAGAACATTCCAGATATGACCTCAATGTTTTATAAAACTTACCATAACTTCCCTGCTTTTATATTTCAAAGACTAGCATCGTTTCTAAACCACTTTCTGCCTGTGCTGCCACCTTCAGGATTCTCTCGACATACACCAAAGTCCTTCTGTTTCTCAGTAAACGGGCTCCCGGGTTTACAGATTACCTGACTTACAGAAATCAGACTTTCAACAAAATATCCCATACATTTTTAAAGCTTTTTTCTAGATAGAGATAATAATAATGATGATGAGTTACATGTGTTCATTAGTAACTGGCCACAGCATATAATCCATTGTTTTTAATTATGGGTAGTATTAGGGTGAATGATTGATAAAGTGAAAGAATTATAGCAACTGTACATAGAGCAATACAACAAGGAGTAGCTATAGAAAACAGATATTTCTGTCTTATGGTGAAATCAGCTGTTGGACAGTTATTGGGAACTGAACCCTTGCATAACCCAGGGACTGTCTGTACTGCCTTGGTACCACTATTCATTTACCCTTATTTGACCTCCCAAAATACATCAGTTAACATTTTTTTTAAATCAAATTCCATCTGCCCATGGTCAGGCCATATTACCAGCTGATCAATGTCTTTCTGTGGCCTGTGACTATCCCTCTCAATAGCCACAACACTATTTATTGTGTATCTGCAAACTTATCAGCATATTTCCTACATTAATATCAGAGTTGTTAATATATATATAACAGCATGGATCCCAGTACCAATTGGTAGTATAACACTGATCACAAACTTCCAATTTAAAAAAAAAAACACTATTATTCTGTCTCCTATCACCAAATCAATTTTGGATCCAATTTAAAAAACAAGGAACTCCAGGTGCTAATTAATACACAATGGACACAATGTGCTGGAATAACTCAGCAGGCAGGCAGCATCTCTGGAGAACATGGATTGGTGACGTTTCGGGCTGAGACCTATCCATGTTCTGCAGAGATACTGCCTGACCTGCTGAGTTACCACAGCACTGTGTCCTTTTGGATCCAATTTCCCTTGGATTTCATGGGCACTAACCCTTTGGATCAGACTCATGCAGGTCCTTGTCAAATACCGTACTAAAGGTTATGTAAACTACCCTCATCTACATATTTTGTTACCTCTACGAAAAGCTCAAATCAAATTAGTCAGACAGAATCTCCAACCAACAAAGCCCTACTTACGATCCCTAATCGTGTAGTTTAATCCTGTTTGTCAGAACTTGTTCCAGTAATTTATTTCCCACAGATGCAAGACTTACTGGCTTATAATTACGTGGGTTATCCCTGCTACCCTTCTTGAATAATGTAACTCCATTTGCTATACTGCATTGTTTTGGTGCCTAACCAGGATCAATGATTATTTTAAAGTCTGTCAGAGCCCTTGCTATCTTCACCTTTCCCTCCCATGGTAACCAGGGATATTTTCATCAGATCAAAAGTTCATAAGTTCTACGAGCAGAATTAGGCCGTTCGACCCATCAAGTCTACTTCACTATTCAATCGGCTCATTCATCTATCTTTCCTTCTCAACCCCATTCTCTTGCCTTCTCCCCATAACTCCTGACACCCGTACTATTGTTCTATATGATCTCCGCTTTATAAAATGTTTTCATTTATTGTTCCTCAAAGTAGCTGACTTTTGGTTTACAGATAAAGAAAAGGATACCAGGGTAAAGTTTTCAAAATGTAACCACCTGCTCTGAGGCAAAACACCAGGATTGCTGCCTAGCACCCAATAATAAAGGACTGGAATGAAGGCAATCTTGTTAACATCCAGGTGATCTCATGGCAGTAACTTTCATGAAATTACTCATGCATAAACCTCAGAAACACACATTTTGTGGACCAATTTTTAAACAACAATCCAGCAATTTCAGTCTCACCATTACTGGTAATTCTATTTTTAAATAATTGAACGTATTTTATAGCACTCCGTGGTGGGAGTCAAAAACATGTTTCTTGATCATTAGAACAGGCGTTTGTCAGCCCTGTAATAAAACCAAAATGCATTGCTCCTTCATTTAGAAAATAGAACATAGATCAGCACAGCACAGGAACAGGCCTTTCGGCCCACAATGTCTGTGCCAAACTTGATGCCAAGGTGAACCAATCTGATCTGCTTGAACATGGTCCATATCCCTCCATTCCCTGCACATCCTATCTCGAAGCCTCAGGTCCTGGGGATTGATTCACTTTTACGTCAGCTAAAATATCTAATACCTCCTTTTTAATGATTATATGCTCCAGCGTATCACCATCTTCCTCCCCCAAATCTCTACCTTTAACATCTTTCTCCAAAGTAAATGCAGAAGTGAAATATTCATTTAAAACCTCACCAACCTCCTGTGGCGTCACACACTAGTTGTCCCTCAAAGCCGTAACAGGCCTCACTCTTTCCCTGATTACCCCCTTGCTCTTAATATACTTTAAAATGACATGTCACCTTGGTTATATTTAAGGCTATAAGTTCTGGACTCCCCCAAAAGTGAACCCATCTTCTTTTTGGCAATCCTATCAAATTTTTGCATATTTTAACCATACCTATCAAGTCCACCATTCAGTTTTTGCAAGCTTCTGCAAATCTTTCAGTCCCATATCATTTATGGCTCCTCGCTGGTTGCATCTACATTTTTTTATTATAATATGTAAATCAGTGCTGTGCAAAGTATTCATTTACCATCCATGCTTGTTTACAGAGGCTGCCATTGTAATACAATGCAATAGAGGTTTGCAGTTTCAGTTAATTGCAGAGTTATGGATTCAGCCCACTCCACCAAACAAACCAGCCTCTCCCTCCACCCCAAGGACGCCAACACTTCACAAAGCCTCTGAAAAGCAGTAATCAAGGATCACCTACACCCGGTCATTCACTCTTCTCCTCTCCCCCGTCAGGTAGAAGATACAAAAAATTGAAAGCACATATCACCAGATTCAAAAACAACTTCTTCCTCACTATAACCAAACTACTGAACGGATCTCTCATAAACTAAGGATTTATTCCCAATCTTCCAATCCACCTCATTGTGGCCCTATCACATTTTTATTTGCATTTTCTCTGGAGCTGAAACACTATATTCTGCATTCTGGGGGGTTTTCTTGCACCATCTGTTGTGCTTGTGCATAGCTTGATTATGTATGATTTGACTAGATAGCACACAGAACAAAGTTTTTCACTGTATCTTGGTACACGTGACAGTAATAAACAATCACCAACTAGCATTGCAGGTTCTTACCTAAATGTGGAAAGAGATCCTGATGCAATAATTGCTTCTCAGCACACAGCTTTTCTAGTCTCTGGAGCCTGTTTACACAGGTCGAGTGCTGCCTACAGACTGGCGTGGAGTTTGAAGCCTTGAGGACCACCATGTTGGGCCGGGAAGAGTCCACTGCCTTGGCCGCAGGCGTGGGTGGGACAGCAGCAGGCTGCGGGAGGGGGGGCGTCCTTGTTTGCTGAGGAGGGGAGGCGGTCCGGTGGGGCCTCCTGTTTGGCGAGGGAGAGGCAGGCGTCGCTGCAGCTGTACAGTGGGCCGCTGCTGGCGGCAGTCCGGGGCTGGGGGGCGGCGGGGGTTTGCATAGCAGGCCCTGTGACAGTATGGTAGGTCTTGGGGGGCTGGAGAGAGGGGGAGTGCCGGGGTAGAGCGGCCGAGGCGGTGCAGGGCGGGGGATAAAGTGCTCTGATTGTAGTCTCAAAATCTCGGGCTCGCGAAGCAGCCGCTGTTGCAGCTGCTGTTGTAGCTGCTGCCGGTTCTGAGCAAGTTTGGTCTGAAACTTCCGTTTGACCGTCCCTTTCCTCAGTGCGCAATCGTCGTCATCGGGGAAAGCAAAGGGGTCATCCAGCTTGCGCTCCAGGCACTGGAGGGGCAGCCTCGGCATCTGCAGGGTTCGCGTGGGTCCATCCAAACCATTTGCCGTCTTCAGGGCCAGCGAGGGCACTGCCAGGCTGACTGCCATGGCAACATCGGGGTGCAGTCTGGGGCGCACCTCGTCTAGCTGCTCATTCTTTTTCTTCCGTTCCTTTTTGGGCACCAAACCAAGGACTTGCAGGTGGCTGTTGCAGTATCTGTCGGAGAAGAATGAAAGTATTAGCACTGTAAGGAAAGTGTTGCTATAGTGCCAAGTACCACACCTTGTGCAATTCAGGTTCCATGTTCCTCCAAACCCTGGAACCAGAACCAGGATATGGCCGATTATAAATGCATTCAGCGCTGAATTGTTTTCATTTGAATAATGATTCTGGAATCTGAAACAACAACAGACATTGCTGGAATAACTCAGCCAGTTAAGCATTATCAGTGAAGAGAAGAGTTGTTTATTGGGCCAGGGACCTTTGCACAGAGCTGCCCAGTTCACCCAAAACGTTAATCAGTTTATCTTTCCACTGAAGCATCTTAACTTGAGGAGTTCTTCCAGCAATTTTTGGTTTTGTTTTAAATTTCTATTCCTTTTTGCCACACTATATATAATTTTTCCTTAAGTATATCTATACTATTCACCTTAATTACTAATTGCATTAACAAAGTTCACCTAACAATACTTTGAACAATGAAACAGGTCCCAATTTCTATTTTGGAATTATTGGCTATTAGCTTAAGCAACTAGTTTTGATTCTTCTTGTGTGAAGGCATTTTATCCCGATCTGCTCCATCAAATCCTTACATAACTATCAAACTATAATTAGTAATTCTCAAACATTTTTGTGGGGAAGAGGTTGCAGCTAGTGTATGTGTATATTCTATTCGCAATGTTGACTTTCTAGCAGTTATGCACAATGAAAGATAAAGATAAAACAATTATTTCATATTAACATTACTCTCCTGTTGCCCGTTGAGATAAGACAAGGGCATCTCTTGGAGTGTTGCCCATTTATATATCACAGTCTCCTATTCACAAAATATACGTAAACACTATACTGGGGAGAAATATTTTCTACTGCAAGGCAGTTATAGTAGTACTGGAAAGTTGAGATGGTGGATTAAGACATCGTATAATGCATCGTGTAAACTGAAAGCAAAGGCTTTAGAAAAATAACAATGAGACACCAGAAAGAAATACTACCACATAATAGTTTCTGCATTCTCATTTTACTGTTGCAGAGGTCAGTGAGATGGAGTGTCGGGGAGAAAGAGTGGTAAAAACCATCAGACGCAATGTCAAATCTAAGCTGCACAAACTCATTATAAAATACAGGGCAACATTGAAAGTTAACATTTTTAGAATGATATTCTAATAACTTCAAGAATTTATTCAGTAAGCGGTATTCAGTAAGTACCTCGTGCTGGTGAGGCCAGGAACAGAGAGATAGAGGGTATGAATTTATGGCTGAGGGGCTGGTGCAGAGAGCAGGGATTTAGATTTCTGGACCACTGGGATCTCTTCTGGGCTAGGGGTGACTTGTACAAAAGGGACGGGTTACATCTTAACAGCAGGGGGACAAACATTCTGGCAGGCAGGTTTGCTAGTGCGACACCTGTGGCTTTAAACTAAGTAGTGGGGGGGAGGGGTTAACAAATTGGGAATATGAAGATGAGGTTAAAGGGAATACAGGAGATATTGCAGAAGACTCTCGGAAGAATGGGAGCAGAAGTTCTAGAGGGGAAAAGAGATTAAGGGCAGGGCCATTTGTGACGAATGTGAGAGGGGAGGTAAATACAGAAGTTAAAGTGTTGTACTTAAATGCGCGTAGTATAAAAAATAAAGTGGATGGGCTTGAGGCTCAGTTAATCATGGGCAAGTATGATGTTGTAGGGATCACTGAGACATGGCTACAAGAGGACCAGGGCTGGGAACTGAATATTCAGGGGTACACAACGTATAGAAAAGACAGACAGGTGGGCAGAGGGGGTGGGGTTGCTCTGCTGGTAAGGAATGATATTCATTCCCTTGCAAGGGGTGACATAGAATCAGGAGATGTTGAATCAGTATGGATAGAAATGAGGAATTGTAAGGGTAAAAAGACCCTAATGGGAGTTATCTATAGGCCCCCAAACAGTAGCCTCGACATAGGGTGCAAGTTGAATCAGGAGATAAAATTGGCGTGTCACAAATGTAATGCTACGGTGGTTATGGGAGATTTCAACATGCAGGTAGACTGGGAAAATCAGGTTGGAAATGGACCCCAGGAAAGAGAGTTTGTAGAGTGCCTTCGAGATGGATTTTTAGAACAGCTTGTACTGAAGCCTACCAGGGAGAAGGCAATTCTGGATTTAGTGTTGTGTAATGATCCTGATCTGATAAGGGGACTAGAGGTAAAAGAGCCATTAGGAGGCAGTGATCACAACATGATAAGTTTTACTTTGCAAATGGAAAGGCAGAAGGGAAAATCGGAAGTGTCAGTATTACAGTATAGCAAAGGGGATTACAGAGGCATGAGGCATGAGCTGGCCAAAATTGACTGGAAGGAAGCCCTAGCAGGGAAGACGGTAGAACAGCAATGGCAGGTATTCCTGGGAATAATGCAGAGGTTGCAGGATCAATTTATCCCAAAGAGGCGGAAAGACTCTAAGGGGAGTAAGAGACACCTGTGGCTGACAAGGGAAGTCAAGGACAGCATAAAAATTAAGGAGAGGAAGTATAACATAGCAAAGAAGAGTGGGAAGACAGAGGATTGGGACTCTTTTAAAGAGCAACAAAAGTTAACTAAAAAGGCAATACGGGGAGAAAAGATGAGGTACGAGGGTAAACTAGCCAATAATATAAAGGAGGATAGCAAAAGTTTTTTTAGGTACGTGAAGAGGAAAAAAATAGTCAAGGCAAATGTGGGTCCCTTGAAGACAGAAGCAGGGAAATTTATTATGGGGAACAAAGAAATGGGAGACGAGTTAAACCGTTACTTTGGATCTGTCTTTACTGAGGAAGATACACACAATCTCCCAAATGTTCTAGGGGCCGGAGAACCTAGGGTGATGAGGAATTGAAGGAAATACACATTAGGCAGGAAATGGTTTTGGGTAGACTGATGGGACTGAAGGCTGATAAATCCCCAGGGCCTGATGGTCTGCATCCCAGGGTACTTAAGGAGGTGGCTCTAGAAATAGTGGAAGCATTGGAGATTATTTTTCAATGTTCTATAGATTCAGGATCCGTTCCTGTGGATTGGAGGATAGCAAATGTTATCCCACTTTTTAAGATAGGAGGGAGAGAGAAAACGGGTAATTATAGACCAGTTAGTCTGACATCAGTGGTGGGGAAGATGCTGGAGTCAATTATAAAAGACGAAATTGCTGAGCATTTGGATAGCAGTAACAGGATCATTCCGAGTCAGCATGGATTTACGAAGGGGAAATCATGCTTGACAAATCTACTGGAATTTTTTGAGGATGTAACTAGGAAAATTGGCAGGGGAGAGTCGGTGGATGTGGTGTACCTCGACTTTCAGAAAGCCTTCGACAAGGTCCCACATAGGAGATTAGTGGGCAAAATTAGAGCACATGGTATTGGGGGTAGGGTACTGACATGGATAGAAAATTGGTTGACAGACAGAAAGCAAAGAGTGGGGATAAATGGGTCCCTTTCGGAATGGCAGGCAGTGACCAGTGGAGTACCGCAAGGTTCTGTGCTGGGACCCCAGCTATTTACGATATACATTAGTGACTTAGATGAAGGGATTAAAAGTACCATTAGCAAATTTGCAGATGATACTAAGCTGGGGGGTAGTGTGAATTGTGTGGAAGATGCAATAAGGCTGCAGGGTGACTTGGACAGGTTGTGTGAGTGGGCGGATACATGGCAGATGCAGTTTAATGTAGATAAGTGTGAGGTTATTCACTTTGGAAGTAAGAATAGAAAGGCAGATTATTATCTGAATGGTGTCAAGTTAGGAAGAGGGGATGTTCAACGAGATCTGGGTGTCCTAGTGCATCAGTCACTGAAAGGAAGCATGCAGGTACAGCAGGCAGTGAAGAAAGCCAATGGAATGTTGGCCTTTGTAACAAGAGGAGTTGAGTATAGGAGCAAAGAGGTCCTTCTACAGTTGTACCGGGCCCTGGTGATACCGCACCTGGAGTACTGTGTGCAGTTTTGGTCTCCAAATTTGAGGAAGGATATTCTTGCTATTGAGGGCGTGCAGCGTAGGTTCACTAGGTTAATTCCCGGAATGGCGGGACTGTCGTATGTTGAAAGGCTGGAGCAATTAGGCTTGTATACACTGGAATTTAGAAGGATGAGGGGGGATCTTATTGAAACATATAAGATAATTAGGGGATTGGACACATTAGAGGCAGGAAACATGTTCCCAATGTTGGGGGAGTCTAGAACAAGGGGCCACAGTTTAAGAATAAGGGGTAGGCCATTTAGAACGGAGATGAGGAAGAACTTTTTCAGTCAGAGAGTGGTGAAGGTGTGGAATTCTCTGCCTCAGAAGGCAGTGGAGGCCAGTTCGTTGGATGCTTTCAAGAGAGAGCTGGATAGAGCTCTTAAGGATAGCGGAGTGAGGAGGTATGGGGAGAAGGCAGGAACGGGGTACTGATTGAGAGTGATCAGCCATGATCGCATTGAATGGCGGTGCTGGCTCGAAGGGCTGAATGGCCTACTCCTGCACCTATTGTCTATTGTCTATTGACTGATAAAAGAAAAATTAGAACAAAAATTGTGACTCCCAGTGAAATGTCGCAGAAATAAATGAGTGAAGCAGATAGATTGGCATAGCCAACTGATAGATTTCAAAATTAAATTGGCTTATCTATGGGGCAAAGACTAGGTCATGCTAGCAGGCAATGGGTCAGAAATACTGCAGTGAAGAGCAAGCACAATGGTATATACAAAAACAAGGATCTGCAGATGCTAGTTTTCACAAAAGGACACAAAGTGCTGGTGTAACTCAGTGGGTCAGACAGCATCTCTGAATAACATGGATAGGTGGCATTTCAGGTGCGACCCTCTGGTCAAAGTTTACACTCAGCTATGATTAACTGAGATTGTTTTAATCCAACAAATAAAGACATCTCTGTGGTGCATAACTGATAAAAAAAGCTTTTGAATGTTTGCAATCTGTCTGTGGTACTCACTACAGGATAGAATTGATGATAAGGTTCACCACTAGGCAATGGCTTCTTTGAGAAATCTGTGTTTTTATTTTAAAGTTAATATTCGTTTACTAAAAATTATAAGATTTAATATCACATTCATCTTCAAGTGCTGTGTTTGACATCACATTTACTCATATCAAGTTATCAGAAAAAAACGCACTAGATTTGCAAATGATTAATCTCATTCCCATTTTAACTAGAACCAAAGTACATTTCATTTTATGAAGACGCCAAGCTCAATTCAAAGACAAGCTTCCCAGCAACTATTTATTCCTTCTTCAATTCTGCTATGGAGTAAGGGACACTCTTGGTTGCCAGACGACTGTGGCAATAAGTTACATGAACTCCTCACCAAATCTGAAAGGAAAGAGGACCCTGCCTACTCACCCACCCACCTGATCTCAGTCATATTGTTAAAAAGCAAATGAAAAATCTGCAGGTGCTGGAAATACAAGATATCAGCTAGATGTCAGTCAGGGATTGTTGCTGACTAGCTCATTCCAGACTGCAGGAGTACATGCCGAGGGACACACTGAGGCTTGGTGCACCCAACATAAAAGCTATGGGGAGGAACAGCCTAATGTCCTTCCATCGCTGGACATTGAGTGGCCATATTCCTCCATCAAGGGAATCAATATCATTCCAAGTGACCTCATAAGTGGCAAGTGTTTTCTTTAAAGGTAGGTGCGAACACTCCTGAGTCGCAAGCGTTTTTTCTTTAAAGATAGGCGCAAACATTACAGAGTATGATGACACTATTGAAAGTATCGACACTGAGAAACCATGATGAGTTTTTGCACAATTTTGTGTTTTGTATATATTTGCAATTCTGAATTCAATTTATTTATGAAATTAAAAATATCTTAAATTTAACAAAGGTTGTTCGACCTACATTACCCGTTTCTCCTTCTACGGATGCTCTCTAACCTGCTGAGTGTTTCCTACATTTTCTGTGCTATTTATTATTGTTCCCTGGCAATGTGCCTCAGAACAAATCTAATAACTGTGTCACAGTGGAACAATTTCCAGCAGTATTGGCAGAGACCTGTGTGGGTTCTCTGTTGGAGAAAATTGTTAATTGCTTCGGCAGAGGTCTCTAAGCAAAGCAGGTCATCATGGTCCAAGGAATAATTGTTGGCCTGTGCTAAGTTGATCTGCACCAGCACAGTAGGTAAGAGGAACACAAAACATATTTCATCAAGGCAGAGTTCCTGAACATCTCTTGTGGAATTCAACAGCAGCACTAATTACAATCCTGGGAATACGAGCGGTGAGAAACATATGCTACTTTTTAAAAATCTTTTATCATCTTCTCCAGAGATCTACCTTTATTTGATGTTGAACAGCCCACTTGCCTTGGAATAGCAACAATCCTCTCTTTTTCTTGTTGATTTTTTTTTTTACATGGATGCATGCCATTTACTTATTGTGGCAACATTACCAATGTTTCATTCCCAAAGTCCAGGTGTTGCAAGATGATAAAAGATTGGAAAAGTAGTATTGTTTTTACCTGAGAGAAACTCCACAAGTTTGTAGGTTAGTGAACTTTAAAACAAAGTAATTAATTCTGCTCAGCAATTTAAATAAAGCATTTTATTGCATCGATTTCGTATGGTCTGAGAAATTAGAAGTAATTCATACTTAACTTATGGGAAGTATTGGATTTAGCATGAAGACAATGATAAGTTATATTCTATATTACTCTCTATTGACTTGAGTGAACAGTAAAAATGTGAAATATAAAACCAGGGTTGGGTATGACCACATCAGTCTACCAAAGAGCAGATTGGTTACAATTCCATTGTACCCAATTAGGAATGGATGACTTGCCTTCGATCTTCAGATTTTGGGATAGGGTTTGTACACCGCTGACTGTTGTACTTGGCCACAAATTCACATTGCTTGAAAGGAGCGGTTCTGTCCTCCAAAACGTGGCGGATGCAGAATGCGTAGCCGTTGAGCCGGCGCTGCTTGCAGAGCTTGGGACTGTAGGAGCACAATGGCTTGTTATCGACCTCTGAGAAGTGTATGTGTTTGCCTTCATACATCACGTGATTCTTCTCCTTGTGAACATTAGCTACAGAGAAAAAGGCAGAGCGTCAGATACAAATTGGAGGGGGAAATAACACCTTTGACCAGCATGGGCTGGAATGGAATTGATGTATTCCAGTCCCTGCCTTGATTTATTCTCTCGAGACAGATTGTCAGATATCTAATTGATCTCTATGAATCTCCATTTGTGGCCGGCCTTTCATGTCTTTGGTTGCAGACCATTAAACAGGTTAATTAACCAATGGGGCTTGGGGGAGGAGATGTGGAAAGCCCAGTAGTCCTCACCATGAGTCAATAGGGATAGGGAGCCTGTTCATCTGCTCCTCATTGGTTTATGGCTATAATAACTCAGTTGGCAGTATACTTGCATCGGAGTTGGAAGATTGCAGGTTGAAGTTCCATTTCAAAACACAAAAATCAAGGCTGGGACTCTTGCAGTACGGAGGGAATAGAGCGTGTGGGGTCATCAGTTGACATGTTAAACCTGATTGCTCACCTGGATATAACAGTTCCCATGTCTTAACTTTGAAGAGCAGCAGAACTTTCCCAATTGCCCTGACTAATACTGAACGTTTAATCAGTACTCAAAGCAGTTATCACTCCTTATGGGATCTTACTCCTCACTAATTAACTGCTAAATTCATGTATCAGAACTGTAATTGCACATTATTAGCACTTAGGTTGGGATTAACTGAGGTCATGACATGAGAAAAATGCAAATCTTCTCCCAAACCCAGGCATACTGCCCTGGATAGACATTCTTGCAGAGTATTATTGGCTACCCAGCTGAGTTCAGGAGATAAACCAGGGACCTAGGATTCAGGTTGAGCTAACATTAGGTTTACTAACTGTTTTTGTACCATTGATACATATCTTGATGAAAGGAAGGACGACTAAGGAGGATTCTGTCTGATTATTTAAAAATTTCAAATATCAATACAAGACACATGCGAACGAACAAATTATGCACATTGGCAAATGAATGCCTGCATCCAATATTGTCAGGTCCAGCATTTTACATTTGAACATAGATTAACATTTGGTCCACTTGTCCACTTTAGTATTGATACTTAGCTCTGAAGACCTGCTGGTATGCCGTTTTCACCATCAGCTACATACATTAATAAGTCCTGATTAGTGCTTTCAGTGTAGGGCTATAGGGTGCCCTTGATAGATACTACTAATTTATTAATCCACATAACGTTTCAAAAATAATTCATGGTTCACAACCCAAGGCGAGGTATGTAAAGGCACAATACAACCACACATATAGCATATACAGAAGGATAATGGATTACGGTAATTACAAAGTAGCAGCACCTCGCCAAATGTTTCACAAAAGCTAACAGTTTTGAAACAGAGCAGCTTTCTTCAGTTTCAATGAATGTGAATCACATCAATTTAGTCCAAATCACCAACTGACCATTTCAACATTTGTATCAATTTTAATAGAAAACATTTTGCCCACAGTCAATGTGCTTTAGGAATATATATTTAACAACAGTCATTAAATAAATCATCTCACAAAATAAGGAATAGATTTAAGATGAAAGATTTAAAAGAGACCCAAGGGGCAATTTTTTCCATACATAGGGTAGAACTACATGGAACAAGTTACCGTGGGCCGTGGTAGAGGTGGGTGCAATTGCGACATTTATGAGACACTTGGACAGATATATGGATAGGAAGGCTTGGAGGAATGTGGACCAGGCACAGGGAAGTAAGACTAGCACAGTTAGGAAACATGGTCGACATGGATGAATTAGGCAGCAGGGTCTCACCCTCCTGCCTAATTCATCACGTCCTTTCTTCACTGTGGCGACCAAAACGGCACAGAACATTCCAGATGCAATAGAACTTACCATAACTTCCTTGCTTTCATATTTTAACAAAGCCAAGCATCCCTTCTTTACCAACCGTTCTATCTCTGCTGCCACTTTAAGGGATTCTGGACTTGTACACCAAGGTCCCTCTGTTCCTCCCCGGGTTTTGGATGACCTGTCTTACAAAAAAATGACTTTATGCAAATTTTCCTTTTAAAAGTCATTTGGACAAATACATGGGTCGGAAAGGCTTGGTGGGATACTAGCCAGGCGAAGGCAAGTGGGACCAGCCCAGTTAGGCAATTAAGTAAAAAACATATCATCCAGGCCCTCAAGCTTGTACCACCATTTAATAATATCAAAGTTCATCTTTACTATCTGCACCAGTTTCATGCATTAATCCCATATTGCTTGATTCTCTTAATACCCAAAGTTCTTCATCTTGAATATGTAGGAAAAAAATCTGCAGATGCTGGTTAGAATCGAAGGTAAACACAAAATGCTGGAATAACTCAGCGGGTCAGGCAGCATCTCAGGAGAGAAGGAATGGGTGACGTTTCGGTTCGACACCCTTCTTCAGACTGATGGTCAAGACCCTTCTTCAGACTGAAAGGGTCTCGCCCCGAAACGCCACCCATTCCTTCTCTCCCGAGATCCTGCCTGTCCCGCCGTGTTACTCCAGCATTGTGTGTCTACCTTCTTCATCTTGAACATACACGGTAACTGAGCCTTCAAAGCCCTCTTGGGTAGAGAATTCCAAAAATTCACTATAAAATTTCTTCTCAACTCAGACCTCTAATGTTGTGATTGTGACCCATGGTTATAGATAAATAAAACATCATTGCTGCATCTACCATCAGGTGCTGTAAGACTTTTATACATTTCAGAAGTTCACGTCTCATTCTGTTGAACTCCAACGAGAATTGCCCAAGTCTCCTTAACATTGCCTCACACCAGGAATGAACCGAGTGAACCTTTGATCCACTCCCAAAATTGTGACTGCATCCTTCCTCATGAAGGGAGACCAAATCTGTGCACAATTTCACAGATACCCTCTCATTAAGGCCCCACACATTTGGAGCAAATATATTTACTCTTGTACATAAATCCTCTTGCAATAAAGATCAATGTATCATTTGCCTTCTAAATTAGTTATTGGCTTGTGTACACATAGATCCCTCTGACCATCAACATCTTCAACCATCATTGGAAAATACTGTTTTTTTTAAAATCTCCACCAACGTAAATGATCTCGATTTTTCCCTCTATTCTCACACATTTACTTTGCCCGTCATCATTCTCCTCTCAGCAAGCATTGTATCCTCAGCAAATCTACCAATATTGGACTTGTCTCCTCTTCCAAACATATTAATCATAAAAAACTGGGACTCCAGACCAGTCCCTGCCACATCCTTCCAGTCATAAACTTAACTCAAAAATTATCCGTTTATTACTACTCTGATTTCTGCCAGCTAAATCATGTCTCAATCTATGCTATTCCCAATAACATAGGCTATTTTGTTTAATGACCTTAACTTAACAGCGATTCACTTAACTTTCATCCATTCTAATATAACATTATAATACTCATGATATGGTCTCCTCTATGTTGGAGAAACAAAGCACAGTTTGGAAGATTGCTTTGAGGAACTCTTCAGCTCTATCTGCAAGGGTTACCCTGTGCTTTCAGCTGTTGGTTCATTTTTCTCAACACACTTCAACTCTAACCTCGTGGGCTTTGGCCTCCTACACTACTCTTCCATATCACAGCCCTCAAAACTCAATACTGAAATCAGTAAATGTAGATAGTCAGCCTTTCCTACCTATGGCCACAAAAGCACACAAAAGATAAAGGAAGTTTGTTATGCCTCCAATGACTTAATAACTTCTACAGATGCAACACAGAAAGCAGCCGACTGGTATGCATCTCAGCTTGGTTTAGCAACAACTCTGCTCAAGACAGCAAAATATTGCAGTGATGTAGCCCAGATGTTGTGGATGTAACCCAGTCCTTCACAAAAAACAGCCTTTCCACCCCCTCCCCAAAAAAACCCCAAACCATCTATTCCATCTACATTTCATGCTGCCTCATGAAAGCAGCCAACAAAATCAAGGATCATTTTCATCTTAGTCATTTTCTCTTGCCTGTCGAGCATGTGATAGAAAAGATTGAAAGCTCATACCACCAGATTAAGGAACAACGTCTTCCCCACGTCTTTAGACTACTGAATGAACCTCCCATATTCTAGGGTCTAGCCCCAAACTTCCAACCTACCTCAATGCAGCCCCTGCTCTTTCTTTGTAACTGCCACGATATAATGTTGTAACACTATATTCCGCATTCTGGTGTTTTTCTCTTTGCACTAACTGCTGAACTTGTATATGACTTTATTGTACTCATGTATAATATGACTTGACTGGATTGCATGCAAATAAAGCTATTCACTGTATTTCTGTACAAGTGACAATAATAAACCAAAGCCAATGCCTGCGTATCAGAATGGCCTTTGTTCTGGTGCAAGCTTTTCACATGATTAAAAAGCAAATAATTTATCGCAATCAACTCCTGTTTGTGGGTGATTGCTCATTGCAAATTGGCTGTTTCATTTCCAACAATAAAAAAAAGTCAATATACCTCAGCAGTGAAATCCTAAGATGCGAGTGTCACTTTGTAAATACAATTTATTTCAATTTTTCTTTGTTTTATTTCACAAAATACATTTATGTTACTTTTACAAGGACATTAATTTCTAATTTCTTGAATCGCCCCCACCAGCGACAAGGATTTTTGGTATTAGCCATTGGTAGTTTGTACAATGCTGTCAGAGCTTTATTGGCTGCTTTGTGGTTTAAGTGCGATATGTTTACACTTGTTACACTGAACATTCTGAAATATTTACACAGAACAGTTATTCAAAGAGAGGCAAAATGTAAATTGGAACTTATTGGATTATACTTGAAGTAATGTATTCACAAATTATGTTTGTGAACGCTTCTCAGAAAGCAGCCGAACGAACACTACTGGACAAAAAGGATTTGGGCCTTTAAAAGTTGTTTTCATAAGCAAAGCCAGGAAATATTTTGTTCATAAGCTAGTAATCCAAAATCACAAAAATATCAAAATGCTGGAGTAACTCAGCAGTTCAGGCAACATTTCTGGAGAAAAGAATAGGTGACGTTTCGGGTCAAGAAAGATCTTGACTTGAAACGTCACCGATTCCTTTTCTCCAGAGATGCTGCCTGACCCGCTGAGTTATTCCCTCATTTTTGTCTATCTTCGATGTAAACCAGCATCTGCAATTTCCTCCTATCAATGCATGCTGCTCTTTCTGTATCACAACAGACAC
The DNA here is from genome assembly GCF_053455715.1 of Rhinoraja longicauda. Lineage (NCBI taxonomy): Eukaryota > Metazoa > Chordata > Chondrichthyes > Rajiformes > Arhynchobatidae > Rhinoraja > Rhinoraja longicauda. The sequence continues at coordinate 37,855,051 of NC_135960.1, forward strand.
ATAATAAAGTGGTTCTTAAACATCGGCACTATTACATTTTATGAATGGGCCTATAAAAACATTTAAAGATATCAAACAAAGTTATCAAAGAGCCATTTTTCATTTTTTTAACTGAGATTTAATATATTTGGTAGTAACAAGGTAATGATTTAATTTCAGATATAAATAGTTTGATTGAATTATTCAACAAAAAAAACAAAAAATTGTGTTTATAGTCAGTTTAACTGCACTGTAGTTTGCCACTGTCGACTCGATCATATTCATTACTTTTACACTGGAGGCCAACATACACAGCTTGTTGTCGGGTTGCATCACACCTTGGTTTGGGAAGTTCTTTGGGAACACATAAACTAGACTTCCCACCATTGATACCATTTACATGCTACCTCGGAAAAGCAGCCAACATAATCAAAGACTTGTCCCACCCCAGTCATTCTTCCTTCTCCCTGCGCCAGTCCAGCAAAGGTACAGAAGCTTGAAGGCACGCTCCACCAGACTCAGGAACAGCTTCTTCCCTTCCGTTATCAGGCTTTTGAATGGTCCATTCATAAGCTAGGGTACTGTCCGAATCATCTCTACCCCATTGTTGACATTGGACTTTATCTATGGAACTGGTGAGCTGCAATGCAGAGAACTATATTCTGCACTCTGAATCCTCCACTTTGCTCTATCTATTGTGCTTGAGTGTGACTTGACTATTTCTGTAAGGTACAGCTGATCTGTTTAGACAACATATAAACATTTCACTGTACCTCGGTGCATGTGACAATAAAAAACCTAAATTTCTGATTTTGGTACAAGCCCGATGCTCAATGGTTCATTACTGTCCATGTACTGTGCCGCTCAGTAAATAAGGCTGCTTCAATCTAATCACCTTGATTCAATAGTAAAAGCAACTTGCATACAGCCCTATTACTGGTGCGTTCCAAAGCATACTTTAAATCAATTGATTAGGAAAAACAGCAGGCAATTTGAGTACAAAATCCCAAAAGTTGCAAAGTTATAGCATCATTTTCCCACTCTCGGTTAATGGAAAACCACATCAATGCCCAGATAATCTGGAGCTGGAACTATGCTGTTTGAGGGATAAATATTGTCCCAAGTTTCAGGGGAATGTTACAGCTATCCTATGCAATAGAGTTATATGACATTTAAATAATGACAGTGCCTCAATTTAATGACCTGATTGAAAGACAGCACCTCTGGCAGTGCAGCATTACCTCAGCACTGCGGCAGAAGTGGTACTCTGGATGACATGCTCAAGGGTCTCAGATGGGGTTTGAACACACAATCTGGGAGGGGAGGGCTGCCAATGAGCTCAGCCCGATACCCGAAAAGATTGAATTAAGAGGAATTGACTTTGGCTATGCTCCATAAAACGGAGATTAATATGTTTATGTGTGCAGTAAAGAGTAAGAACAACTCTTTTTGGGGGTTTATATAAAACAACCCAACTCCTCTCTGCACCACAGGTCCTCCCCAGGTTACAAACAGCATGCACATAAGATCGAATATTAGGGAGAAGGGTAGGCTGGATGTGCCAGCTCCTGTGGGCTGCAGACATCTTCTCATGTGTGGGAACTTGGTTCCTGAAAAGGCAGCAAAAATGAGGAGATAAACCAGCCATTTTTATTTCACACCTTGGGAGGAATTTAAATATCACTACCATTAGTGCTCTGCTTTAAATGCACTGACAAAGAAAAAGGACTTGAACTCCAACAGGCCCGTAATGTTGCGCAACCACTCATAGAAGGATAAAAACTACAATTTTAAATTACACTGGTATATTCACAGTTCAGAACAATTTCGCACTATTGCACTTGGTTGAAATCTTAAGTGAAATATATCTCACTAAAATGAGATCATTGTGTTTTTCTGAAATTATTGGTTGGAATGTTAGGAAACAGATCATAAAAAAAGTATTGGAAGGAAAGAAAACTGCAGATGCTGGTTTAAATCGAAGGTAGACACAAAATGCTGGAGTAACTCAGCGGGTCAAGCAGCATCTCAAATTGGCCCCTTTGTAGATAATAGTACTCTGAAAGGTCAAGAGGATCAATGAAACAAAAAGCACAGAGCTTTGGAATTCCCTCTCTCAACTTCTGCACCTTTTCCTTCTGCTTGTAAAATGCTATGTAAATTCCACCGACCAAGCTTCATATTATATTTGTTAATATCTTTCCTGGGGAATTGTGTCAATATTTTTAGATAATGTTCCTGTGAATTCCCTTGGAACATGTTGTTATTTAAGAGGGCTATGTAAATGCAAGTTGTAACTGTTGATTGAAATTTCCACTACCATACAAAGAAAGGAACAATTAGAAGCACCCAAAAATGCCATTAGTTACTTACAATATCAATTCATTATCTCATGGGTAACATTTGAATAAAGAACAAGAAAGTTCTGCCTGGGACGATATTAACAGGAATTTTTCAAATAGGTGGGAGGATATCACAGGTGGCGAGAACCACACACAATCCTCATGAAGCTAACCAGAAGCTGCCTGAAGACATTGCCTCCACAATAGCTTGTACCAACTATCTGTGCTATGAATACACTACCAAAAGATCTAAAATGTAACCACAAGGATCCAGAACTACAAAAAAAAATGCCTTGGGATCTTTTATGCCCACCCAAAATTACAACTTGGGCCTAGATCTCAATAATATTTATTGCAAGCAAAAATATACTCAAACATTTCTAACTTTCTCACAAAATGTCAAAAAGTGCTGGAGTAACTCAGCAGGCCAGGCAGCATCTTGGGAGAACATGGATAGGTGTTATTTTGGGTCAAGACCCATCTTCAGACTGCAAGTAGGGGTGGGCAATAAACTGGCCTGGCCATTGTCATACAGCTTGGAAAAAGGCCCTTCAGCACAACACCCATGCAGACCAACTCACGCCATTTACACTAATCCGCTCTACCTGCATTTGGTCCATATTCCTCAAAACCTGTCCTATTCATGTACCTGTTCAAATGGTTTTTTTAATGTTGTGATAGCACCTGCCTCAACTATCTCCTCCGGCAGCTTGTTCCATATGAAAAGAAACGATACTGTCTGGGCTGCCACGTGACCATCTTGAGGCTAACCATAAGACACACCCAGGTCTGATCACCCTGCGGTGGGCCTGCCTCAACTGAGGGTGTCTTGTGATAAAAGGCCGAAACACCCAGTGACGTTGAGGTACACAACTGAAGATGTGTCGGAATGGTAGCAACATCACCTAGTGGTCACCCCCAAGAACAACACCAGTCAATTGTAGTGCAAACCTTAGGGATAGTAACATCTAGTCCTACTAATCAATCTGACCACACTGTGCAAAAAGAATTGCCCCTCAGATTGCTATTAAATCATTCCCTCCTCACCGTAAACCTATGCTCTCTGGCTCTTGATTCCCCAACTCTGGGTAAAAGACTCTGTGCATTTACCCCATCTAATCCTCTCATGATCTAATGCACCTCTATAAGATCACCCCTCATCCACCTGCGCTCGAAGGACCAAAGTCCTGGCCTGCTCAACCTCTCCCAACAGCTCAGCCCATTGAGTCCTGACAAAAGCCTCGTAAATCTTCTCTGTACCCTTTCTAGCTTAGCCACATCTTTCCTACAATAATGACCAAAACTGAACACAATATTCTAAATGAGGCCTCACCAATGTCCTGTCCTACAGTAACATGATCTCCCAACTTCTATACTCAATACTCTGATGGCAGACAATGTGCCAAAAGCCTTCTTGACTACCTTATCTATCTGTGATACCACTTTCAGGGAACTATGAACCTACACCCCTAGAACCCTCTGCTCTACAACGCTCCCCAGAGCCCTGCCATTCACGATGTAAGGCCTGCCCTGATTAGACTTCCTAAAATTGAATACCTCATACATCTCTGTATTAAACTCCATCAATCATTCCTCAGCACACCTGCCCAATCAATTTTTGACAACCATCCTCTGTGTACAATACCACCCACTTTGGTGCCATCGCCGAACTTACTAAACATGCTTCATACATTCTCATGCAAATCATTGATATAGATGACAAACAGCAATGGGCCCAGCACCGAACCCTGAAGTACATCACTCGTCACAAGCCTCCAGTCTGAAAAGTTATTTTCCACCATCACATTCTGCTTCCTTCCATGAAACCCATTTACTACCCAGTTCTTTTCTTGGATCCCTTGCGATCTAATCTTCCAGAGCACCCTACCACGTGGAACCTTGTGAAATGTCTTGCTGAAATCCAGTTCTGTCCGCATCAACCTTTTTGGTCACATCTTCAAAAAATTAAATTCCATTCATGAGACACGATCTCCCACATACTGGCCTCTAGTTCCCAGTGTTTTCCTTGCAGCCATTCTTAAATAGAGGAACAACATTTGCCACCCTCCAGTCTTCCCCACTTCACCAAATTTAATGACGACTCATGTCAGCCATGGCATCTGCAATTTCCTCTTTAGCTTTCCATGTGCCATCATTCCAAAGAAGGGGGGAAAAAAGTATTAAAACATGCAATGGACAACTGATCATCAACTCAGAAAATGTCTTAGTTGCACAAGTGCATGGTTTATGACTAGCTTCTTAAAAGTTGTCTTGTTATTCCCAACCTGTCCTCAAGCATGCACATGGTTAATTGCCATCAACAGGATGAGTTCCAACAGAAGCAGTTTGGGAATACGAAGTCCTTGAAACATTTCCAAAGATCTCAACACGAGTAGCAGCTAATACACAGGCAGTAATGTAGCAACAGGACGAGGCAAGGTGTACCATTCTATCCATGACATGGCCAGCATTAAAATCAAGAGGCAGTGCCAGATCCTTTCTAAACTGCTCACTAGTCGAAATACATTTTTGTGAAACAGCCATAACATACTGTGGTGCCACATTTTCTTTACAGCACCTGAACTCAAGACACCCAACACCTGAAAGAAGAGTAGCAGCTTCTGGATGGATCCTTCTCAAAAGGATCATTGCTAATTCTTCTAAGTTGAAGAGGATCTCTCTGTATATTTTGCTACACTGCTGTGAAGTGCAGATGAATCGGAAAGGGGAACCTTAAACCTTTGGTGGTAGCGAGACTAGTTTTTGCATGCCTGGCTCACATTGGTTTTCGCAGTGAATCTGATTGGCGACCTCACCAAATATTGTGCAGTATTTGGGTAATTTCACAGAAACAGTAGGGAAATGGATTGTGGATCTGGTATACGCCTGCACATATACCCAATCATCAGATAATCTGCTGCAGCTAAATTCCATCACAACTTGACGTCACAAGATTTCTAACTCTGCCTCAAACTCTTCCATATTACACAGCATGACAGCAAAGCCTGTCGCAGCTTATTAAGCAGGAAGAAAGCTACTGCACAAATAGCTAAGAGCGAAATGCTTTAAATAGAAAACAAGTGTTTTTTCTTAAGCTGCCAATATTTCAGTTAGCATGGTGACATAAAGGATAAAAAGGGGAATAAGCAAGAATGAGTTAAATTATGCAGAGAAAAAGAAAACCCCATGAAGATAAAATGTGACTTTTGCCTGTGTTGGTTCAATGGCATTAAATGCAAGTGGAAAATGACTTCATAGTTCACATAAAAATAAAAACGTCAGGCCTCAAGTCCTACAAAAGTTTGACTAGTGGTCTTCCAACGCTAAACTGGAACAAGCATACTGTAGACGTAGCTAAAATATTCCACAACCAGTTTATCTAATCAAAACTCGGTCTTCGTGTCACATTTAGTTCCCGGTGGTGAGGTTCAATTAATCAATACAATTCAGGCCTTCTAATGCATGGAAGGTTTTTGATTTTTTTGGAGATTTGATGCTTATTGCATCGTGTTCAGTACCATCTGGATCATCTCAGATAATGTGAGTATTGTGTATTTTACAGTGAATGAATTACCTGCACTGTGTATAGAAACCGACAGATTTTCTTCCAAATTGCACACCTTTTAACTTGGCAATGTTTTCGTTATCAATCTGTTAGAGTTCTAGAATGTCTTGCCCATTAGGTCTGAGTATTTTCACCACAGTAGAGGTTCAAGGAGGTATCTTACAATCAATTCAGCATTTGTGATTAATGATGATTTTGCCAGCAGCATTTATCAACCATTTTTTTTGTTGTAAAATAAGCTTCAGGTACATCTCTAACCAATTTAAATAAATATTCAGTTTGACTTCTAAACTATTATCGAGATTTCAGTATCCAACTCTTAGTGAAGCTCACACCATTACTTTCCAATTTTTACTAATCTCCCAATGTCTCAATGATAGTTTTTGAAGTGTGGGAACCAAAACTAAACATTATTTCCAAAGAAGATCAGACCAATTATTGATAAAAGTTATAGGCTCACTTCAGAAATCTGGATATATCGCTTAAAACTCTTCTCTTCTTTTACTTGCTGTCACTTCACACCGAATGGGAACTAGGAATCTGCTCTTCTCAATAAAATGTGCTGGAACATCATAGTAGGCACAGAGAATACAAATGGTTAAAACAGCCAATACATTTAGGCACGTGCAGTTCTCTGGTCCTTGTAGATTTCTGAATATAGACTCCAAATGGAGATGGAATACTGTGTATCACATGAGTAATGTGTTTATGGGCCTATTAAGCTGCTGCAAGTAAGAATTTCATTGTTGTGCTTTTGGTACATATGACAATTAAATGCTAGAGTATTTAATTATATAATACTTGCTTGACACACACATTCCACCCAAATCAATTTGTGCAGCAATGACAACCTAAATTATATTTGTATATTATTATTCTGATTAAAATGAATACCAATGCTGTGAAGGCAAAGAGCTTTTCTGCTTTAGGTCCCATTAGCAATGAGTATCGGACTTTGCTGATGTATGGATTTGTGGTGAAGAAGTCCATGCATTCTCAACTCAACGTAAAAGGCTTTGAACGTCAGCACAATTTAATCTTTACTCCTCATCCTTAGCTATCCTGAACTAATTATGATGTTCCAACATACTATAGAACAGTGGTGTCCAAACGTTTTTCAAAGAGGGCCAGATTTGGTCATGTGAAAATACCCAAGGGCCAATGCCCCCCCCCCCCCCCCACCCGGACCTTTAACTAATGCGCTGCGCTCCCCCACCCCCCCGGACCTTTAACTAATGCGCTCCCCCCCCCCCTGCGTCTGACAATCCGCAGATCGGGCAGCGCTGAACGCCGGGAGATGTAGTCGCCCTCTCCCCTCCCCTACCCTCCCCTCTCCCCCTCCCCCTATCTTCATTCTGTTAGGCAATGCTGGCAGGCCATAAATAATCAATTTTAAGACGGAAGCTGCGGGCCATATAAAATCTGACCTCGGGCCGCGATTGGCCCCCGGGTCGGACTTTGGACATGTCTGCTATAGAGGGACAGTTTAAAGAGTCAGTGTTATGGCATCGGATGAAATTTTAAAGATGGGGTGATTTGGAAGACCAAATCCTATTGTGGACCTGTTTAGTTATTTCACTAAACTATCAACTTTATTGATATCCAAATATTTTAAACAGGATTCAAAGTCTTAGAACAAATAAATGTTCTCTGGATTATTAATCTGTGTTTTTAGCATATTTTCCAGCAGCTACCATAATGAAAGATGAAATCAGATTTTGATTTATGCTCACCACATTAAAACATAAACAGATAGGAAGGAGATGATAATTTTTACACACTCCATCTCTTTTCCTCCCAAACAACCACTGTACTGCCTGCTTCAAAAAATTATAGTGCTCTCAGGAATAGGACATTAATACAATCGATTCAGAGGTAAATCAGTTTCAACACGACGGCCTCCCTCTAATACGTTTTTCAGTTTTGTCTCTCTGTTCACAATCTTGTAGAATTGTGCGCAATTTCTGTATAATATATGTTTTTGCGTGCTATCAGTGTGAGATACTAGTACATGTACCTCACAGTACCTGTGTACATGACAATAAACTCAACTCAGTTTAAATGGTACACTTTAAAGAAGGGAGCAGGTCAAGTGGTTTAGAAGAGGAATACCAGAATGCTGTGCCTGGGCAAAGGACAACACAGCCAGTGGCAGAACACTTTAAACTGGAGATAGAATAGCCAGAAACAGCATTGAACAATCAAAGAAGTTGACAGAGATAGGCAGGAGCATGGCCACAATGGGATTTCGACACAAGGATAAGCATCTGCAAAATTAATTATATTAAACCATTAACATGCCAAAAAACATTAAATAGCATCTTACATAAATGTTTATCATACAAAAATTTAACACTGAACTATATAGGAGATGTAATGGTACAAATAATCAAATATTAATGGATTAAAAGAGTTGAAAACATTTTAGAACTAAAAGCCTTGGCAGCTGAAATTCCAGCAACCAATGGCGGGTTGATTAAAATAAATACGTGGATATGCTGCATCACATAATTCCTCCTCCTTCCACTTACAGCCACCTCAATATCTGACAAACCAGTTTCTTGAAGTGCCCAAAAAAACTATGAAATACTAAACAGTAGATAACGGACAGAGCCAAGTAATCTGGCAACTAACAGCTCACACTGAAGCTCTGAAATCCTACTACATCTCATGATGTAGTACATTGCAAGGTGATATTCAATAAAGCAGTCAACAGGAGATGGCAACTCCAAGAACATCATATCCTCAATGACATTAAAGTGAGGCTGAAACATTCACACTCACATTCAGCGAAGAGTGCAGAGTGGCTGATCCATTTCAGCTGTGTACAAGTAGGTCTACTATAATGTGTATTCTCAACACAACACAAATTGGATATAATGTGATTGCTGAATTGGGGAACATTATTGGTATTATGTGGGCCAAATTGGTTATAACATGACTTTGACCATGAACCAGAGAACCACTTGAGAGTTAATTTGGAGACTGACAAAGAGAGAAAAAGCTGTCTTTGGGAAAAGAAAGTCTGAGGGGGAAAAACTGTTTCCATGTATCCTCCCTGTAGTAATCATACACTATTTTCTCTTAAGAACAGTTTGTCAGTTTCAACGGCAGCCACTGGAATTGACAAGCAAGTGACACGCGCAATGATACTTTATAATGTAACAAAACGCCTTTCGTATTTTTAGCTTGCAATAGCAAAAGTAAACGAATAGCTGTTAAAAACACCTTTATTTTTAAAAACCTTGAAAGAGAAAAATATTGAAATTCCAAGCCTGAAACTTCCCATCCCCAAACCCTATTTCCCCATTGACAGTTATTTTTAGTCATAGAGGCATATTGTGATACAGTATGGAAACAGGCTCTTTGGCCAACATGTCCCAGCTATACTAGCCCCATCTGCCTGCACTTGGTCCATATCCCTTCAAACTTGTCCTATCCATGTATCTGTCCAACTGTTTTTTAAACTTTGGGATAATCCCAGCCTCAATTACCTCCTCTGGCAGTTTGTTCCATACACCCACCACCCTTTGTGTGAAAAAGTTAACCCTCAGATTCCTATTAAATCTTTTCCCCTTCACCTTGAACCTATGTCCTCTGGTCCTCGAATTCCCGTCTCTGGGCAATAGATTCTGGGCATCTACCCGATCTATTCCTCTCAGGATTTTATACACCTCGGTAAGATCACCCTTCATCCTCCTGTGCTCCAAGGAATGAAGACCCATCCTACTCAACATCTCCCTATAGCTCAGACCCTCTAGTCCTGGCAACATCCTCGTAAATCTTCTCTGAACCCTTTCAAGCTTGACAATATCTTTCCTATAACATGGTGCCCAGAACTGAACACAATACTCTAAATGCGGTCTCACCAACGTCTTGTACAACTGCAACATGACCTCCCAATTTCTATGTTCAATCGACCGATGAAGGCCAATGTGCCAAAAGCCTTTTTGACCACCTTACCTACCTGCGACTCGACCTTCAAGGAACCATGCACCTGCACTCCTAGATCCCTCTGCTCTACAACACTACCCAGAGGCCTACCATTCACTGTGTAGGTCCTGCCCTTGTTAGACATCCCAAAATGCAATACCTCACATTTCTCTGTATTAAATTCCATCAACCATTCCTTAGGCCATCTGGCCAATCAAGATCCTGCTGCAATCTTTCACAACCATCTTCACTATCTGCAAAACCACCCACTTTTGTATCATCACCAAACTTGCTCATTTTGCCCTGCATGTTCTCATCCAAATCACTGATATAGATGACAAACAGTAACAGGCCCAGCACCGAACCCTGAGACACACCACTAGTCACAGACCTTCAGTCCGAGTAGCAACCTTCCACCATCATCCTCTGCTTCCTACCATAAAGCCAATTTTCAATCCATTCAGATATCTCTCCTTAGACCACCAGGGGGCGCCGCACGATGGCTGCCTCGCCTACAGTCTGTCTGTACCTTTCAAACTCTTTTTATTTTTGGTGAGTTTTAAAAGTGTGTGTAAATGTTCTTTGTTTTATGTGGGGGGGGGATCAGGGGAAACCTTTTTTCAATCTCTCACCTTGCTGGAGATGCGATTGCTTTCTGAATCACATCTCCGGTCGCTCTGCGGCCTAACATCACAGAGCTGGAGGCCTTGCCTGGGACTGACTTTGAGCCCCCTCGGGGTCGTGGATGTAACATCTGAGCTGGCGATCCCTTGCCTGGGATCGACGCTCCAACGCGGCCTGCGGACTTAACATCAAGTAGCTCACAGTCTCGGGTTGAGACTGATCGGGAGCTCCAAGTTGCACGACGTTTGAGTAGTCCCGACCCGGGGTAGATTGCTGGCGCGGGGAAGCTGCGATCCTCCCCCCCCCCCCCCCCCCCCCGATGTATGAGCTTGATCGCCCCGACGAGCAAGGGCCGCCACCGGCTATGGGAGTCAAGACCGTCCCGTGAACGGATGGTTAGAGGCCTCCGACCGCTGGAGGACAAAGAAGGGAGAGATTGAACTTTTTTTTCGCCTTCCATCACAGTGAGGAATGTGGAGGAGTCACTGTGGTGGATGTTCATGTTAACGTGTATGTGGTGTGTTCTGTTGCTTTTTATTGGTACGACTGTATGGCAAATGAAGTTCCTCGTATGTTGCAAAACATACTTGGCTAATAAACAGGCATGTGAGTGAGGTAAAAAAAAAGAGGAAAAGAGCCGAGCGCTTGCGCGAGGCATACAATTCAACATTTTTTCGAAAATTTACACAAAAAATTACCTGTTTCAAGCCTCTTTTAGTGCATTTCAAAGTAAAAACAGACATTACAAAATAATGTGAATATGTCACTGTGTACTAACAACATTTTGAAGTAAATTCACACATTAATTGATAATCAGCCCAAAAATGTGGTAATTGGCTTTTCTGCTGTGTTTTATATTTTAACCCTGTCTTAATTAATTTAGTTATATAATCTTGCACTTAAATTTAATATTTACTTATTACAGTTCCATCACTGATTTTCTGGCACTCTTGGTTCCAGAGCTTTGCTGGTCTATCCAGCTGGCCAAGGAAGTTGGTTGTGGGGATAGATGTGCTGGGTCCAGCTGGGCTGGAGTTTCAGAGCCCCGGCTGCAGGTTGCAAATTCAACCCACCGGTCGGCTGTGGAAGTCCCGATGAGGTCAAGATTGGCTGCCTTGCCCAGCCTTGGTGCCACATTTTCAGGGAGACTTCCAGGGCGGGGGGGGGGGGGGGGATTTCTCGCGGAACCCCTAGCGACCTCTAGTGGAACCCTAGTGTTCATTACAAGTCTATACGTTTATTTTTATTTATTTCTTTTTTTCGATCAGATTTCTCCGTTTATTTGGCAGTGAAAAATGCGGAAATCATGCAAAAGGCGCGGAAAATGGATTTTTAAAACGCAGAAATCCGCACACGTGGAAAATTCACATGCCTGAATAAAGTATTATTGTGATTGTGGTTGGATCCCATGCGATCTTCCATGGCAGCCTACCAGAGGCTCCATGAGCAGCCTACCAGAGCAGCCTAACATGCGGAGCCTTGTCAAATGTCTTACTGAAATTCATTATAATACAACATCTACAGCTTGCCCTCATCGACCGTTTTGGTCATGTCTTCAAAAAACTCAGATTTGTGATATACGACCTCCCACATACAAAACCATGCTGACTACCCCTAATCAGCCATTGCCCATCCAAATGCCTGTATAACCTATCCCACAGAATACTCTCCTAGTAACTTTCCAACCACAGATGTTAACTCACCACTCCTTGTGTGAAAAAGTTACCCCATACATTCTGATTCTATAGTTCCCAGCATTGTCCCTTCAGCCCTTCTTGAATAGAGGCACAACATTTGCCACCCTCCTGTCTTCCGGCATCTCTCCTGTATTTAAGGACATTATTTATAACGCTATTTCCCATAACATGGGTTTCTTAGAAACACAACTATCACATTATAGCAAAATTACCTATACCAAGACCCTCACCAAGGCCAGTGTTAATCAATGTGATAAACCTCATGTTGAAGCGGCTGAGAGCACAAGATACAGCAAAAGCTATGGGGTCAGATAGCATCCTTGCTGAAGTACTGAAGACTTGCATGCTAGAGCAAGTTGTGCATGTAACCAAGCTGTTGCTGTTATGTGGTTAATGGGCATTAACACTATTTAAGATAATTCTGAGAGATCAATAACCATTAACTATCTCCACAAAATCCTCCAGATTTAAGGGAAGGACAAGTCAGCCAATGTCATGCCTTCGCCCTGGCCAACATCCCCTGGCATTGAGGCCCCCATTACATCAGCTGGCTACCTCAACAGCATGACTTTCATCAGGTTTCTGAAGCAAGTGCTCTCTTCCGAGCTCCATCATGGGAAAGGATTACTAGGCTGAAAGTAAACAATCCCAGGCAATCATTTGAGAAGAACAACAGGGAGTTTCTCCCTAGCATGTCAGCCAATTTTTGTTTGTCACCCAACATAACTGTAAAACATATGATCTGGTCAAAATTACAATGCTGCTGTCTTTGATGTGCGTAGTCTGGTTGAAGCATTTCCCACATTACAACAAAACGTGCTTAATTTATTATACAGCTTTGAGATGTCTTGAAGGGTGACATCCACTGAAAGTAAATCCACAATAGGTTTTAAGCATACAGGACGTGGACACAGAACAGTCAGAAATATTACTTCCATTAATGCACAAATATTCTTTGTCAGTAAAGGCAACTTCCATTTACTATATGTGTATAAATATGATACAAGTGTATTCTGTTTACTTGATGGGAAAATTTTACTTGTGTGTGTTACTTCATATAGCCATGTAATACATAATATAAACTTATGGTTCCAGACTTCCCTCAACTGTTGTAAAATTAAAATTTGTATTAGGTTTCTACTGATAATTGGACACGAAAATGTGACATTTTTTACACATCGTAATTTATGTGAAAATATATCCCTATCGTAATGGCCTACATTTGTCTAAACAAATTTATTTTGAGGACCTTTGATAAGCCTTTTCAAACCCGACTTTGCTTGGAGAAATTAGTTGCACATATTCATGTGGGTGAGTCAAAAATATCATGCACATGTACGTAACTCATCGTGTCCTGAGAGTTACGTACGTAAGATGCCGTTGGAAATCATGAAAAATTAATATTTTTCGAATCGATATTCATTTGTTTCTATGATGCTCAAGCCAAGTAAAAAAAATACATGGCCAAAAATTCTTAACTCAACATACTTTAAAGCAAAGGAGACATACTGTGCTTACTTTGTTCTCCGTGTCCAAATCGTTACGTACATAAGCAGGCATCAGTAACCCGCTGTTTTCATGTCTGGTGGATCTGTCAACTTATAAAACCATTTACATTGCTGTCATGAAAGAGCCCGCGGGTAAGTGTAGTTTGTCAGTTTTCTGCTGACGGTGCTGCAGCCTGATGACCCTTCGTGTCTTCGGAGCGTCTGCTGGTTACGTACAGGAGACGTTCAATTGTCCAGCGCTATCTTCCTAATGCAAGCATTTATGCAGCCCATCGGACACCATCCTGTCTGTGTTTTGAAAGGTAAGATTTTGTTTGTATTTTAAATGTATTTTGGGGGAAATACTAGCCGAGTCAGGTCGAGATTACAGCGTCTTCTGAAACATTGCGAAAATTCCCACGCTGTCAATGCTTCTCCGGCGTCCTAATTTTCGCTGAACTCACTGACAAGTCGGTAAGTACTTGAGGGTTTTGAACTATATCACCTTGTATTGGTTACTTAAAAACCAAGCTTCACTGTAACAAGGAATAAACCGTATTTACTTCCAGTTTATTAATAGCTGTATTTTCTTTTTTAATTAAAAAAGTGGTTCAGTGGATTTTTGAGAAAAGTGTGTGGGCATTCTTTGAAAATGTAAGGGAGATGCATATCTGGTTTCTGGGTTGAATATCTGGGTTTGGAGCCCACTTTACATGTAATGGCGGAGGCCAAAAACATCGCGAAAATTCCCGCGCTGTCAAACTGTCGCCTCCAATCTATCTGTCAAATGTCTTGATGGTAAATAAATTGGTTTACTGTCCAATTTCATTGTGGACCGCCACGGATAGGATGTATAACTACACTTTAATGAATTAGAAAAAAGAAGTTCTACCTTTGCAATCAAATGCCATTGAGACACCATGTTACATACATTAACACTTGTGTGGTAAATTTTACATTACCTGAAAAGACTACTTGCGGTTGTGGAACTATCTTCTTTCTTTTTGATAGAGTCAGACGGTTGTCAAACTTGTAAATTAATGTGTTTGCATTGGTTTTTGCAACAATTAATTTTTGGGTGTCTATGTCACGCTTCTATGTCCCGCTTCTATGTCCCAGTATCATATTTATACATATATACATATACTACTCCACTGTCAGAAAGATGCCCAATGCAAATTGGAGGAACAGCACATCACATTTCACTTGGGCAGCTTATAACCCAACGGTATGAATACTGATTTCTCCAACTTCAAGTAACTCTTGATTTCCCTCTCTCTCTTAGTCCCTCCCCCACCCTAGTTCTCCGACCAATTTCACTGTCATCCCGATTAATTTTATGCCTCGTTGTCACCTTCCCCTTCAGCTAACAATGAACCACTCTTCATTTCTTGATCAGTTTGCTTTGGTCTGACGTTTTCACACCTTACCCTTCCATATCTCTAGTGGCCCTCTTCCCCCGACTCTCAGTCTGAAGATGGGTCTTGACCCAAAACGTCACCCATTCCTTCTCTCTAGAGATGCTGCCTATCCCATTGAGTTACTCCAGCATTTTGTGGCTATCTTCCATTTATAAATGATCTTTGATTCTGAAATGTCTTGAGATGTTTTACATGAACATTAATAATCACATTTCAATATCCTGCCCACAAGCAAATATTCGGAAGACAATCGTGTTTGGTCAGTTTTGAAGAAGCACCTTAAAGGAGGGTTACAGAGGCAATTTCAGAGCTGTGGGCTAGAGTAGCTGAAGGGGCAAAAATGGAGCAATTAAATCCAGTGCCAAGAGATGTCAGTTATAATTAACTTTTTTAACTTCAGGCAATTCGATTTCGATTCGGGGGGAGTGGAAGCATAAAGGCCATTGGAACAGAATGCAAATTTTAAAACGGGTGCTTCTTGACAATATTCTGTATAATTCAGCAAGTATTGGACAGTGGAGTGCGCAAAAAACAAACTCTTGTACGATCTTAGCAAGCCAGAGAGCAACTGTGGAGGTCGAGGGATTGTTGACATTTCAGGTTGAAATTCTTATCAGAACTTACTTGTGAACTGAACTTTGCACGTTTATTTGGTATGGAAAATGGAAGTCTGTTCCAGATGAATGGGGCTCAAATCAATTTTGGAAGAAAAGAAGCTATGTAATATTGTTCCATCTTTTCTTGACACTACACTAACACCAATTGCTGTTGTTGCTACTGTATCGCACAAAATCAAAAATCAGAGCAAAGAACCAAATGCAGCAGCTCCTAGTATTCTCTGTTGTTTTCCCTTAACACTTCCACATACAAAGCTGCCAGGCCATGGGCCTGTGCATTTTAAACTATTTTACAAAAATCCTGCTTATTGACAAGCCAGTGAAGGGGACCATGTTCTCAATAGCAGAATACTGTGCATCATATAAAGCTGAATAGATTCTCTCATGCTGCAGCTCTCGCATGTCCTCAGAAGGGAGTGTGTACTTTTGTCTGAGGAGACGCCAGAACAAGGGGACATTACATTCAAATAGGCGACAAGAAGGCATGGTGGAAATACAGACTCTTTTCCTCAAAAAGCAGTCCAGGCTGATGCCAAATTGAAAAATTCAAAATTGTGATTCAACAAATCTTGTTAAGGATTACTGAACGTAGCTGGGTCATGTTCCAGATCACCCAACAGAGATTCAAGAACTGAAATTTTTCATGCACACTGAGCTCTCGCCCAAAGTTCCCATGTTCTGCCTGTCCCAACAGACTGTGAAACAAACACAGTTCTTTGCGAGATTATGAACAGCCAACTTATGGACAGCCCATATATAGAAATCAGTATTTGGGGATTTGCCACCCGTAGCAGGGCTGCAGGCATCTTCAGCCGTGTGGGAACTCAGTTCGCACCCTCGTTTCCAACTTGAAAATTGTCCAGGTTACGAACAGTTCACAAAAACAGAACCCTATCATCACCAAGGGAGGAACTGCATCTGGGCGAAACAATTCCAGTTCAAGCACAGGAAGCTTTGCCAGAATAGATTGACACTATATGATCGACTACCTCAAAATGAGGGACAAATATCCCAGCAAAACCCTCTCATTTTAACTTGGTGCTGTAACAGGAAAACACAAGTTTATTTATGTGGCAATTTTTCCCTTAGTATTAACAAGAGTCAGGTGCCAGAAGTATAAATTATGAACAAATATTTAAGGCAAAATAAAGTCTCAAGTGATTCAACGTGATGCTATTCTGTGACAAAGCAGAAGGTGTTAGCTTCCTCCTAGGACTCAGAGAAATCAGCTGCCAGTTGAGTCCCAATATGCATAGTACAATATGAACTATCAAAATTGAGAACTTATTGTGTAATGGAACTTGATGTCCAACCAGAGAACCATCCAAGTCAAAGAGACAATTCAGACCATCATTCCATTGCTGGATTTACATCCTTTCCATTCTATCAAAGCCCTTTGATCCTGCCAAACAAATGATTAAAATCAGTCATATTATATATATGATATATATCTCACTTCATACAAATCCCTGGAAAAAACAAAATAGAGGGATTTGTCAAATCCACTTCAGTTCTATGTTTAAATTCACCTACAGTATTTGCATCCATGTATGCTTAGCTCGCAAGTGTTTTCCAAGTTAATTTTTGCATATTTCTTCTTTTAGGGCAAGGGGCAGCATTTAATCTTCCCATAATCTTCCCACTAAACTCCTTCCCCCAGTGTCGTCGTCGTCCCCCACCCCCTCCCCCCCCCGTCCCCCCCCAATCTACAGGCCAATGCAGATCAGGAACTCACTTTATGGGAAACTTACAAGCAGTAAACCCACATCTCACCAGTTCGTAGAACAGACCACATATATATATATACACAAGAGTGTTATCCACTGCATTCCTTAATTTCAGCACCTAATACATGAACAGCATCAAACATTCAGGGATATGAAACTGATACATTACTGCTCTTCACAATTTCACATCCAATCTGCCAAGAACATAAGTACGAGGAGCAATAGGCCATTTGGCCACCTTCTATCTTAACACAATATTCCTGCATTATCCCATATTTCTCAATTCCTTGAATATTCAGAGATATAAATTTTGATTATGAAGGCCATCAATAAATAAGCAGTCAAAGCCATCCAGGGTAAACAATTATAAAGATCACCATCCTCTGAGTGAAAACATTTCTCACCTTATTCCTGAATAGTTGCCCCATTATTCTGAGACTATGAGCCTTGTTCTCAGGATAAAACATCCTATCTAAAACCACCTCTCATTCTTCTGAACTCTAGACTTAAACCACTCGTTCACCCCAAGGGGCGACAAGCTCTCCATCCCTGGAGCCAGTACGATGAACCTCCACTGCACTCCTAGGACAAGTACAAACAAAAAAGACACGTAGTGTTGGAGTAACTCTGCAGGTCAGACAGCATCCCTGGAGTACATGGATAGGTGACTTTTTGGGTCAGGACCTTGTTTCTGACTATCTAAAGAAGGGTCCTGACCCGAAACATCACCTATCAATGTTCTCCAGGGCATGCTGCCTGGTCGGCTGAAATACTCCAGCACTTTGTGTCTTTTAAAAAAATAAACCAGCATCTGCAGTTCCTGGTTTCTACACATTACTTGAGATGCAGTCTCGCCATGGTCCCACATAATCTCAGTACAATCTTTGTACTCCTGCATTCAAATCCTCTGTAATAAAGGATGACATACTTTTTAACCTTCTTTGTCACTTGTATCGTTGGCTATCAGTAAACTGTGTACAAACATACTTTGGTCCATTGAACCCGTCAACATGACCAATTCCTCACCTTTTTAAGAATACAATTTTTCTATTTCTACACAGAAGCGGATGACCTCACATTTTTCCACATTACATTCCAGCTACTTAACATCATATCTTTATGCAGAATTTTCAGGGTAACTGCCACAAGCAAGGAAATAGTGAAATGCAGCTGTCAATGGTTTAAATTACTTGTATTTATATGGTGCCGCTAACACGTTAAAACATTCTGAACGGCTTCAAAGAAGCCATGTCAAACTAAATTTGTAAATGAGAAACATGAGATGTTAGGATAGATGATTAAAGATTGAACAAAGGGTTTGAGGGGCATCTCAAAAGAAGAAAAAATAGTACGGTTAAGGGCAGAAATTTCTTGGAAGTTGAAAGCACCGAACTAGAGTGAAACAATTAAAATCAAGGGGTGCTTAAGAGACTCAAAATGGAGAAGCATTTATTTATCAAAGGGTGTAGGAAAGAATTGCAGATGTTGGTTTAAATCGAAAATAGATGCAAAATGCTGGAGTCCATAGAAGGATCTCGACACGAAACATCACCCATTCCTTCTCTCCAGAGATGCTGCCTGCCCTACCCTGTTACTCCAGTATTTATCAAAGGGCTTTGGTTCTGTGATCTCATTGAGCCCTTTGGAGAAGGAAGGTGGCCAGAGGGGAGCTAAAATGAGTAAGAATTTAAAAATGAATTTGTCACTGATCTGGAAGTCGGTGTAGGTCGCTTGCACGGGGGTAACTTGGTATGGTTTCCAGAATATGAACACCCGTTTTGGATGACCATTAATCTATGAATGATAGAACAAGGAAGGCAGGCAAGGAATGCGCAGAACTGTCAGGTCTAGAGGCAATAATGGCATGAATGAGGGTAATGGCAAACAGCTGCAGAGTCAGACACTGTTACGGAGATGAAAATAGTCAATTTGAGTGATGGCATGGATGTGTAGTCGAGAGCTCATATAGGGGTCAAATGTGATGCCAAAGTTGTGAACAACCTGGCTGAGCATCAGCATATTGCCGGGGAAAGTGACAGAATCAATGGTTAGGAGGCAAAGCCTATGGGTTCTTGCCTACCCGATATTTATTTGGAGAAATCATCTGTTCATTCCATGCCAGTTAGGCACTAAAAGAGACTGGAGAGATCATGAGCCATAATGGCAAGATACATATGGATGTTGTTAGTGTACACTGTTTATGTTGTAAACAGAAAACATGCAAATAGAAAATAGGAAGGGGCCAAAGATTAGACTTTGGAGGATACCCGAGACAATGGTGCAGGACTATAAGTCATTGCAGGCCATCCACTTGCTACAACAGAACAGGAATGGAAACAAACAAGCATTTGCTAATGGTGGAAAGCAACTTGGAAGAGGATGGTGTGGTCAATTTCTCCAAAGGCTACAGACAGTTCAGAAGTGTCAAGACTATATGAAAAATACAGAGGTAACTTCTGCTGTTGAACTTTGAATTCTTATTTGCAAATAATGTTTAATGTATGAATTTAGGACATGCTTTTATATAGCACCTCCAATTTATGAAAACATCGCACTGTTGGGTTAAAAAACAAACTTTTAATATTGAACATTTTAGAGGATAACACAACTAACCAAAATTTGCTTTGAAGGATGAGATGTTGAAGAGAATGCATGGAATAATGGCAGTTGAATGGAGGAGTGATGAAAAGTGGAGTTGTTCTGTTGTGCACAAAATGAATGTCGGCAAAATTTCTCAGAGTTGATGACCTGGAAGGACTTACTGAGATAAGGAGAGCTGAGGCCACATGGAGAGGTGTTGACAGGTCGGCAACACATCTTGGTCAGCTGGCACTGAGGCATGAATGAAAAGGAGCCAGTGTTTTACCAGAGTTAACCGGGTACAAGTGGCTTGCCGGCAAATTATTAACAACATCGTGACATGAAAGGTGGACTCATATAACAAAGTATTCAATAAAAGTACATTTGCTTACATGGTCCAGTCACTCCCCATATACCCCATACAAGGAATATCACGGTTGACTCTAACCACCATCTTTCAGTTAACCAGGCGCTAACTTTTTCTCTAGTAAATTTAGGTAAACATTCTTCTCAATCTACAGTTTTCCCGTACAATACAAAGCCTGTAATGGGTTTTACATACTATCCACAGTACAATTGGACAGGCTGACTTGTTTCTGAAGAATAAAATAAGGTAATGCAGAAAACTTGAAAAATATATACATATTAAATATGAACTAAACCTTCATTCACCAATAGATAGCAGTCCAACTTAATCAAACTCTATTCCACTAAAAGGCCATCAGATCACAGCAGTAACATACACTTGTAATAAAGACGTAGTCACAAAAAAATCTGAATCATTACAATTTAGATATTAAAGTACAAAGCTGAAGTTTGATAGATTTCTTTGTACAATCAAATCACACAGAGTTCCGTTTTCATCTGAAAAGAACATCCATTTCTTAGTAACTAAGACTTTTACGCAAGTATAGAAAAAAGGGCACTCCCTTGATGATCCACATGCCACTACAATGAAAATCTCTCTTGCTATGATATGTTCTATAATATGTTTCTATATGTTCCCTGTCTTGCTGGAAAAAAATCTGCCTTCAATTCTTAGGGCACAATCTACAAGATCTACATGACAGATGCCGAGAGACTGCTTCACCCAGCTGCAGAGTGAAGAACTGGGATCACATCTTCAGGATAAGGGGATGGTTATTTTGGACAGAGGATCAGAAGAATTTTCTTCATTCCAAGGGTTGTGAATGTTTATAATTCTATACTGTACTTTCAAACGAGCTGCAGATGCTCAAGTATTAGCACATTCAAATCAAGAGACCCAGTGATTCTAAGACAATAATGGACTGATGGATACCAAGAAGGTCAAGTTGAAGTTGTAGTTCTGCCATGATCTTGTTCAATGACAGCATACTTGGGAGGGCTATTCATGCTAGAAATGTATTTAATTGCAACTATCATCCATACACATAAAAAACTGTATTAATGCACGATATGTCTTATGTAGCCAAATAAGAGAACTTTGCAGAGCATTAGTATTGCAAATGTTAAGGGGGAACAGTTACAAAGGAGATATCCCTACAATGTACAGTGAGAGACTTCACTGCAAAACCGAATCTGTTGGAACCATAGTTTAAGATCTACACCAGTAAGATGTGCAAGGCACATCTCCACGGGTTATATGAATGTGTGTGTGTGTGTGTGTGAGAGAGAGAGAGAGAGAGGGAGAGGGAGAGGGAGAGAGAGCGCTCTGCTCTATAAACCGGAGAGGGGTGTGTAATCGTACCAGACCACTGTGTGTGTAACCCAGATCTGTGCTGAGAGGAAGGGAGGGAAGGAAGGGGGACAGGTGTAGGTGAGGAGTAGGAGTGCATTCAACTCCGGGCGGGCAGGGGAGTAGTATAATGTTGCCAGATGGAGGTGGGTGCCCCCCCGTACATGTAGCCGGCAACCGAGCCCAGCCACCGACTCGCATCCCCACACACCGGCCGTTCTGCCCGCGGCCTGTAAACAATAGAAGCCGGGAATCGGCCGGCTGACAGGCACCCGAGGCCGCGGCCTGCGCTTGCAAGGCAGCTGGATCGGGCCGAAGGCTGGGCGAGGACTCTCCGCCCCTCTCCTCAGGGTCAGTGGGCGTGAGGCTCGGCACACAAAGGCGGACGGGAGCCCGGGGGAGGGGACGGGACCGGACCGGGTGGTTAGGCCGCGCGGCGTGTGGCCCGAGCTAAAACAAAACCACCACGACAGGCCGCCGGAGCCCGCCTCTCACACCCACCGCCGGCGCGGCCTCCGCCCGCCCACCCCATCACCTCGATGTTAAATTAATAAACACGCGTGGAAGGAAGAATACAGGGGAAAAAAATAAAACCCACCTCTCGATCCCCGGTGTAAATTTGCAAACCGCCGCCCGGCTCGGGGCGCCTGTTCCCGGGCGCCGCCTGCAACGAGAGCCCGTGGATGTGGGAGGCCTGTGCTGTGGAGGCGCTGTGGCGGTGGCTTGCCGTTGCTGGCTCGCTGTGCTGGCCGGGCTGGCTCCGGGCTGCGAGAGGCGGGCGGGCGGGCGGGAGCGGTGGGGGAGGGGTGGCCAAGGCAACCCGAGCGAGAGAAGGGGAAGGCTGGTGGGGGGGGGGGGGGGGGAAGGGGAGGCGAGCAACCGGCAGACCGCCACTGCGCACGCGCCACCGCTCGGGCGGGCGGGCGGGCGCCGCTCACTCACTCACTCGGTCGGTCGGCTCGATCTTTTTCCTCTCACTTCGTTGAAAGCAGGGAACCAGGGGGCGGCCAGGCCAAGCCGCTCCGATCCGACCCAGGTGAGCGGTGGTCGAGGCGTTTATTTAGTTGGGAGGGTGTATTCCAGGTTCTTAAAGCTTTTGAACATGTTTTCCCCTTATTAAAGGAAACATTTGTTCCGTGAAGCGCAACAGAGCCGGTTGGACTGGTGATAAAGATTAAAAAACTCAGTTAAAGTCGTTTTTTATAGAAATTTATCACCGTCCTCTAGTCATTCCGTCATGGTTTGGAGAAGGGTCTCGATCCGAAAAGTCACCCATTCATTCCCTCTCTCCAGAGATGCTGCCTGACCCGCTGAGTTACTCCAGCATCAGCGTAAACCAGTATCTTGTTCCTTCCTACATACAATACAACACAAGATGCTGGAGTAACTCAGCGGGTCTGGAGGACACGGGTCGGCGACCTTTCGGGTCGGATCTCTTCTTCAGACTCTGCTCCTTTAACCAACGCCAGCAGCCGAATAGAAGAAGCATTTTGACAGCCCTGGGAACATTCTTGAAACAACATCAACGAAACGGTAGGTTCTGCATTCTGCAAGGTACACTCACATTTATTGTAGGCAAAATAGTTTTGTGCAACTGATTATTTTCCCTGGCAAGCCCTTCTTTCATTTTCGCTTTGTTTTTAATCAGTTAAGATTGAACCAATCAAGCCCTTCTCATAAATAGTCATGGAACAGGTAATTTACAAGCTAACTGTGATAATCTGAAAGGTTACTAAATGACCCGAAACGTCACCTATTCCTTTTCGCCTGACCCACTGAATTACTCCAGTATTTTTGTGTCTAACTTCGATCTAAACCAGCATCTGCAGTTCCTTCCTACTTATAATTTACCGCATCAGTTAAGATAGAAAGGAAGCAATGGGCTATCGTCTATTCGGAGTATGATAAACAACAGCATCTATAGAGAGGTAAACAAATATTGAAAGTTGTTCAAACTGACCAGTTCTGATACAGAAAGACTCGATGTCTCAAATTCCCCAATTACTGACTGCTGCAATGATGCCTGATTGGAAGACGAGATGCTGTTCTCGGTCAACGGAGGATGCGATCTCACTGACTCTCCACTCCGCACTGGACCACTTGGACAATAAAAACACTTGTGTCAGGCTGTTGTTTATAAGAGTACAGCTCGGCGTTCAATACCATCATCCCCTCCAAGCTGGTTATCAAGCTCATGGAACTGGGTCTCTGCACATCCCTCTGCAATTGGATCCTCGACTTCCTCATCCCTTCGAATTGGCAGAAATACTTCTTCCTCATTAACAATCAGTACGGGAGCACCTCGAGGCTGCGTGCTCAGCCCCCTGCTCCACTCACTCTACACTCATACTGTGTAGCCGGACACAGTGCGAACTCCATCTTCAAGTTCACCGACGACACCACCGTTTTTGGACGAATTACAAATGGTGATGGTGAGTCAGAGTACAGAAGTGAGATCGACCGATTGACCAAATGGTGCCAGCACAATAACCTGGCTCTCAATATCAGTAAAACCAATGAACTGACTGTGGACTTAGGAAGAGGAAGGATGAGGTCCCACAATCCTGTTTATATCAACGGGACGATGGTGAAGAGAGTCAAAAACTTCAAATTCCTGGGCGTGCATATTTCCAAAGATCTTTCCTGGACCCAACACATTGATGCAATTATAAATAAAGCACATCAACGCCTCTACTTCCTGAGAAGATTACAGACATTCAGTATGTCAGAGAGGATTTTCTTGAACTTCTACAGGTGTACAGAAGTTTCTTGAACTTCTACAGTAGAGAGCATATTGACTGCATCATAGCCTGGTTCGGCAACTTGAACGCCCGGGAGTGGAAAAGGCTGCAAAAAGTTGTCAACTGTCCAGTCAATCATCGGCTCTGACCTCCCCACCATCGAAGGGATTTATCGGAGTCGCTGCCTCAAAAAGGCACCCAGCATCATCAGAGACCCACACCATCCTGGCCACACACTCATTTCACCCCTGCCATCAGGAAGAAGGTACAGGAGCCTGAAGACTGTAACGTCCAGGTTAAGGAACAGCTTCGTCCCCACAGCTATCAGGCTATTAAACACTGCAACCTCAAATAAACTCTGAACTTCAATAGACATTATTAATATTGCACTACTATTTGTTTTTTGAGTATGTGCGTGTATGTATATGTATATGTGTGTGGGTATGTATATATATATATGTGCGTGTGTGTGTACATATATATGCATATATGTGTATATATCTATATATAAACATAGCACAAAAAGTAAGGAAATTTGTGTTTGGTAGATTATTTCTTTGTTGTAACAATGCTTCTTGGCAATAAATCTTATACCGTTGGAAAGCCTGTTTATTTCCCTTTTAAATGGTGCCACATTTGTAAGGAACATGCATTTGTGGGATGAGCAGCAGAGCTGAGTATATGGGTTGCGCCCATGAAAAATTTGCCAAATCTTCTCTGCCAATGCCAAACAGCTTATTCTGCTGTTGCTATTGACTCTTGTTTTGAGCTTCTGGTACCCCCAGGGGCTGACAATCAGGTGCCTGATTGGCACCTGATTGGCAGCATCTGTGAGCATGGGCCCTGCTACAGTGGTCAGTAGGTGTCTGCTCCAAGAATCGGCATGCCACGTTTGACTGATCTGGATAGGGCCCGTGCGATAGGGCAACTTCAAGCTGGTGTTCCGCAAAACCAAGTTGCGGCATTATTTGGAGTGAGCCCTAGTACCATCTCCAAAGTGAAGGCCAAGTTCCATATAACGGGGGATGTCAGAGAGGCCGCGAAGTGGGCGTCCCAAGAAGACGACACCCGAAGAAGACCGTTTCCTCACCCTGTCAGCACTTAGGAACCGTAGGCTGTCTTCTACAGATTTGCAGTCAAGGTTTGCAGGACGATATGGCCGACGGCTCTGCCCAGACAATTCGGAACAGACTGCACGCAGCCGATCTCCGGTCTCATAGGGCTGCCAGGAGGCCTGCCATGACTGCCCTTCACCGTCAGGCCCGTTTGCGCTGGTGTCGGCAACACGTGCACTGGAACCTGAACATGTGGAGGAACGTTATGTTCAGCGATGAGTCCAGATTCTGCCTACGGCAGTTGGATCATAGGGTCAAAGTGTGGAGAAGACGCAGAGAACGCTATGCTGCTTGTTGCACCGATAGAGTAACATCTTTTGGTGGAGGCAGTGTGATGGTGTGGGGCGGCATCTCCCTCACTGGAAAAATGAGGCTTGTCATCATTGGAGGCAATCTCAATGCAGAGAGATATCGAGATGAGATTCTGCAACCAGTAGCAATCCCATATCTCCACAGTCTGGGACCGAACTCTATCCTCCAAGATGACAATGCTCGCCCCCACAGAGCAGGGTTTCTCAGAGACTCCAGAATTTGGGAGTGGAGAGGATGGAATGGCCTGCCAGCAGTCCTGACCTCAACCCCATTGAACACTTGTGGGATCAGCTTGGGCGTGCTGTTCGTGCCAGAGTGACCAACACAACCACGTTGGCTGACTTGCGACAAATGCTGGTTGAAGAATGGGATGCCATCCCACAACAGTGTGTGACCAGGCTGGTGACCAGCATGAGGAGGAGGTGCCAGGCTGTTGTGGCTGTGTATGGTTCTTCCACACGCTACTGTTTATTAAATGAATACATTGTTAAATTGCCAATATGTCTTGTTTCTTCAGACTTCAATCATCCAATCCACCCAACAACACCGAACAAGAGTCAATGGCAGAATAAGCTGTTTGGCATTGGCAGAGAAGATTTGGCAGATTTTTCATGGGCGCAACCCACATACTCAGCTCTGCTGCTCATCCCACAAATGCATGTTCCTTACAAATGTGGCACCATTTAAAAGGGAAATAAACAGGCTTTCCAACGGTATAAGATTTATTGCCAAGAAGCATTGTTACAACAAAGAAATAATCTACCAAACACAAATTTCCTTACTTTTTGTGCTATGTTTATATTGTAGTGGCCTGGCCTGATCCGCCACAATTTATATATATCTTCTATATACTAAAACTCTTGTTTGTTAGTTGTTCCTGAAGTACAGCCAAAACGGTACACGATAGCGCGACAATTTTAGGCCCATGTTACTCACCGTCGTCCCTCACCGTTATATTTTTTAGGTTATTCACATTTTTAAGCTTAAATCTATATCCTAGGGAGGGGGGGGGAGGATAAGGGGGGTTGAGGGGGATGGAGTGGGGGGGAGGGGGAGGGGAGGGTGCTGCACCAATGCAGGAGAGGTTTGGGTCCACTTGGTCTAGTATATATATATAATGTGTATGTATGTGGTTATATATATATGTATGTGGATAGATATATATATGTGTGTGTGCGTGTGCGTACCTGTGGGTATATGTGTATATATATATATATATATACACACACTGAACTTTTTTTTTCTCTCATTTATCATATTGTTTTGTGTACTATGTTTACATATTCAGGTGCTGCAGCAAGTAAGAATTTCATTGTTTCATCTGGGTCACATGACAATAAAACACTCTTGACTCTTGTTCCTCAAATTGGCTTTATTGCAACAGAAATTAGTGGCAAAGGAAAATTAGTGGCAAAGCTCAGGCTCGGCGATTGTTTCGCTCAACACCTCTGCTCAGTCTGCCTTAACCAACCTGATCTCCCAGTGGCTCAGCACTTCAACTCCTCCCATTCCCAATCTGACCTTTCTGTCCTGGGCCTTCTCCATTGTCATAGTGTGGCCCAGCGCAAATTGGAGGAACAGCATCTCATATTTTGCTTGGGCAGTTTACAGTCCAGGGGTATGAACATTGACTTCTCTAACTTCAGATAGTTCCTCTGTCCCTCTCCTTCCCCTCCCCCTTCTCAGTTCTCCCACTAGTTTTCCCGTCTCCTACTACATCCTATCTTTGTCCCGCCCCCTCCCCTGACATCAGTCTGAAGAAGGGTCTCAACCCGAAACATCACCCATGCCTCTCCAGAGATGCTGCCTGACCCGCTGAGTTACTGCAGCATTTTGTGTCTACCAGTGTTAATTGATGTGGTTGGCCAAGATAATGAAGATTAACTGCCATGTTGTACCTCAGATTGAAGCTATGGAGTTATCTATAGCCAACTGCATGGTTGCTGTTTTGAGATAGCATGTGAAAACAGCATTTTTCGTCATCGTCATACAGCGTGGAAACAGACCCTGTGTCCCAACTTGCCCGCACCAACCAATTTGCCCCATCTACACTAGTCCCACCTGCCTGTGTTTGGCCCAAACCAATTAATGTACCTGTCCAAATGCTTCTTAAACCTAGTGATGGTATCCACCTTAACTAGCTCCTATGGCTCCATTTATCTACCACCCTTTGTGTCAAAAGTTTGCCTCTCAGGCTCCCATTAAAATCTTCCCTCCTCACCTTCAATCGATAATCTCTGGATCTTGATTCCCCTATTGTGGGTAAAGGACTGTGCATGTACCCGATCTAATCCTCTCATGATCTTATAGGCTTCTCTATAAGATCACCCCTCATCCTCCTGCACTTCAAGAAACAAAGTCACAGCTTGCTCAGAACCTGCCTCCTTAGATCAGGTCCTCGAGTCCTGGCAACATACTTGTAAATCGTCTCTGCACCCATTCCAGCTTAACATCATCTTTCCTATAACAGGCTGACCAAAACTGAATACAGTACTCCAAATGTGGCCTCACCAGTATCCTGTACAACTGTAACATGACCTCCCAACCCCAGACTCAAGTTCAGCCTGAAGAAGGGTCTCGACCCAAAACATCACCCATTCCTTCTCTCCAGAGATGCTGCCTGTTCCACTGAGTTACTCCAGCATTTTGTGTCTACCTCCCAACCTCTATACTCAATACAGTAAACCCTTGATATTGCGGGCGGTCCTGCTGATGCCACTCTGGCTTGCCTCTCAAGCCCCAGCTTCTGATGCCTCCCCTGACTCGCAAAGTGCACCAGCGAGCCCACTATCTGGTTCACACAGGTTAGTCTTCCCAAAATGCCACACCTCACTTCTCTATATTAAACTCCATCAACCATTCCTCCGCCCACGTGCCCAACCGATCAAAATACTTTGCAATTTTTGACAACCATCTTTACTATTTCCAATACCACTCACTTTAATGTCATCTGAAACTATTAATCATGCCTTGTACGTGCTCATCCAAATCATTGATATAGATGACAAACAGCAATGGTCCCAGCACTGAACCCTGAGGTAGGCCACTAGTCACAGGTGTGCTGTTCACACTCTGTGTAATCCTAGGCAGCTAAGAATTGATGCTCAAGTATACGGATCAGGATTTGAACAGCCTTCTTATTTCTGAAGTTTTCCACCACACACATGCACCCAAGGGATAGCTGGAAAAGAATTAGTTCAGTAAAGGGCCTGTCCCACTTAGGTGATATTTAAGGCGACTGCCGGCGACTGTCAAAGTCGTAGCAGATCGCCGAAATTTTCTTTTACCCGACGACAATGACCACGACAATGCTGTGTCAGGTCGAGATTACACCATCTTTGGAAACATCACGAAATTCCCACGCTGTCAATGCTTCTCCGGCCTCCTAATTTCCGCTGAAATCACTGACAAGTTGGTAAGTATTTGAGAGTTTTGAAATATAACATCTTGCCCGGGTTACTTGAAATCCAAGCTTCATTGTAACAAGGCATAAGCTGGATTGACTTCCAGTTTACTAATAGCAGTATTAAGAAATTTAATTTTTAAAGTGGTTAAATGGATTTTTGTGCGGAGTGTGGGCATTCTTTGAAAATATACGGGAGATGCATATCTGGTTTCTGGGTTGCATATCTGGGTTGGGAGCCTACTTTAAATGTAATCACTGATGGCCGTAAACATCACGAAAATTCCCACGCTTACCTGACCGTCAAACTGTCGCCTCCAATCTACCTGTCAAATGTCCTGACGGTAAATAAATCGGTTAAACATAAGTATTTTATGGTATCTTCACATGACTTTACTTAATTTAATATTATGTGCTTCGAAATGCATCTCGCAAACCTGGGGACTGCATGCAATAAGCAACGATACCTGGCGACAAGCCAGCTGTCGCCGAGAAATGTCATACCGGTTGGTTTCTCAGCGACGCGCCAAGATCCACTACGATTCTTTGAAGATTCCTCACGATCATGACCGCAACACCCCAGCGAACTGTCGGTGACAGCCTAGTCGCCTTAAAATCGCCTAAGTGGGACAGGCCCTTAAAGCTTCCACTGTCAGATGTTTCCTCATTGCAACACTTTTAAATGAGAGATAATTAGCAAAAGTTACAATTTGAAATGAGATGCAGGACTGAGTTGCCGTGTGTTCTATCACAGTAATGTTATAAAGTGCAGGTTGTAATAAATAAAGCTCTGAGCCAATCAACATGACTAATAGGAATGGCATCTATACAACCCTGTCGAAATTTGATTGCCCATGAAAAGTGCTTTGCTCTTCAAGTGCTCATGACAGCCATCGAACACAAGGATGAAGCATCAGACTACTTACTCCATATTTGTATCACAGTTGGCCGCATCTTAGCTTTGGAATCTTCTGTAAACTTCAAATATGTTATAAGAAATTATCAATCTAGTATATAATTTAGAATAGATGTCTGGTTGCTGAATGGAAGGTATTTTCAGAGCAAAACACTGACTATTCAGATCTGCTCTCTATATATGTCGCTGTATTCCTCCAACTGACGCAATAAACAAGTTCTCTGGCATTTACAAAGTTTAGCTTGTCAATTGGTTTTTTTTTTAAGTAGTTACTTTTCAATGAAGATTTACATTAATAATGAAGCTCAGGAAAAATTGTAAAACTTCTATCTTAGCTCACTTACTTGTCAGACTGAGATAAAAATTGGCAAAGACTGGTCAACTTTGTCAAACTTACCCCCACACACTTGGATTCGCAAACAGCTGACACATAGAAACATAGAAAATAGGTGCAGGAGTAGGCCGTTCGGCCCTTCGAGCCTGCACCGCCATTCAATATGATCATGGCTGATCATCCAGCTCAGTAACCTGTACCTGCCTTCTCTCCATACCCCCTGATCCCTTTAGCCACAAGGGCCACATCTAACTCCCTCTTAAATATAGCCAATGAACTGGCCTCAACTACCTTCTGTGGCAGAGAATTCCACAGACTCACTACTCTCTGTCTGAAGAAATGTTTTCTCATCTCGGTCCTAAAAGACTTCCCCCTTATCCTTAAGCTCTGACCCCTGGTTCTGGACTTCCCCAACATCGGGAACAATCTTCCCGCATCTAGCCTCTCCAACCCCTTAAGAATTTTATATGTTTCTATAAGATCCCCCCTCAGTCTTCTAAATTTCAGCGAGTATAAGCCTAGTCTATCCAGTTTTTCTTCATATGAAAGTCCTGCCATCCCAGGGATCAATCTGGTGAACCTTCTCTATACTCCCTCTAAGGCTAGAATGTCTTTCCTCAGATTAGGAGACCAAAACTGTACACAATACTCCAGGTGCGGTCTCACCAAGGCCCTGTACAACTGCAGAAGAACCTCCCTGCTCCTATACTCAAATCCTTTTGCTATGAATGCTAACATACCATTCGGAGTACAAAGTAGTCTACCAGCCTTGTAATCTCAATGCTTTGTTCACATTATGAAAGTTGATGTGGAGATGGCCAATAGTGTACAAAATCTAAAGTTGGTGCCAATCAATATCATTCTGATGCTATATGTTTTTACAACCCGGCTAGATAACTCTCATAACCATAATTAAGGAATTATAAGGCAAAATCTTTGATATTGTTGTGTCTCCAACACAAATTCAAATGGAATTTAATGTAAATACAGGTAGTCCCCAGATTTTGGTGGAATTCGGTTCCTGTGAAGCTTTCGTAACTTGAACAGTTCACAAGTAGGGAAAGTGGCCACGAACTGAGTCCCACCCTGACAGAAGATGCCTCCAGCCCCGCACCAACCAGCACATCCATCCCACTGGTCTTTCAAATGCTTCTTTGTACACATTGGACACAAATTGGACTTTGTAAGGTGGGGAGGACTTGTATAAACTAACTGGTCTAATAGGTGCCTGGGCATAAAAGGGAGACAAGTATAGTGATATCAGCTGCCGAACAATGATTACACCTCCACTACAGCAACCTGCTATTGCTCACTTAATCTTACGCCCCAAATCCAAGAATATCACTAACAAATATCACCAATCACATATTTTGTGAATTACTCAAGAAGGAAATATATCCTGAACAATTCTTTCCTCCTGTTTTGCTGAATTGATAGTAGCTTTTTATTCAAGCAAAATACTGTTATCTTTCTGATCAGAGAATTATACTGATAATGGTGCAATTTCCTGACAATTAGTTTAGTTTAGAGATACAGCATGGAAATAAGCGTTTTGGCCCACTGAGTCCATGCTGACCAATGATTACCTGTACATTATACTACACACTCGGGACGATTTACAGAAGCCAATTAACCTACAAACCTGCACATCTTTGGAATGCGGGAGGAAGTTGGAGCACCTCGAGAAAATCCATGTGGTCATAAGGGGAAAGTCTGTACATTCGGCACCCGTGGTCAGGATTGGACCCAGGTCTCTGACGCTGTAAGACAGCAACTGTACCCCTGTGCCACCCAAATAGGCTTATTACTATTATGAACAAGTTCACCACAAATAAAGCTGCACCACAAAATCTGTAACTGCACATTCAATCAACAACATATAAACAGGCTATTTGATTCATGCTGGTGTGTATGATCTGGAAGCTGCCTTGCTTTGTTTGCACTCAATTCCATCACCATATCTTTTCCTACCTCCAACCTATCTAGATTTCACTAAAAAGCATCTGGGACATTCTGCTCAACCACTCCGTGGAGCACGTTCTGCATTCTTATCACTACGTTAGTAAAAAACAAACTCATGAATTCCAAATGAGTAACTCAGATGCATTTATAGGATAAAGTAAATCTGGTAATACTTCTACAAGGTCTTCTCAGAACAGTATAATCAGATTAAAATGAATATTACAAATGGGATATTAGAATAAGGCACAAGATGGTTGCCCAGAGGCACTTTAGAGGCAGTGACATCTGGGAAAAGTAATACAGAGCATAATATTTACTTTCTAGACAGGTTTCAGTTTACAGGTTTTTTATATTCAAAATAATCCATTATTCAAATTCATCGACTGCAGATATCTGGCACAGGGCGCAAGGTGACATTACTGTTATGATTTTTTTTGTAGCAGTCCTTTCTGTGGATGTTTACAGCAAGAAACACTGAATTGTGGAAAGGATGGAAGTGAGAAAATGGTCAAAAGACACTCGGATACCATTTGGAAAATAGGGAGGGGGATAGTACAGTAATGCTAGAGGTAGGAAGGTCCACAACAAACCATGGCTAAAGGGAGCATCCTAGTAAAAGGTGCTGAGAATGTCCAGGTTTAATGTCAGCCGGTAACACTTTGTTTAGCTGTGAAAATCACAGAGGCACACACCAATTGTTAATGGAAAACCATCAACTCAATAAGGAGGTGCTGTGTCTGCCACAATCTATCCGTTTTCAAGCAGATGCAACTATCGACACGCAACTGTTGCCAAATTGCACGTTCCAAGGCACAAAAATAGATGCTGTTGGATATGTTCAAGCAAGGTGTGACTAATGTAAAGGACCTGTGGAGGACGACTATGAAAGGTACCTGTAAACTTTATTTACAGGAAGCCTTGGCCCATGTGATAGTGCTATCTATTTTTTTTTAAATTCAAAGCATGGAATGTTTTGACAGTAAAAAGTTTAAACATTGCCAGCTTTTGGTATACAGATTTTCTAAATTTAAATCATAATCTTTGTAAAGATATTTGAAAATAGATCACTGAATTTGTGGAATAAAACAGAAAATGCTGGAAACATCTTCTGTGCAGGCAACATTGGTGGAAAGAAAAAAAGTTAACATTTCAGGCCAAGGACCCTTCGATAGAATACAGTATGTGCCCGAGGTGCCACATAGAGCAATGGCCATACAGTATGGAAACAGGCCCTTCAACCCAATTCGTCCAAGCTGACCAATTTGCTTAACCAAGCTGGACCCAGGTGTCTGCACTTCAACCACACCCTCCAAACTTTTCCTGCGCAAATACTTTGCCTCCATCACTTCTTTGCACTACCCTGTAAGAAAAGGTCCATTAAGAAGAGGAGCATTTCCCCCTCAACTTAAACATATGCCGTCTAGTTTTCCACTCGCCTACCTTGGCAAAAAGAGTGTGGCTTTTAACCTTATATCTATCCTTCATGATTTAAATACTTCTAAGATTGCCCCTCACCCTCCTAAACTCCAGAGAAAAAATCCCAGCCTATTCAGACTCTGCTTACAGCTCAAACCCAGCAACATCCTCAAATCTTTCCACACCTTTCTTGTTTAATATCACTTAATAAGTTAATTTGTTTAGTTTGGTTACGAGAATTACATACAGTACTCTAAATGTGGCCTTACCAAGTAAGTTCATTAGTCATAGGAGTAGAATTAGTCCATTCAGCTCATCAATTGTCTATTGTCTATCAAGTCTGCTCTGCCATTCAATCATGACTGATGTATCTTTCTCTCTCAACCTCATTCTCCTGCCTTGACCCATACTAATCGAGAGCCTATTAATCTCCGCTTCAAAAATACCCAAAGACCTGGGCTCCACAGGTGTCTGTAGCAGAATTCCACAGATCCACCACCCTCTGGCTAAAGGAAATTCCTCCTCATTTCCTTTCAAAAAGGTATTATTTTTATTCTGAGGCTGTGCCGTCTGGTCCTGGACTCTCCCACTCGTGGATACACCTCTCCACATCCACTCTATCTAGGCCCGTCATTGTGCGATAAGTTTCAATGAGATCCCCCCCCACCCTCATCCATCAGTACAGGCCCAGAGCCGTCAAACGCTCATCATACATTAACCCAGTCGTCCCCTGGATAATTCGCGTAAACCTCCTCTGGACCCTGTCCAAAGTCAGCACATCCCTCTCCCAATATGGGGCCCAAAACTGCTCATAATACCCCATATGTGGTCTGACCAGTGCCTTATAAAGCCTCAGCATTACATCCCACTACTGGCCACATCTTCCCATCTCCTCCCCTTTCTGCTTTCCGCAGAGACCGTTGCCTCCGTAACTCCCTGGTCCACTTGTCCCTTCCTACCCAAACCACCCTCTCCCCAGGCACTTTCCCCAGCTACCGTAGGAGATGCAACACCTGTCCCTTTACCTCCCCCCTCGACTCCATCCAAGGACCCAAACAGTCTTTCCAGGTGAGGCAGAGGTTCACCTGCACTTCCTCCAACCTCATCTATTGTAGCCGCTGTTCCAGATGTCAACTTCTCTACATTGGCGAGACCAAACGCAGGCTCGGCGGTCGTTTCGCTCAACACCTTCGCTCAGTCCGCCTTAACCAACCTAATCTCCCGGTGGCTCAGCACTTTCCTCCCCCTCCCACTCCCAGTCTGACCTTTCTGTCATGGGCCTCCTCCAGTGTCATAGTGAGGCCCACTGCAAATTGGAGGAACAGCTCCTCATATTTCACTTGGGCAGCTTACACCCCAGCGGTATGAACATTGACTTCTCTAACTTTAGATAGCTCCTCTGTCCCTCTCTTCCCCTCCCCCTTCCCAGTTCTCCCACTGTCTTCCTGTCTCCAACTACATCCTTTCTTTGTCCCGCCTCCCTGACGTCAGTCTGAAGAAGGGTCTCGACCCGAAACGTCACCCATTCCTTCTCTCCAGAGATGCTGCCTGACCCGCTGAGTTACTCCAGCATTTTGTGATACCTCCCAGATGTACTAGAGGACAGAGGATCTGGAGAGACAGAGGAACTGAAAGAAATTTGCATTAGATGAGAAATAGTATTGGGAATGATGGGACTGAAGGCTGATAAATCCCCAGGGCCTGATGGTCTTCATCCCAGGGTACTCAAGGAGGTGGCTCTAGAAATCGTGGACGCATTTTCCAATTTTTCTATAGATTCAGGAACAGTTCCTGTGGATTGGAGGGTAGCTAATGTTATCCGACTTTTCAAGAAAGAAGCGAGAGAGAGAAAACGGAGAATTATAGACCAGTTATCCTGACATCGGTGGTGGGGATGCTGGAGTTAATTATTAAAGAAATAATAAGGGTACATTTGGATAGCAGTAAAAGGATTGGTCCATCAGCATGGATTTATGAAGGGGAAATCCTGCTTGACTAATCTTCTGGAATTTTTTTGAGGATGTGACAACTAAAATGGATAAAGTGGATGTAGTGTATCTGGACTTTCTGAAAGCCTTTGATAAGGTCCCACACAGGAGATTAATGGGCAAAATTAGAGCACATGGTATTGGGGGTAGGGTATTGACATGGATAGAGAATTGGTAGAGGACAGGAAACAAAGAGTAGGAATAATCGGGTCCTTTTCAGAATGGCAGGCAGTGGCGAGTGGAGTGCCGCAAGACTTTGTGCTGGTGTCGCAACTATTTACAATATATATTAATGATTTAGACGATGGAATTAAAAATAATATTAGCAGATTTGCAGATGACACAAAGCCGAGTGGAACTGTGAACTGTGAAGAGGATGCTAGGAGGTTGCAGGGTGACTTGAACAGGTTGAGTGAGTGGGCAGATGCATGGCAGATGCAGTATAATATAGATAAATGTGAGGTTATCCACTTTGGCGGCAAGAACAAGGAGGAAGATTATTATATCAATGGTGTCAGATAAGGAAAAAGAGTGCAACGAGACCTGGGCGTCCTTGTGCACCAGTCACTGAAAGTAAACATGCAGGTACAGCAGGTAGTGAAGCAAGCTAACGAGAGGATTCGAGTATAGGACTAAAGAGGTCCTTCTGGAGTTGTACAGGGCCCTGGTGATACCACATCTGGAGTATTGTATGCAGTTTTTGTCTCCCAATTTGAGGAAGGAAATCCTTGCTATTGAGGCAGTGCAGTGTAGGTTCATGAGGTTAATCCCCGGGATGGCGGATCTGTCATATGGGGACAGATTGGAAAGACTGGGCTTGTATTCACTGGAATTTAGAAGGATGAGAGGGGGTCTTATTGAAACGTACAAAATTATAAAAGGACTGGACAACCTGTCAAGCTGGACAGGAAAAATGTTCCCAATGTTGGGGGAGTCCAGAACCAGGGGCCACAGTCGAAGAATAAAGGGGAGGCCATTTAAAACCGAGATGAGAAAAAACTTTTTCACCCAGAGAGTTGTGAAGTTGTGGAATTCTCTACCACAGAAGGCAATAGAGGCCAATTCACTGGATGAATTTAAAATGGAATCAGATGGATCTCTAGGGGCTAGCGGAATCAAGGGATATGGGGAGAAGGCAGGCACACATTACTGATTGTGGATGATCAGCCATGATCACAATGAATGGCGGTGCTGGCTCGAAGAGTCGAAGCCTCCTCCTGCACCTATTTTCTATGTTTCTACACTACCTGTTCCTCCACACATCTTTGTATCAGCTGCAAACTTGGCCACAAAGCCATCAATTCCATCATCCAAATCATTAATATACAATGTGAAAAGTAGGAGACCCGACACCGACCCCTGCTGAACACCATTAGGCACCAGCAGCCAACCAGAGAAAGTCCCCTTTATTCCTACTTTGCCTACTGCCAGTCAGCCAATCTTCTATCCACGCTAGTATCTTCTCTCCAATACCATGAGCTTTCACCCTGTTTAGCAGCCTCACATGTACCACCTTTATCAAAATTCTTTTAAAGATCCAGGTAAACAACCCTGACTCTCCTTTGTCTATCCTGCTATTTACTTCCTCAAAGAATTCCAACAGTTTTACCCGGCAAGATCTCCCCATTGCAAAACCATGCTGACTTCAGCCTATTTTAACATGTGCTTCTAAGTACTCAGAACCTCATCCTTCATAATGGTTTCCAAAATCTTACCAACCACTGATCTGAGGTTAATCGGCCCAGTTTCCCTTCTTTTCCCTGGCTCCTTTATTGAACAGTGGAGTAACATTCACAATTTTTCAGTTCTCTGAGACCACTCCTAACTCCAGTGATTTTTGAAAGATCACTACTAATGCATCAGCAATCTCTATAGCAACCTCTTTCAGAACCTGGGGTGCAGTTCAAGTCCAGGCGACTTATCCACCTTCAGTCCTTCCACTTTCCCAAGCACCTTTTCCTTCTTAATATCAACTCCACTAACTTCTGTCCACTGAATTTCTGGCATATTGCTGTTGTCTTCCGTTTGTCCGCCATTTCTTTATTCCCTATTACTACTACTCCAGTGTGTTATCCAGCAGTCCAACGTTCACTCTTGCCTCCCATTTACCTTTTTATACATTTGAAGAAACGTTTGGTAGCCTCTTTCGTTTTATTGGCTCGCTTCTCTTCATCTGCAATTCCTGTGCCCATTGATACACATTACCATGTGTTGAAAGGAGCCATTGATGCTGGTTTAAACCGAAGATAGACTGAAGAAGGGTCTCGACCCGAAATGTCACCCATTCCTTCTCTCCAGAGATGCTGCCAGTCCCGCTGAGTTACTCCAGCATTTTGCGTTCTAAATCCCATTGTAATCGTAAACAATCTTCCTCACTATCCACTCTGCTATCAACTTTAAGTGTCATCTGCAAACTTACCAAGCATGTCACCTACCTTCTTATCCAAATCAGTAATATAAATAACAAAAACAGTGGATCTAGCACCAATCTCTGCATGGAGTTCATGGCCACATCCTCAGGACCTGTGTGGACCAGCTGGCAGACTGACCCCCCCACCACCCCCCTTCCCCAATCTGTGCACATCCCTCATCCTGGACTTTTCCACTCGAAAATTTAATTCCATGTTTGTGCAATATTACATGTGCTGTGCTTAAAAGAATTAAATGTACTAGTCACTTAAATTTCATTATTATTATAACGCACATGACACTTTCAATGTCTTGTAACTGTATCTTTTGACTGTTGGCAGACCATTTTCCCTCTGGGATAAAGTTGTATCGTATTGTATTAGTGACTACTGTCCAGGGGTTCTGATATCTACCATCATCAAGTGCTTGGAGAGAAAGATTATGGCGCACATTAAAATCCACCCTCCCAGACAACATTGATCTATTGCAGTGGGCCCACCAATTGCACCAGGTCCACGGAAGATGCCATCTCCCTGGCCCTATACTCATCCCTGGGACACCTGGACAAGGACACCTGGGTTAGACTCCCATTTAGCAACTTTAGCTCTATCTTCAACACTATAATCCAATTCAACTACATCTCTAATATCTTGAATCTAGGAGTCAGCACCATTTTCTACCAATAAATCCTCAGCTTTCTAACCCACAATCAGTGAGGATAGGTGACAACCCTCCTCCACAATATTTTTCAACACTGGTAGCCTGCAAGGATGCGTTCTCAGTCCCCTACTATACTCCCTACACTCACATTCTGCTCGAGCCCCACCTACGTCTGCAAATGACACCATTATGGTGGGCCGGATCACAAATATTGATGAGACAGAGCACAAGGAGAGTGAACTTAGTAACATGCTGGCAGGACAACAACCTCTCCCTCAATCTCAGGATGAAGGAGCTAGTTGTTGATGTCAGGAAGTGTGGAGTATATGCACATCAGCATCAATGGTACCAAAGTGGAAATGGTTGAGAGCTTCAAGTTCCTTGGAACCAATATTACCAATGCTCTGGTGTTGACTAATCCCATTGAAATGATGGCCAAGGCAGCACACCCACTCGGTCATTCCTCCTTTGTGCTTCCGGACACATGGCCATAACAAACCCCCATGTGCATGTGACCATATTAAACCTAAACCATCAGCCTGAATAGCAACCCTGTTGCATCACCCTCTGTCCTACCTTCAAGCCAACTTTGAATCCGCCTTCCAGTCTTTTACACCTCACCCATGCCTATTGATGACGCAGAAATCTCTGCCAGGACGCACTCAAATATCTTTTTTAAATATCTTAACGAGTTTTAAAATCCAAAATATTTCCTCTCTGTAAATGCCATCCTCTTCAACACATCACTATTACCTTCCCCATGTTCTCTATTATCCATGTCTTTCTCCAATAGAGGCTAGGCAAAACCTTTGCCGAACACTTGGGCTCTGTCTGTCAAGGCCTGCTGGTGCTCCCAGTTGCTATGTGAAATTTCCTTCCCATTTCAAATGCTAACCTTTCTAGCCTTGACCACCACCATTGGCAGAGTGAAGCCACACACACACAAACTGGAAGAACAGCACTCCATATTCCGCTTGGGTAGCCTACAACCCAATGTCATGAACATTGAATTCTCCAGTTTTAAGTAATACCTCCCCCCTCACTTCCCCCAGCCCGTCTCCCCACTCGTTTACAAACATTTCCCCAACCAGCCTAGTCACCCTATTGGTTCCCCTCCATATACTTATCTCCTATCCCTAAATTTCTTTCATCTCCACCCCCCCCCCAATTCCCTCCCCTCTCCCCCCCCCCCCCCCAGCCCTTTACCTTTCCACCCATTTCAACTTTTGACTAATCCCATCCTTTTTCATAATTATTTTATAACTGATAGAATTATGATTACTGGTCCCAAAGTGTATTCCAGAACATTGAGGCAAAGGTCAAGCATTTTCACCAGAGAGATAATTGACCCGAGCCGACAGTGATGAGACTGACAATGAGATATTAAGTTCTGAATAGCCAATGCAGTCCTGCAAAAGTGACAATTACTGATGTAATGTAGGAAACAGCAAATTCGCACAGTTGGTCCCATAAAAGGCAACACGATAGCTAGATAATCTGCTGTTAATGATATTGAAGGGAAAACATTCGCAAGACATCAAGGGGAAATTAAAGTTGAAGATACCCATGTTATCACCATGTCAGGTGACCTTTAATATTTTTATTCACTTTGCACTAATTGGGGATTGTGCTTAAGTTTAGCAAAACTAAACTGTGTGGAATAAAAGAACTGTACATGTGATAATGATGAACCATTGATTCTTCCTTGGCCTCTGCTAATGTATGGCTAAAATCCTTATTAATGCCTGGTACCTCTGGATTTGACCAATCCAATCCAATGTGGGTATCCCTTGTCCATGTTCTAAATAACTGATGCCCACTTTTCTATTTACCCCGTGTCCCTGATTTACACCACATTCTGATTGTAACCCTTTTCCAAATCCTTGCTCAGTTTGTGCTTTCCAATGTTTGTTAACTTTTCCAACCATATATCCTTCAAAGATATAACATCCCAGTAACTACATATTCTTTAGCAAGTTTCAAGAATTTTAATCTCTACCCATTGGCATCCATGTAATCAGCTGTTAACTGAGTTCAACCCCCCCCCCACCCACTTATTAACCTTCTCCTTTAAAGGGTTTAAGGGTTTTAACCTTTTAAATCAATTATTGACCAAGTTTTCTGTTATTTGTTCAATGATAACATTATGCAACTCTGTTTCAAATTTCATTTACCATTGCCTAAGCAAAGTGCCTGAGATATTTTACCATGTTGCAGCCGCTATACAAACATAACTGTTTTTCTCTAAATAAGGTTAATGGGATATTTCGCCTTTATTTGGAGGGGTGAAATTGTCGGCAGATATGGCTTCGACCTCACCAGCAAGACAATCACCAGCCATGGATTATTCCCAATCGGTGCACTGGACTAGCACTTGAATTTCCCAACTTACAGTAAAGAGTGTTACCAGCATTCTGTGCACGGCTGTATGGATGAGTTGAGGTTGTGAAGGCTATGGGAGAAATAGATTGTCAAAGCAGGAAAAAACGCATATTAACAACTTCAGTAGCAGAAGAGAATAAGGGCAGCGGCAGTTCAAGAAGTGGTGTTGGTTCTGGGATTTAATATGGAACAGCAATCCGCTTGGGTCAAACAATTTTTAAAGCTTTTGCTAAAAAGGCAGTTGTAATGAATTACACCTCATATCAGGATACATCTGCTTTGGGTGAATGCTATGCCAATTTTGATCTACGTTAGGTGATGTAGAATACTGATTGTAGTCACAGAAAGGACATATTTCACCGATTTATGCCTTTCGAATTGATTTATTTTCTGTAAAACGCTAATAAAATGATACAAGAACCACTTCAACCTTTGAAGATTTATAAACAACAATCTTAAATTGTTTTGAGTACAGAGCCAACAAAATCACAACTTATTCTACAGCCCCACTTCCACTTAAATTTCTAGTGGAATATATTAAATTTTACAAGAGATGTTAACTGTACCATGACTTGGCGTAGGAGATAGAGTGCAAAGTACATTTTATCCAGCATTAACCAGCATTTAGCTTTGCTAATAATGCTGCAAGTGTATGGATGGGTATGAATTCAATGGGTTCATTGGAGACCTGCTATTCACAGACGTGCATCATTCAGACACAACAGCGCAACATGGCAGGTTTGAAGTTGGTTTGCCAGTATACTTTAGCAGATAGAATGGTCCTCTACTGCACTGGCACCTTCCGTTACAGCTTTGATGCACTTTGCCATCGTCTGAGACGCTCTGCTGATGGGATCTACAAGTAAAAGGAAATAAACGGAAATAGTAATGGAAATATTTTTAAAGAGGATCTCAAATGAGACCCGTTTCCTGCCAAAACCTGCAGTAAAACTACAGTGGAGCACTTACAGACAACATATAATAGAGTTCTGTTACTGCTTATTTCCCCTATTGGGCAAAGTTGTAATTCCAGTCCGCACTACAGTATCTGGGTATCTCATCTATGCCTGTGGTATCCAAACCATGAAAGGTATACGAGTCATTTAGCCATCTCCTGACCCATTAAAGCCAGTTTTATTTGCAGTTGGTTAGTTTATTCTGCTTGGAACTTGGATTTTTTTTTAATGGGTTGTACCAAGTGTTAAAAAAGCACAACAAATATGCCAATGATGGAAATTTAAAAGAAAAACCAGAATGCTGAAAATTCTCAGAGGAAAGGCAGCATCCTCAGAGAGATAAACAGGTTAATGCTTCAATTTAATGCTGAGATTTACAACTCAGTATTTCTAGCAATTTAGTTTATACCAAGTGTTCTTTTAAGAGGATAAATACTACTTCCAAATCTTCAAGTGTAAATACAGTTTATTGCCAACAAAAAATAAATGTAAATCACTGGTTCCTAACATTCCTTGGTCATGGATTTTGTGGTCCATAAAGACTTGGTCACTTCTAACCTCAGCTAACACTCCAGGGAAGTGCTGTATTGTTGAGGTGCTGTTCCAATGTACTGACGGCACCATTTAAGCATATTTAAGAATATTTGCCAGATCAGTCACGGTCATTATTCCTCCTTCAATCAACAACAACATTCATCTTCCTGATGCCCAAGAGCTAACTATGCATCACATGTTGCCACATATGCAAAAGTATTTTTTGCATCACTTCAAGTCATTTATTCTCTGCTGTATTTAGGTGCACATCCTGGCCCCATGTCTCTAATCGTTAAGACCCTTCTTAAATCCTCATCTAATGCCCAAGATTGGAACCATCACTTTCTTAGCTTGATGTGCATTTTTCTTTGATTGTTTTTCTCTGGTGTCCTCTTGGGACTTAACTATCAGATTTATGGACAGTTGGGTAATTTATGCACACCTAAATATTTCTAAAAATATTTAGTTCTCAGAAATGCCATAACTACTGCAATAACACATCGGCATATACATCTCATTGCCTCATGAGAATTAAGCACAACTGCATTTAAGCTATTATTAATCAAAGAGTGGACTTTCCACATTTAATCCTTAAAATTACCACAATTACCCGAGTTCACAAATACTATCCCAGTCAATTGACTAGGAACATACCAGTCATGTAAAAATCCTTAATTGTAAGTTGGGGTGGTATGAGTGGTTCAGTTAGGATCTGTTCATTCGCCAGCTGTAAGAAAATGAAAATGAGTGTGACTCTTATCCTTGCTTGAATCTTTTAAGACACTTTGAAACTCACTTCCCTAACCTCACTAAACAAAAAAACCCTTTACTTGTTAATCGATTAGATGTTAGTGGACAACTCAAGATGTTTCTCTTGATTAAAGACGGTGTATGCATCCAATTATTTTCTTTCTGCTATAGCCTCGGGTAATAATAAAAGCTGCAAAAATAAATTGCATTTATTCAGCAA
The DNA here is from genome assembly GCF_053455715.1 of Rhinoraja longicauda. NCBI lineage: Eukaryota > Metazoa > Chordata > Chondrichthyes > Rajiformes > Arhynchobatidae > Rhinoraja > Rhinoraja longicauda. Next base: position 37,898,838 of record NC_135960.1, read on the forward strand.
CACATAAACATTCCCATTTTAATAAAATCATACTGACCATTGCAAGTTCGTTTGCCTGTTTGAAAAAGTTGGCTTCTTCTACATCATTATAGCAGACCAAGTTAGGAGATACTTCAACCAGCCTCTCTCGGACTTCATCCAAACTATCATATGGAAGTGTCATACCAGCCACCTATGGAGAAATAAAGGATTGAAACTCATGTGACCATACTTCCAAATTCAGCTTAAACCACCGTTTCAGAAATTCCCTGTGGGTAAATACACTCAAGTTTTAATACTTCCCTCTGAAAGAACAAGTGCTTGCATCCAGTTTTCCAATAGTTCAAAAGGATAAAGAAAAAAATAATACCATACGAAGCTGCACTGAATTATATAAATGACAAAAAAATGTTGCTCTTTATTCCTAGTGTCCGTTTAGTTTTATAAAACAGAATTTATTTATAAAACAGAAAAAAAGGGACCACCAGTGGGCATGCAGACAGTATAGAAATTTCATATGATATAATGGCGGAGTGACCCGGGTCTCTGGTGCTGTAAGGCAGCAGCTCTACCATTACCATGCCGCCCGTTGTAGCGCAGAAATTTGTAGCTTACAAGTACATGAAGATAATGATCTAGATAAACTCTTATTCTGGAGGGCTGTACAGTCAACAGTCTTTTGAATGAATTAACAAATGGAACTGGGCCTCGTAAATATGGAGATATAAAGTCTGCTGCTACAAACAGAGAAGAGTTCTCTTAGCCAACCTGGTATCAGAATTACTAAATAAATGATTATCCGGTCCATTTCATTTTGTTGTATGCATAGTGTACGTGTAAATTGGCTGCTGCACTTTCTAACATTGCCAAGTGTTAAAGTGCTCTGTTGTTTAGGTGCTCTAGAAATGCAGTTTCTCTATAACTGAAATGCTCACCACAGCCAACCATGCATGTCATATCTGTATTACATCAACTGAGCTCAATGATTGTCAACAATTATCAAGATTTATTCTTGATTGGACAACTGTCTTGAAAAGCTCAAAACCCACACCAATGCAAGAAAAGTTTGCTTTTACAGAATTGTAGGTAGGTGTCTTCAGAAAGCTCATACTAGGAGGAAAAAAAAATCTATAATAAAATGATGAGATGAGCAATTTTTACTGGATGACTAACTGGTATTGGAAGACCGAATTATTCCTTTAATGCTTACAGTGCTTTTAAATAATAGTCCTGGTCCTTGTAGAATTAGATTCTCTCATTCGAAGAGTGGAATAGTGCAGGTGTGGAAGAGTGGAATGGTGCAGATGCATAAAAAACAGAAATCTTGAGGTTTGAGTTAAAGACTTCTGCACAAAGGTTAAATTTAACAAAGAACTGCATTTCTCTGAGGATACTATTCCTATCCCTTTCTGTGATGCTCCACAGCACGTTCAAACTAATGGTGCTCGAAGTATGATCATTGTTGCAAAAAGATGTGTTATCCCACTCACTAAAGCAAGCTCCTAAAATCAGCAATCAAAATGACCAGCTAATACTTTTTTGATAATATTGCAAGGATAAATATTGACACGAGTTATAGTCATACAACTCAGAAACAGGCCCTTTGGCCATACTCGTCCATGCTGACCAAAATGCCCCTTCTAAGCTAGTCCCATTTGCAGGCATTCATTTGGCTCATATCTCTCCAAACCTTTCCTCTCCATGTACCTGTCCAAATACCTTTTCGATGTTGTTATTGCATCTGCTTCAACTACTTTCTTTGACAGTTCATTCCACATATCCCCAACCCTCTGTGTGAAAACGTTACTCCTTAGGTTCCTAATAAATCTTTCCTCTCTCACCTTAAACCTATGCCCTCGAGTTATTTATCCCCCTACCCTACCTATTGTTTTGGCCCTCAAGCCCTGGAAACATCATCATTCTCTGCACCTTTTCCAGCTTAATGGCCTCCTTCCTATAACAAGGCAACCAAAACTGAACACACTGGCTTGGTAGGGTGTAGGATAGTGCAAGTGTGTGGGAAACACTGGTCGGGGTGGACTCGGTGGGTTGAAGGGCCTGCTTCCATGCTGTATCTCTAAACTAAACTCTATTCCTAGTGCAACCTCACCAACGCCAAGTTGGATGGATCCAACATAAGCAATACAATAGGTTCAAATGTTACTCCCCACCCCACTCTCCCTCATGTTTGTTTTTATTCCACATACACTCTGACAATACCTCAGAAAGTGCACGGATGATTTGCCAATCCTCTCTTGCCATGCCTGGAGCAGTCACTGCCACTCTGGTCTGTTGGGCACGGCCCTCTGTGTTGACGTACGTGGCATTTTTCTCCGTGTAAGCAGCTCCGGGGAGAACAACGTCTGCCATTGGTGCTCCAACATCTCCGTGATGTCCTAAGTGAAGGCCACATTTTAAATAACAAATACAGAACACAGTCAACATCTCAATAATATCTGGAAAGGAGCCAACGTTTCATCAGGACTGGAACCAATAGGTTTTAAGCAGCAACAAAGATAGAGTAAAAGGGAAAGTAAAGTACAAAGAGAAAAGGGTGGAAGGCAAAAATAACTCAACGAGAGGAATGTGGTAGTCAAAGTAGAGAATGTCAAGAAATGAAAAGATGGTGGTCTGCATGATAAATGGAAATTCCCATACTTTTACCAAGATCAGATATATTAACAAATGAAGACAGCAGTTATAATCTAAAATTGCTGGTTTACGTTGAATCCTCAGCAAAAGCAGTTTGTATTGTATAACATTTTCAACAGAGTAAAATCCAATAATGAACTGCACAAGATATTAGCAAATAAAATATGGCATTCAGGCAGCATCACCTGCCCGATGCACTGAGTTACACCAGCCCCTTGTTTCTATTTTAGTAAACCTACATCTGCAGTTCCTTGTGTCTAAAAAATGTAATTGAGCCACTTGGGGAAATATTAATGCAAATCACCTGAAAAATTATCTGAGGTTTTTTGGAACAGTTGGGGAGGGAATTGCAAAGTTGTGTGCCTTCACAGTTGAAGGCACAGTCAGCAACAATGGAATAACTCTCTCAGAAGATTGTAGGGATGGAGAAGATTAAAGAGAGGGAGGGGCACGCCCAAAAATGGATTAGGGAACAATGGAGGAACTTTGCATTACTTAATCAGGAACCAACGTCAATCCTTAAAGACAGGGATAACGGGTGAAGACTTTGTACATTGGGACACAGGAAACGGATTTCCGAGTGATCCAAATTTCACAGGACGAATTGCGAGGGAGACAACTGGAAGTGCATTCGAATAATCAAGTTTAGAATTAATGGGTTTGAGCAGAGGAGTAGAGGCAGTACCAGGCAATATTCCAAAAGAGAGAAATGGCATCACCAGTGCCAGCACAAATGTCATTTTGCTTTCATTGGTGATCAATTTGCCAAGAGTTAGTTTAGCCTTAAACAGATGGCAGAGGAATTCTAAAAGCAAGTCTTTGGTAAGGGTCAAAGCCAAGGCTTTGCTCCTCCCAATATTTAGTTGAGGAAACACTGCTCCTATTAATATAGGAGACAAGAGAGCTCAGAGGGGGATTGGAGGAGATTTAATATGACAATTGGATGCAAAAGGATGATGGTAAATCACCTGGGATATCGCTGGACCTGTAGCAGGTATCACTCTTTACTTTCCGCAGAAGCTGGTGAACATTGTCAGTGTCAGAAAACAATAGAAAATGGCAAAAAATTGTCAAAATGTTTCATTTTTAGTTTAGAGCAGGAAAGGGAAATGATAGGTATCAATGTATTGGGAAAGAAGAGATAGAGAGGACTAGGTAGAAATAAAAATAAAAATAAAACACCTGCAAATGCTAGAAATCTGAAATATAACAGAAAATGTTGGAATCACTCAATAGGCCAGGCAGAGTCTGGGGAAAGTGAGACATTAAAGTTTCAGGTTTGGGACACTTAATTCGAACTGGGGAAGATAGAAACAAGTTAGTATAAGTAGCAAATAAAGTGGGGGAGAAGGATGGATGGAACAAAAGTAATTTCTCAGATAGGTTTAAAAAGTATGACCCAGTATGGCAGTTAAAATCAGATTAAGCTCGTGTCTAATGCGTTATTAACGATAAGGCTGAAAAACAAAAGGTGAGCCAAAATGATGACAAAATATGGACATTTCTCAAACATCTTTTTGCACTAGTATTACAATTATTAATGTATTGAATTCTAAAAAAATGTTTATTATCTGTGTGTATTGTGTTTATGGCCTGTTAAGATGCTACAAGTGAGAATTTATTTGTTCCATTATTGGTATACATGACAATTAAACACTCTTGACTCTCTTCTGCCAGGTAGAGGAACAGAATTTAGTCCACATACAAGAAAGCAGAGAGCTCTCTGGTAGGCCTGATGGCAGGTGGATGTGATGAGCTAGGGTAATTAGTGAAAAAGATAAGCTATTAAAGTGGAAAAGGGCAGGAAGATGTGACCGGCTCCACACCATGCCAACCGGAGTATTGTAAGTACGACTTTGCCCCATGCACCACCCCTGCAAAATGAGAGATGAAAAAAAAGAGCCAATTAAGGAAAAATATACTCTTCTCCAAAATCTGCCCCTCAGATGATCAAAGCCTGTTCAGGAAATTACATAAATCAAATGCAACCCATTATAAATACTTAGATTGTGCATGATGTACTCATCCCCGTTAAGAATTAGAGAAAAGATAGCCCAGTCAACAATGGATCCTACTCTCACCGGTTTTTGCAGCTGTTAATAGCCTCAATACCTACCTTGATAAATGACAAAGCAGTCCTTTGGAAGATCCTGTCTTGTGATGCAGCCATTATCTGCTCCAACGAGGAAAAGTACCTTGGGTGGATTTTTCCGCAAAATATCAACACCAGCTTTGTATCCCAAATCCAGAGCAGCTACTTGATTTGCAACTCTGCAGAAAGACATCCAGATTTTTTCCATTCCCTCATCAAACACTGCCACACAGGCCAGATCATAGCCACTACAGCATCTTAACATCTTTGCTTAATCTTAATTCAAGGGTGCAGGTAGAATTGTTCAATACTAAAGGTGGCTATTTAGTCCATTATTCCTTTTGAAAGGGAAGTCCAATCTTTTTTGTTTTTTAATAATCTTACAACATAATCTTTTCTCATATGTACTTTATTTACATCCTCTTGAGAGCTGTTTTGCTGAATCAGCTTCTAATATTCCATTAGTGCTATACACTAATCAGCCAAAACATTATGACCACCTGCCTAATATACTGTTGGTTCTCCGTGTGCAACCCCATACGCAGCAGGGTGCGATGCACTGTGTACTGTGACACATTCCTCCCGTGACCACCATTAAAATTTTCTGTGACTTGTGCCACAGTAGACCTTCTGTCGGATCGGACCAGACAGGATAGCCTTCGCTGCCCTTGCGCATCGATGAGCCTTGGGCGCCCAACACCCTGTCGCCGGTTTGTGGTTTGTCCCTCCTCGGACCATTATCGGTAGGTACTCACCATTGCTGACCGGGAGATGCCCTGACCCAGTCGTCTGGCCAAAATTGGCCCTTGTCAAAGTCACTCAGGTCTTTACTCCTGCCTATTTCTCCTGCACCCAACACATCAACTTCAAGAACTGACTGTTCACTTGCTGCCTAATAAACATAGCACAAAAAGTAAGGAAATTTGTATTTGGTAGATTATTTCTTTGTTGTAACAATGCTTCTTGGCAATAAATCTTATACCGTTGGAAAGCCTGTTTATTTCCCTTTTAAATGGTGCCACATTTGTAAGGAACATGCCTTGTGGGATGAGAAGATTTGGCAAATTTTTCATGGGCGCAACCCATATACTCAGCTCTGCTGCTCATCCCACAAATGCACGTTCCTTACAAATGTGGCACCATTTAAAAGGGAAATAAACAGGCTTTCCAACGGTATAAGATTTATTGCCAAGAAGCATTGTTACAACAAAGAAATAATCTACCAAACACAAATTTCCTTATTTTTTGTGCTATGTTTATATCCCACCCCTTGACCGGTGCCATTGTAACAAGATAATCAATGTTATTCACTTCGCCTGTCAGTGGTCATGTTTTGGCCGATCAGTGTATATTACAGATCATTGCTCAGGATGAAACAAATTCAGCATATGTTCTTGCACCAGAATTGAAAATCAACAGTTGCAGGAAATCTATTAAAAATGTTAAAAAATGCTGTAAATGCTCACCAAGAAACCAAGATGTCAGGTTGCAATGGTAGGAGGAGAAACAGTGAACATTTCAGCCAAAGACCCATTCTTAGTTTGCACCTAGAATACTTTTGGAAGGCGCTACTGATACCCTTTAACCTAAAATGTTAATTCAATTTATCTTCCCACAGTTGCAACCTGACCCGATGAGTACTTCCAGCATCAATTGCTTTTACTTTCTCTTCTGCTCTGATGAAAGCAGTTGGGTTGTTCAGAATGGTTCAGATGAAAGGTCATCAAAGGGCTGCTCTCTGTTCAGATGTCATTTGAGCATTGGCAGCAAGTTTGGTTTTATTTTTGACTAGACCAAGTTGTCCCGTTGGGCCCAAACCACTCTTGCATTGGTGCAACACCCTCTCCTCCCCCACACCACTCCCACCCTCTTCCCCCCTAGAGTTGCCTCTCCTGCATTGGTGCAGCACCCTCTCCTCCCCCACTCCCCCCTCCACACCCACCTCCCCTCCCCCTCCCTCCTCCACCCTCCCTCCCCTCCTCCTCCTCCACCCCCATCCTCCTTCCCCCTCCCTCTCCCTCCCTTTCCGGGAGCAACCCGCAGTTGCCATAGCAACCCGCCTCCCTGTCCGGGCGGCCGCCATTTGTGGACCGAGGGTGGAGAGTCCTGTTCGGTCCCGGTGCGGGGATGTTCAGTGGTAGACAGCGGCAGCTCTCCCACTGTTGCTGAGCCGCTGGACTCTGGGCGGGGTGGGGAAGGCGCTGAGCTGGCTGGGGAGAGGAGGGGGGACGGGAGAGCCGAGGGCAGGGCCAGTGCCAGGCCTTGGCCTCCACCGATGCCCTGCCTCACCGCCCCTCCTGCCTTTCCCCTTGGCCCACCTCAGGCTCAGTTACCCGGATACGTCCAGGCCCAGGCTCCGGCTGCTTTCCCCGGCACCAGGCCTGGCTCTCCCGCCCCCAACAGGCGGCTGAGCCCTGCTCAACGGGCCCCAACTGTACAGGCGCGGACACGTTTGTTCTGTGCACGTGCGGATGCGGTGGCTATCTTACGCAAGTGGCGGCGCCTAACGGCAGCGGCTCGCTAGCAGTCTGTTCGTCTTTTTTCCTTTTTTTTTTTGTTGTGTGTCGGTGTCGGGATGGTTTTTGGTTTTTTTTGGTTGTGTATGTGTGGGGGGTGGTGGTGTGGGTGGGGGGTGGTGGTGTGGGTGGGGGGATGGGGGGGGTGAGGTCTCTTCCTCACGGCGCGGCTCGGCCGCGGGGCCTAACATCACCCGGTGCGGCTCGGCCGCTGGACTTTACATCGCCCGGTGCGGCTTGGCCGCTGGACTTAACAGTGCCCGGTGCGGCTCGGCCACGGGGGCCTAACATCGCCCGGTGCGGTTCGGCCGCGGGACTTTACATCGCCCGGTGCAGCTCGGCCGCGGGACTTTTCATCGCTGGTGCGGCTCGGCCGCGGGACTTAACATCGCCCGGTGCGGCTCAGCCACGGGACTTTTCATCGCTGGTGCGGCTTGGCCGCGGGACTTTTCATCGCTGGTGCGGCTCGGCCGCGGGACTTAACATCGCCTGGTGCGGCTCGGCCACGGGACTTAGCTGCGCAAGGCTTGGTCGCGGGGCCTTCCATCGCCCGGCTCGGCCGCGAGACGTTTCAGCGCCCGGTGCGACTCGGCCGCGGGGACTTCCACCCCTTTGCGGGGACTGTGCGGGTCGGTCGGGGACGAGCTGTCTGTCCGTGGGCATGGGGAAGAGAGTGGAAGTTTTGTTGCCTCCATCACAGTGAGGGGGTGTTTGGAGTCACTGTGATGGACGTTTGTGTTGGGGTTATGTGTCTTGTGTTCTTTTTTGTGTGACTGCTATGTAGTTTCGTTCGGTACCTTGGTACCGAATGACAAATAAAGCTCTGTTGAACTGTTGAACTGTTGAAGCACCAAATCAACGGAGCCCCAACTGCGCATGCACGGTTTTAAAACTTTAAAATGTGAATAACTTTAAAAATATAACACCGATTTCAATGAAACATCTTCCATAGGACCACAGGATGGCAGTGAGTAAGGTGGGCCTAAAATTGTCATGCTATCGTGTACCGTTTTGGCTGTGGTTCAGGAACAAACAAACAAATGAGAGTTTTAGTATATAGATTTCTGACAGCTGTAATATTTCAGTTTTAAGCTTTACTACCTCTTTGGCCCCTTAACCACAGGTTGATTCGTAATCGACTCTATTGGTACTGGAGACCATTTTTCATCCCCCCTCCCAAAACCTTTCATATTTTGGAACATCTGTTGAAGCTCTCCTCCACACTGCTTGGACAGGAAGAATAATCCAACTTCTTTAGTCTCTCTACATAATCAATGTACCTCATCCTGTTGGTTTTACCCCCAATGCCCTCAGTTAATTAGAACAATTGCCCTCAAGGTTTCAATAGATACACAGGTACACCAACCCTGAACCAAAACCCAATAGATGGTTACTGATTTCTACCCAACCTCCATATATAATAATGCCAACACTTTGCTGTAATGCAGAACAACACTGGATTCTTCAAAGTGATAGCTTCAGTTGCAGAGCAGCTCTAGCATTCACACAGTGAATAAGTCCCACAAATCCCAGCACAATAATTGTTTGATCCTGCTCGTTGCCAGTTCACCTCATCTTCATCTTATCACTGACCTCTGAAGAACATTTAAAACTTTCCAATTGTCCGTTATTCCACTGCCCACTCGGGCATTCTGAGCGATGGTGCTGACTGCGGCATGGATAGCTGCACCATCAATTCGCTGGAGAATCGAGCTGCCAACCACCACCATGGGTTTCTTTGCTTGGTTCAAGACCTATTTTACAGGCAGGGTGGAAGACAAAGAACAAAAGTATATACATTACACGTTTGCTGTGATCTTCATCTGTATTCAGTTTCAGAGCTGTTTTAAATAACTCTTACCCAAACCTGTATGTGACATTTATTTTAGTAATCTCTTTCCTGACTATGGAATTGATTGACAATCTAGATCCATTATCACACAAAAAAAACATTCCTGGGTAAACTAAGCACCACAAAATTTAATCTAGGAATGAGTTGTTGAACACAAATACATTAGCACGTCACTTTCAACAAAGTTATTCCGGTGATGGAAAACCAAATTTTATTAACAAGGACTCCGTCATTTTTCAGACTAGGCTCTAAATGACCCAATAACTACATGCACGGAAACATGGCACACGTATTAACATGCCCTTGCAAGTACATACAGATAAGGTGCTTACAAATGTTAACGCAACCATGAATTTTTATTTTATTGTTTAAAACAAAGTTCAAGCAGTAATTATGTAGGAAGGAACTGAAGATGCTGGTCTACACCAAAGTTAGACACAAAATGCTGGAGTAACTCAGTGGAGAAAAGGAATGCGATGTTTCAGGTAGAGATCCTTCTTCTGAAGAAAGGCAGGCATAGCTGGGGGCTATGCAAGTCCCCATGGCTACACCTTTAACGTGAAATGGGAGGAGTCAAGAGAGAAGTTGTTGAGGGAGAGGACGTTCCACGGCGGAGGAGAATGGTGACAAAGGGAAAATGATTGGGTATGTTCAAGGAAGAACTGGAGGGCCTCGAGATCTTTTTGGTGGGGGATGATGGTGTAAAGGAACTGGACATTAATGGTGAAGATGAGGCAGTGAGGTCCTGGAAATTGAAAGTTATTGAACTATCTCTGATGTTGGTCGGAAGCGACTAGACACTGGTGCATAGGATGGAATTATGGTATTTGGAGATGAGTTCTGTGGGGCAGGAGCAGGAACAAACCTCCTAAGGTGGTTACATCACAAGTTTCTTAAAGCCATGTTGTCGTGGTAGGAAAAGGAAAACTGCCTTGCCAAACAGATTATTCAGTATTCCGAAATCTATTGACTAAGTGGAAAGAATTCAGAAGCCTTTTGCTTTGTTTTAATATTCAAAAGCAGTTTTTTGTGAGGGTAATTAACCCAGAGGACTTTTGTATAAAGCTCTATATCTAGCATATCATAATTCTTCTGCAATTTGTGCTCAAAAACCTATAAGTGCAAATAACTGTGCGCCCGAAAGTTCTTATTTTTAAAATTCCTAATTTAAATACTGTTGAAGAAAACCACCTACAACTCAGTAAATATATTCCTTAAGGGATGGTAACCATTAATTCTCAGGATTACACAATATGCAAGATAAATAACTGAAAATGCAGTTTCCAAACCGAGAAACCAAACACGTCCGGGTGTGTAGGTTAATTGGCTTGGTACAAGTGTAAATTATCTCTAGTGTGTGTAGTGTTAATGTGCGGATCGCTGATCGACAGTGGGCCGAAAGGCCTGTTTCTGCGCTGTATCTCTAAACTAAACTAAATGGATCCACTTGGAGAAACTAATACAAAATCAGAGGGAAACAACCAAACAAAAACCACATTGTTACAGGAGCCCTTGAAAAGCAAATTAAAACAGTAGATGATGGAAGTGGTAATTTAAAACAAAGTGCTGTAAATACTCAATAGATCATTTGAGTAGGCAGCACAGAGTGGCGCCGTGCTACAGTTGCTGCCTTACAGCTCCAGAGACCTGGGTTCGGTTCTGACATTTGTACGTTCTTTCTGTGACCTGCATGAGATTTCTCCGGGTGCTCCGGTTTCCTCCTACACTCCAAATACGTACAGGTTTGTACGTTAATTGGTTTTGGTAAAATTGTAATTTGTCCCTAATGTGAAGGGCCTGTTTCTGCACTGTATCTCTAAAGTCTAATGTAAAATCAGGCAGCATATGTGGTGGGTGAACGTTTTGTTTCTGTTTGATGAATTAATGACCCAAAATGTTAACATTATTTCTCTCTTCACAGATGCTGCCTAACCTGCTTGTATTTACACCACTTCAGTTTTAGTTACAGAAGTGTATTTGTTCACTCCATCGAGGCCTGCCTGAGTGATATGTTGAGGCCCCAAGGGCAAATCACTGCTTCCTAATTTATCCCAATTTCCTTGAAAGAGGTTCAAATAATTTGACATTTTCTCTGCTGAGACTGGAGTACATTTTGTGCCAGTTTGGCCAAGTGTGTAACATTGGCTCTATCAGCAACTTTATTACCTGAAACATAAATAACAGACATATTAAAATATGAGCATGAATTGGACATGGTTAAGATAACATGGTGACATCAACCATACCTGGCTGAAGGGGTGCTTTCCTGATGCAATTTCCTGTAATATCTCTGGAGATTCTCCAAGGTGATTGTAGGAATAACTCAAATCCACATTTGCCCCAACTAAAGCCACTTGAAGATCATTATGCAGCCAGCTGTAAATTGCACAAACATTTAGCGTTTCCCGATTACTGGGTGAACTGTTCAAGTAAACTGCAGCAAAAGATGCTGACAGGTCTAGCATTATTTGATAGAATAATAAAATTAGTGCAAACCAATCAGAATTTTTCAATTGGCATACTTTTCCTTCCAAACCTTCCCAAGCTGCCTTTAATGGTCTCTCTACCTATTCAATTTGGACAAATGGAGTCTTGTGGCAAAATTTGAAAAGCAATGTGGTGTTACATGCAAGGTGGTTAGATTGTATATATGATGAAGGAAAAGAATGAAAGCAACAAATCAAAATTTACACCCAAAGAACATTTCCTACGGCATTTGAAGATTCAAGAGTGAGGAGGTTCTATTAAATGTTAGTTCCCATTATAGTGCGGGAATTACAGTTACCACTTTGTGAACAGCAAGTTCCCACAAAATTGGGAACATTGCAACAGAACCAAATAGGAACTAAATGTGTTTGTATACAAAAAGCGATACAGAGTGCTGTGTAACTCAGCGGGTTTTGGGTCGGGACACCCCCTCAGATTGGGAGGAGAACTTCTTCAAAGTAGACATACCTTGAGGAGATTTCGCAGCAGAGCAGTAAAATGGAGACATGGTTTACAAAAAAAAAAAAAAAAGTGCTGGACTAACTAAGTGGGTCAGGCAGCATCTCTGAAGAATGACATTGCGAGTTGAGGCCCTTCTTGAGACTAATTAGTGCTTTATTTAGAAAGCAAGCTTGGTCGAGGAGAAATTCCTTTGCTCTATTTTCAAAATATAATGGAGATTTTCTTTATATATGTTTACCCACTTGACAGAAGGGCTTCGCTTTAATATCCATCTAAAAGATGGCAACACAAACAATGAAGCTCACTGTACAGGCAGCGTGTAGCTAGATTTGTATTTATCCCCCCCCATCCTCACCAACCACCCCCCTCGATTATCCAAATGGGAACTTGAACTGGCAACGTTTGGAGGGAAACTACAACCTACGGATCCATCAGTGACATACAAAAATTGTGCAGCTAAGTGGATAAAAGATACAAACTACATGCTTTCATGGAACATAGATAACAAAATAAACAGCTGGACAAAGGGTCAATAAATGAAGTTATAATTTCAATGCATTTTTGTTAATTTATTCTTAGCACCCCATAATGTTCCTTCATGAACACACATGCTCTGGGAAGATATATGCATGACTCTTCTCCAGATAACATTTATTCATAGTATGCAGCATGGAACAGGCCCTTTGACCGAAATGCTTTGCACCCACCTACATTAATCATATATTATTCCTATATTTTTCCCTCATATCCGCATCAACAGTCCCTCACCCATGATCATGGAAGCAATTCATGATAGCCAATTTACCACCTTGGCATGTGGGAGGAAACTGGAGCACCTTGAGCAAACTCCAGAGTCAGGATCAAGCCTCGGTTTCTGGAAAAAGCCGAGAGATCGTTGCTAAACTCTGCTGTCTGAAATTTCAATGTCCTCTTGGCCACCCTTCTGTCTTCTGTCCAAAATAAACCCAAGTTCAAGCAAAACCATCATACCACAGCACATCAGCCCATTCACCAATTAATTGCTCAGCCTGCTGACCTAAATTCGTTCAAATCTAAGAAATTTCTCCATTTTTATCATTATCATGCATGTTTTCTGATTAACCAATTACTTTTCCGTCATCAATCTCCTGTTGTTTCACATCTCTGTGCCAGCTTTTACCATTTCACTCTGGAAATTTTCAAAAGGTCCATGGCATGGAATATGGTTGTCTGCTACCTTATTGGATTATGTAAAGGAGCAAAGTGTCAAATGTGAGGAGGTTCCTTTCAGCTTATAGCATTCTCATTTCTCAGACAATTCATGTACTGACCTCTTTCTGATTCGAACGTTGAAAAGTGGTGCCTCGAAGCGTGGGTTGGTGCCAACCAGCAGCAGTACATCAGCTTCCTCCACTCCCGCAATCTTGGTGTTCAACAAATAATTGGAGCGCAAGTCGGTGCTGTTTGAAAAATAAGGTCAACCTTTTCAAAAGATCCCATTGTAACAGTAGGAACTGCCCAAACCCAAGCACATGGAGTCAAAGAAATCAAATGGCAACTTCTGATCTCCTCTAATGTTCATGCCACATGCACAACTGGTCCAGTTCAGTTTTCTGTTAACGGTCAACACCCCAAATGCTATCAAGATGCCAAACTGATTTCAATAAATCTGGCAATTCGTCAAAGGAAACTGACAAAATATCCATGAAAGTTCCAGGATTTTGTTAAATCTCTCATGGACTGGTTGGAATCCTGCACTTTTCATGTTGAACAATTTACACTTAATTCAAAATTACATTATCTCACTCAGGAGAAAATGGCCCAACATCATCTTCATCTTTAGTAACCACGATTTTGGCAAAGCTAGTTGTAACTCGTGAATAAGTCAAAATAGTGTGGTGGTGGTGGGGAAAATGTACGCATGTACATGTGTGTTTCCATAAATACAGCACAGTAGTGAAACTGAAGGTCTCCAAACTTCCAGGTTATTTTCCTTTTTTTAAATGTAATTTTCCCTTCGTTTCATATCCTGTATTTTAAGTAGTATAGATCATGGTGTACAGCCAAAATAATGTGATGCAGCAAAAATAAATAAATTTGTTTTACAAAGAAAAAATATCAGACATGTCCTTGTGTTTCCTTGCCTTTTATCTGTGACATTTTTCAAGCAGGATTTCATCAAATCAGGCTAATTTATACCAGAAAGATTATATTGTTTTGATTAAATAACTATATAAGCCAAATTATGATTATGCTTATGATTTTTATCATTTATCTTCAGATTAGGTGGCTTTCTGATGCCCCAAGTTTTTGTAGCACAACGCGAGTAGCAGTGTCCATTTGGTCACGTGTGAAATAAAAGAGTAACCATTTTTATATTTATTATTTCTTTTTTATTGTTTATATTTTGTGTTTAAGTTTTCCATTAAAATACTTAATAATGAATAGAACTTAACATCATGAAATAAAAATCTAGTATGCTCACCTATTTTATCGATGTCTCATTCTGTCGTCCCTTTCGTTGTCTAACATTGTCAATGCTATAACTGTTTTTTTTTGCACTCATCGCGATTTAAAAAAAAAATTATAATGACCCTGACGTGAACTACGGGCCCCGTGGTGGGTTAGGTGCCAACATTTTGTAAGGGAGCTTAGAAATCAGTATAAGAGGCAGTGTCCCCATATTATAAATTTAAAAAAAATTCTCGTTTGTTTTCTTCAAATTTTGAAATGATTAAATTTTGGTCAAATTTTGGTTGATTTTGATCACCAATTAACTCAAAAGGATCATAGGTAGGCCCATTTTTAATGCGGTGGTATTTCGTTATGATTTAAAGGGTCAAAACCCTTCTTCAGATATCAGATGAGCCTCAGTTTGTCATCCCTATGTCAAATCCCCACAAGTTTTGAATGGAATGTTTTCAGAAGGCCAGTCTATTCTGTGAATATGAAGCCTATATCTGACCTTGAAATCATGATGTATAGGTAAGAACTGCAGATGCTGGTTTAAATCGAAGGTAGATGCTAGAGTAACTCAGCGGCATCTCTGGAGAGAAGGGATGGGTGACGTTTTGGGTCGAGACCCTTCTTCAGACAGTCTTCAGACTCAATCTGAAGGGTCTCGGCCCGAGACGTCACCCATTCCTTCTCTCCAGAGATGCTGCCTGACCCGCTGAGTTACTCCAGCATGTTGTGTCTATCTTGAAATAATGTCTGATTCAGAGCCAATTGAGAACATTTGTAGAAGTGTTTCTTGTGCCCAGTTCGTTGTGCGCTAATGTATGACCAGAATGATTAAAGTAAGCTTGGTGCTGAGAATTCTCCACACATTAAGCTGCTGTTCTCAGCATGGCCCCAAGGGCAGGAAAGAATTAAAGAAAAGTTTCCAACATTAAAAAATACTCAAACGAAATTCAGGGTATTCTTTGAGTCTGTATACACTATTGCACGCCTGCAAAAATATCAGCTCCTCAAAAGGGAGAAGGGTGTGGAAATAACCAAGGGTTGCACTGTCCTAAGCCAGAACAATACTGTCACAAAATACATCTTGTGCACCCAAGGAAGGCCAGCAAGGTAGGTTGAGGGAAATGTGGGAGAACATTAAAAAATATAGGTTAGGGTAAAAATTGATACTTGACTGTCAGCATGGACTTGGCCTGTTTCTGTTAGCAGGGAGAGGCAGCAATTCCTACAAATTCATATGCAATTGCACAATGTAACGATTCAAGTGTTGCACTTCAGAAATTCAGCACTAATCCAAGGTCGACACCACCCAAAATGTTAGGAAACCAAAATGTTGGGAAATAGCTGACAGATCCTTAAGGCAATAAGGATGAACTTAAGAGATTGTAACTTATTCTCACCTCTGAAGAAATGTTTCCTATTAATGTCAAAAGATACGGTGACAAAAATATGATTAGTTGTAACTATTCAAATTGTGTCACTATCATACTTCAATTTGTGACAAATCACAAATTAGTGTTCAACTGAACTCTGCAAACATACCCAGCTCCAGTCATAGGGAAGATTTCCTCCGTGCACAGTGCATCACTGTTTAACCTGTTGATCAAGTCTTTCAGAGCCACAAGTGTTTCCGCATCGACCATTCCTCCAGCAATAGCAGCCACATCTTTATTCTGCATTCTCTGTAACTATAACCACATGAAAAGATTGGGGAAGAGAATGAAAATCCTGCATTTCACCAAATTATATAACACAGTAGGCCATTTAGCCCATTGCGATTGTGAGGAGCATTTGAAAAAGCCTCAAAATTCTTACTTTCTCCCCTTTAAACATTGAACCAATTTATTTTTCAGAAGAAACTATTGGATCTGCTTCCACCATCATTTCACGTACTACGTTCCTAATAATAATGGGCTTTATATATAATTTCTTATATTTTCTCTGGCTCTTCTGCCCACCATCTTAAATCACACATTTCAGCTTTCTATAATCCTTGCATCCCACCCTCACCACTGTCCACCAGTGGAAAGCAGTCAATGCATTTTGCCTCATTTTTCCCTTCCTCCAAAGCACTTTAACTTAGATCATTGTAATTTCTATTAGTTCATTACCACTTCTGCAATCCGACTCATTGCCTCCTCCCAAGATGCAGATACCAGCTGTCCCTTTGGGTTCCTGACCAAGGGAACCGTTAAGCGTTGACGCTTAAGTCCATCGTAGGCAAACCTGCAGAACAAAACAGAGCAAGTTAATCACAACTATTTAAAATTTAATTTTAATTAAAGTAAATTAGAGAATGGAAAGAAGCAAGGCCTGTAGTTCTTTTTTTTTTGAAAGAAAAATTCACAAAGCTAGAGAACGAAAGTGAGGACAAAGAATAGCAGTCTGTGGCACAAAACCACATTGTTACAGAGCAGAGTATGGAGAAACAGGGGCTTTGGCCTTCCTGCAGAAAATGTATTAAAAAAAATCAATGAATTTAGACAATTTCCCTTTACTTCATCTATTTCTGTTATTAAAAAGTCAGTTACGAAAATAAACAGAAACAAGTTGACTGACGAAAGAGTCAATGCATGAGCCAAGGCATATTGTCACATCAACTGAGGTATTGTGCTCCAGAGTAAAGCTGGAACTCCTTATTCACATCTAATGACGACCGTATTGCAACTCATGCGAGGCTCTCAAATCTAATCTTTACCATAAAAAAAGTTGGAGGATCTCATGTCATGTAAAACTTTGCATAAAATATCCATCGGATTAAAATCCATCACCTGGTCTTATCAGAGATCCACTCTTCATTCACATCCTCATTTAACCGTGGCAGGATTCTCATCACCTCCCCAGTGCGTGTGCTCACGACAATGTTGCTGCCAACAGCATCCATCACATCGATGGACTCTGTCTTCCTGAAGAATTAGAGCAAAAAAAATGTAAAGGATAAATGTGTCCAAATTAAACATCCAAAAACATTTAAATCTCAAGTACTGTTGTCAGCTAAGGTTAAGCTCACTTCCAAATATTAGGCAACCCTGCTTATTCAGGTAGCCACAAAATGGCTTTTCTTTGCACAACATTGACTTTCTTTTCTTGAAAGGGAAGCTTGTCATTCATCAGGCTAGAAAGATTAAATTAGAAAGACAAGTTGCCTAACTAACATTCTCCCCAGAACCCAGGAAGTGAATGTGGCCACTTCTGACAAGGTCCACTCGTTGCCCTTTTCTAACTGAACTTGAAATGGTGATGGCGAGGCCACTGCTTACATTTTGCAATCTTTTGACAAAGGTATTCTCACTCTATTATCAGATATGGAATTCCAGTACTTTGAAGGCTCAGCTAAAGAAAAACAGGATGGTGTGCCATTTGATGAGGAAAATGCACAAGTGGCAGTGCCCATACTGTCCTTATCTTCCTGGGAGTGCCAGTCATGGGCTTTAAAGAAGCCGATTAAAAATATTGAAGTGATTTAATTATAAGATTTTAACAACATTTTGGGAGATAACAAAATCAGAGTTAAATCTCTCAATGATGACATCAAAAAGTACTTCTTGCCACAAAAGGAAGTGTGAAAGATCTATCCCTGAGAATTGAGAATTTCATCAACATTCAATTTGAAATCAGAATAGATTTTTTTTGGGTAAGGAAATTGAGAGATATGGGTATGTGAAGTAAAGATCAGCCGTTAACTACAAATACCTGACCGACTAGGAGGAAGCTGAGAGACCTCCTCCTTTTCCTTTAAGGCCCTGTCCCACTTAGGCGATTTTTTAGGTGACTGCCGGTGACTGTCAAAGTCGTAGCAGATCGCCAAAATTTTATTTTACCCGACGACAATGACCACGACAATGCCGAGTCAGGTCGAGATTACACCGTCTTTGGAAACATCGCAAAATTCCCACGCTGTCAATGCTTCTCCGGCGTCCTAATTTGCGCTGAAATCACTGACAAGTCGGCAAGTACTTGAGAGTTTTGAAATATAACATCTTGCCCGGGTTACTTGAAAACCAAGCTTCACGGTACCAAGGCATAAACTGGATTGACTTCCAGTTTACTAATAGCAGTATTAAGAAATTTAATTTTAAAAGTGGTTAAATGGATTTTTGTGATGAGTGTGGGCATTCTTTGAAAATGTACGGGAGATGCACATCTGGTTTCTGGGTTGCATATCTGGGTTGGGAGCCTACTTTAAGTCACAAAAGTAGGCTGTTTCAGTCACAAAAGTAATAGAAAACAGGAGCAGGAGTATACCACCAGTCCTCCTCAAGTCTTCATAACATTAATGCGATCTTTGCCAGCCTCAAAACCTCTTCTGTTTCAGTTCCCTGTGACCTTCAATTCCTCAGTCTCTCAAATATGAATCAGATCACTCATTCTTCTAAACTCCTCAGAATACAACCCAAACTGCCTTGCCTCTCTCAATGGGACAAATTTTTAAATCCCATGAAATAGCCTTGGGAATCCCCTTTGGTCTACCTCCAATGTTATGGATATGCGGAAAAAGCAGGAATGGGGTACTTATTTTGGATCATAAACCGTGATCATACTGCTGGCTCGAAGGGCCGAACGGCCTACTCCTGCACCAATTTTCTATATCCTTTTATAGTTATGGGGTTCAAAACCGTGTGCGATATTCCATGTGTGGTCTTGCAAACACGTTGTACAATTGTAATAAAAACTATTCTTTAACTCGTTCATAATAAAGGTAAAAATGCAGTTTGCCTTTATAACTTGCCTGTTATTTTTTGTGATTACGGTGATAAGGAATATAGGAGTAGAATTAGGCCATTCGGCCCATCAACTCTACTCCGCCATTCAATCATGGCTAATCTATCTCTCCTTCCTAACCCCATTCTCTTCCCCATAACCTCTATGCATTCATGCATAAAAATACCTAGATCTCTCTGACATCACTCATCAGCAATCTCTTGCTCCATTTAGATAATATGCTATCTTTTGATTCCTCTAACTGAAGTGCATGCCCTCACACTTCCCAACATTAAAGTTGCAACAAGTTCTACTGCATAATAGCTGAGCAAATACTGCACCTGGTCTCCCACGGACGGGCAGTGAAGGCATAGGGCTTGGATGTCAAAGCTCCAACTGGACAAAGGTCGATGATGTTCCCTGATACTTCAGACATGAACATCTTTTCAATATATGTTCCAACCTGCATTTCATTTCCTCTTCCTGTGGTGCCCAAGTCATCCACACCTGCCACTTCACTGGCAAACCTGTCAAAGAACAAACCGAGTTACATAACAGTTCTATGGAAATGTTTGCCTTCATCAGCAACATCACAAATTAGACTTTCAATTAAGCTACTTTTTTTCCATTAAAAAGTTGCTTTCGCTGCAATAAATTGGAGTTTATTTGATGTGATTGTGTTGTGCATAATGGATTGTAATATTTTCATGACAACATCAATCCATCCCATCCCTTGATTTTAATTTCTCACTGAAACCCTACCCTTACTTAAATGGGTGTTGTTTTTATTAGTTCTACATTGTGCGGATCATTTTATAAAATTTACATCATTCTTATGGTGAGCTTTGGTGTAGATCAAGTTAATGCTACAAAAAAAGCTCAAGATCACACAGTTTTTGACTCCTTTTATTACTGATGTAATGTATTACTTTACCACCTTTCACGACATTAGATTGTGAAGTACCTTGAGACCTTGCCTGACAACATCTCAGAAATAGCAATACAACACCAACTTCTATTTTTATAGCACCTCTATTGTATCAAAAACAACCAAAGTGTGTTATATCAAAATCTAGTCATGCTGAGCTACATATCAGGATAATGGCGCAAATGACCATAGGTTTAGCAAAATATGTACATTTCAAGGACATGTTTGAAGTAGGGAAAAAATTACGGAGAGATTTCCAGATCCAAGTGTTTTGGCATCTAAAGGCATAGCCATCAATAGCAAAATAATAGTTCAAAGATGAACAAAAGATCCAAATTAGAGTGTAGATCCTTCGGAAGATTATAGGGCTTGAAGTGATTGCAGAGATAAGGAAGAACAAGAATTGGGATAGATTTGATATCAATGAATCTGATTGTAGCATTGCTCACCTGGGAGCCAGTATTCATCAAAACTACCGAGGCAATATAAAAGGGTTTGAAAAATTTCAATCTTGAAAAAGAGATGTAGGCTAGTCTAAAAAAAAAATCAAAGTCAGAAAGCCATGGGTGCGTGCATCAGCAGTTGATATAACTAGGCAGAGGTAATGGGGGTTAATGATGCCGAGATGAAAATAGGCACGGTCAGAATCTCAGTTCCAGGTTAAATATAATTCCCAGGTCATGAACAGAAGAGTCCATTTTCCTGAGACTCATCAGGGAAGGCCTAGATATGGAAAGCAATGGATGTGGCCCTTAGAATATGTGTGTGGGGGGGGGGGGGGGAGGTGGCGGCAAGAGAGCTGGTAGTGGGATAAAGCTAGCTGCCATTGATTTGGGTATAGAAATTGATGCTTTGTTGGCGGATAGTGTCACATCGAGTACGGAACGAAGAAAGGAAAGTTAATAATTTGGGGTGAAAAAAAAAATCCTGTTATTTGTTGAGAGATACAGCAAAGAGCTTCAGTTTACAATCTCACCTGAGCTCATATGCAACAAAGCAATACTTGTTCATTTTGTTCATTGTTCACCTGGATATAACTGTGGATTTTGTGTTCAAGTCTTGAAATCAGGAACTTCAAGAGAAAAAGCACTATCTCGGAGCCATGTCCAATGCCTGTACAATAGTTCAATCCTTTCTCCAGTAGATATAACAGAATCCAGACCTCTTGATTACATGTGGCGCCACGATGTGTTCATTAAGCAGGTCAATAAAACCAATAGCTACTTCTTGAGAACAAGAAAATAAATTTGTTGCAGCACTAACCTGATACAGCGTGTGCAGTGAATACACCTGGTCATGATGGTTTTCACAAGTGGCCCAATGTTCTTGTCCTCCACAGCCCTCTTTCCCTCTGTGAATCTGCTCCGGTCACTGCCAAACATCATTGACTGATCCTATCAATCATGATATTAGATAGCTTTATCAATTTGGAATGGCAGCAGCAATACATAATAAAGTAAGAATAAGAACAGCTGACAATATTTAAATTGTGAGATACAAAACACATTAACTTCTAAAAAATATCCTCTCAACAATTTAAGCTCACTCTGTAACTGAAGCTGGTATCTCCAATTGAGATAGGGGAAGGTGCGCAGGGTTGGCAGTGATGGTTGTAATTATAGTATTTCACATTTGAATCGGTTCCTGTCATATATAGCCACTAAGGAAGTCAAGATGAAAGCACCAACAGTATGTGCATCTGAGCACAGGACTTTGTATATGAATACATCACTCCTGAAAACCGAAAGTGGAGCAACGACAGAAAGATCAGACTGGGAATGGGAGGGGGAGTTGAAGTGCTCAGCCACCGGGAGATCAGATTGGTTAGTGCGGACTGAGCGCAGATGTTGAGCGAAGCGATCGCCAAGCCTGCGTTTGGTTTCGCCGATGTAAATAAGTTGACATCTGGAGCAGCGGACCTGAAAACCCAAATGTCTGACCAAGACATCACTCATTCAAAACTCTGCTAAATAACTGACTCATGCAAGATGCTTACAAAATGCTATTTAGACGAGCTGTGGAATTATTTGCAGAGGCAAATTTCATCATCAGCAGATGATTTTCATTCTACTTCCTCTGCAAAATCTCACCATAACAAAAATTATATAAGTGAACATTGGGCAATGCTCATTCTCCACCAGTTTAATCATGATAACTCATTGAATTCCTGTCCAATAATCATGGAAAATCCAAACAAGCCCACTTAGTTCCAATTCTTTACCACCGTTGCACTTTTCTCTGCAGCATTCTCTCTTTCCTAATTCTATGCATTAGAAAGACGCAACTCCAACTTGTTTTCTGAAAGTGGTTCTTATTTCCTTCCATGAAGAGCATCCAGACTTTCCAAATAAAACTCTCTTTGGACAAATATTTCTATTACTGGATGTGTCCCACCATTCCAGGGTGCAGGACACCTTATTTAAAGCGCAATATGCCGCAGTTTATTGTTTTGCAAAGAAACAGATTCAAGATTTCTAATAAAGAACTAGACCAAGTGGACCCGTTGGGCCCAAACCTCTCCTGCATTGGTGCAGCACCTTCTCCTCCCCCACTCCCCAACACCCCCACCCCTCCCTCCCCCTTATCCCCCCTCCCTCTCCAACCCCCCTTATCCCTCCCTCCACCCCCCCCCTCTCCCTCCTCCCTCCCTGGGAAATAGATTTAAACTTTAAAATGTGAATAACTATAAAAATATAACACCAATTTCAATGAAACTTCTTCCATTAGCACCAAAGGGAGGATGGCGAGTAATGTGGGCCTAAAATTGTCGCGCTATCGTGTACCGTTTTGGCTGTAGTTCAGGAACAAACAAACAAGAGTTTTAGTATATAGATAGAAGATGGTAAATGCAATTGCAAAACCTGGCCTTTCTGCCATTCTCTAACATCAAAATCAGTACCTCAGGTCCTTAGAGATTTTGGTCCACAGCATATTTTTCTATTTATCTTCAAGGGTTAAAATAGAACCTGTCTAAGCTACATCATCCATCATATTCCTCTATGGCTGAGGGGGAGGTTTAACAGACATGTTCTGTTTCAAGGGGTTCAGTTTGATCTCTGGGATTTACATCACTGCCAGACACACTTCCGTTCAAAGGGACCTGGAGCTTATTTACACAAATAGTCCTCAGCAGAGAGCATCAATGCAATATCTGGTATAAGCCACCAAACTAGCATCACCTTTGTCCCACGATACCTTCACTCCTGGTATCAAAACATTTTGCATTTGTTAGTATCAATGGTACCTGGAGATCGCATTCTCCTCCTTGGTCACAGATGGGGCAGTCCAATGGGTGATTGGCCAGCAGAAACTCCATCACACCCTCCCTGTTGCACAAAATAACAGTGAAGTGTAGCACACATAATACACAATATAATGATTACCATCCTCTATTACCCAAGTGAACAGCAAATATCAAACACAAAGTGTATCTGGATGTCTAAGCATCATTTAGCTGAAGAACATGTATTCCACTAACACCTTTCAATGCATTCCTATGAATGAAGTTATGTTCCAATTGATTACGATGGCATTTTTCTATTTCCCTTGCAAATTCCACTGTGCCCATCAATATTTTTGTAAATTTCAGACAGACAGTCTAATCTTTCAAATATAATATTAATAATTACTATAAATTGCAAGTATCATACATGCAACATTTAAATGGCAGATTCACACAACAACTTGCGAAGAGTTTTCACCATACTTTACCTGGCTTTCTTAGTTTTTTCCGAATTCGCAAGGATATTCCACCCCTTCATTACTGGCATAGCACAGGCAGCTACTGGCTAAGGAGGAAGGGTATAACTGGTTTTCAGTGGACATTATCAATAGAATATATTGAACCCAACAGTCACAATTTTCAACATTGTTGCTTAGATGAAGGGCGAATCCAATATTTTATTTAATTGTTTTTAACAAGGAAAGGACGTCTTCACTTGTTTAAAAAATAAATGCATTTCAAAAGTTACAAATTAACCACTTTAATGTACCTAAAATGTTTCATTGATAATCAACCTTTGGTGCGGCTGCGTAATCCCAACGTAATGGTGGCAAATCCACAAATATTTTAAGGATGCGGTTAAAGAGAGGATGGGGAGT
Source organism: Rhinoraja longicauda (assembly GCF_053455715.1). Taxonomy (NCBI): domain Eukaryota; kingdom Metazoa; phylum Chordata; class Chondrichthyes; order Rajiformes; family Arhynchobatidae; genus Rhinoraja; species Rhinoraja longicauda. The sequence goes on from NC_135960.1 coordinate 37,923,050, forward strand.
GAGGCGGGATTGAGGATAAAGAAATGGAAATGCTTTAGTAGGAAACGGGCACAATGATCAGAATGGCTTCCAACTATGCTGTATGTGCGGTTCCTTTCTAGTCCAAGAATCACTTATCTCTCTGCTAGATAAATCTATTAATTCCACTTTTTTTCCTGTGGTGATCCCACTGTTTCAATGATGGGGTCATTGGCTCATTAAATTACCCCCAATTAATTTTATTGTTTTCAATTGCTCATATCTTCTAACACTTGCAGCCAGCCGTAACCTCATTATAAAATACAAACTCTCCCAGCACCTTGGGTGCCCTTTCGATTTCCACCAAGCACATTCGGCAATTTCCTGCGACGGAGAGCCTGTCGTGGTAACAAAACCGTGGGATCTGTATGCCAACTTTTTCACAGGCCTGTAAACAGAAACAAGTTTGTTTAGAATATAGAAGAGTACAGCACAGGAACAGGTCTTTCTGCCCACAATGTCTGTGACAGCCATGATGCCAATTTAAAATAATCCCTTCTGCCTGTAATTGATCAATATGTCTCCATCTCCTGCTTGTTCATATGCCTGTCCAACTGCCTCTTAAATGTTTTCATCTTTGCTGCTTCCACCATCTCCCCAGCAGTACATTCCTAGCACCTACCAAAATCTATTTAAAAAACCTGCCATGCAAATCTCCTTTCCCCTCACCTTGAATCTGTACTCTCCAGTATTTGACATTTCCACCTTGACAAAAATGCTCTGACTACCAATTGTGCTTCTCGTAATTTTAAATATTTCTAAGTCAGCGCTGAACCTCCAATGTTCCAGAGAAAACAATCCAAGTTTGTCCAACCTCTCATAGCGACTACTCTCCAGAGAACAACTAGGTGAACCTCTTTTGAACACACTCCAAAGCTTCCACATCCTTCCTGTAATGTGGGGGCCAAAATTGCACACAATGCACCAAATGTGGCCTAACCAAAGTTCAATACAACTGTAACATGACTCCTGACTCTTATATTCAATATACTGCCTGATGAAAGCATATATACATATGCCTTCTTTGCCACTCTATCTGCTTGTTGCCACTTTCAGGCAACTATGTCGTTGCACCCCAAGATCTCTCCACACATCAATGCTCCTAAGGTACTATTATTTAGAGTATACTTTCCTCTTACATTTGATCTCCCAAAGTGCAACACCTTACACTTGTCTGAATTAAACTCCGTATGCCATTTGTTCGCCCATATTTCCAACTTTACTTTTTCATGATATTGATCCACTGATATATTGTGATAATTTCTTATTTATATTGGGGAGATGTACAGCTAATGCACTGATGGACAAATGAGTTCCAAGTGGAAGTAAGGTACTTCCATTCTGCTCCCAAAGAAGAATTTCAGAAGCACTATTACTGAATCTTACTTCTGAATCGTTTTGGAGACTATTGAGAGAAGCATTGATCTTCCTTTGTCCCAGAAACCTCTCCATTCCATAATGAAGCACACCATTAATTGAAAGAAAGCTTGTGGATTTATATAGTCTAACAGGTAATTAGGTATCTTTCATGTGCAATGAAAGAAATCAAGGGATCCTCAAATATCTTTGCAATGGTTATGTTGATTACGGGATATATATTAGTGACATCACACGAGAGAACTCTTCTTTACAACAGTGCACTGGGATTTTCTGCAATTACCCAAGAGAGCATAGAAGAGCCTTGTTTAAACCTTGCATCGAAATGATGTCACTTTCAACCGTGCTGCATTCCCTAGGTACTATATTCAAATGGCAGCCTGGACTTTGGCTCCAGTCCTATGATTTGGACATAACTCTGAAGCAGAGTTCTCCAAGCCTAAAGTAGAAGAGCAATCACTTAGGTTGTGGTTTCTGCCTGTGAATCGCAAACCTCAATCATTAATTCAGTGTACTCCCATCTATCTCTGTGTAAAAACAAACTTGCCCCACACATTTCCTTAAATTTTCCCTCTCTGACCTTAAAGGAATGCCCTCTAGTGTTTGACATTTCCACCCTGGGAGAAAGGTTTTGACTGTTCATCCTATTTATGCTTCAGAGAAAACAATCCAAGTTTGTCTAACCTCTCAGTATAGGTTATATCTTCTACACCAGGCAGCATTCTGGTAAAACTCTTCTGCACTCTCTCCACAACTTTCCTGCAATGGGCTGACCAAAATATTGCAAATGTGGCCTAACCAAAGTTTTTACAAAACTGCAACATGATTTCCAATACTCAATGCTCGACTGACGAAAGCAAGTATGCCAAATGCCTTCTTTACTACTCTATCTTACTTGTGATGCCACTTTTAAGGAGCTATGGACTTGGACCCCAAGATCGCTTCGCATATCAATAGTGTAAGGGTCTTGCCATTAATTGTATATTTTCCCCTTTCATTCAACTTCTGAAAATGCAACATCTCAAATTTGCTTAGATTAAACCCCATCTGCTATTTCTCCACCCATTTCTGTAGCTGATCTATATCCCACTGTCTGCTTTGACAGCCTTCGTAACCCCAGATATCTTGGCATCAGCTGCAAACTTACTAACCAACCCGTCTCCATTTATGTCCAAGCCAGTATCGGGAACAAAGGTACCTGTAGAACAGTGGTTCCAGGCTCCACCATCACTGGCTTGCCGTCAACAAACACCTCAACCAGATTGCTGGCAGCTGTTGCAGTGCTGCGAACTGAAAACATAAAAGAGAAGGCAGCAACTAATGTTAGTGGTCCAGGAGCAAATCACTACAAAGTCATGAAATACAGAGTGGGAGAGGAGAGAAAAAAGCCAGATACATTCAATAGCCAGTTAAATGACCCAGCATTGGCTAAGAATCTTAATTCTGTTTTATTATTCTATTATACAGCATAATATGCTCCATCATCTCCGAATTGACCAAAACATTTTCAGCCAAAGATGTACTTTTGAGATGTGGCCCCACAAATATTTTAGGCTGATAAAGAAAAATGTAACCACAGAGAGACAGAGACTTTGCCAAAGACATACATCTTTATACTTCCTACTTTTCTAAAATTGGTGGTATTACATAGCACTTGCCTCACTAGTCTACATCACTGCCCTCGAGTAACATCAGCTGTAGTGCATTTTTTTTGTCAGAGGAGGGAGCTACTGAAGATAAGGAGTGTGAAGATTTGCAAACTATAGATATTTTGCCATCTCAAGGTAGTTTTGCTTTCCTCAGATACCTCTTGTTATAGAAAATCACATTTAAAAAACATGTATCAATGGGGAAAAGGGGATTAGGGGCAAGAGTGTTTTAGACTAATGTTAACATTTTAATTTCCCCCCTGGAAGATTTTCAAAAGTAAAGGTCTTTTTCATTTAGCTGCAGTAACAAAAGACTGTTTGTCCTATTGATTAATAGAGTATCATCACATAAGTATCAATAGAAGTGAAATAGAAGTGAAATTGACACACTATGTTCTTAAGAGACAAAGGTGTCTGATTACTGCTAGGTTACATGGAAAAAGTCTCCCCCCCCACCCCCAAGACTTTCTTCCTCTGCTCCAGACTATTTTTCTACCCATGACAGCTATTTTTTTTCTGTTTGTCAATTTCCAAAGTAACTTTTAAGTGGTTCTCTAGTTCCTGATCAAAATCGCTTTATAATTAATTCAACCCCACTAATAGCGGTCCATGATTCATAGATCACATTAAAGCCAATTTGCGTAATAGAAACAGGCATTATAGCAAAACTACCTGTACTTTTATTTGTGACAGGTCTTCAGATAAGATTAAAAAACTGCAGCTTCCAGCTGCATATACAGTAAAAAGCACAAAAATAACTTCTGAAAGGACATCTAAAATACACGTCTCTGAACATGCACCAGCAATCAAGAAAATGAAACCATTAAATGAAGTTACTTGCAAACTGGCAATTGAACACAATTTTTTTAGGTAATTCTGATACAAGGTAAAAGTTCCCCAATTTGGAGAAAAACAATTTGCAAGATGAAATACTCAAAGACATAAGTATGGGTGGCAGTTTCCATGCCAGTAATGAGTTCCAATTTCCAAGTTTGCCATCTTTCTAACTACTGCAGTCAGCAAATTTCATTCAAAGTTGTATCCTTAATGTTTCTACATTCAGATCAAAATCCAACAAGATTAATTTGCATCTCTTTAGCACCTTTAACACAATTAAATATTCTAAAAAATGTGCCTGGACTGTGCTTGGACAGAAGTTACACCAGAAAACATTAGTTCAGTAGTTAAAAGTTTGGTCAATAGATAAGTTAGAAGGAGTATTAAAGGGATACAGACAATGTATTTTCAGGGATTTCCTGAGTTCAGGGCTTAATAAGTCAAGATAGAACCACAAATGGTGGCAATTAAATTTGATATTGCCTTATCTTGACTTGCACAAATTCCCACAAATAGATGGAAATGATGTTTCCATCAAACAAATCATTGTTTGATGCAAACATCAAATTGTTTGGCAATTACATTGTGCTATACAAAACACAAGTAGATACCTACATATGCAGTTTGAGACAGTGGAGTAAAGTGTTAAACATGTAGTAACTTATTATATACCATTGTTCTTTGCTCCCAGACAGTCTTTGGCAGAGTGGGCAACGTTTCTTAATGTCTTACGGATCACAGGTAATCGTAGCATGATTGCAAACTGCAAGAAAACCAAGACTCAAGTTAGCACCAGGTTACACCAACTCATTAAACCTCTAGGCCTCAGGGTAAACGTAGTATCTGTTTGGCAGATGCAATAGTATTGAGGTCCTTTAAGTTAAGTTCAAATTATACTTTGCATTTAACATATTTTCTTTAGTTTAGTTTAGGGATACAGTGAGGAAACAGACCCTTCGGCCCACCGAGTCCGCACCGACCAATGATCCCCGCACATTAATTCTACTCTACGCACACTAGGGATAATTTTATATTTATACCAAGCCAATTAACCTACAACCTGTACGCCTATGGTGTGTTGGAGGAAACCAAAGATCTCGGACAAAATCCACACGGTCACCGGGAGAACATATAAACTCCGTACAGACAGCACCTGTAGTCAGGATCGAACCCGGGTCTCAGGTGCTGTCAGGCAGCAGCTCTACCTGATTGCCACAAATGTTATCAAATGTTATCACTGAGATTTATTTTAATTGATACTCTGAGCATCATCAACCTTCATTTATTCTTGGGTCAGACTCAGGACAACAGCAGCAGCATCCATTGAAATCTTTATTTTTAAAGGGACTGACAAGGTATAAGCTGATAGGACATTTTGCCTGGTTGGGATATTTAAAACCAGGGATCTTAATCTCAAAATAACAGCTCCTCCATTGTCACCAGCAATATCTGGGAGTGGTGAATCATTGAAATTCACTACTCAGGAGGATTGTGGAGGCAGTCAATAAGGATAATCAAGGTTAAGATCAAAAGACTTACATATTAAGAGATTCAAAGCTTATGCGATGAATGCAAAGAGTGGCAAAAGAACATCCACAATTTCATTAAATCCCAGTGCAGGCACGATGGGCCAAATGGGCTCTGCTTGCTTCTATTTCTTATGTTCATCTCAGGTGGTCGTGCTCTTGAGAGGCTAACGTTCAGGTCCCACTTTAGACTCCCCGGCGTGTAATTTCAGCTGACGCTCCAGTATAAAACTAAAGGAATGTTGGCATGTTGGAGGTGCCATCTTTTGCACAAGATGTTGAATCAAAGTTCTGACTACTCTCTCAATTGGATGCAGAAGATCACATTACGATATGTTATAGACCAGTTCCATTATATTATTACAACGATTTCACATGAAAGTATATCATCTATGTACTAAAACTCTTGTTTGTTTGTTCATGAACTACAGCCAAAACGGTACATGATAGCGCGACAATTTTAGGCCCACCTTACTCACTGCCGTCCCTTTGGTGCTAATGGAAGAGGTTTCATTGAAATCGGTGTTATATTTTTAAAGGTATTCACAGGGGAGAGGGGAGAGGGGAGAAGAGGGTGCTGCACCAATGCAGGAGAGGTTTGGGCCCAACAGGTCCACTTGGTCTAGTTAGCTCTAAAGTACAATTGGAAGTCATGCAGTCAAGGAAGATGTATATTCATTCCAACAAGGCACAAAGGTGAATTGATTTGGAAAAGCCAGAAAACATATATTAAATGGAGACATAAGAAGTGCAGCTGCTGGAATCTGGAGCAAAAATTTGAAATGTCATCTGTCCATTTCCGTCCACTGATGCTGCCTGACCCACTAAGATGCTCCAGCACTTTGTTTTTCCTTCATTACTGATGCATTGCTTCTTCATTCTAGGAGCACAGGCTTCCCTTCATCGAATGCCAGCAAATGCGTATCTAAAGGCCCTGTCCCAGTTAGACGTTTTTAAGGCGACTGCCATAGTCGTAGCAGTTCGCCGAAAAAACAGCGACTGGACCCCTCCTACGACAATGTCTACGACAAGCTACAACAACCTACCACCTGGTCGATATCAAGCTACGACAAGCTATCGAAAACCGGCGACCCAATCGTCGCAAGTAGAACGTCCACCTACGACCGCACCTACGACGACACTTACGACAACCTACCACCACAGAGGCGACAACCGAAGTCAACCCAAGTCCGCCCGTGACAAGCCACGACATACTATGACCCTGAAGACAATTCACGTTTCACCCACTTTCCCTATAAAAGGGGGTGTACAGTAGGGTTTCCAATCATTCTGCATCATGACTATTTGAAAGTGATGCCATGAGAAACTACTCTGAAATACAATTACTTCATACATGAATTTTCCATCAAAATGTCAAGAATTTCCTTTATTGATATTCAAACAACATTTTTTAAAAGGTTGATAAGAACATACAACAGTGCATACAAAAATATTGCAATAAACCTCAAACTTCAAAATTCAAACTTTAAACAGAATACAAGTACAAAAACATACTAAACCTAACATCATTTATGGACACATTACACTGATGGATGATCAGATCAAGTTCACACTTGGAATTCGCCAAAGTCAGCACCAGCGACAACCTACGTCACCTGGCGGCAATCTATGACAGCGCCCACGTCAGGAGACATCAAGCTACGCTCATTGGCATCAAACCAACAGTCGCGGAAAATTTTTAAGCCGTTGCAAAATCCAGCGGCGACCAGAAAAACGCTACGACTCTTTGGAGACTACTCACGACCCTGCACGCAACACCCCGGCGACCGTGTGGCGACAATCTAGTCACCTGTAGTCGCCTAAAAAATCGCCGAACTGGGACTGGTGCTTAAGACTGCAAGTGAAATTAGTCTTTTCTTACCACACCTATCCAAATGCGATCCTGAATGGCAGAAGGTTAATAGCAAAGGAGGTGGCTATTCAGTCCACTGATTCCTTGTCTTTCAATGCAAGAGTAGCATCACTCTCCACCTTCACTCCATTTGGAGTTATTTTTTGAACATTCTGTTTAAACATACTTCCACTGATCCCCAGAACTGCATTTCAGAAGGTAATCAATCATTTGTTGCACTGGTTACTTTTGATATTTCTAATTCCACGTTGCTGAGTCCTTTACCCCACTGTCAAGAAGGAAAGTATTGTCTACTGTCTAGATATTTTGTGATTTCACATATCTCCATCAGATGCCCTCTCAAACATCTATTTTCCAACAGGAACAGTTCCTCCAATCACCCCACACAACTGAATCCTCATTCCTGATTCATTGTGACTTCCTTGCTCTCATAATGCACCTCCACTTAAAACCTAGGATTCTGTGTTTTTTAACCACTTTCTCAACCTGCTGTGCCATTTTCATAGATTTAAATCTTCAACAGCGGAGAACTATTTGTTAGTGTGCCATATTTAGAACTGTTACCTCATTCTTCTAACCAAAATGCATCACTTCATATTAGCAAAAAGGTCACCCTGGTCATGATGGCCCAGAGATCCTATTTCTACACTGTATAACTCAATGCCTTTTCTGCATTAAACTCTACTCCACTCTGCACTTTCCTCCAGTCTGAAAATCAACTGTTCAGTACAGCTTTGCCTGTTTTAATCCAATGATGCTCCTGTCCCTTTCATGACAAGGATCTCAACCTTGACAACAAGTCTATTATGTGTCTCCCTATCAAATGCTTTTTTAAGGTCTATGACTGTCACATCAACTTTTTCTGTAACATCAGAAAACTCTATTTATGATAAACACAATTTGCTTTTAACAAATTCTTGAATGAAAAACAAAGTGCTGGAGGATCTCAGTGTGTCAGGCAGCATCAGTGAAGGGAAATGGACAGATGACATTTCATGTTTTTGCTCAAGATTCCAGCAGCTGCACTTCTTATGTCTCCATTTAATATATGCTTTCTGGCTTTTCTAAATCAATTCACTTTTGTGCACGTGACTGCTAATGTTGTCTTGATTGTTTCAATAGTTTCCCTACCACCATGGTTAAACTAACGTCTGCACACCCTGACATTTTGAAAGGTTAAATGCCAATATAATTTACACCCCAATTCTCTGAGAATTTACCATGCATCCAAAATGAACCTATTGATTTATCCATTTCAATGGCAGCTAGCCTTGCCAGTACCTTCTCTTTAGCACATTCAACTACATCTTTCTTTGCTGAAACTCCAGCAGCATTTTCTTCCCTCGCAAAGTTGCATCTTAGTACATTGGAAGTCTTCCACGCACTATGGCATAGGCACTGTGCCATATCATTCAGCTGCCATTATCTTTTGCTGCCTGCAAGATCCTAATGTTGCAGCACTAACTCCATCAATATGAACTATGAGGAATGAAAATGGATCACTTCTCTGGTTGCAGATACTGTGCATGAAGCTGAGACATCAATCAACATCACACACACCAATCAAAATGTAGAAACAAGGAACTGCAGCTATGTTTTACAAAAATACACACAACGTGCAGGAGTAACTCAGCAGATCAGGCAACATTTCTGGAGAACATGGATAGGTGACATTTCAGATTTGTAAACTTCTTGAGACGCAGAGATGTTGGCTGAACAGCTGAATTGCTTTAGCACTGTGTCTTTTTAAAATCATTCTGCCGTCACCAAACACGTTCAACATTTTGTACTAAACTGAAGCGATATATAAACACCACAGATATTTTCATCTGTTCTACCGGAAATCTGAAATAAAAATGTATAATGGTGGAAACAGACCAAATCTTCAATCTGAAATGTTGCCCATTTCTCTTTCTGCGGGTGCTGCTCAGTGTTAGTGTTTTCAGCAACTTAAGTGTCTTTTTGTTTAGAGATACAACATGGAAACAGGCCCAAACTAACCATTGATCACCCATTCACACTAATTCTACGTTATCCCACTTTCGCATCCACTCCCTTTTCACATGAGGGGGAATTTGCAGAGGCCAATTAATTTACACGCATGTCTTTGTGGTGTAGGGAGAAGCCGGAGCACCCAGAAGAAACTCACACGGTCATAGGGAGAACGTCAAACGCCACACAGACAGCAGTCGAGGTAGGGATCAAACCAGAGTCTCTGGTGCTGTGAGGCAGCAGCTCGACCAACTGTGTCACTGTGAACATGTATTTACAGTTTGCGCTTATTCCGCATTTAAGCGTAATGCAAAACGTATCCCAAAAGGAGCGAACTGGAAAGAGACTGGAATCAGACCAACTGGAACGAACAGCTGGACGAACTCAGCGGTCTGGCCGGTGTGGGCAAGTTGGGCCGAATGGCCTGTTTTCACACTATCACTCCATGACTCTAACATCTGTGGAGGCAAAATGGATGATGGAGACCCTACATCAACTAGCAGTGAAGTGGAAAGAGAGAGTCAGACAGATAGCTAGTCAATTTAAACGTGATGGGGAGAAACTGAGATTCCAGATGTGGGAATCTTGCGTTCAAAAAACATATTACTGGAGGAAATCAGCGGGTCAGGCAGCATCTATGGAGGCAGAAGGGATGATCGAGACCCTGCATCAACAAGAAGTGGAGAGTCAGAGAGAGAGCGAGTAGTCCATTTAAACATGGAGAGGGCGATTAACGACCAGTGATTGTGCAGGAGATTGCCCAGGTACACTTTGCCGGGGAAGGAGATTGCCCAGGTACACTTTGCCGGGGCAGGAGATTACCCAGGTACACCTTGCCGGGGCAGTAATGATACACGGTTCTCCTGCGCCACCGGCCCAGTCACCCGGACACCAGTCAAGGGCAAAGCGCCACAACCCAAACGCACCCTTCCTTCACCGCAGGCGGCCCCTTGCAGTCGAGCCACTAAACTTCACCCGCTGCACACACCGGCCATTAAAACCCGTCGCAGACAACCTCCCGACTCCGCGGTCGTTGTTGTTACCTGCTCGCTATTTGGCCTTCTCAACCAGAACAGCGGCGATGGCAGCGGCGGCCGGGCTCCTCCTCCGGCAACGGCGGCCGGGCTCCTCCTCCGGCAACGGCGGCCGGGCTCCTCCTCCGGCAACGGCTCGGCAATTCCCGCCTCTTTCCGGAACGACACTACTCGACGTCGCGGGCAGGAGTCTCGCATATCACCCGTGGAGATTGATTTATTCGCTTTTAATCAGTGATTTCAAATGGAGCTGTCAACAAAGAGACGAATTGAAATGGGCTGAAATAATAATCGGTCGGTAATTCAAAAATGACGTCAAGCTTCGGCAACTTCCGTCAATTACGTAAAACGTAGTCTTTCTCAAAAAGTTTTAATTTAAAATGTATAATACCAAACGTTTTAGACAAATAACCTAGTAAGAAAACCGATATGAAATTATATAGTTGTTAAGCCTGCCTATTTTCTCGTGCCGGCCGGCCGGGTGGGCGGGGCTCGGCAGTTTCCGGCGGCCGTTATAAGGGGCGCGCGCGCCGGCGGCGGCCTCTTGCTGGCGGTGCGGTGCGCGCGGAGCGGGTAGGGCATGGGGTTCGGAGACTTGAAGGCCGCGTCCGGCCTACAGATGCTCAACGACTACCTGGCAGATCGCAGCTACATCGAGGGGTGAGGGGCCGAGTGGGGGTGGGACCGCTTCTGAGTGTGCGAAAGAAAGGCGCGGTGGTAGGGGGTGGGGGGAGAGCTTGAGGAGGTGGCAGCAACGCGGGGTGGAGATGGTGGGAGTTTGGGGAAGATCATAAGTAATAGGAGCACAATTAGGCCTTTCGGCCCATCGTCGACTCCGTCATTCATGGCTGATCGATCTATCTCCCTCCTACCGCCATTCTCCTGCCTTCTCCCAATACATAACCTCTGACACCCGTACTAATCAAGAGTCTATCTCTGCCTTAAATATATCCACTGGGGAGAGGGGGAAGGGGAAGGGAGGGTCTGAGGAAGGGGGGTTTCTGGGGAGGGGGGCGGTCTAGTGGGTGTCTGGGGAGAGGGGGGTTCTGGAGAGCGGACCTTTTTGAAATCCCTGGGGTTGTCTTCAGAGGTGGGGCTAAAATGCAGTGACAGTGGGCAACACTAATGAAAGTGGAGAGATTTTTCACCTGTTTCCACCTCAATGGTCTAATCTTCCTCCTTTTCGTGCATTAATTAAGACTGTATTTTCTGTATTCTCCTTGAACATATTTTGTGTCTTTTTTTAAAAAGGTATGTCCCTTCACAAGCAGACATTGCTGTGTTTGAAGCTCTTGGTGTGCCGCCTTCGTCTACTTTCTACCATGCACTTCGGTGGTACAATCATATTCGCTCATACGAAAGCATAAAGTCCAGGTAGGTTGTCAAGCGGAAATAGAAGCTTGAGTAGAGAGTGCTATAGATCCACCACATAGATGAAGTGATTTATTTCTTCATACAAGCCCCGAATCGTCGACCCTTTGTTTTGGAGATTGTAACCTCCCGATCTAGACATCTCAGTGAAGGAAAATATGATCTCCGCTTTCATTGCAGCAAATTGTGTATTGCTCTCATTCCCATATCGGCCATCTACCAAGTTGGATATTCATCTCCTAATCCCAGAATCGATCTGATGAATCTTTATTGCACTGCCTCGAATGCAAGTACACTAAAACTGATAATCTGGCACTTGGGTTCCTGACTGGCAAATTTTCTAGATTCTGGGTATTCAAAATTCTCCCACTTTTATTTCCCTTTTTTTAAACCTTAAACTGGGATATTAATTGTGAACCTTGAAATTAATGGAAATATAATCTCCCAGTAGGTTTAAAAAGAGAGTGGTGGGGCAGAGAACTGCAAGTTTCAGCTTGTCAAAACTGAAATCTGGTATTTGGGAAGCTTGTGAAACAAACACATCTGGTATCTCCATATCCATTTCATTCAAAATATTGACACGTTGGTAATCCGGTCCGAATAAATTTTTTTAAACAGTTCCGTTACACATTTTCTGTATGCTTCACTACTTTGTGAGCCTTTTGTGGCTTCCATGTCGTAGTCATACAGTGTGGGGCCTTTAGGCCCAACTCGTCTTTGGCGATCAAGATGCGAGTCCCATTTCCCATGCTTGGCCCATATCCCTCTTAACCTTTCTTTGATGTTCCTGTTCCAGTATTGTTTAAATGCTGCTATAGTACCTGCCTAAACTCCTCCTCTGGCAGCTCGTTCTGTGTACCCACTACCCTCCGAGAGCAAAAGATGAAGGCTTCTTTACACCTATCTACCTGTGATGCCACTAACATAGAACAAAGTAAATACAATATTTGTTAATCTCTCATCCATTTCCTCCAAACTCCCGCCCCCCCCCACCTCGTCCGTCCGTATAATTTTACCTGTAAACCTATTTACTTTGGCTTTTTTCATTTTTTACGCATATATGGAAGCGTTTTCACTATTTGTATTTGTTGGAAGATTACTGTTGTATTCTACCTTCCCTTGTCATTTGAAATGTACCCAATCCTCGGGGTTTTCTATGCTTTGCAGCATACATATGTTTTTAAATTTCAGTCATAGTTGGATTACTTTCCCTGTTGGATTTCTGTTTATTAAAGGGATGCATGGTTGTAATATATATTCATATGGCAATCACTAAATTTCAATGTATTTCAAATGTGAATAAATTGAAAATTGAGACAAGATTACACGAAAACCATATCACTGCTGAAATTTTAGGATAATAGTTACTGAATTCAGTATTTTTCTTATTCTTGGGAGGATAATTCAACAATTCATTGTTATAGACACAAAGCATGCTTTAATTTCTGTTCTAGCAGTTCATGCATTCCTGACCGTTAACTTCTAATAGCCTTCCAGGTGTTAAACAGCCTCTTGGTAAATATGGTCCACAAAATGTAGCAGATACAACCTCCGCGAAAGCAACAGCAGACAATGACGACGAAGATGATATTGATCTCTTTGGCTCTGATGGAGAAGAGGTGAGTTCTTTGCAAATCTTTTACCTGAGGTGACAGCATACTCCTCACCCTGGTCATCAGCTTGGAAATCTGGCACAAGGGCCCTTGGGAATTTTTTTATGCATGACATTATGAACATTCTAGAAGGCCTCTCTTTTTTCCTATTTTTTAAAAATAGTGTTATTTCCAAAGTGTCCAGGGTCAATTCAAGTTAGTTTTATGCGTAATCTAAGCATCAAGCGTTTACTCTATTGTGTAAGTGTGTCAAATTAGTGACTTCAAAACATACACATCTTTAGAATTACATTTGTTAGTTTAATGGAGGCCACATCGAGAGCACCAAATGTAATAGACAAATGCGTTGGGGGGGGGGGGGGGGGTTGTGGGTTAGGTGGGAAGGGATTAGTGAACCATGGAGTTGCAGAGTGGTCTCTGGAGAGAGGTGGGGATGGAAAAACGTGACTAGCGACGAGATCATGTTGAAGGTGGCAAATATCGGAGATTGGTGCTCCTGATGTGGCCTTCTTTGCATCGGCTAGACCAAATGTAGACTAGGTAATAATTTTGCTGAACACGTGCTCTGTCTGCCAAGGTTTGCCGGAGCTCTTGCTTACCATTTTAACTCCCACAGTGCCATACTAACCTTTATGTGCTGGGCCTCCGCCATGCCAGAGTGAGGCCACATATAAACAGATTGTGACCTTTGAACTGAGTCACTTAGAGGCTGAAGCTGGTTGTTATAAAGTCTCTACTCGTCAAGAGCAACACATTCTTTTGGAGACCCTCGCGGTAGAATCTTCCAAACTCAAAATGTACACCTAGTTTTTATACTCTTAAGATCGAAGGTAACAACAGGAGATTCAATACAATTCAATAATTACAATTATTTACTTCAATATTTTGAATCTGACAAAAGGTTTAATTGAATTACCCAATTACAATGTTGCTTTGAATGTTCCAACACCTTTGCTGGTTGAAATTAATTAGTATGGATAGTATAAAAGTTTCTGAGGATGGTGAATACAGCCATGTGAAATTAGCTGACTCTCTTGCGTTACGTAACTACCCCATTGTAAATGGTTAGACAAATATGCCTAAGACCATGTTTGATGTGCCATGTGACAAATGTGGTCTGGAAGCTTTCTTCATCTCAAAATGGTGCAAAATAACTTGGGGAGAAATTTTTTGAATTGATATAGGCCAATTAACATACTCCATATGCAATTGGCTGATGCATATACAAACGTGCAGCTTGTCTGCAATATACATTAGAACAGATATTCAAAAGACTGGTTCTTGGTTTGAAATAACGGCTGCTACCTCTGGTTGATATTATAATCCCATGTATGTCTCCCTCAGGCTGTAAAGGAGTGATATGTAAGGCAGCAAAAATGCCTTTCGCTCAAAATCCCCTCCCAAATACTAGGCCAGGAGATAGACCCATATCAAAACTATTTTAGCATCCCTAATGATTCCAGTTGGTAACTTGCAACCCAACGATATGAAGTGGATTTTCCAATTTAAAATAATAACCCCCACTCCCTCTCTTTCCCCTATCCTCCCACCCCAGTTACCCTGCTCCTTTTACTTCTCATGCTCATTTCCCACCTCTGAGTCCCCTCATTCCTTTTATCATCTGTTTCCTTCCACCTATATCCCTCCATCTGGCTTTACATTTCACTTCTACTCTTCTCTCCTTATCTGATACCCTTTAACTTCTTTTCACCGCCAGTATTTGTCACTTCCTCCACACATCTGTCAATCAACCCCACCACATATTGCTTGCCAGGATAGACACAAAATGCTGGAGTAATTCAGTGGGCCAAGCAGCATATTGGAGAAAAAGAATAGGTGGCTTTTCGGGTCGGAACCTTTCTTCAGACTGAAGAATCTGTCCGCCAGGGTTTGCTGGAACGCTAGTTGCTAACTATTTTAACTCCCATTGTCACACTGACTTTTATGTGCTGTGTCTCTCCCATTGTCAGAGTGAGGCCACGCGTAAACTGATTGTGATCTTGCAGATTCTTCAGTGTGTGAAGAAGGGCTCTGACCCGAAACTGCACCTATTTTTCTCCAGAGATGCTGCCTGATCTGCTAGGTTACCCTAGCATTTTGTGACTCTTTGGTTTAAACCAGCATCTGCAGTCTCTTCCTGTACATTTGATCGCTTGCCAGGCTTTACCATCCATCTTTACCACCTTTTTTTTCCCTCCCACCCCATAGCCTGAAGAAGGTTCCTAACCCGAAACGTCACTTGTCCATTCCCTCCATAGATGCTGACTGACCTGCTGAGTTCCTCCAGTACTTTGGTTTTTGCTCAGGATTTTCAGAATCTGCCATTTCTTGTGTCTCCAACTTCTCCCTCTTTGTCAACAAATTGAGGAGGTGGTCATTGACTTCAGGAGGCAGGGTGGAGTTCATGCCCCACTTTGTGTGAAATGCTGCTGAAATAGTTGAGAGTTTCCAACAATTTATTTGTGATACAACAGCCTCCACCTGCTCAGGCAGCACCAAAGAAAGCATCCTATCAGGATACACACAGATTAGTACGGCAATTGGTCTGTTTAAGACTAAATTATTGTAAGTGAATTGTGAACACAGCCCAGTCCATTACACAAACCAGATTCCCCCAAGCCACCTACTATGAACTCCATATGTACATCACGCTGCCTCTTGAAAGCAACCAACATAATCATAAACCAGTCATTCTCTCCACTCCCCAGTCAGGCAGAAGCTTGAAAGCATATCCCACTAGATTCAAGAACAGCTTAATTCTAGTTATTATTTGACTCTTGAATGGACTTCCCTTACAGAACAGCTGAATTTCTGATCTTTCAATACCTTGTTGTGGCCCTTACACTTCTTATCTGCACTTTCCCTGGAGCGGTAACACTATGTTTAGTTTAGAGATACGGTGTTAAATTGGGCTCTTCGGTCCACCGAGAATGCAAACATACGATTTTCTGTACACTATTTCTATTCCACACAATAAGGACAGTTTACAGAAGCCAATTAACCTACAAAGCTGCACATCTTTGGACTGTGGGATGAAACCAGTGCGCCTGGAGAAAATCTCACATGGTCATAGGGAGAATGTACAAACAGCACCCAGAATCGAACATTGGTTTCTGGTGCTGTAAGGCAGTCGCTCTACCGTTGTGCCTCCTTGCCACCCATTTCTCTTCTGCACACTTTTTTCTCTTTTGTACAACCTGATGTACACGTGTATGGTATGATTTGCCTGGGCAGCATGCAACAATGGCTTTTTTAAATCATAACTTTGTAAACATGACAATATTCCCAATGTTAATGACTGGTTTTCATGATGATTCCATTCACCATCTTTCGGCTGAATTCATGATTACACTGTATACAATCTGATGAAACCAGTCCAATATTTGTATATTGAACTTTCCTTTATGATTGTAAAGAACTGCTCACACCTGTCTCTTACAGGAAAGTGCTGAAGCTCAGAAGGTCAGGGAAGAACGCCTCGCTCAATATGAAGCTAAAAAGACGAAAAGTATGTATTGTCAAGTGGTCATATGATCTGACGTCGGTTCTTTTGTGCGCCAAAAGACGATTAGCTTTTATAGTATCGATGTCCTATGACAGTCCTAGAAAGGTGCATGCTGCAATTATGAAAGTAATGTAGAAGATCTTTGTTTCCTGCACTTGAGAATGAGTTGGGTGTTGGGCCTTTTTCTCAACCTTAGGTTGCACCACCAAGGTTTTACAGCAGTAAAGCTATTTAAACGGTTGATACAGTGTATATTAGAACAATTTTGTTAATTATTATGCAAATTGATATGAAGAACCCTGGATCCCTCTGGGACTATGTGGTGCACCAAAAATGAACTATAACTATGTGAAGCGGATTCAAATCATTAGTGGTATTCTGGAAAAGCCGAGTGTTTGATTTTAATGATGATTTAAATTTACCATCTTTCGTCTGAATTGATGATGTTAATTAAATCTGATGAAATCAGAATAAAAAATTTCTCTTGGTTGGATATGTTAGCATTTTTTAAGAAGCAGAACTGTAAACATTTGTTGATATTGGTAGTATGACCTCATATAAATTAATGTGTTTTTTGCAGTACAAAACTTTCCAATCCAAAGATATTTTAGATTCTGCATGGAAGTCAATTTTAAATGGGGGAGCGGGGACTTATGTAATAGGAGAAATGCACTGCATGGATTCCTGTACAGAGAAGCAAAGTAAGTACATGAAAGAGAATGGGGTAGCAAAATATGCAGTTGGGTGGGAGGATGCTCATGGAAGACAAATATGGACCAGTTAGGCAAATTGCCTGTGCTTTGTTTTGATCCATTTAGTGTTCCTCTGAATGTAATTGAAACTGATTCTTCCAATAAATAACCACATTGAATTTGTGTTTGTCTGCAGAACCAGCACTGATTGCTAAATCAACTATTTTATTGGATGTAAAACCATGGGATGATGAAACTGACATGTCAAAACTGGAAGAATGTGTACGTTCTGTCGTGATCGATGGCTTAGTTTGGGGTTCCTGTGAGTATAATTTAATTCTCACTTGGACCATCTCCGACATCTCCCTACCGTTTCCCTTCCTTGGACCATCTCCGACATCAATTACAAACCCACTGACTCCTATAGCTATCTAAACTACACTTCTTCCCACCCTGGTTCGTGTTAAGACTCTGTCCCCTAGTCCCAATTCCACCATCTACGCCGCATCTGCCCCCAGGGTGAGGTTTTCCATACCAGGTCATCGGAGATGTCCTCATTCTTTAGGAAACGGGGGTTCCCCTCTTCCATTATAGATGTGTCTCTCACTTGGGCCTCCTCAATATTCCACAGCTCTGCTCTTGCACCCCCCCCCATTCGTAACAATGACAGAGTCCCCCCCTTGTCCTCACCTTCCACCCCATCTGTCGTTGCATATAGCATATAATCCTCCAATATTTTCGCCACCTCCAACGGGATCCCACTACTGGCCACATCTTTCCATCTCCACCCCTTTCTACTTTCCGCAGAGACCATTCCCTCTGTAACTCCCTGGTCGACTCGTCCCTTCCCACCCAAACCACCAACTCCCCAGGTACTTTCCCCATCAACCACGGGAGAAGCAACATCTGTCCCTTTACCTCCCTGCTCGACTCCATCCAAGGACCCCGACAGTCTTTCCAGGTGAGTCAGAGGTTCACTTGCACCTCCAACCTCATCTACTGTATCCGCTGTTCCAGGTGTCTACTCCTGTACATCGGCAGACCAAGTGCAGGCTCGGCGATCGTTTCGTTGAACACCTCCGCTAAGTCCGCTTTAACCTACTGATCTCCCGGTTGCTCAGCACTTTAACTCCCCCTCCCATTCCCAATCTGACCTTTTTGTCCTGGCCCTCCATTGTCAGAATGAGACCCAGCGCAAATTGGAGGAACAGCACCTCGTATTTCGCTTGGGTAGCTTACACCCCAGCAGTATGAACATTGACTTCTCTAACTTCAAATAGCCCTTGTTTTCCTTCTCTCCATCCCCTCCCCCTTCCCAGTTCTCCCACCAGTCTTACTGCCCCTGACTACATTCTATCTCTGTCCCGCCCATTCCCCTGACATCAGTCTGAAGAAGGGTCTCGACCCGAAACGTCACCCATTCCTTCTCTCCGGAGATGCTGCCTGTCCTGCTGAGTTACTTCAACATTTTGTGTCTAACTTCGATTTAAACCAGCATCTGCAGTTCTTTCCTGCACAGTATAATTTAATTTGATGGTGATGGCAATGGGTAGAAGTAATTTTGAGTTTTAACTTGGACTGTACTGCTGTTTGCAGATTACTAAAACTTCGGCTTCAGAGAAGATCCATTCATTGTTCTTTTCTATTTTTGTCTTTCACCTGGCTGTTTAATCCACATTAAGAATATTGGGTTATACCAGCATGCCATAAAGGTCTGTCTTTGAAGATTGCATCTGTTTGTATAAGAAGTGTAGGAAAGAACTGCAGATGCTGGTTTGAATTGAAGAAAGACACAAAATGTAACTGGGACAGGCAGCATCTCTGGAGAGAAGGAATGGGTGACATTTAGTGTCAAGACCCTTCTCAGACTGCATAAGAAAATGTTTTTTATACCATCAATGCCAGATCTTCTAAAATATGTTATAGTTTAAGGCAGGGACATTGACCATGTTTGGATACAATTAACGCATCATTGCATTATCATTATTTTGATGTTGTGCATTATTGGCAGTTCCATGTCTTTTGTCTTAACATACAAAGAATGAAATTTCAAGACATGATTGCTGCAATAACTTGGCAGAGGATACTCCATATGGAAGAAGGGTCCTGACTCAAAATGTCACATTCATGTTCTCCAAAGAAGCGACCTGACCCGCTTAGTTACTCCAACACTGTCTTTTCCATTAGCCAGCATTTGTAGTTCCTTTTGTACATAAAACCTCAATAATGTGATCCTGGAAGGTTGGGTGTAAACTGGAACTATGACTACCTTTTCATTGTTTATTTTGAATTGTAAAGTAGAAATTCCTTGTTGCTTCTGACAGGAAATGTTTTGTAGAGGAATTTAGTTAATGAAAAGACAGTTAGCAGTTTTGGGGTGAGGGGAAGCTGGGTGGCAGGCTAGCTTTCAATAGTCCTCAGTTATTCAGGATTTAAATGTCTTGCATTGTTGCCTTATAGTTCACTGCTAAGGATCCTTTACCTTTCTGATAATAAAATAGGCTACAGAAGAATATCCAGGTCTATATGCTTCTTTAGCATCTCTTCTGTAGTTCTGATTTAACTGGAATGTTGAATTTTTATATTGCTTAAATCTATTTCATTACAGCCAAACTAGTTCCAGTGGGTTACGGCATCAGGAAACTGCAGATCCAATGTGTGGTGCAAGATGACAAGGTATGGATGTGGTTTTGGTCACTGGGTAGTGAGCAGTTTTCAGCTGGGCTATAAATATTGTTAACTGGTAAATGTGATACTTGAAAATCTACGCTAAATGATTGCATGTGCCTGTATGCTTATTTGTTAAATTAGCTTTCTTGCCCATTACATACTGAATTGTTAACAAATTAGTAAACATGTTAAACTAATCTTGCTGGAAATATTGAACAGTTGATTGATTTGGATGGGCACTTGGCAAAGACACTTCTAGTTTTTTTGATCAGCTGAATTTAGTCCTCATCAGGTGGATCCTTCCTTCTACTGCACTTTCTCGGTAGCTGATATAACTCAGAGGAACGTGTGCTCAGCACATAAGTCAATAAAAATGAATCTCGATGAAATTACTAGTTTTAGTTCTAGTACTAGTATATACATTTATTCCAGATATGATGAATTGGCATATGTATATGGTAGTGAACAAATGGCAACATTGTAGGAAGAACCTGAGCCTGGTGGTTGTTACCTCTTGTCGTACTCGTGTTGTGTTCAATTTTGGCAATCATACAGAATTGGAAGTACTCTTATTTAAAAAGTGTAAAATGAATCTGCTTGAATCAACATCAAGCCAGTTGGTGAAGGTGGTCAACAAATGTGTTAATTGTATGTTAAATTCAGAATTTGACTGAGATTGTAACGATTGATTTCCCACAATATTTCATGGAATAATGCACTTTTTCCAATTGCATTAACAACTATTCTTTGCTCGTGTTCTGTGTTCCAAAATGCCTTTACAAGGCTTCCTATTTTCATGCACATGAATATTCTTAGTCATTACAGGTTGCATTTTGAGTATTCTAACTGAGTATTTCTTTTCAGGTGGGAACAGATATATTGGAAGAAAGTATCACTGCATTCGAAGATTTTGTTCAATCAGTTGATGTGGCAGCCTTCAATAAAGTGTAAAAAAAAAAGCTGATGAATACAATAAAAATTAGCATCTGCAGAACCTGATCTAGTCCTTTGTTTTATTGACCGTTTCTTGAGGGAATGGGGGTTCCCCAATCCCAACATAGATGAGGCCCTCACTCGTGTCTCCTCGGCACCCCACAGCTCTGCCCTTGCTCCCCCTCCAGAGTCCCCCTAGTCCTTGCCTTTCACCCCATCAGCCGTCGCATACAACACACGATCCTCTGAAATTTCCACCACTAGCCACATTTTCCCATCTCCACCCCTTTCCGCCTTCCGCAGAGACTGTTCCCTCTGAAACTCCCTGGTTAACTCATCCCTTCCCACCCAAACTACCCCCTCCCCAGGTACCTTCTCTTGCAACCGCAGAAGATGCAACACCTGTCCCCATATCTGCTCCTTCAACTCTGTCCAGGCACCCCGACAGTCCCTTCAGGTTAGACAGAGGTTCACTTGCACCTCCTCCAACCTCATCTACTGTATCTGTTGTTCCAGATTTGGATTCTTAATATATCGGTGAGACCAAATGTAGACTGGGCGATTGTTTCACTGAACACCTTTGCTCAGTCTGCCTGAACCTACCTGATCTCCCAGTCGCTAAACACTTTAATTCTCCTTCCCATTCCCACACAGACCTTTCTGTCCTAGGTCTCCTCCATTGTCAGAGTGATGCTAAACACAAGTTGGTGGTACGGCATCTCGTATTTCGCTTGGGCAGCTTACAACCCAGTGGTATGAATGTTGATTTCTCAAACTTCAGGTGGTCCTGGCATTCCCTCCCTCTCTATTCCTCCCCCAACCAAGTCTCACTAGCTTCTTGTTTTCACCTAACAAACATCTAACAGTGGCCTTTTTCCTTTATCATAGTTACTTTTTTGCATATCTTTCATTCATTGTTCTTTATCTCTACATGATCACCTATATCTCTCGTTTCCCTTATCCCTAACCAGTCTGAAGAAGGGTCTTGACCCGAAACGTCACCCATTCCTTCTCTCCAGAGATGCTTCCTGTCTTGCTGAGTTATTCCAGCTTTTTGTGTCTATCTTTGTTTTATTGATGTGGGCGTAGTGGGACTGGCTCACAGGTAACATGGGAGCTTATGGAGAGTCTACGGTGATCTACTGCAGGGTTTTTGCACTTACCTGGGCCTGATTTTTTTTTTCTCCCCCTCTCTGGAAAAAGATGAGGTTGGAGGCCATAACTTGTCGGTCTGGAATTTGTAGGTTGACAAGATTGTAGTTGAGAATTTCAGTTTCCACCATAATTTTAATTGCTGGCTCATCTGGCTTCACATTTGGAGACACAAGTAGCTATCTGACATCCAAATTGAATTAGTTTAATGTCTGTTCTAACCCCTAATGTATAAGATGGTCAAAGTATCATCACTGCAATACATAGAACAGAACAGAACTTTATTGTCATTCGGTATAAATACCGAACAAAATTTCAGCAGTCACAGACATGGTATGAAAGGGGAATAGTAAAATCTAAATCAATGTTGTGGAACTATAGATTTGCTGTTACAAGGATCACCCAAATCTGGAAATGTTTATGCTTCATTATAGTTCTTGCATAATATTAGAAAGTTCCTTTGGCTTTATCAATCCATGTTGCCAATTTTACATTTTGGGATTATCTAATGTTTTAAAATTTGCGTATCTTAAAGGATGTTTTCTTATTCTTCGGACATTGACTAGAATCCTAAAGGTTTTGTGGATGGGTTGTAGATAGGAATGAGGAATGCTATTCCAGCATTTGAATTGAATATAAAACAAAGTGTGTTATCACCATCTATTTTCAGTAGTTTCAATTACCTCTCTTTCAACATTAGATCTGAGATGGGGATGTTACATAAAAACATAGAAGATAGGTGCAGGAGTAGGCCATTTGGCCCTTTGAGCCAGCACAGACTGCCATTCAAAATGATCAACCCCATCTGCTAATTCTCAACAAGTGATAACATCGGGAAATGCGGGGAAATTGTTCCCGATGTTGGGGGAGTCCAGAACCAGGGGTTACAGCTTAAGGATAAGGGGGAAGTCTTTTAGGACCGAGATGAGAAAACATTTCTTCACACAGAGAGTGGTGAGTCTGTGGAATTCTCTGCCACAGAAGGTAGTTGAGGCCAGTTCATTGGCTATATTTAAGAGGGAGTTAGATGTGGCCCTTTTTGCTAAAGGGATCAGGGGGTATGGAGAGAAGGCAGGTACAGGCTACTGAGCTGAATGATCAGCCATGATCATATTGAATGGCGGTGCAGGCTCGAAGGGCCGAATGGCCTACTCCTGCACCTATTTTCTATGTTTCTATCCATGCCTACATGCTATAATGTTCAGGTTTGGGTTTTTATTTGTAGATGACCATCTCAAACAAGAGAAGCTAACTTACCTGGAACAGAGCAGCACAATCACCTTTATTTAAAAAAAATATCTCTGCCATCAATAGATTGCACACAAGAGACTCAAGCAGCTGGAGATTTGAGCACAAAAAGTGCTGGAGGAACTCAGCGGGTCAGGGAGAATCCAGGGAGGGAATGGACAGGTGACATTTTGGGTCGGGGCCCTTCAGACTGTAAATTCAATATCAGAGGTCACCATTTGACAGCCTCAACTGTACCACCCACAAATGCAGCAGCTAGGTATCCTGTGCCAAATAACTTTTCACATCCCAAACCCTTTCTGCCATCTAAAAGGCACAAGTCAGGTATGTGATGGAATACTCCCCACTTGGCTGGATGTTTACAGCTCCCAGCAGTTTAATTACATGTAATGCCATCCAGGCCGAAACTGCTTGTGTGACTGCTTCACCCACTCCCTTAAACATTCATTCCATCTGCCAGTGGCACATTGTGCACCAACGACTACAAATTTCACAGTGCTACTCCAAAAATGCACATCAACTGCCAAGATGGATAAGAATGTCACATAATTTGGAACATCACCAATTGTATCTACCCCACCAATTCATACACTATCCTCACATGAGAATGTATTGTCATTCCTTTAAGTGAGCTCTCGGTCTACATCCTGAAATATCCCCAAAAGTACCAAGAGTACTTTTGCTCAAAAGATTTCATCAGTTCAAAAAGGTGGTTCACCACTTCTCAATGACTTAACGTTGGGCAATAATTGCTGGCTTTGCATATGAATTCTTCGCGGATTTCCACGTTTTTAAAATCGATTTTCCATGCCTTTTGCATGATCTCCGTGTTTTTCACTTTGCCAAATAAATGGAGAAATCGGATAGAAAAAAAGAGATAAATGATGTATAGACTTGTAATGAACACTAGGGTTCCGCGAGAAATCCCCCCCGCGCCCTGGATGTTTCCCCGAAAATGTGGCACCTCGGCTAGGCAAGGCAGCCAATCTCGACCTCATCGGGATTCCATGGCCAATTTGTCAATTCGGTCGCTAGGTGTTTCGCGAGAAATCCCCCGGCGCCCTGGAAGTCTCCCCGAAAATGTGGCACCTAGGCTGGGCAAGACATCCAATCTCGACCTCATCGGGACTTCCATGGCCGATCGGTGGGTTGAATTCGCAACCTGCGGCCGGGGCTCTGGAACTCCAGCCCAGCTGGATAAACCATCAAAGCTCTGGAACCAAGAGTGCCAGAAAATCAGTGATGGAACTGTAATGAGTAACTTTAAATTTAAGTGCAAGATAATATAACTAGATTAATTAAGACAAGGTTAAAATATAAAACACACCAGAAAAGCCAATTACCACCTTTTTGGGCTGATCATCAATTAATGTGCGAATTTACTTAAATGTTAATTTACTTCAATACAGTGACATATTCACATTATTTTGTAATGTCCGTTTTTACTTTGAAATGCACTAAAAGAGGCTTGAAACTGGTAATTTTGTGTGTAAATTTTCAAAATTTTTGACCCCCGATGTATGCCTCGTGCAAGCGCTCGGCTCTTTTCCTCTTTTTTACCTCGCATGCCTGGTCATTACAAAATTTCTAAAATTAACTGAAAATGAAATAAACTGATAAAAAACAGTTTTTCAGCTCTTCAAGATACACACAAAATGATGGAGTAACTCAGCGGGACAGGCAGCATCTCTGGAGAGTAGGAATGGGTGACGGTTCGGTCTGTAGAAGGGTCTCAACCCGAAACGTCACCCATTCCTTCTCTCCAGGGATGCTGCCTGTCCCGCAGTTACTCCAGCATTTTGTGTCTACGATTTAAACCAGCATCTGCAGTTCTTTCCTACACATTTTTTCAGCTCTCCATGCCATCTGCATTTAATTGGTGTTTTTCTAGACATCATTGAGCCAACCTATTGAATTTCATATCTGAATGAATTTGATCTGAAATTTAGCCATTTCAATGTTGGTAGTAACAACTATTTTAAACAAAGTAAAATGTAAGAACTAGTAAGCAGTATAGTATTGCTAAGCCAAACTGAATTTTGCCAGGACATACTACACTAGTAACATTTTTTGTCACCCGTTTGGTCATGACTGACTCCAGCTTAATGGGATGAAAAGAAAGTTTCGGAAACATTTTTATATTAAAGTATGAAGAGTAATTAGAGATTGAATATCACCACATAATTATTGGGTTGTGTTTGAGGTAAAGTGGTCTAGGTCGGCCTCCAGGTATGTCTGAAACAACAGAGATCCCTTCCCTACCTCCCTTGTGGTTAACATTCAATCACTTGAAGAAACTTGAACAGCTTAGAGCAAGGCTGTGGTTTCAAAGGAAGATCAGGGACTACTGTGTTTTTGTTTCATTGAAACATGGCTCTCCCAACACGTGACCCTGCCATACAATCTGAGGGTTTCAACTTGAGGTATGAACTGTACAGAGTTTTTAGGCAGTAGTGTCAGCTTTTTGGTCAATTCTTTGTGGTGCACTGACGTGACGATCTTGGCTCAATTGTGCTTCCCATTCCCGAATACCTGTTCATAAAATGCTGCCACTTTTAGCCACCAAGCGAATTCTCTACCAACTTGTAGGTGATCTACATACCACACCAAGGGGACACAGGACAAATTGTACTCTTGTCATCAATCCTCCCTGTTCAACATCAGTGGCATCAATTAAGCTAACTTCAGGAATGTACTTCCCATCCAAATGCCATCAGCGTGACCCCTGAGCCCCTCACGGGATGTTAACACTCTGGACCACTGCTACACCACCAAGTACGGCCATCGCTCCACCCTCATTCAATCTGTTCATCAGTGGGTGCTGGTTCTGCCAGCTAATACAGATTGAACCCCAAAGCACCAGCAAAAAGACTAATATAACAATGATTTGAGCAGGCTGAGGGTCCACTTCAGGATTGCCTTGGAAAATGTTCAAGACCACTTCATCCAGTCTGAATGAGTATACCTTAACCTCATAGGTTTCATCAAGAAGCATATTAATGACTGTTCTGACAAAGACAATTGGGGTCTATCCTAACCAGAAACCTCGATGAATAGAAAGTTTCAATCTTTGCTAAAGTCAAGAACCGAGGCTTTGCTCCACCCTGCTATATATTGCTCCACCCTGTGACATATGACAAACTAATCTGAAATCATATGACCCATTGCTTTCTTCTTGCAAAAGAATCCCAGTGAATCCAAAGCGAATACATTTGGGTGGAGAAATGAAGGTATCACAAAATGCTGGAGTAACTCAGCGGGTCAGGCAGCATCTCTGGAGAGAAGGAATGGGTGACGTTTCAGGTCGAGACCCTTCTTCAAGAAATGGATCGGTGAACATTATGCACCTTCCAATGTGATTATATTTGTCGGGATGGAAAATATCCACCTAGATTTTGGCATAGGGAAAATTAATCATTAACTCCTAAGGATATTTTTGGTTTGCCTGAGGGTATACATTCTTCTGTTGAGGAGAAAATAAAACAAAGAATGATTTACATTTAGAAGAGAAAGGTCTAGATCACTGATCTCAGATACAAGTAGACTGATAACACTTATCCGTGAATTTAACCAAGAGTCAACTCAAGAATATTTAGTTGTCAGATGCACCAGGAACAGAACCATGAAATTCTTACTTCTGCAGCTTTACAAGAACTTTGACGTTACAACACAAACAATAAATAACCAATAAACGATGATTTTTATCATCAGTTATACTGGGTAACTAGACCATAATAGTGTAAGACGATGCACTTAGTGCAACCTATACAAACTCCATACGGATTACATGTTAATAATTATTTTAGATATTTACAACTTAGAGATTATGTAAAATTACACACGCAAGAATATAAGTTTAGAGATCCAGAAACACTTGATGTATGCCTGAATCGACATTATAATTCAAATAAATTAATATCCTTTATTTATAATACTCTCCTTGACACTGACATTCCGTCATCAGAATCTTATAGACGAGCATGGAAGGACGAATTGAATCAACTCATAATGCAAGATATATGGGATGAAGGTTTACAACATATACACCAATGTTCATTAAATACTAGACATTCCTTAATACAATTTAAAATAATACATAGATTACATTATTCGAAGACGAAATTAAATAGGATTTTTCCTAGTATCTCTCCTATTTGTGATAAATGTCAATTTCAAGAAGCTAATTTAACTCATATTTTCGTAACTTGTATAAAAATGCAAAACTTCTGGTTGGAGATTTTTAAAATAGTTTCTAAAGTTATTAACAAAAAATTGGATATGGATCCAAAATCAATTATATTAGGATTATCAGAACATACTACAAATTTTACAACAAGTCAGGTACAGTCTACAGTGATTACAGTCTAATAACTGCGAAAAAATTAATACTTAAATTTTGGAAAAAACCAATAACCCCCACAATTAAAATGTGGACTACGGAAATGACAGAGACCCTGCATTTGGAAAAAATAAGATTTGCCTTAATTGACAAACCTGAGTTATTTTTTAAAATATGGTCTCCATTTATTGAATTTTTAGAAAAGTAAATGGGTTTGGCACAGGACTAAAATAAAAATTTAAAATTAAAAGTTGAAACTTGAGTTAGGGGTTGGATGTACAACTGTGGTTATTGTCTCCTGGATCTACTCCCTTTAATTTTTATAGTTATATCTTTTTTTTTAAAATCCTCTTATTCTCTCTTCCCAATAGTTTATAGTTTTTTTTATTTTTTACTTTCTCTCTTTAAAAATTTAAAAATTGAAGCTATGTAAGAACTCTAACAAATGTGTTTTTTATTTCTATTTGTACGTATGCTTTTCAAATTATAAAAATAAAATTTAAAAAAAAACTCCATAGTGGTTCCGTGCTGAGGTAGGGTTGTGCAGCATGGTTCCAGTATGATGGAAAAGCTGTTCTTGAATCTGGAGGTTGCGGATCACAGGATCCTGTACCTTCTTCCTGATGCAAGCAACATGATGAGAGCATGGTCGGGGTTATGTGAGTCTTTGATATTATCTTCCTTCGTGATGCATCACTTCATGTGAATCTCTTCAATGATAGGATGGACTGGGCAAAGTCCACCACTTTCTGCAGCCTCCTCCTTTCTTGGGTTGTCAAACCAGGCTGTAATGCAACCAGTCAGTATGTTCTATACAGTACATCTGTAGAAGTTCAAGAGTATTTGGCAACATGCTAAATCTCAAACTTCTGAGGAACCAGAGGCATTGAAAAGCCTTTTGCCCAATGATTCGGTGATAACATTTGATCACATCTCCAATTACACAGGCTTTTTTTTAAACAAATTTGCCAAAGCTTGATGAATTAAAGTTATTCTTTATAACATTCTGCTGCCTGAGAGAAAAAAAGCTGCTTGGTTAGCAGGTACTCCTAGAATCAGAATGAAAATAAGAATTTGCTGATGATACAGTCATACCCATGGGGTAAAAATCCATCCAACAAGAGTATTTGCCTTTATTGGAAATAAACCGGCAAATCAAACTAAATAGGAGCTATCTTTGAGGAGAAAAACACATTCTATGATATTCCTGACCAGGTGTTCCCAAGGGATTTTTTTTCTATTCCCCTCTTCCTGAATAATCCTTTCTTCCAAAACAATATTTAGGAAAACAATTTAAAAGTAATCTTCAGGCATAAGTATCAGATATTACAGTCCCCCACTCCCCCATCCCCTCCCTCCTACCCTCCCTCCCTAGAGATAGATTTAAACTTTAAAATGTGAATAACTTACAAAATATAACACCAATTTCAATGAAACTTCTTCCATTAGCACCAAAGGGACGACGATGAGTAAGGTGGGCCTAAAATTGTCGCGCTATCGTGTACCGTTTTGGATGTAGTTCAGGAACAAACAAACAAAAAACGAGAGTTTTAGTATATAGATTTCCTTCCTTAAAATATTGACTACCGTCCTTGTATCATCCCTCCTTGTGGGGTGTGCTTCCACCCTTCTGGAAAACATATCAACTCTGATCAGAATGTACTAAAAACCCTTGGCTGTAGGCATATGTATAAAATCAATTTGCAAATTATCACAAGGCATTTCAGGTTGTGGTAGGTGATCAAATTTTGCAGGCATCTTCCCTCTATCATATTGTTGACACACCAGACATGTTCTTGCAACTTTATCAATTATGACTGATATATCTGGTGCATACCATTGCGCTGCAGACTTTGTGCTGCAGACTTAATTTTAGCCGCGTGCAATTGCGGGGTTTGCCTGAGGGCAATCTGTTTGGCTACATAATCAGCTGATCTGTTTCCCTTTGATACATCATCATCCGATGATGTATGAGCTTCGCATTTAATTGCAATTTGACGTGGCAATTGAACAGCATCCAAAAAATTTAAGACCAGTTTACCATGCTTAATAGTCTTTCCTGTTGATGTGATGAATCCTCTATATCTCCATAACTGCCCAAAGTCATGAACAACCCCAAATGCATAGCAAAAATAAGTGTAGATATTAGCACTGTGATCTTTTGCCAATATGCAGGCACGAGTCAGGGCATACAGCTCAGTTGCATGAGCAGACGTTCCGGATGGCAAAGCATATGCCTCCAGCATTTAGTGTGGTGTGACCACCGCATATCCTGCTAATAATTTGTCATCACTAGGTCAGTGTGAAGAGCCATCAGTAAATAGGACCAGATCAGGATTATCAATCGGATGACTCTAAGTCCAGCCGGGGAGTGGCAGTGGCTTCTCCAGGCAATGGACAATCATGGTCACATCCTTCTTCTGGCAGTGGTAGAAAGGTAGCTGGGTTTATAGCAGGTGATCGCTGATAAGTATAGTTCGGATGTGATAAAAGGATAACTTCATATCCTGTTCTTCTAGTGGCTGTGAAATGCTATGCAGCTGCAGAGTTCAATAAATCATGGCATGAGGAACAGTCACTACACACGGGAGATCAAGAACGATTTTTCTATCAGCATAGCTGTTGCCGCTACAGCTCGCAAGCAGGCTGGAATGCCATTTACTACAGCTGGTAAAGCCACGGAATAATAGGCTAACGGTCTTTTTCCCCCTCCATGTTCTTGAGCCAGGACACCGGTTGCAAACCCCTTTGATTCATTTACATAAAATTGAAAGGGATTTTTATAATTTGGCAATCCCAGTACCGGAGCAGTAACCATAGCGTTCTTTAGATTTCTAAACGCCTGGTCACTTTCTGCAGTCCATGTTACTCTGGAGGGTTCAGTCTGCAAGGTGGCTGAACCCCCTCAACCCCCCTCATCTCCCCCCCCCCCCCCCCCTCCCTAGGAGATAGATTTAAACTTTAAAATGTGAATAGCTTTAAAAATATAACACCGATTTCAATGAAACTTCTTCCATTAGCACCAAAGGGATGACGGTGAGTAAGGTGGGCCTAAAATTGTTGCGCTATCGTGTACCGTTTTGGCTGTAGTTCAGGAACAAACAAACAAACAAACGAGAGTTTTAGTATATAGATATGGAGAGATGGCAGCAGTAAATTGCCCACCAGTTCTCTGACATCACAGCAGAATTAGCCAACAGTTATACTGTGCAGTAAACAACTTTTGATTTTTGTTAGATACCACTCTATGAGAATATTCTATCAACTACATGGGTACTAATTATTTCATTAGTCATAACATACTTTTTGTTTCTGTTAATCTTATTTAACAGCAAATGGTTAACACAAGTCAAACACAATACAAGGGCATCGAATTTATTCTATCTCACCTTTTATCTCTATCCCCTCTCCGAACCAATCACAAGCCCCACATTTACAGTAACATTTCAACGGCACTAGCGGTGGGGGGGCGCAGGTGGTCTATTGTAACATCTCATAAGGAAAACAAGCTTCGTTATCACTTCTACTATTTCATGTTTACATTTACCATCCACTCTTCAACACATTCCCAGACAAGAGGTAATACGTCTAATCTTACTTTGCCGATTCCCAGGTAGCTCTTCTGCACCTGGTCAATGAGAGATGCCAATTGTCACATCCAAGCACTCTTTCGTTACCTTGTTCAATTCCAATCAAAATGAAATAAGGAAGGATATTAATTTTTCTTCCACAGAGGCGTTGGGGACATGCCAAATTTCCTAAGCCTTTTAAGGAGGTAGAGGCATTGGTGTGCCTCTATATGCGCAACGTTTTGATGCACCAGCGGCAGAGTTTGATCTGTACAAATCAATAATCCTTTTTTTTTTCATTTTCTGTGCGTCACATTTTGAAAACCATTGCATTATTTTGAGATAGGATGGCAAATAAAGTGTTTTACATGATTCAGATTAAAGTTATAATTTTTAATGTATATTCAGTGCACGTTGATTTGGTTGTGAAGAAAGGACTTCACTGATTTATCAAGCTGCTGCTCGGAGTATTTGTGCCATATCAGCAATTCTTCTGCTAGTTGGCCGTTCTCGTCTGAGTAGGATCAGAAAATTATTCAGCACCAGGACAGGACCTACACAGTGAATGGTAAATCCCCTGGGAGTGTTGTAGAGCTGAGGGAGGCAGGAGTACATAGTTCCCCAAATGTGGCATTGCAGGTACAGTGGATAAGATAGTGAAGAAGGTCTTTGGCACTCTGCCCTTCATCAGCTGGCAGGAACGAAGTATAGATGTTTGAATTTTATGTCATAGTTGGAGAAGACAAGGAGGCTGCTATGAGGCCGTAGGGTGACTTGGATAGATTGGGTGAGTGGGCAGATGCAGTATAATGTGTATAATGGGCGGCACGGTAGCGCAGCGGTAGAGTTGCTGCTTTACAGCGAATGCAGCGCCGGAGACTCAGGTTCGATCCTGACTACGGGTGCTGCACTGTAAGGAGTTTGTACGTTCTCCCCGTGACCTGCGTGGGTTTTCTCCGAGATCTTCGGTTTCCTCCCACACTCCAAAGACGTACAGGTATGTAGGTTAATTGGCGGGTAAATGTAAAAATTGTCCCTAGTGGGTGTAGGATAGTGTTAATGTACGGGGATCACTGGGCGGCACGGACTTGGAGGGCCGAAAAGGCCTGTTTCCGGCTGTATATATATGATATGATATGATAATGTGAATAAATGTGAGGTTATCCACTTTGGTGGCAAGAACAGGAAGGCAGATTATTATCTGAATGGTGTCAAATTAGGAAAAGGGGAGGTGCAATAAGACCTGGGTGTGCTTGTACATCAGTCACTGAAAGTAAGCATACAGGTACAGCAAGCAGTGAAGAAAGCTAATGGCATGTTGGCCTTCATTGCAAGAGGATTTGTGTTTAGGTGCAAGGAGGTCCTACTGCAGTTGTACAGGGCCCTGGTGAGACTGCACCTGGAGTATTATGTGCAATTTTGGTAAATTTGAGGAAGTACATTATTGCTTTGAGGGAGTGCAGCGTAGGTTCACCAGGATAATTCCCGTGATGGCAGGACTGACATACGATGTAAGAATGGGTCCACTGGGCTTGTATTCCCTGGAATTTAGAAGGATGAGAGGGGATCTTATAGAAACATAGAAAATTCTTAAAGGATTGGACAGGCTAGATGCAGGAAAAATGTTCCCGATGTTGGGGGAGTCCAGAACCAGGGGTCAAAGTTTAAGAATAAGGGGTAGGCCATTTAGGACTGAGATGAGGAAAAACCTTTTCGCCCAGAGAGTTGTGAATCTGTGGAATTCTCTGCCACAGAAGGCAGTGGAGGCTAATTCACTGGATGTTTTCAAGAGAGAGTTAGATTTAGCTCTTCAGGCTAAAGGAATCAAGGGATATGGGGGAAAAGCAGGAACAGGGTACTGATTTTAGATGATCAGCCATGATCATATTGAATGCCAGTGCTGGCTCGAAGGGGCAAATGGTCCACTCCTGCACCTATTTTTCTATGTTTTTAAGATGATGGTGAGGCCCACTTGGAAGTATCGTGTTCAGTTTTGGTTACCCTGCTACAGGAAAGTTGCCATTAAACTGCAAAGAGTGCAGAGGACATTTACAAGGATTTTGCCCGGGCTCCAGGGCCTGAGCTATAGGAAAATGCAGGTCAGGTTAAGACTTTACTCCTCGGAATGTTGGAGGCTGAGGAATGATCTTATGAAGGTGTATAAAATCATGAAGGGAATCGATAGGTTGAATGTACAGTCTTTTTCTCAGTAGGGGAATCAAGAACTTGAGGTTTAATTTGAGGGAGGAAAGATTTAATAGGAACTAGAAAGGCAATTATTTTCACATAGAGGAGGGTGGGTATCTGGAACAAGTAGCCAGAGGAAAAGGTTGAGGCAGGTACAAATAACAACATTTAGAAGACTCTTGGATAGGTACATGAATGGGGATGGTTTAGAGGGATATAAGCCAAATGCAGACTAATGGGACTAACTTAGTTGGTTGGCATGGGCGAGTTGAGCAAAAGGTTTCTGTATCAAATTACTTTATTTCCTCTATTCCTTCTATTAATGTCATTATGTAATTCGATCAATCAAAGATTTTTAACTGTTCCATAAAATGTTCCACTTGCTGCAGGAGTTTGACGGGCGATCCAGGTGCTTTGGGCAGCATTCTTCAATGTCCATCAACGATCCTTTTAATTTGAGAGTAACTTTTTTTCTTGGATAACGCCAAATCCCCTTTTAAATTGACCAGCTTCGTTTGCTAATCAGTTAAAATTTCAATGCAGTCCAGCGCAGCGAATAATATAAATCCAATCTCGTATTGTTCTGTCGTTCCAATCTATTCTTTTGAATTGATATAAACAAAGCACTAATTTCCTACACACAGGGGAGAAGGCAGGCACGGGTTACTGATTGTGGATGATCAGCCATGATCACCATGAATGGTGGTGCTGGCTCAAAAGGCCAAATGAATGGCCTCCTCCCGCACTTATTTTCTATGTTACCCAACACCAAAAGTCACATTTCAGTGTGCTCGAGCAAAATAATATTTCCGTGTTTTGGAAAGACTAGTCGAAGATGCCCCGGGAAACCACACAGCGATAACCATGGCAGGGGTGCAGAGTAGAAGCATACGAAGTATTGGAAGAAGGGGTGCGTGTAAAGGAACTTCAGTCTCTCCGAGTTCGTCTCTCCGGGTCTATCCCCTCCCCACTGTTTGGACTTCCAAACGACTGAAATTAAAGAGAAAGCACAGTCGCCTTATCCCCACCGCTGATCTAGGTGAAACTTCTTTTCCCCTCTCAGAGGGCAATAAAATAGAGTGCTGGGATGTGGAGTAACAGGAAAGTGCCAGAGGACTCAGCTGGTCAGGCAGCATCTGTGTAGGCAGAGGGGTGTTGACTCCCTGGAGCTTGTTGTTTCTTGTTCTCCACAGTTGCTGAATGGCCGGAGTGCTTGCAGCATTCGCTGTTTGCCTTTTGCCAAGCCTTTGCACAATTGGCATTTATTGTTTTTTGCCTTTGCTTTATCCGAAGCTCTCCCCCTCTTCCCCCCCCTCTTCCCCTCTCCACCTCTCCCCCATTTCTCCCCCTCCCTTCCCCCTCTCTCCCCCTTCCTCCCCCTCCCTTCCTCCCCCTCCCTTCCCCCCTTCCTCCCCCTCCTCTCCCCCCTCCTCCCCTCCCCCCCCTCTCCCCCCTCTCTCCCCTCTCTCCCCCCCTCTTCCCCCCTTCTACTCCCCCCTTCTTCTTCTTCTCCCCCCTTTCCCCCCCTTTCCCCCCTTCCCCTCCTTTCCCCCTTCCCCCTTCCCTTCCCCCCCTTCCCTTCCCCCCCTCCCTTCCCCCCTCTTCCCTTCCCCCTCTTCCCTTCCCCCTCTTCCCTTCCCCCCCTTCCCTTCCCCCCCTTCCCTTCCCTTTCCCCCCCTTCCCTTTCCCCCCCCTTCCCTTTCCCCCCCCCTTCCCTTTCCCCCCCCCCCTTCCCTTCCCCCCCTTCCCTTCCCCCCCCCGCCCGCCCGTTTTGAGACCCGAGGAAACTGCTGCTCGACGTTCCCTTTAAAGGTGGGCGCGGCCACGCTTTGGCGTCGGCAGCCCGCAAATAAACCGATCGCTGCCCCCTTTAAAAGTGGCCAGGAAGTAGTGAGGGAAGGAGCTGAACTCTGACCGTCAGGGTGGAAGCACATTCAGCGCGCTGGGAAATGCACGGTAAGGGGAGGGGGGCAGTGCAAAGCCGGGCTGGGCTGGGCCGGGGGAACCGATCGCCAGTCCGCGGTGAAGGGGAGGGAGGGAGGGTTGGTCCCAGCGCGTTTACTGGCACTGTCCAACGGTGCAGCTTGCACGGTGTCAGTCCTCGTCCTCGTCCTCCCCTCCCCGCGGGAGGGCAGCTTGTCAGAGAGAGTTTGTTATTTTTACTGGTTGCTGGGGGTGCAGGAGCACTGATGGGAAACCAATGCCTTGTGTTGTTTACTAATGCACTCCCGCTGTCGGTGATTGACTGTAGTTTGATGGTCTTGACCTACACACTATAAACTTAATCTTCATTCACTAACGCCCCCGCCCAGCCTGACGGAATTCCAGATCCACGTATAAAATGTACAACTGTCAGTGTGTTTGACGGTGGAAGAGCGTTACTGGCGGTGAACAAGAGTTGCACCACATACTCCTTAAACACGTGTTTTTAAAACAATTCTCAAGGCCGTCAAAACAAGGCAAGTTTCTGAATAAAAGTCAAAATAAAGCGAGTGCCATTGCTGAAGTGCACCATTTGTCAATAATATACACGGAGCAACCGCCGTGAATATGAATATATATATATATATATATATATATATATATATATATGTGTGTGTGTGTGTTAAGACTACCTTATAAAGTCGAAGCAGATAATTCTGCCCTTTCAAACTGAAACTCCACTCTTCCAAATGTGCTGATCAATTGCAACTGGACGATGTTCCACTTGATTTCAGTTGTAGATTTTAGGCCCTCTTCAAATGATAAAATACTGAAACTACTGCTTTTGAATGTAATTTTGTTGATACTTTAAAGTGGCAAATTATCGCACCGCATACAATCTTGCAAAAGTAGCAGGGATCCGCTAGTAGCTCTAGGTGTTTTGTACTGTCGGGACTGTCCATTAGAATTGCTCCCTTACTGTTCCCAAATTATTTGTCAAATGCTTAACGTTCGTTTGTATTTTAATCTCTTGATCTGAACATCATGCAGAAAAACCCGGTAGTGGACCGATGATATGTAATTTGTTGGAACGTCACCTGTTGTTTATTATCTAGAAACGGAGTTATTAGTAACTTGAATCGTGTTCTACCCATAGGTGGCTGAGCAACAGTTTTCATGCTCTGTTAACATACTTCTTTCAAATGGTCACGTCGTGCCCGCACAGATCACCATCTTGGGTCCACCCTAGCTAGTTTATGAAGGCAGTGAATACATAACCAGGCACTGAAGTAGATCGTTCACGTAACTGTTTAAATGCATTACTCGTACTTCATACTTTTTTGAGGGTTAAAATCTAACTTTTCTTTAGCACCTCACGGCTCTAAATGTTTCATAGTCAATGGACTATAGTTAGAGGAAATACAGTAACCAATTTTGTACTGAAGATCCCATAGGTGTGGACTAACAACAGGGGACTCGTTTGTTGTTGTTCAGCACTTTTTTAAAGCACTATTTTTCAGCACCCCCCCCCCCCCCCCCCCCCCCGTGGTGTTGGAATGTGTTTTCCAAGACTGCTGAGAATTCCCCTGGCCACTGAATAGTTGGGACGAGGCTTGTTAGGGCATTGGCGTGTTAACCCTGCAAATAAAATTGGTGCATGTTGGAAATATTTGAGTCAGGCAGCTGCTTTGGAGAGAGTGTCTTTCTTTCCAAGTGCTTCCATCACTGTTTTATTTCTACTTTCCAGCATCTACAGTCTCTTGTTTTCCACTGTCTTTCAGATGCTATGCAATACATCACTAACTCTCTTGAGATTGTAATCTGTAATTGGTATTAAAAGCTAGGTGGCTATATAGAAACTTTTAAATGCTTTGATGCATAAATTGCTCAATGTGTCTTAGGTGCTGATAACGGACATAATATCTACAGATGTTTTATGCCTGTTCCAATACTACCTCTGCCTAGTGCAAGTTTGTATTCTAATTCAAGTTTTGCTATTCAAGTTTAAAAGCCTGCAGAATTATCATAACAGTATTTTTAAAACATATGATGGAGTTTACTTTACCAATATTCAGATTTAAAAACATCATAGCCATGATTTCAGGTTTCTTCTCGCTTGAATCTTGCCCAACTTTATAGATCAATAGTCAGACCCAGTACTGCATATTCTTCTGTGATTCACAAATTAAGTGTTTCGAAGAGATTTGCCAGGAATGAGACTGGAGTCATAGGCTTTAGTTTTGTGGAAAAAGTGGGAATATATTCCTTTTTATATTGAGAATCATTGCAACTATGAGGGAAGCCATTCAACATGTGGAATCCATGGAGAGCAAAATCAGCTAATATCCTTTTTTCTCACCCCCCCCCCACAGCTCAATTTATTTACCGCAACAAAACCTATCCCCCAATTCCCCTTTGAAAGTTTTGATTTACTTTGTTTCTACTAATGGGCAGTGAATTGCAGTTTACTATTCTATAGCCCCCACCTTCCCACCCCTTTCACCCACACCCTCTCCCATATCAATTACCCTTGATTTCATCTGTTTAATGGGAGCATCAATATTGATGGAGTAATTGGGAATTTCTTCCATCGGTGAAGCGGTCAGTAGGCAGGCAGCTCAGATTAAAGGTAATTGGCAAAGGATGATGCTGATGTAGTCCGCAGCAATCAAAAGGAGATAAAATTATAACTTTTGAAAAAGGATTTTATCTAACAATCTATAAAAGAAAAAAATTAAAAGGCTCCAAGGGAAACAGTTATGAAAGTGTGATGAAGTGAATAACTGTAATTTTGTTGAATGTCCCTGTATTTGCTGTGTGGCACATGGTGCCTCATCAGAATGTTTATATTGTGAACATTCCCTTTGTCTATTATGTAATGTGGGTTTTCTTCATCAATTGTTATGCGTGTGGGCTGGAAATGCCTATAATCAAATTTCAAAATCGGGTCTAGCAGCAGGTAAGAAAGTTGATCCTGCTCAAAGCAATCTCAGCCGTGATGTATAAACCTGAGGGAAAGAAGTTCAATATGCTCACTACACATTTGCTCTGTCACTTCCTGACCCTTTCAATTGACTTTTGCTCACGGTTCTTTGAGATTCCAGTCCAGCAGCAGCTCAAACTCATTGGCTATGCCTTTTCCTATATCTGTAGCCTGAGGCCCCAAAACACCACGCAATCTCCACTTTTAGTATCCCGTGATTTTTCTATTTCTTCACTGTGCTGTGGCTTCAGATACTCGGGCTCTCATGTTTTAGAATTCCCTTTGAAATTCCATCTGCTTCTCTGCCTCTCTCCTTTCCATTGTGACATTTTATGATACTAACTTGCAGAAGTATAAAAGCTGTGGGTTATATTTTGGATTTGGTTGAAAGAAAGTAATCTCATCTGCAGGAAATTTCAAATATCCCTAGTTGGGTAAATGAAATTAGTCCAGTTCCTATCCTGAAAGATCTCCTTGCTGTTGGCTTCCATGAGCGTTTCTTGTGAAAACTAGAGGTAGTTTTACTCGGATGGGCATTTATAGTTGAATAATCTTCTGATATTTATTATCCAGGCCAATACTTGAAGAATGTCTCTTTGGGGTGAGGCACCAATGGAGCCAAGTCTATGAATCATTTGCACTTTGGATAGAGGAGGTAAGGCAAAAAA
This sequence comes from Rhinoraja longicauda, assembly GCF_053455715.1. Taxonomy (NCBI): domain Eukaryota; kingdom Metazoa; phylum Chordata; class Chondrichthyes; order Rajiformes; family Arhynchobatidae; genus Rhinoraja; species Rhinoraja longicauda. The sequence goes on from NC_135960.1 coordinate 37,962,209, forward strand.
AGGCAAATTGAAGGAGTACCGAAGATATAGGAGATTTGAGTAATTTAATTATTTAGCTATTCCCGCATTTATAGGCAGAAACTATTCCACATCCGTCACGCCTTACATTTCTAATATTTATTTGACAGTTTCCAACCTTTCTTAGAATATGGAAAGCAAATACTAACAGTGCTTTGTTACACTTGTGTGTTCTCTGATGTTTGTCTGAGCAATGGTACGAGGTCACTGTGGTGAGTTTTGTTTGCTTCTTCTGTGTCAGGTCAGTTTGTAGCAATTGTTTTGCCTGAGTTAGAAGGTCCTGGGTCCAAATCCTGTCTCAGAGACTTAAGGCAGAGAGTTTTGATTGATAATTCAAAAGCCATAGTGAAAGACTATCGTGTCATTATAGATACATAAGTAAAATGTTCAAATTGGCTGCTATATTACTGCAAATGAAAATACAGCTAGTTCTGAAATGTGTTTCCATAACACTTGCTGGATATAATGTGAATTGGTGAACATTATCTGTACTACACGTGCTGAATTAGTCACAGTGATTTTGATCAGGAAATGGGGACTCTTTTTAAGTTATTCTGGAAATTGACAAGTGGGGGGAAATAGTTGTTTTAAAAAAGAATAGTTTGGGGGAAATAAATTGTTTCCATGCAAACTTGCAGTAATTGGACACCATTGTCTCTTGACAACAGTTTACAGTTTCACCACAGATGACCATAGAAATTGACAAGCAATCGCTTCCATTGACCCTAGTACAATGATGCACTATTGGACAAGGTAATATACAACCTCTATTATTTTTAGCTAGCAGTAATAAAAACAAACTTATAACTATTTAGAAAAAAACATTTTAAATTCCAACAAGGAGAAAATTAGTTGCTACTGTGAATCTGAAACACTCTAGCCTCTAACTCCCATTTCCTATTGACATGCTGTTTTATAACGTGATTTTTTTGATTACGAGAGGTTGCTTGGGAGCGCAACTATCATGTTATCTCGTAACTATCTGTACTGACTTGGTGAAGAGCATTTTGATGCAGCCAAATATTCTGAAAGACCCTGTGGATACGTGTCCTTTTATATTGGACCAGAAAGCTCTGGCAGCTGTGGCTGGGACAATCCCAGCTCTGGTACGGGCTATCGCCACATTTAAGAAACAGTTGGACAAGTACATGGAGAGGACAGATTTGGCGGAATATGGACCAAACGTGGGCAGGTGGGACTAGTGTAGCTGGGACATGTTGGCCGTTGTGGGCAATTTAGGCCGAAGGGCCTGTTTCCACACTGTATCACTCTATGACTCTGTACTCTAAAGCAGTATTTCTTTATGAGCACAGCTAAGTAGATTGTTTTGCAATGATGGAGAGCAGCCCTTGAATGAGCTCCACTGGGGAGGTCATTAGCTATCTTTTGTCAACACCTAATGATGTCAGTGCCTAGTGTGACAACAATGCAGCATGATCCCTGGCTTTTGAAAACTTGCCGCCGTTCATTCATGTGGTTTCTTTCTTCCCCCCCCCCCCCCCCTCTAAATTATGTGTTCAGGGATAATGTTTCAGGTGTTTAATATTAGGAATGCTGTTTTTCTTTTGAAGTTTATTTAATGAAAAATGCTTGACTCCCTTGAGATATAAAGCATGCGTCAACAGAGATGCTAACATTCTGTATGTAAGAATGTTTCTTAATTATCATTAATTGTGTACACAGAAGGGTAATGTGAATCCCAATCCTTGACATGATCTCAGTGCTGCTGTATCATTGGAACTGGTTTATTCATATGCATTCTGTCCAGGTTGTGCAAAGTAACTGCAGGATCTTCATTTAACCCCACAGATAATTGGAGATCCTCAAATATTAGTTTTAGTAACATTTAAAATATTTACAGATTGATTCATGCATCCTTTAAGTCAGTAGTGTAACCTAATTCAGAAAGTTCCCTCTTGCAATACCAGATATGCAGTTGAGAAGAGTTAAAAATACTCAGCAGATCAGTAAATGTAGTGTTTCAGCTTCCTTCCATACAACTACTTTTAAATATATGCTTGGTGCTCTCTGCGCTGTCTTATGGACTACCTGAAAAGAAATGCTCACAACTGCAGATAAAACTTTGCTTTCCAGTGACTTTCCTGGCTCTTGTATTAAAAATGTTAACTTCCATCTTGTTCCTGTTCTGAGTAATAAATTAATGTGACAGTGGGTTACACGTGAGCCATGGTGGTTTCCTTTGGGTGCTCTGGTTTTCTTCCATGTTGCAAAATCATGTTGGTAGGTTAACTGGCCATTGCAAACTACCTCCCTTGAGAAAGAGGTCTGCAAACAAAAGTGGAACAGGATTGATGGGATTACTCTGCTAGGAACTGGCATTTAGGGAGAGTTAGATAGAGTTCTAGGGGCTAGTGGAATCAAGGGATATGGGGAGAAGGCAGGCACGGGTTATTGATTGGGGACGATCAGCCATGATCACAATGAATGGCGGTGCTAGCTCGAAGGGCCGAAGGGCCTCCTCCTGAACCTATTTTCTATGTTTCTATGGATCCAGTGGGCTTTTGTGCTTGGATAAGTAAGTAAATTGCAGAGACCTGGTACTTTCCCTTCTTCCCTTTTGGAATGATCGGGGGCAATTCGGGACTTTTTTGGACTTAGCATAAAAGTGGAGACCAGCCATGATTGTGTTGAATAATGGGGCAGGCTTCAGTGGTCAAGTGGCCTACTACGTTTTTGTTTAAACCATCATCTTAGAAATGAAAATAAGGAAAACATTCTCACTATTCAAGATAAATGTTATCCTGAATTTCTAGGTGACTGTTGATTGTCTTGTGGCTGCCATGACTGAGACCAGTTTTTCGTGCTGGGCTCCATAATCAGCGTTGAGTTTTGGACTCTCCCCAAGTGAAGTATCTTGTCTCTCTGTCATTTTTCATTGTTAAAGAAATGAAGCAGGGACCCCTGCAGTCAGGTTAAAAATAACCATACCACGCCTATACAACACATGATGTTTGAAGAGGCACAAGCTAAAAGGAACTTGGCACAACATGGAAAGATGGGTCTTCACTCAGACAAACAAATATGTCACCAGCTTGGGACAGAGGAGCTTGGTTTTAATAAATGAAACTGGAGTGTGAGCTGTCATTCTGGCTTAGTTTGATGTGGAATTTATTAAACAAAACAATGTTTTGGGAGTGCCCAAGTGAAAGGATTATCTTTAATACAATAAAAATACTTTTCTACAGATGTGTTCATAACTACAGCTAATGTTGCCTTCACCCAGTCTGCCCCTGCCACACACCTACATCCAGTTATATGTTAAACACTAGTTTAACACAGGGGCGGCACGGATGCGCAGCGGTAGAGTTGCTGTCTTACAGCGAATGCAGCGCCAGAGACACGGGTTCAATCCCGACTACGGGTGCTGTCTGTACGGAGTTTGTACATTCTCCCCGTGACCTGCGTGGGTTTTCTCCGAGATCTTCGGTTTCCTCCCACACTCCAAAGACGTACAGGTATGTAGGTTAATTGGCTTGGTAAATGTAAAAATTGTCCCTAATGGGTGTAGGATAGTGTTAATATATGCAGGGATCGTTGGGCGGCACGGACCCGGTGGGCCGAAAGGGCCTGTTTCCGCGCTGTATCTCTAAACTAAACTAAATACCAATATGCAGATTAAACACATTTTATAGAATTAAGTAAGTTATCTATTACCCTCATGTAGTCATTCAGAATGAAAACAGTCCCTCAGCTGAACTCTTCCATGTAGACCTAGATGCCCATTTTGTTGGTCCCAATTGCTTGTGCTTTTCTATGTCCTTCAACTTTCCAACCCATCTACCTGTTGAAATATCATCATATTCATTACTCCCTCTACCATGGGAAACAGCTCCTCCTTTAATACATTAATTAAATCTCCCTGTCACCTCCTTTGTTGTAACAAAGACAACCCCAGCCTGACTAGTGTCCCCAGCTCAAATGAAATCCTTACCTCCTGCGCCCTCTCATGCTACTGCATCTTTCCGCTTGCATGACTGGATCTGTACACCACAGTGGTCTTAGTAGTGCCGACACACTTGTAGCAATACTTCTGTTTTCATAATCTAACCCTTGGCTGATTAAGCTGAGTATCCACTACATTGAAACTACCTTATCCACCTGTTCACTTTCCTTCAGAGAGTTCTAAAATAAAACAGAAAAGGCTGGGGAAACTCAGCCAGTCGGGTCACACCTGTGGGAAGAGAGAGGGTCATCAACCTGAAAAATAATTTTGGTTTGCTTCCCACAGATTGTGTTAAATTTCCAGAATTTGCAGCTTGTTTTTATTTTTTGCAGCATTCAGACTACTACTGTGTTTAGGAGCTCTCTGTTCCTGTACATTTTCTAGTATTCTGCCACTGATGCTGTATTCCCATGACTTTTATCCTTATTCCCATGAATTCCTGCAACTTACCCTTAAATGCACATCAACTCCCTTAAATATACCTGGACTATCTCTGACATCTCCCTCCCGTTTCTGGACCTCACCATCTCCATCACAGGAGACAGACTAGTGACGGACATTTACTACAAGCCCACCGATTCGCACAGCTATCTGGACTACACTTCTTCCCACCCGGTCCCCTGCAAAAAGTCTATCCCCTACTCCCAATTCCTCCGTCTATGCCGCATCTGCGCCCGGGATGAGGTGTTTCAGACTAGGGCTTCCGAGATGTCCTCGTTCTTCAGAAAACGGGGCTTCCCCTCCTCCATTATAGATGAGGCTCTCACTAGGGTCTCTTCTACATCCCGCAGCTCCGCTCTTGCTCCCCCTCCCCCCACTCGCAACAAGGACAGGATCCCCCTCGTTCTCACCTTCCACCCCACCAGCCAGCGGATCCAACATATCATCCACCAACATTTCCGTCACCTACAACGGGACCCCACCACTGGCCATATCTTCCCATCCCCTCCCCTCTCTGCGTTCCGCAGAGACCGTTCCCTCCGTAACTCCCTGGTCCACTCATCCCTTCCTACCCAAACCACCCCAACCCCGGGCACTTTCCCCTGCAACCGCACGAGATGCAACACCTGTCCCTTTACCTCCCCCCTCAACTCCATCAAAGGACCCAAACAGTCTTTCCAGGTGAGACAGAGGTTCACCTGCACCTCCTCCAACCTCATCTATTGCATCCGCTGCTCTAGATGTCAACTTATTTATATCGGCGAAACCAAGCGCAGGCTCGGCGATCGCTTCGCTGAACACCTGCGCTCGGTCCGCATTAACGCAACTGATCTCCCGGTGGCCCAGCACTTTAACTCCCCCTCCCATTCCCAGTCTGACCTCTCTGTCATGGGCCTCCTCCAGTGCCAGTGCCATAGTGAGGCCCGCCGGAAATTAGCTCCTCTGTCCCTCCCTTCCCCTCCTCCTTCCCAGATCTCCCTCTATCTTCCTGTCTCCACCTATATCCTTCCTTTGTCCCACCCCCGACATCAGTCTGAAGAAGGGTCTCGACCCGAAACGTCACCCATTCCTTCTCTCCCGAGATGCTGCCTGACCTGCTGAGTTACTCCAGCATTTTGTGAATAAATCGATTTGTACCAGCATCTGCAGTTATTTTCTTATTCAACTACCCATTAGTTATTTTTGCCACTCGCGTACATCAGAGGTAAATGGCTAATTGATATCCTGATTAATCTCACCAAAATGCATTACTTTGCACGTCTCTGGACTAAATTCCATTTGCCTCTCTTGCTCAGTCTGGTGACACCTTACTATTAACCACAATTTGATATTGGGTATCATTAGCAAAGCTCTTAATTATGATCTTTACCAGTCATTATAAATACCTCCAAAAAATAACTTTCAATGTTTGAATTGGGGTAAGGAAGCAGTGCGGGTCCTTCCTGAGCATTAGAGCCAAGTTGCCCTCCCATGGTAAGTGGAAATAAGATTAACAATCCTTTAATTATATAACCACTGCAATTCAATCAGTCACTATTCCATATGGAAAGGAGCTTAATGTAATCTCTGACATGTCACAACTCTTCTTTTTTTTAAATACCCTGATACTTCATCCTAACGGTCCATGGTGTAAAAGATCCTGAAATGCACTCTCTTCTGATGTGGAGACGATTACTATTAATCCTACTGGCCTTAGCCAATAAAGCTTGTTGAACCATGTAAACTTGTTAATCTGGGAAACCATAAATTGGTCTTGGAACGTATTTGATACCAAGACCAAAAGGTTCAGTTGACTAAGGGTTATATACAACATGGATCAGTGCAGCACAGGAACAAACATTTCAGCCTGCAGTGACATAGCTAACAGGATGCCAAATTATACTAATCTCCTCTGCCTGCATGTGATCTATATCCCTCCATTCCCTGCATATTCCTCCATTCCCTATATATCCACGCCAATCTAAAAGCCTCTTAAATGTCACCAGCGTATCTGCTTCCACTACCACCCAAGACAGCATGATCTGGGCACACTGTGTTTATAAAAACAAAAACAACTTGCTCTGCACATCTTTAAACTTTGATCCTCTCATCTTAAAGCTATACCCTTTAGTCTTTGACATTTCTACCCTGGGCAAAAAGGTTCTGATTGGCTATGTCTCTCAAAATTTCATATACTTCCAACATGCCAGAGAAAACAATCCCTGTTTGTTCAACCTCTCCTCAGAGCCAATACCTTCCAATGCAGGCAGCATTCTGGTAAATCTGCATCCTTTTCAAAGCCCCGATGGCCTTCCTGCAATGGGGCAAACAGAACTGCGCACAGTACTTCAAATGTGGCCTAACCAAAGTCCTATAAAGCTTAATATGATTTCCTGACTCTTCTCCTCAAAGTCCTGACTGATGAAGTCTAGCATATCATAAACCTTCTGTACCACTATTATTTATGTTGCTACTTCAGGGAGCTATGGACTTGAACCCCAAGATATCAGTGCTGATAAGAGTCTTAACATTAACTGTATACTTTCCTCTTGCATTCGATATGATAGAACTTTATTCATCCCCGGAGGGAAATCACCAAAGGGAAATTCGACCTCCCAAAGAGCAATAACTCACACTTGCTCGGTTTAAGCTCCATTACTATTTGTCAGCCCATTGCTGCTCTACATAGCTGATCTACATTATGCTGCCAGTCCTCCATACTGTCCGCAACTCCACCAATTTTAATGTAATTTCCAAACTTGCTCACTGACCCATTTACATTTACATCTAAGTAGTTTAAAAATATCACAAACACAGAAGTCCCAGCAGTAATCCTTGCAGAACTCTACTAATCACATTCATCCAGCCAGAATAACAACCTTCCACCACAACCCTTTGTCTTCTATGAGTTAAGCCAGTTCTGAATCCAAATGACCATCATGAATCCTATGCATCTTCTTAATCTTCTGGATCAACCTACCATGAGGGACATTATCAAGTGCCTTACTAAAATCCATGTTGACAACATTCGCTGCCCTAACTTCGTTGATCACCTTTGTCACCTCCTGAAAAACACAATCAAGTTTGGGGAAGAAAACATGATCTGCCATGGACAAAGCCATGCTGACTGGTCCCTAATTAGCTAAATGTGATTAAATCCAATAACTTGTCTTTAACTAACATGAAGCTGATTACCTATAATTTCCTGGATTATCTCTACTTCCCTTTTTAAACAAAGGAACCACATTGGCTACTCTCCAGTCCCCCAGGACTACTCCTGGAGCTAGAGAAGATACAAAGATCTTTGTCAAGGCCCCTGCAGTCCTCTCTTGCCTTTCCCAATAACCTGGGAGAGATCATATCAGTCCCTGGGGATTTATCCACCTCAATATACCTCAAGAGCTGCAGCACCACCTTTTTGATCTTAAACTGCCTCAGTATATTATTATTCCCCACGCTGAAAACACTATCCTCCATGTCCTTAATTTAGTGCGAGATAAAGTCCAGTAAAGATCAATCAAAGATAGTTCGAGGAGGTTGATAGTAGCTCAGGGCTGCTCTCTGGTGTTGGTAGGATGGTTGGTTGCCTGATAACAGCTGGGAAGAAACTTGTTGAATCTGTGCGTTTTCACACTTCTATACCTCTTGCCTAATGGGAGAGGGGAGAAGAGGGGAGTGCAACTCATTCTTGATTATGCTGGTGGCCTTGCCAAGGCAGCATGAGGTGTCAATGAAAGAGAGGTTGGTTTGTGTGACGGTCTAGGCTACGTCCACAATTCCTTGCAATTTCTTGCAGTCTTGGATGGAACTGTTCCTAAACCATGCTTTGATGCATTCCGATAAAATGCTTTCTACAGCGCATCTCTAGATGTTGGTGTGTTGTTGGGGTGTTGTTGGGAACATGCTGAATTTCTGAAGCCTTCTAGGGAAAGAGTGGCGTTGGTGTGCATTCTGGCCATTGCTTCAATATGGGTGGTTTAGGACAAGTTGCTGGTGATATTTACTCTGAGGAATTTGAAGCTTTCAATTATCTCTACTTTGGCGCCATCAATGCAAACTGGAGTATATGTACTACTTTGCTTCCTGAAGTCGATCACTATCTCCTTTGTCTTACTGACACTGAGAGAAAGGTTGTTGTCTCAACACCAGGTAAATAAGTTTTCAATCCCCTTCCTGTACTTCGTCTCATCATTATTTAATACCCGGCCCACAACAATGGTGTCATATGCGAAGTTGTAAATTGAATTAGATTTGTACATGGCTGCACAGTTGTGGGTGTGCAAGGAGTAAAGAAGAGGGCTGAGAATGCATTCTTGCGGAGCGCCAGTGTCGTGGATTATTATAGAGGATGATTTGTCCCCTATCCTCACTGATTGGGGACTGTTGGTCAGGAAATCAATAGAAACATAGAAAATGGGTGCAGGAGGAGGCTATTCGGCCCTTCGAGCCAGCACCGCCATTCATTGTGATCATGGCTGATAATGGCTGATCCTCCACAATCAATAACCCGTGCCTACCTTCTCCCCATATCCCTTGATTCCACTAGCCCCTAGAGCTCTATCTAACTGTCTCTTAAATCCATCCAGTGATTTGGCTTCCACTGGTCTCTGTGGCAGAGAATTCCACAAATTCACAACTCTCTGGGTGAAAAAGTTCCTCCTCACCTCAGTTTTAAATGGCCTCCCCTTTATTCTAAGACTGTGGCCCCTGGTTCTGGACTCGCCAACATTGGGAGCATTTTTCCTGCATCTAGCTTGTCCAGTCCTTTTATAGATCCAAGGATCCAGTTGCAGGTCTGGTTACCTTCGTACTTTTATTGTACGTTTGAAAAGCCTTGGGATGTTCTTTAATCCTACTTGTCAAATGATATTTCATGGCCCCTTTTGGACCTTCTAATTGCCTACTAGAGTTCTTTTCTGATTTCTTTATATTCCTCGAAGGCCCTAGTGGCACAAAAATGTAATTGGAATTCAGAATGTTTTATTTTATTCCATTTTCCAGGACAGTCAGGCTGAGGAAAATAATGAAGATGGTCACACTTCTAAATAGCAAGCAATGAGAAACCAGGTTAAGCACTTTAATGTGCAAAGAGTTGTGTTTTTTTAAAGTTGTGAGACAAATTCACTGATGTGGAGGCATGATGTGCTCACTGTAAGTAATCCCATGTAACCCCCCCTCTTGTCCTTCCCCCCTCTTGTCCTTCTTTCAGTTTTAATCAAATATGCATCCCCACTTAAAAAAACCACAGAGTAGTCTTTGACACCGTGGGCTGTGGACATTTGTTGTGCACAGATTAGTCAAGTCTTTTGTTTGTGACAACAGTGACCATGCTTCAGAGAGATTTCAGTGATAGAAGTTTCCTTGTGTTTCAAACTTGGTAAAATTTGTTGACTTAAAACACGGATTCAGAACTTGATCTTTTGAGTCTGTTCAACCGTTTAATACAATAATGCTCTGATTGGAATGACAATTGCTCATTCTTGTCTACCCAAGAATATAAATACCTCTGTGGTAAAATATACTAAGATTCTCCTTCCACTGTTTTTTGAAGAGGAGAGTTCCAAACACTGAAGGAAAACGTTGACTGTACGTCTTAAATAAAGTGAGCCCTTACCTTTAAATAAGGGCATTTGGGCAGGTATACGGTCAGGCAGCACCTGTGCAGGGAATGGATAGACAGCCAACAGAGATCGTCTCAGATCGGGACCCTTCTTCAGACTGATTGGAAAGGGGTGAGAAAGCTGGAACGGAGAGGTGGGGACAGGACAAAGTCTAGCAAGTGATAACCGGATATAGGTGAGGTTTTTTGTTATTCGCAGATGGTTGAAAATGAAAAGGAGATTAAAGGGGTTAAAAGTTGGATACAGGATTGGGGTGAGATTGGCAGATGGATGACCTGCTGGACAAAAGAGTGCACAATAAGGAGAGAAGAAAAGGAGTGTTACCTGCAACACTGTTACCTCCTACGTTGTGAGGTTTTTATTTTCTGCCACAACATTTGATATGCAGATGCAGCTCTACAGGACTTTGGTTAGGTCACATCTCGAGTATTGAGTGCAGTTCTGGTCGCCCATTACAGGAAAAATGTGGCTTGGAATGGGTGCAGAGTAGGTTTACAAGAATGCTGCCTGGATTAGTAGATTTTAGCTTCAGGGAGAGGTTGGATAGACTTGGATTGTTTTCTCTGGAACGTTGGAGGTTGAGGGAAGACTTGATCGAAGTATATAAAATTATGAGAGGCATAGATATGGTAGACAGTCAGAACCGTTTTCCCAGGGTGAATATGTCCAGCACTAGAGGGCAGAGCTATAGAGGGGGGAAAGTTTAATGGAGATGTGTGGGGCAAGTTTTATTTTAACAGAGAGAGTGGTGGGGGTCTGGAACACACTGCCAGGGGTGGTGGTGGAAGCAAACACAATAGTGGCATTTAAGAGGCTTTTAGATAGACATAGTACAGGGAATAGAGGGATATGGATCATGTAAAGGAGATGAGATCAGTTTAGCTTCGCAATGTGTACGCCAAAACATTGTGGACCCAAGAGCCCATTCCTGTGATGTACTGTTCTATGTTCTGTATGTATATATGTATGTATATGTGTGTGTGTGAATATATAGATACACACACTGAACAAAAAATTCTTGTGTATTATATTGTTTACAGTGTATTATGTTCACATTCTGTTCTGCTGCAAGTAAGAATTGCATTATTCAATCTGGGACATACGACAATAAAACACTCTTGGCCCTTTATTAGATGCCTTCTGGAATCTAAATGTGTTATGTCCACCAGTTCCCATTTATCAGTAGCACAATGGTTCCTCACATCGCTCCAATTAATTGGTCATCCCCAATAAAGTGGCTTCCCTTTTGTAAAACTCTGCTGACTTTTCTGAGTATCCAGCTATTATATTTAATAACTGTTCCTAACATTTTCCCAATGACAGATGTTATGCTAAATGCCCTTGCTTTCTGTCACCCCTTTTTAGATAAAATAATTACATTTGCTACAATCCCACCCCAAACCAGTATCCAACTTTCCCATTTGCAGGTACATTGCATGTTCACTGCGGGTACTCCTATAAAGTGCATCCGTTGATTAGAAAATTTATAAGGAGCATTAGAGAATTTCGAAGGCAATATGTGAATTTATAATCTGTAACTTCTTGGCAGCAAAAGGATTAAATAATAATTAATTCTTTTGATTTATGACAGATGCACAGACGAGTGAGAGCTTCACAGAGATGACTGACAATGCCAGGTAATTTGGACAAATGTAAGGTTAAAAGGGTTTGGGATTAGTTAGGAGGTAATGAATGTTTGCAACACAACGAGGCCAATTAGAATGCCATTATAAAAAAACAGCATCAGGTTGCTTGAGGAAGAGAAGTAGAAACTCCATTGTGCACATATTAAAGTATAAAGAATCTTGAGCAAGTGGCCTTCAAGATTTGAAATGATGTGCTTCCACAAAGCAAAACATGAAAAAACAAGTTGAGCCAAAAAGGAAAGAAGTGACATTGAGGGAAAGGCCCATGCACTGGCAGAAGAAAGGGATTATTAAATGACAGAGACTGAAATGTCTCATTAAGGAGTGTTGACATATGAAAGGACTCAACAATGCATTAGTTACTTGCTAACTTTCCATTCTAATGTCCTTCCTTTCTGGCTTGTCCTTGTCTGCTGGCTATGGCATTATTATAAGCAATGACATTGAGCAGTATTAATCTATCCCCCAGCACTTATGTTAAGCATGGAGCTGCCCTTGGTTTGGCATCTTATGCATGCTACCTCCTGTGAGAAGTGTCAAAATGTCACATCAAATGTCAAAAAGGAATTTTCCCACAGCCTTCAGAAGCCAATCATAACAAGCTTGAGTTACGTAGGTTTAGAACAGTGTACAAACATGTCAACCTGTATTTTAACAACATGTCTTCCTGATCCCTTCCTGCCCAGCAAATTGCAAAGCAGCTCATGTTAGAGATGAGCTTCACCTGTCCCAGTCACCTACTGTCAACAGATCAGGGACGGGCAATCGGGAGGAATTGGGATCCCGTCATAGTCCACCTACTCTTCCCCACCATCCCGTAATCTAACATTGAGTCATTGAGTCATAGAGATATATAGGACAGCAGTAGGCCCTCTGGTCCATACCAGGCAAGAGGCCTATTTATGCTAATGCCATTTTCTTGTATTTGGCTGTTATCCCTCTATTCCTTTCCGATCCACGTCGCTGTCCAAAAACCTTTTAAACTGATTGTAACTGCCTCTGCTACCACCTCTGGCAGCTTGTCATATACTCACCACCCTCTGTTTTAGACTTCCCTACACTTAGAAAAAGACTGTGACGATCTTTCCTATCTCTGCTCCTCTTCACGTTCCTCCTTCGCTCCTAGTATTAGATATGTAAAAGGTTTGCACCTGGAGTTTGGGAATCGTTGATTTGACAGTTTACATCAACCACTGGCTTACTGTAAGTTTTAATATCTGTCCAATTTCATCCGTGTTTTTCTTTTCATCTTCACAGCGAAGCAAATGCAGAACAGCCTATTGCCGACACCTTCCCAATGCAGAGCAAACGAGGCTATTGTGGCTGCTGCCAGGAACTGTACACCTGCCTTGAACAGGTAAGGATGGCTTATGTCCTCAGAAGGGCTGCTTTCAAAATCTAGATCTCGCGGCTGGTGGTATTCATGTAAAATATTTATCTAGTGCATTAATACTTGTTCATAATCATCGTAGCTTAAGTCAGAAGGTTTGTAGATTCAAGCTCCACTTTAGAAACTTTGGTAGGAAAAAAAACCTGCAGATGCTGGTTTAAATCGAAGGTAGACACAAAATGCTGGAGTAACTCAGCGGGTCAGGCAGCATTTCTGGAGAGAAGGAATGGGTGGTGCCTAATCTGGACTGTGTCTGTGCAGTTTGAAGGGAGTGTTTCACTGTTGGTGGTTATGTTTGTCGTCTTGGTTCTCCCGGTATCACACAATGTTTATGCACAAAAGGTACTGCTAAGACGGGTTTAATTGATAATTTATCGGGTTGTTATTTGTGGAACTCTGCCACATCTTCTACAGTTCGACAATGAAGAACAGGGATTAAGCATAGGGGCATCCTGAGGTTATACAGTAGGCTACAGAGTGGCAAGTTGGTTAACAGTGTCAAAGTATGTGGTGCAAACCCAAGTCTTCGTCATAAGCCAAAGTCAAGTTGTTTGATCTTGGAGAAGAGGGATTCTTCCTCGTGTTCTGTATGGCATTTTTCTCATCCCCATGCGGCACGGTAGCGCAGCGGTAGAGTTGCTGCTTTACAGCGAATGCAGCGCCGGAGACTCAGGTTCGATCCTGACTACGGGTGCTGCACTGTAAGGAGTTTGTACGTTCTCCCCGTGACCTGCGTGGGTTTTCTCCGAGATCTTCGGTTTCCTCCCACACTCCAAAGACGTACAGGTATGTAGGTTAATTGGCTGGGTAAATGTAAAAATTGTCCCTAGTAGGTGTAGGATAGTTAATGTACGGGGATCACTGGGCGGCACGGACTTGGAGGGCCGAAAAGGCCTGTTTCCGGCTGTATATATATGATATGATATGATATGAATTGAACCTTGCCTCAGTTGTTGCTTACCAATGTGGGACGCTATGAATGAATGAATACTTTATTGTCACACGTGACAAGTCCCAGTAGAATTCTTTGCTTGCGTTACCAAAGGTATGCAAATAGTTGCTACAGAGAGGGCACTTACAAAGTACCCCCGTGCCAGGTGCCCCTTCGTCCCCCTCCGTCACGGCACTTCCCCCACACTGTCCTCCTTTGTTGCTTCCCCCAGCAGTGGCGGCCTCACTTCCACGTGGTCCATCCTCGTCTGTCGGTCGGCCGGCACACTGGCCTCTCCACTATCGCTGCCAGGTCCTCTCCGGATGCCTCCATGGCGCCGACCCAAGCCCCACACGTGGGCTTCGTCGACCCCTTGGGCAGCTGCTGACTCCGACCCACGAGGTTCCGGCCTCAGCTACTCCGCGGGCTCCCGGTTGGCCATGGGCTCCATGGACTCCGTCGGCCGTTGGCTCTGACCTGCAAGGCTTCGCCCTCAGCTCCCGCACGGCCTGCCAGGAGGCATCTACCGCTGCGACCCAATGGGTGATGCTGATGGCCCAATGTAGGAGGGTCATCAGGGCTGAGCTGACCCCTGGCATATACATCACCAGGACTCACTGGGTGACAGACAAGGTGGTGAACACTGGCTAATATTATTGTTCCATTTTCTTTCCGTGGGCCTGCAGATCCCAGGTCAAGTACAGTGCCACAATTCCAAAATGCTTTACCTGAAATTGTCAAATTATGGAGCACTTTAACAATGAATATTAGAGCCTCCCAGAAATGGGATAACTGGGATTATACTGCTTAGAGAATATTAAAGAGAGGGGTTTGGTCAGTGTTTAAAACTATGATAGATTTTGGTATAGTTTAATGAATTAGTGGAAGTCACCAATTTCAAATAATTGCCAAGTGAATGAGGGGAGGGTGGGAGAAGAGATTTTGTTTCATGCTCTGTTTTGATGTAGAATGCATCAGATGGAAATGGTGATGTAACAAATTCTCCAGTTAATATTTTCAAAAGAGAATATAATACATACCATTATATTCATTATAGTAGAACTGCTGTCTCACGGCACCAGAGTCCCAGGTTCGATCCTGACTACGGGTGCTGTCTATTAATGTTAATACAGGAGATGTATGCAATCTCACAGGATGGTTATGGGATTTTCAGTTCATCAATACAGAGCAACCATACCTCCTCCAGCAAGTGCTGTCTGCAGCAATATCTCTTAGGAAAATTGCAGCAATATGTGTCTATTAAAGAGCTAGAGAAAGGTAGTGGGATCAAGCTCTGCGATGTAGGAGAGGGAAAGAACCCAGGAAGCTCTGTCCAGCAGCTCATTGGGCTTGGAGTGTTTGGTCCACTACCCCCCATACTTGAGAACCACCAGAGGAGGAAGGGTGTTGTTGACAATTGAGGGGGAGTAGGGAAGCAGGATACAGTGAAACCAGTCCAGCATGGGTCAACTTGGACTGACTGCACTTTTCTTTTTGGTTCAGCATCTACAGACCACTCGGCACAGACAATTCGCCGGCGAGTCCCGAAATCAGGTGGTGGCAAAAAGCCTCATGGAGCGCTTCCTGCAAGATGTGATACAGTACCATCCCTCCCGCTACAAAGACAACAGGTGAAGGAAGGCACTCTTTAATCCAGTGATCCGCAGTCTCAAGACTCATTGCCAGTTCAGCCAATATGCATCTGGGTTTAAGGTTGCAGATGCATAACAGTTGCCTCCTCTTTGTAACAACAAAGTAGAACTGCAATGTAATCTTACAGTTCCATTTAGAATATTTAGAACTGAGATATCATATTGATATTTTTTTTTTATTGTCATGTGTATTGAGATACAGCAAAAGGCTTTCTTTTGCATGCCATCCAGGCTGATCATACCGTACATGAGTATGCCATTTGCATGCCATCCACGCTGATCATACCGTGTACAACAGGTAGTGCAAACAAAAGAAAGGAAAAGGAAACTGTTTCCCTGTTGCCTGTGTAAAAGCCCTGGGGTATTTTGATGGGTCACAAAATTATAATACCATTACCAAACTTCCCATCTTCTGTCAAAACCTCCAAGAATAGTGGACTATTCCGACAGTATCAAAAAATACAATTAAAAAAAAAAAATCTTCAGTTCTCATCTCAGTCAGCAATTATTGATCTGATAACCGTTGAATATAAAGGCTTCAATCCTTATTTCGTGAAAGATCCATGTGAAATCATGTCCTGATTTTGTGTCCATTCAGTGTCAGTCTCTCAAGTGCTAGTAGTTGATCTCTAAAGGGTCTGGGTATAAAAGTGGCCACAGGTTCCCCAGATAGTGTTAGTGTGCGGGGATCGCTGGGCGGCGCGGACTTTGTGGGCCGAAAAGGCCTGTTTCCGCGCTGTATCTGAAATATGAAAATAATATAATATGAAATATGGTGGTTTGGATGGATGCCAAGGAGAAAAGCAAGAAGCCAGTGCCATGGGCTTCTGAATACAAATGTCTGCCACACTTTTTTGAAGGGGAAGGAATTTAAGTGGCAGGAGTCTAGCAGAGTGGAATGCCCAAATGTGCCTTTCTGTGCTGTGTGATGCGTCAGATTGGGATATCAACTCACTGCACCACTTTGTTTCCCTGAAAGAACAAGATGGTCCTAATTTCTTGCAAAGTCTTCAACTTTCCCTATGTGCTAACATTTTGTTTTATTTTGCTCAGGCCAACATACATGGACCTACCATCAATCAGTGCACCTCTTATTCCCAAAAAGGAGCTTGCAGATATACACTCCTACCAAGATGAAAAGGAGACCATCGGGGCCAGAGAGGAGTTGCCCAGTACGGACAACGACTCTGTCCAATCGGCGCACGTGCTGGTTGGAAAGAGTGTCGTTAGTTGCAATCAGACCAAAGACAGCAACACATCTTCGCTGCCTGTCGGAGATCCAGTGAGTAGAAAGGACACCGCAATTAAAGAGCCAGCTTCTATAGAACACCCTGAAGGCAGCTCCCCTTCTTATAAAGAGTTATGCAGGACAGCCTTTTTAACTGCAAGAGAGGGCATCCTATCTTGCAGCAAAGTGGACAGGCACGGAAATCGCATTGCTTTGGGCGTATACAAACCAATGTCAAGGAGAGGAATAAAGGATTGCAATCAGCTCAAAGCCACTGGCTCTCCTGGAAGTGAGGATCATGAACATTGGAATCCTATGTCTCAAATGAATTTTCCTAACGTTTCCTCAGGGCCTGTTTTTAAGTTTTCCAAATTGCACCACATTAATTCTCAGGGTACAATAGCAGGACCCCCTCTTCCTCAACTCAGGGACCACGCAGGACCCAGTGGCCCACACTGTCCTGGAGGCCCAAGCCAACTGGAAGAATGCAAGCCACACAGCAGGAACACGGCCCCTTGTCCGGCTACGCTCAAAGAAACCAAAGTGACCGAACGCATGGAGGACTTGGTTACGGAGACTATTGAGACAGTCATTCAGAAATACTGCAACAGGCAGGCATCACGGCTGAGAGACAGTGACAGTGAGAATTCAATGTGTTGTAAGCTTCAGTGCCGAAGGAAAATGGTGGGGAGGGGCCTGTTGGGAACCAAATGCCCTCCCGAGAGAGATCACTGCGCACCATCAAGTAGCTGTGAAATGACTTGCAGCAGGCAGTCGCTACAAGAGACGGCATCCTGCTTCAAGAAGATGCTGTCTTTAACTCTCTCCTGCGAGACCAAATCTGGAGGACGGCGCCTGGGCACAGGGGAAGACGTGGCAAGTTCGGGGGGTAGTATCTGTTCCCTGGGCAGTCAGCTGGGGCAGCTGCAGTCCAGCAGCAGCTCTGAATGGAACGCCTCTGTGAAGGTGGAGAAACACTGTTCGAGGATTCCGGTGAAGGGCCTGGAGTTGATTACGGATGCACGAATCTCGCTTGAGGACCCCGGCTACAAGACTCGGCTGAGCTCAATTCTTCGATTCCAAGCGGAAGAGTGCGACAAAATGGAAATTGAAAATTCTGGCCCGACGGAAAGCAGCGTGAAAGCGGAGTATGTCGAAGAGAAAACACAGCAAGTCGAGACAGAGCAACGGCTGCAGTCTTTGCCCTACGTGCCACCATCTTTTGCTGGAAAGTCTTGGTCGGAGATCATGGCAGAGGATGATCTGAAAGTGGAGGCACTCGTGAAAGAGTTCAAGGAAGGGCGATACTTGTGTTACTTTGACAGCGAGTCCTTGGCCAACCATGGAAGGAAACAGAAGAAACACCGGGACAGGGTGATGGAAACATCCAAAGGTATGTGCAAGGAGTCAGCTGACGGCAGTCGCACCATCCCTGTCACTGAAGCGTTGCCACACTTGCAGGAGGAGAATGAGGAAGCTGAGCTGCCACCAACTCTGGGCCAGTCGGCACTGGGCAAGAAGCCGGCCTTGAGGCACTACCGCATGGCATCCAGGTGCCAGGTGGTGAAGGTGAGCCATGCTACCCAGACCAGTGAGGCCGGCTATCCCTTGGTCAAAACGAAATCCAGAAAGATAGACCAAGAGCCTGAGAATTTTTGGAGCGGGGCAGACCAGACGGACAGGCCCAGTATGAAGACCAGGCTGTGCTCCCTGAGGTTGCCCAGGTCCTACAGCAGGATCATGAGCCCAGTCCAGCCCAGGACGGTCATCTATGTCCTGTCCTCACCCGACTTTGAGTCCACAGTGCGTGCTGCCTCCTTGGACGGGAAGCGGAGCTCCAGGACATGGCAGGATGGTGCCAGCCCAGCCAAGTACAAGTACAAGAAGTCGCCGGTCAGGTACTACGACCCGACCACCAACAGGATCCTCAAGACGCTGCCGGCCAGCCAGGGCCAGTCCCACCACGTGCGCCAGCTCTTCAGGAGCCTCAGCCCGGACATCAACGCAGGGTCGACCGCCGATGAGCACCGGGCGGCCGTGGCCAAGTTCCACCCGAAGGCCGGTGGGGCCTGCAGCCTCCTGCAGGCCTGCAGCAACGCGGCCTCGAGCTCCTGGCCGGCCGGCCTGCTCAAGTCCAGGGACTGGACCCTGGGGGAAGCCCCTGGCAACGACTGCCCATCCAAGAGCACCGGCTCCAGGTTGGATGGACCCCCGCTGCCCCTGCAGAAGAACCTGGTCCTGTCGCCGTTGAAGAGGGACGGGCCTGACTCCCCCTTTGGCCGGCTGCAGGTGTACGCCGGCACGCGGAGCCGCCGGCACCCTGACCACGAGGCCCCGGGCCCAGGCCCAGGCCCGGCCTCCACCCGGAATGAGCCGCCACTCGGCAGCCCGAGGGGAACCTCGTCACCGTCCGACATGGGGCCTCCACCCCCCGCCTCCTCGCCGGGTCGCCCGCGGCTCCGATCCGGCATCCGGCGACCCGCCGACAAGAGCAACTCCTCCGGTGAAAAGATGCTGAGGAGAGAAACCAGGAGCAGGGAGAAGGGCGCCCAGCGACGGGGCCGACGACAGGGCCCCCGCAAGAGGAAGTGAAGCCTCCTGACGGGGGTGGGAGGCCCTTCACAGCCCCTCCCATCCCCCGGCTCCTCGGTTCCTTTTCTTTCTTTTATATGAAGTATTTCAGGGAATTTGCAGTTGAAACAGAGGTTGCAGCTGTATTTTTTATAAAGAGCCCGAGTGGTTTCTTTTTTCTGTTGTTCTTTTGAGACAAAATAGACAACAAGTAGCACCTTAACGTCACAGCCAGTTTTCTTTTGCACTTGCACCATCTTCAGTTAAACCTCGAGAACCCGGCGTACAAAAGTCCAACATTTGTTTCAGACATTTGGCATGTGGGATGTTACACAGTTCAAGCAGGGTGTGCTGTCAGAGCCAGGGTTGGTTTGCAACAGGGACCAGGGTATGGACTGTGGGTCATCTATGCCACTAGATCATGAGATGGGATCCAGGACACCAGCATCATGGATAAAGGTGGGCCTGTTGCCAGGGTCCAGAATACTTGTATTGTTCCTACTCTCATTAAACTCTCCAGGTACACTAGGAAAAACATGTATTGACATGTAGTGAAAATGTGATTGAGAATTAGAACACATTTAGAGCAGTACAGCAGAGGAACTGGCTGTTTTGCCCTCCATGTCCGGCAAACATGATGCCAAGATAAACTGATCTCACCTGCCTGTGCACGATTCATATCCCTCCATTCTCTGCATATCCATGTGCCTACTCAAAAGCCTCTTAATTGCACCTGCCTCCACCACCCACCTCTGGCAGCACATACCAGCACCCACCACCGCTCTTTGTGCAAAATAAATTGCCCTGCACATTCCCTTTAAATTTTGTCCCTCTCACCCTAAAGCTCTGGCCTCTGGTCTTTGACATTTCCACCCAGAGAAAAAACTCTAACTGTCTATCCTATCAATGCCTCTCATAATTTTATATACTATCAGGTTTCCCCTCAACCTCCAATGTTCCAGAGAAAACAATCCACATGTGTTTGCCCTTTCCTTGTGTCTAATACCCCCTAATCAAGGCAGCATTCTCTTAAAGTTCTGGTACATCCTTCACAAAGCCTCCATGTCCTTCTTGTAATGGGACGATCAAAACTGCATGCACTGCTCAAAACGTGGCCTAACCAAAGTGTATAAAGCTAAAGTAACATGACTTGCAGACTCTTGTACTCAAAGCATCAATCAGTGAAGGCAAGCATTGCATACACCTTCTTTATCACTCTCTCTTGTGTTGTAACATTCAGGGAGCTATGGATTTGGACCCCCAAGATTCCTCTGTACATCAATGCTGTTAAGAGTCTTGCCATTTATTCTATACTTTTCCTCTGCATTTGACCACCCAAAATGGAACACCTCACATTTGCTGGGAGTAAACTCCATCTCCATTTCTCTGCCCATTGGTGTAGCTGATCTATATCCCATTGTATACTTTGACAGCCTTCTTCATTGTACATAACTCCAGCGTCTTTGTGACGTCTGCAAACTTACTAACTGACCCATCTACGTTTATGTCCAAGTTTATATATATATCACAAAAAAACAGGTTCCAGCATAATTTCACCTGGCAAACTCCACTCGTCATGGACCACCAGCCAGAATAACACCTTTCCATCCCAACCCTCTGTCTTCTTTGAGTAAGCCAATATGACCAAGTCACTGTGAATCCTATGCATCTTAATCTAATGGATAAGCTTACCATGGGGGATTTATCAAGTCTGACTAAAATTAGACACAAAGTTCTGGAGTAACTCAGCGGTCAGGCAGCTTCTCTGAAGAACATGGATAAGTGATGTTTCAGGTTACACTGTCCTACCCTCATCAGTCATCTTTGTCACCCCTTTAAAAAAAAAATGGTGAAGTTAGTAAGACATGACCACAAGTTCACGTTATAGTAGAATTAGGCTATTTGGCCCATCAAGTCTATTCCACCATTCAATCATGGCTGATCTCTGCCTCCTAATCCCATTTTCCTGCCTTCTCCCCATAACCCTTGACATCTGTTCCAATCAAGAATTTGTTTATCTCTGCCTTAAAGTTCATGTTATAGTAGAATTACATGTACAAAGCAAAACATACCTAATTAGCCAATTTTTCTGCCAAATTGGAGTAAATCATTGAGAATCCTCCAATAGCTTCCCTACCACTGATGTGAGGCTCATTGGCCTGTAAATGCCTGGATTCTCTCTATTTCCCTTCTTAAAGAAACAAATTAGCTACTCTCCAGTCCTCCGGGACCACGCCTGTGGTTAGAAAAGATTCAAAGCAAAGAGCTTCGTCAAAGCCCCTGTAATCTCTTGCCCCTCTTAATAACCTGGGATAGGTTGCGTTAGGTCCTGGGAATTCAACTACCTTAATCCTCAAAGAGCCCCAACATCGCCACCTTCTTGATCACAAACTGCCCTTGCAGATTAATATTCTCCACATTGAATTCCGTGTCCCACTTATTATTCTTCTAATTAATGTCAAAAGGTCTGGCATCAGCAAAGACCCAAGGGTGCTAGATTGTCATATTTGCCTTGAATGGATTGTTCAGCACAGCAATGGGCCATGATTGTCAGTGTTTATGCTCCATGTGGCAGTTCTCCCAATCAACCTATTTTCCTTGTGAACTTCTCAGCTATTCATTGTGCAGCAAGAAGTCAGTCTGAATGCCGCATGGCCATGTATCTATTCCCTGCAGATGTCGGCTCACTCCCAGGTTGAATGTGACTAGCTGGTGATTTTCCCTCCATGAGATCTTTTGCAGTTGCCCTTCAGCTTCCTGAGCTATATTTCACAGCTTGACCCAGTTCAGCTCTTTCACTGGTGGGAGATGTTTAGGGGCACCAGGCTGGGACACCTTGTAGGAAGAGGGATACTCCTTAGCTCTTCACTCCCTGTGCATCAAGGGTTAGTGCAGAGACTGTGGGTAGAATGGGACATCAGTGCTCATAGGCAAACACAGTGGTGAGTACCTGGCAGGAGACTCATTCAGCGGCTGTGGAGATACTTGCTGGAGTGTCATTGCATTCCTGCCGCTGCGGGAGCAGCAGAAGAGCACGGCTGTTATCCACGAGTGCACTTGTTGAATGCTGAATGTTGGTGAAAGTCAAAGAGCACGTTACACATTGTGCACCCACCCCATGGCAAGGTGATTATGGAAGAAGGGCAGATGAGCCAGCTGCAGGAGGCATTCAAACAGCTCTGACTGCAGATTAGCAATCAGATATCAGCTGGAGCCTGCCCGTTTGCAGTCTGCTAAAGGCCTCCACATTTTTTTCACACAGCAGGACTCTTGCTAAACAATGTAAATAGCTCCGTCTTCCATAAGTGAGGGTACATGCACTTCCAGATAAATTGTGATAATTCATTGTATCTAAAAATATCTCTACATATAGTACGATAATCTACAGTGGGACTGTGCAAATCCCAAAGGTTTGACATCTGGTTCACTGGTTGATAGTTCCAGCTCTCCTTTCTATTCACCAGGGCCTGTCCCATGGTCAGTTTTGATGCCACTACTTCTGTTTCCTGTGCTCCGTTTAAACATGCCAGCTTCATGGGAGTGATTATCATCCAACTGTAATATATTTTTTAAAGGATGTAATGTGTGTTGGTGAATTAATATAGAATGACATCCAATAGTCTGGAAAATACATAGAGTGGCACCAACCAGTCTTGAGTGCTGGATTAATGGAGCTTTTGCAATATTTGTATGGATAGAAATTGGATATTTAGCAAACAATTCCCATCAAAACAACATTGAACTCAAAGCAAAGGTTGATATTTTGCAAAGAAATTAGTGACCATAACTCTGATACCTAAAATGTACGCATTGAACACATTGGTTAAATTTCCATATGCAGGTTTCAGTGAAGCAGTGAGATAGAGTGAAGGAGAGCGGTCTTTTTCTGCCTTTTTCAGATCACAGATGGCTACAGAACGTAAACTGGCCTTTCAGCTTCCGAGTGCACATTGACACGTTTTACATTGATCTTACCCTCGCCTGGTTTATCTCAACATGTTTCCATCATTCTACCCCACACTTATACACATGGGGCAATTTTACAATGGCCAATTAACTTAGTAAGTTGGATGCGTTGAGGTGTGGTAAAAAAACAGGAGCAACCAAGGAAACCAGGCCAGAACTACACAAACCATGAAGCTAACACAAAGATTAGGATCAAACCCAGGTTGCTGGAGCTGTGAGGTAGTGGCTTTATTAGCTGCACCACTGTGTTGCCCTCAGTATGATCTTGTGGATATTTATACTTAGTTGTGGAGTCATACAGCATGGAAACAGGTCCTTCAGCCCAACTTGCCCATCCATGGGCCCATCTATGCGAGTCCTAGCTGCCTGCGTATGGCATATATCCCTCTAAACCTTTCCTATCCATGAATCTGTCCAAATGTCTTGCAAATATTGTTGTAGTACCTCCCCAAACCAACTCATCTAGCAGCTTGTTCCATACACTCACATCCCTCTGTGTAAAAGTTGCCCCTCGGGTTCAAATTAAATCTTTCCCCTCTCATCTTAAATCTAGGTCTGTTTCTTCATTCTCCCACTTTCGGCAAAAGACTCTGCATTCATCCCATCTATTCCCCTCATGATCTTATGCACTTCTATAGATCACTCCTAAGTCTTCTGCATCCCAAGGATAAAGTCTTAGCCAACCAACTATAGCTCAGGCCATTGAGACCTGACAACATCTTCATAAATCTTTTCTCTACTCTTTCCAGCTTAATGATATCCTTCCTATATCAGGGCGACCAAAACTGGCCACATTTCTCCAAAAGTGGCCTCACCAATGTCTTGGATAACTGTAACACAACATTGCACCTTCTGTACTCAATACCCTGTCCGATGAAGCCCAATGTACTGAAAGTCTTTTTGACCATCCTATCTACCTGGAATGTCACTTATGAGAAATATGTACTTGCACTCTTAGATCCCACAGCTGCACAATGCTGCTCAGAGTCCTGTCATTCACTGTGAAGATCCTGCCCCATTTTAACTTCCCAAAATGCAACACGTTGCAGTTATTTGCATTAAACTCAATTAACCATTCCTCAGCTCACTTGCCCAGCTGATTAAGACCTGCTGTAATTTTTGATTACCATCTTTGTTATCGAGGATACCACCCATTTTACTGTCATCTGCAAAACTTGCTAATCATGCTTGGTTCATTGTTATTCAAATCATTGAAATAAACCACAAACAGCAATGGGCCCAGCACTAATCCCTGAGGCAAACCACTAGTCACAGACCTCCAGTCCTAACAACCTTCCACCATGACTCTCTGGTTCCATCCATGAAACCAATTCTCTATCCAGTTGGCTAGCTCTCCCTGCAAACCATGGGATCTAACCTTCCACAGCAACCTACCATGTGAAAATTTATCAAATGCCTTGCTGAAGTCCATGTAGACAATGTCTATAGCTTTGGCCTTGTTAGCCTGTTGGGTTACTTCCTCAAAAGACTCAAATTAGATTCGTTAAACACGATCTCCCAGGTACTAAAGCACGCTGATATATTTACCATCCAAATGCTATATTTATCTTATCCCTCAGAATTCTCTTGCCACAGAGGTTAGACTCATTGGTCTATAGTTCCCAGGATTTTCCTTACAGTCCCTTTTAAATAGAGGCACAACATTAGCCACCTTCCAGTCTTCTGGCACCTGTCTTTGTCTAATGATGATTCGTAGAACTAACCCAGGGCTTCTGCAATTTATTCTCTAGCTCCCTTGGACATATTTGATTCGGCCTGGAAGATTTATCTACATATGACTTTGCATGCTCAGCTCCTCCTTGACCATAATACTGGCTGCCCTCAAGTTATCTCTATGGACTGTTCCAAGTTCCCCAGTCTTTCTCCATAGTAAAAATAGAGAAGAAATACTCATTGAAGACCTTGCCCACCCCTGCAGCTCCATACACAAATGACCACTTTAATTTCAATGGGCCCCTATTATCTGTCTAGTTATCTTTTTCCCCTTAATGTTACCCATAAAAACTCTGGGGTTTCCGTGGGTAAAAAATGTTCTGATTGTCGACCCTATCTATGCCTCATAACTTTATATACTTCTGTCAGGTCTCTTCAATCTCAGGTGTTCCAGAGAAAACCATTCAAGCGTGTCCAACCTCTCCTTGAAGCCAATACCCCCTGATCCAGGACACATTCTTATAAAGCTCTTTACCCTCTTCAAAACCTCCACATCCTTCCTGTAACACAATACAGGTTGGCCTCAATGTGTTCATGAGAAGAGTGCACACATGGAATATGTAAGCAGATTCTGTTCACTTATTATTACATGAGGCTGTTTAGCC
Source organism: Rhinoraja longicauda (assembly GCF_053455715.1). Classification (NCBI taxonomy): domain Eukaryota; kingdom Metazoa; phylum Chordata; class Chondrichthyes; order Rajiformes; family Arhynchobatidae; genus Rhinoraja; species Rhinoraja longicauda. The sequence continues at coordinate 37,987,955 of NC_135960.1, forward strand.
GTTCAGTTCATGCCAGCTCCCAGAAGTGCAAACCCATCATCCCCATTCCTCTCGTTTCCTTCTAAATTGGTGTTTGCTGGCCAGCGCGGATTTGGTGGACCAAAGGGACTGACCCTGTGCTGTATGATGCCAAGATATTCTCCGTAACCCTGCCAGTTATTCTGTCTGCTATGCTCATCAGCTCCCATTTGACTCTTGCCACCTGCCTACAATTGGGGTAACTTACAAGTCAGTTAACTTAGCATGTCTTTGGGATATGGGAGGAAAATGGAGCACCTGGGATAAATAGGGAGAACATGTAAGCTCCACACAGACAGCGAGAGAGGTCAGGGTTAAAAAGCTGTTAGAACAGGCAGCCAGTGGCACTTTCATCTTTGGTCAAAACTGCTTTCTGAAGATGCAAAGGTATGTGCTGGTATTTCTCTGTGCTGGCTGTTGGATCTCTTACCTCCACAGGGTGGCCCTGTTGTAAAGCCTAACATTATCCCATACTCAAAGTCAGATACTCAACAAGTGAAATAAAGATTCAGAATAGTGCCTCTCTGACCCTCCGCATGCAGAAAGGGCATTGACAGGCAGGCCCTGTAGAGACAGGACAGATTCAACGTGATCTGACCCATTGCAACTGAGAACGTCCTGCTCAACAGGAGTAACATGGTATCCGGGATCATGCGAGTTAATGAGGAAGTTCACTGACCCTTTTGTATGCAGTCACCCAGAAAAATCACATTCCCCTCCCAGCTCCACCATAGAATCCAACTGCTCCACAACCCATTCCCAGGGTCTGGCTCCGTGGGTTTATCTGGAGAGATTTCACGCATTTTAATCACTCTCTTTTAATTTTAATTGTATAGCAATTTATGTACAAAATGTTTGTCTGAGTCTATGTGCCCGTAGTGCTGCTTAAGGCAAGATTTTCATTGTGTAAGAAGGAACTGCAGATGCTGGTTTAAACCGAAGATAGACACAAAAAGCTGGAGTAACTCAGTGGGACAGGCAGCATCTCTGGAGAGAAGGAATGGGTGACGTTTTGGGTCGAGACCCTTCTTCAGACTGGTTAGGGATTTTCATTTTATCTGTACCTCACTGTACTTGTGCATATGACAATAAACTCAACTTAATTGTCATATGCACTGGGAGCAGAACAATTACATTTTTAATTGCTGCTGCTGTACCTTAAATCAACAGCGTAACAAATAAATATTCAACATATGATCAATTATTTTAAGTATGATGTGAGGTAGTTACGATAGTTGCATTTATGAGGCTTTAAACCCATACTTCTCAGTCCATAGAAGGGTCATGACTCGAAATGTCACCCATTTCTTCTCTCCAGAGATGCTGCCCGTCCCGCTTGAATGACAGCATTTTGTGTCTATCCTCTAGTTCTTAATTTACCTACTATGGGCAAAAGACTGTGCTTAAATCCTATATATTCCCCTCATGACCCTGAAAACTCATCCATCCTTTTTATCCAGAGAAGCCAATTTACAAAAGCAGTGGCAGGAAATACTCAGCAGCATCTGTGGAGAGATTTGAGATTTAGAGAATGAAATTAAACATGTTGCTGAGAAGGCTGGGGAGGGGGTGTTGTAGAGAGGGCAATGAGAATGTCTGTGAGGTAGTTATAGGGTTAGAGGGTAACAAGCACAAGGGATGCCAGTGCTGGCTGAGAGAAAGTGGTGATAGAAACATAGAAAATGGGTGCAGGAGGAGGCCATTCGGCCCTTCGAGCTAGCACCACCATTCATTATGATCATGGCTGATCATCCACAATCAGTAAGTGCCCAACTTCTTCCCATATCCCTTGATTCCACTAGCCCCCTGATAGTGGCTTCTTATTTACAGCTGATCTGCCTAAAGGCGATGTGAAAAAGAGCTGCAGGTCCTGGAAACCTGAAACAAAAACAGAGAGTACCAGGGGCACCGAGCAGACCATGGTCAGAGAATAGAAATGAATGTTTGAGGTTGATGAAAACCCATGGGTTGTTTTGGCATTTGTCCATCAGGTGTTCTGAGGGTTCTCAGAGAAGGTGACAATGAGGGATAAGGGTCAATGAGGGTCAATAGATGGGGGCATAAGAAATGGATCTAAAGAAAAGAATGGGTTCAATCTGGGTGCAATCTGCCACAATGCACTTCCCAAGAGGTCCCAAGACTCCCCAGTACCTTCACCAAGCACGGAGACAGACAGCAGCTTTTCCTCCATGGAATCCATCAACATTTCGTGGATGGAGCTGGTGGAAGAGGAATGGCGCTACTGTGATGCACATCAACTGTAATTAACAGACCACCTCTCCCAGCCAGCACTATCATCGTGTGTCAGTCAGTCTCTCCTGGCCTCTCCTCTCTCGCATATGTTCCCATTGTTCTCCATGCCCTCCCCTCTCTGCAACTTGGACAGTTTCTCAGAATTCTAGTTCGGATGAAAAACCAAGCACACTAACTGTGTTTCTCCCTCCATAGTTGTTGCCTGACCCCCTGAGCAGCTCGCCCACTTGCGTTTTTTGTCAGGTTTCCAGCATCTGCAATGTTTTACTTTATGTGTCATGATGGAAGAGGCATGAAGATGGGGAGAGGAGGAGGAGGGAGCACAGGACAAATGGTAGGTTAACCTGCCACTTTTAGCCTAAACTACTGTCTGTCCTGGATTCAGGAAGGTGACTCTGTAGCTCCAGGTAAGACCTAGACATATTTCCTATGTCTCACCTGCAACTATTTCCTCATTTGTCGGGAAGAGTCTCATCCCATAATTCAGAATCTCCTTCCTGTCCCCAGTGCACCCAGGAGCTACCTGTAACAGTGGCCACAACCCTATTCCATCACGCCCTCCCTGGTCTTTAGAGGTACAGTGCAGAAACGAGCCCTTCGGCCCACTGTGCCGACCAGCAATCACCCCGTACACTAGTACTATTCTAAACACTCGGGCCAATTTACAATTTTACCAAAGCCAATTAATCTACGTCTTTGGAGTATGTGAGGAAACCGGAGAACCTGTAGAAAACTCATGCAGTCACAGGGAGAACTCCATACAGACAGCACCCATTGTTAGGATTGAACCCGGGTCTTTGGCGCTGTAAGGCAGCAACTCTACCGCTACACCACTGGTCGCTGAACACTTCACTGCAACTCCTTCAAGTTGGAAGGCTCAGAGTGCTTGTACCCTGCTCCTCGGGCCACATCACCAGACTGGTGCAGAATGGGTGTGATAACAAATGAAATGAGGGAGAGAGTAAATGGGGAACTTAGCTCTGTGATCATTGTTCCAGAATCATGGGGTTTTGAAAGATGACTATCAGTGCATTCCCTATCCCCAAAGTCACCTCTTTCAAAATCATGGAGAGCAAATCATCTTTATTCACCCATTCCTCCTCTCCAGAGATGCTGCCTGTCCTGCTGAGTTACTCCAGCATTTTGTGTATTATCTTCAGTTTAAACCAGCATCTGCAGTTCCTTCATACACATCACTTTCTCATGGTGGGTGAATGGGCGGATTATCAACTTTCAGTCACCTGTTTCTCCAACACCTGTTTTTTTGAACTAAAGCTAATTTCTTTCAGCTTCTCATTATCCTTGGACCTGTTGCTCTTCACTCTTTGTGGGAGGCTTTCTATATTTTCTTCACTGAAATCAGATGCAATATATCAATTTACTTTTTCTGCCATTTCCTATTCCCCAGTACAATTTATTCTATCTGAAAATGTAAGTTAATTTTAGCAAACATTTCTCTTTTCACAGACCAACATAAGGTTCTACAGCCTAATGTACTCACCAGATTAAGCTTGAATTACGTTTCCAGTTCTTTGTTGAGTTTTGAAATTTCCCCAATGTTCAGATTTACTGTCCTTTTTGGCAATTTTGTACACCCTTTCCTTTGATCTAATACTAAATGCTCACGTTAGGGATGGCCAAACCTATTTTCCTGTTGTAGTTTAGAGGGTATATATTTCTTGTTGACTATTTTTTTTAAATGTTAGCCGGTGCATTTAAAATTAATATGGGTCCCTACCAGTCATACGTATTAATACCTATACTTTCCCAATCTGCCACAGCCAACGCATGCCTCAATTTTTTGAGATTTGCTTTCTTTGGATTTGAAACGCTAATTTTAGATTGAACAAAATCACTCTCAAAATTCTGTTATATTGTGTTCACCTTTCCCCAAGGATCCCTTAACCATATAACCATATAACCATATAACAACTACAGCACGGAAACAGGCCCGTTCGGCCCTACCAGTCCACGCCGACCACTCTCTCTGACCTAGTCTCATCTACCTGCTCTCAGACCATAACCCTCTAATCCCCTCTTATCCATATACCTATCCAATTTACTCTTAAATAATAAAATCGAGCCTGCCTCCACCACTTCCACCGGAAGCCCATTCCATACAGCCACCACCCTCTGAGTAAAGAAGTTACCCCTCATGTTACCCCTAAACTTTTGTCCCTCAATTCTGAAGCTATGTCCCCTTGTTGGAATCTTCCCCACTCTCAAAGGGAAAAGCCTACCCACGTCAACTCTGTCCGTCCCTCTTAAAATTTTAAAAACCTCTATCAAGTCCCCCCTCAACCTTCTACGCTCCAAAGAATAAAGACCCAACCTGTTCAACCTCTCTCTGTAGCTTAAGTGCTGAAACCCAGGCAACATTATAGTAAATCTCCTCTGTACCCTCTCCATTTTGTCGACATCCTTCCTATAATTTGGCGACCAGAACTGCACACCATACTCCAGATTCGGCCTCACCAATGCCCTGTACAATTTTAACATTACATCCCAACTTCTATATTCGATGCTCTGATTTATAAAGGCAAGCATACCAAACGCCTTCTTCACCACCCTATCCACATGAGATTCCACCTTCAGGGAACAATGCACAGTTATTCCCAGATCCCTCTGTTCCACTGCATTCCTCAATTCCCTACCATTTACCCTGTACGTCCTATTTTGATTTGTCCTACCAAAATGCAGCACCTCACACTTATCAGCATTAAACTCCATCTGCCATCTTTCAGCCCACCCTTCCAAAAGGCCCAAGTCTCTCTGTAGACTTTGAAACTCTACTTCATTATTAACTACACCACCTATCTTAGTATCATCTGCATATTTACTAATCTAATTTGCCACACCATCATCCAGATCATTAATGTAAATGACAAACAACAGTGGACCCAACACAGATCCTTGGGGTACTCCACTAGACACTGGCCTCCAACCTGACATACAATTGTCAACCATTACCCTCTGGTATCTCCCATTCAGCCATTGTTGAATCCATCTTGCAACCTTACTATTAATACCCAACGATTTAACCTTCTTAATCAACCTTCCATGTGGAACCTTGTCAAATGCCTTACTGAAGTCCATATAGACAACATCCACAGCCTTGCCCTTATCAATTTCCCTGGTAACCTCTTCAAAAAATTCAAGAAGATTAGTCAAACATGACCTTCCAGGCACAAATCCATGTTGACTGTTTCTAATCAGGCCTTGTTTATCCAAATAATTATATATATTGTCCCTAAGTATCTTTTCCATTAATTTTCCCACCACAGACGTCAAACTAACAGGTCTATAATTGCTAGGTTTACTTTTAGAACCTTTTTTAAACAAAGGCACAACATGCGCAATGCGCCAATCTTCCGGCACCATCCCCGTTTCTAATGACGTTTGAAATATTTCCGTCATAGCCCCTGCTATTTCTGCACTAACTTCCCTCAATGTCCTAGCGAATATCCTATCAGGACCTGGAGACTTATCCACTTTTATATTTTTCAAAAGTGTCCGTACCTCCTCTTCTTTAATCCTCATAATTTCCATCACTACTCTACTTGTTTCGCTTACCTCACATAATTCAATATCCTTCTCCTCGGTGAATACCGAAGAAAAGAAATTGTTTAATATCTCCCCCATTTCTTCCGGCTCAGCACATAGCTGTCCACTCTGACTCTCTAATGGACCAATTTTATCCCTCGCTATCCTTTTGCTATTGACATATCTGTAGAACCCCTTGGGGTTTACTTTTACATTACTTGCCAAAGCAGCCTCATATCTTTTTTTCGCTTTTCTAATTTCCTTCTTAAGATTCCTTTTACATTCTTTATATTCCTCAAGAACCTCATTTACTCCCTGCCGCTTATATTTATTGTATATCTCCCTCTTTTTCTGAACCAAGTGTCCAATTTCCCTGGAAAACCACGGCTCTTTCAAATTATTATTCTTTCCTTTCCACCGAACAGGGACATAAAGACTCTGTACTCTCAAAATTTCACCTTTAAATATCCTCCATTTCTCTATTATATCCTTTTCATAAAACAAAAAGTTCCATTTCACTCCTTTTAAATCCTTTCTCATCTCCTCAAAATTAGCCTTTCTCCAATCCAAAATCTCAACCCTTGGTCCAGATTTGACCTCCATAATTATATTGAAACTAATGGCATTGTGATCACTAGACCCAAAGTGCTCCTCAACACATACCTCCGTCACCTGACCCGTCTCATTTCCCAACAGGAGGTCCAACACTGCCCCTTCTCTGGTAGGTACCTCTACGTATTGCTGCAAAAAACTATCCTGCACACATTTTACAAACTCCAAACCATCCAGTCCTTTAACAGAATGTGATTCCCAGTCTATGTACGGAAAATTGAAATCACCCACAATCACTACTCTGTGCTTACTACTAATATCTGCTATCTCCTTACATATTTGCTCTTCCAATTCTCGTTCCCTATTTGGCGGTCTATAATACACCCCTATAAGTGTTGCTAAACCTTTCTCATTTCTGAATTCCACCCAAACAGCCTCCCTAATCGAGCCTTCTAGTCTGTCCTGCCAAAGCACTGCTGTGATATCCTCCCTGACAAGCAATGCAACACCCCCACCTCTTGCCCCTCCGATTCTATCACATCTGAAACAATGAAATCCTGGAATATTTAATTGCCAATCGCAACCCTCCTGCAACCATGTTTCACTGATCGCCACAACATCATACTTCCAGATGTCAATCCAGGCTCTAAGCTCATCCACCTTTCTTACAATGCTCCTAGCATTAAAATATACACATTTAAGGGACCCATCATTTCTTATTCTCAGTTTATTTATTTTCACTTCTTTCTCTCCTACATATTGGGTCCGAGTGTTTCCCTTTTCTGCCTCCTGCCTCACACACTGCCTATTAGCTATCTGTGTTTGAGTCCCTCCCCCCAACCGTACTAGTTTAAAGTCTCCGCAATTAACTGCAAGCTTATAGTTATCATTGCACAATAATAGAACCAAACTGGTCTGTTCCCTCAACATATTAACCTTGAAAATGATTTCAACCTTTCATCCACACTCCATAAATTTGACTTCCAACAAATTCCTAAATTCCCCAACAATTCTTGTGTTCACCTTGTTGCATGCTGCTCTAATTTTCTGATGAATCTTGTGTCCCACATTATCACTACAGCTCAGAGGCCTAAAGACAATTCCCACCAATGTAGAAACAAGGAACTGCAGATGCTGGTTTACAAATGTTTCCTGCTCCTTCCTGTTACAAGGACTATTTTTGTTGTCTTGATATTCCAAGATATGAAAGATTGAAAGATACAGCATTAAAACAGGCCCTTCAGCCCACTGAGTTGACGCCAACCATTGATCACACGTTCACATTTGTTCTATCTTATTCCACTTTCACATCCACTCCCTGCAAACTAGAGGGAATTTGTGGAGTCCAATTAATCTATAAACCCGCACGTCTTTGGGATGTGGGAGGAAACCCACATGGTCACGGAGAGCACGTGCAAACTCCACACAGACAGAACCTGACAGGATTCAAACCAAGTCCCTGGCACTGTGAGGCAGTGGCTACCTGCCATGCCACTGTCTGTGGCCCCCTATCTTTTCTCTTTTGCCTTTATGCCATCTTTTATAATCAGGGCTACCTTTATCCATTACCATTTGCCTATTTTCTTCTTGGAGTTAAGTATCCTGAAATATTTACTTTGCAACCCTGATCACATTGCAGCTGCTTCTCTGTGATAGCTATTAAATCATTCCCATTTATTTTTATTTGCGACATTAAATTCATCTCCTTTTACACTTGCTGAGTGATTTCAGATAAAGTGCTTTCAGTTTTGTTTTCTTTTTCTTTTAACTTAATTTGACTCTAAATGAAGGTATACTCTTATACTTTCATACTCTCTCCATTCCAAATGGACTGGTTAACATTAGCTATTTTGGTAGCCTACGGTAGGTATCCTTTCTCTTTAATATCTTAAATTTGCCCTCACCTGAACCCTGCTCCCCACCAAAATTATTCAGTTTATGTCAAAAATGCACGTGTGACATATTTAAAATCCTACATTTCATCCATTCCACTCCAGGCATGACTTCTGTATGTTAAATTCTGCTGGCTAACTCTCTCTCTGTCCCTCTCTTTTCTTTCTCCCTCTCCCTTTCCCTCTCCCTCTCCCTCTCCCTCTCCCTCTCCCTCTCCCTCTCCCTCTCCCTCTCCCTCTCCCTCTCCCTCTCCCTCTCCCTCTCCCTCTCCCTCTCCCTCTCCCTCTCCCTCTCCCTCTCCCTCTCCCTCTCCCTCTCCCTCTCCCTCTCCCTCTCCCTCTCCCTCTCCCTCTCCCTCTCCCTCTCCCTCTCCCTCTCCCTCTCCCTCTCCCTCTCCCTCTCCCTCTCCCTCTCCCTCTTCCCCTCCCTCTCCCCCTCCCTCTCCCCCTCCCCCTCCCCCTCCCCCTCCCCCTCCCCCTCCCTCTCCCTCTCCCCCTCTCCCTCTCTCCCTCTCCCCCGCTCTCTCTCTCTCTATTTCTATCTCCCTCCCTCTGCAAATGCTTTATGCCCTGTCTTTCCATTATTTTCTGTTATTAATCAGCATTTTCCTGCATCTGTCTCTGTTTTGTTCTCAGTATAGGGTTGATCCATTCTGTCTGTGGACAGGAGGAAGAGGGAGCAGTGAAGTTACTAGTTAGCTTCCAGACTCGTGATGTTGTCAGTCGACTCACCTGCAACATTTTTGCAAACATCCCCCCTATTTATAGTGGGCCAGGTTGCCTAGGTTGAGGTCAGAATGGGGCTGTGACTCCAGTGTTCTTCACACATTCTGTCCCACACTGAGATGTCCCTCCCATGTTTCCAGACATTCACTCTGGTGCAGTGGCTAATGTCTGTAAAACGGTAACTAATCCTTTATGCAGCCGAATCCCTGCTGCCATCCAATGCCCATCCACACTGATGCTATTTACCAGCACTTGGTCCATGGTCTTCCATGCCTTGGTGGTTCCAGTGCTTGTCTACACTCACAATGTTGTACAGTGCAGTCCTATTCCTGAGCCTCAAACTAAGGTACTGTGAAAAGCTTTTGTTGCGTGCTATCCAGTCAGCAGAAAGACAATACGTGATTACAATCGAGCCATTTACAGTTTACAGATGCTCCTCAACTTATGATGGGGTTACATTCCGGGAAACCCATTGGAAACCAAAAATATCGTAAGTCAAAATGCATTTACGTGACCGGAAGCGAGCTGCGGCTCGCTACATGTCGCTGCCATTTGCACCATCGCAAAGTCGAAATATCGTATGTCGAAGCATCGTTAGTCGGGGAGCATCTGTATAGATAATAAATGTTGCTGTAAGAATAGAGATTTAAGAGCGTGGAGTGTTTGTGATATGATTTTGTAGATCTGCTTCTGTGGCTAGCACACAAATAGTCACCTGGGGTCAGCGCCATCTTGGAAGCAATATAGCCGTTCTGGCGACCTTGATGTGTGTGAAAATTAAATGCCGTATTTCATTCATTACACCCAAAATAACAATTGAAAGCAAGTGTGTGGCAATGGGGTCTCCTCTTTCATCACCTGCTCCAGCAGAGGGAGCAGCAGACTGTCGATGAGTTGCTCCCCTCCACCATCGTTCCTGCCAAGACATTTGTTGTCAAAGCCTTGCTGGAGTCTAATGAATTTGGATGAGGGAACCGGATAATTGAGTTAGCTTGATGTAAAAGCGGTTTGGAAAATGCCATGGTTCCGATAACAGGAAATCAGATAATGGCCTTCTGTGTAATCAAATTTACCTTCAATGGTCAAGAGTCAGGCTAGTGGTTGTAGATTTTTTATTGCTGCTAAAAACAGACTTCAATAGACATAATCTCAGAGTGATGCATTGCAGCAGGAGATCATTTGACCAGGCTGCTTTTGTCAGCTTAGTTTAGTTTAGTTTAGTTTAGTTTAGAGATACAGCGTGGAAACAGACCTTTCGGTTCACCAAGTCAACACCGACCTGTGATCCCGCACTATCCTACACATTAGGGACAATTTACAATTTTTACCAAAGCGAATTGACTTACAAACCTACATATCTTTGGAGTGTGGGAGGAAACCCACGTGGTCACGGGGAGAGCGTTCAAACTCCATACAAACAGCACCCATAGTCAGGATCGAACCTGGGTCTCTAGCGCTAAGGCAGCAACTCTACCACTGCGCCATCGTGCCACCCAAAAATGATGACAAAATAATGAAAGCTCTCAGGAAATTATTCCCTCTCCTTTGTTTTTTTTCTATAACCCTTTTAACTTTTGCCCCCTTCCAAGTATTTACATATTTCCTTGAACAGTGCCTCGAGTCTCCTCCTGTCTCTCTTTCAGGTCACGGTCCAATTAAAGCCTCTTCCCATCAATTCCATGAGTTCTGGTTACCAATCTTCATCAAACCTCCCCTAAACCTTCACTACACGCAGCGTATAACTGTGATACAGTGGCGCAGCTAGTAGAGCCGCTCTCTCACAGCACCAGAGACCCAGGTTCAATCTTCTCACCCAGAGAGCTGTGAATCTGTGGAATTCTCTGCTACAGAAGGCAGTGGAGACCAATTCACTGGATGTATTCAAGAGAGAGTTGGATATACTGTAGCTTTTCGGGCTAATGGAATCAAGGGATATGGGGAGAAAGCAGGAACGAGGTACTGATTCTGGATGATCAGTAATGATCATATTGAATGGCGGTGCTGGCTCAAAGGGCCGAATGGGCTACGCCTGCACCTATTTTCTATGTGTCCATGTTTCTAATCCCCACCTCCGTTGCTGTCTCTGTGGAATTTGCATGTTCCTCTTGTGACTGTGTGGGCTCTAGTTTCTTCCCACATCCCAAAGACCTGCAAGTTAGTTGTCTATGGTAAACTGTGCCCAATATGCAGGTGAGTGGTCAAATCTGGAGGGAGTCGATCAGAATGTAGGGAGAATAAAAAAGAGATTAATGTAGGATTAGCGTAAAAGGGTGGTTGATAGTTTGGTGGATCCTTTAGTTTAATTTAGAGATACGGAATGGGACAAATGGCTTGTTTCTGTGCTGTATCCATGACTCTATAGACTAATTTACAATCTGGTCAGTGGAAAGAAGTTGCAGAGTGAAGTTCTCAGTGAGGTTCCAAAGAGCTTCAGACACATTCATTTATCTACATCGTTTGCAGAAACCAAAATGGGCAGCAGAAGATCCCACAAGCAATCAATGGAGAATGATAGGTTCACATCTTGCTGGTTTAGGGAGGAACCTTAGCCCAAACATTAGCTTAGCATTGAACTCTGCTTCAAGTGTAATAATTGGGATCTTCAACATCGACTGGAAAAGTCCTCTGTCTAATGTCTGAATTTTGGCCTAAGCTGCTGAGATTCGGTCACACCATATTTATAAAATGTTGGGCAATATTCCATTGTGAAATGGAAAGCCGGATAGCTACAGATCATTAGTTTAACATCAGCCACAGTGTGGTTAGTGTTAATTATCATCAGGACAGAGCAATTGACCATCTGAGCAATGTTGGCTGGGACTGAACATAGATATAGTCAAACATCAAGAATGCTTAATCATTATATAAACTGGGATGGGAACAATCAAATTCTTAGATGCTGCTTGTTTATTTGTAGTCTCAGCACAACAACACAACAAGTGAATATACAAGAAATTAAATGTGATGTTCATTAGGAATACAGGTTCACAAGTCCACAAGTTATAGGATAGAATTAGGCCATTTGGCCTATCGAGTCTACTCCACCACTCAATCTCTGCCTCCTAATCCCATTTTCCTGCCTTCTCCCCATAACCCGACACCCGTTCTAATAAAAAAATCGCCTATCTCTGCCTTAAAAATATCCACTGACTTGGCCTTCACAGCCCTCTGTGGCAATGTTCCACGGTTTAATTACCCTCTGATTAAAGAAGAAGTTTCCTCCTGAAAGTAAGCATACAGGTACAGCAAGCAGTGAAGAAAGCAAATGGCACAGTGGCCTTCATTGCGAGAGGATTTGAGCATAGGAGCAAGGAGGTCCTACTGCAGTTGTTCAGGTCCCTGTTGAGACCACACCTGCTGTATTGTGCGCAGTTTTGGTCTCCTAATTTGAGGAAGGACATTCTTGCTATTGAGGTTCATTAGGTTAATTCCCGGGATGGTGGGACTGATATATGATGAAAGAATGGATTGACTGGGCTTATATTCACTGGAATTTAGTAGGATGAGAGGGGATCTTAAGAAACATATAAAATTCTTAGGCGATTGGACAGGCTAGATGCAGGAAAAATGTTCCCTATGTTGGGGGAGTCCAGAACCAAGGGTCACAGTTTAAGAATAAGGGGTAGGCCATTTAGGACTGAGATGAGGAAAAACTTTTTCACCCAGAGAGTTGTGAATCTGTGGAATTCTCTGCCACAGAAGGCTGGATGTATTCAAGAGAGAGTTAGATATAGCTCTCAGGGCTAACAGAATCAAGGGATATGGGGAGAAAGCAGGAACGGGGTACTGATTTTGGATGATCAGCCATGATCATATTGAATGGCGGTGCTGGCTCGAAGGGCCGAATGGCCTACACCTGCACCTATTTTCTATGTTTCTCACCTCTTTTCTAAAAAGCGCCTATTAATTCTGAGGCTATAACCTCTGGTCCTAGACTCTCCCACCAGCGGAAACATCCTTTCCACATCCACTCTCTCCCTTTCATTATTCTGTAAGTTTCAATGAGGTTCCCCCTCAACCTTCTAAACTCCAGAGAGTTGAGGCCCAGTGCTGTCAACCGCTCATCAGATGCTAACCCACTTATTCCTGGAATCGTTCTTGTAAACCTCCTCTGGACCCTCTCCAGAGCCAGCACATCCTTCCTCAGATACACCCCTGTGGATATTGGACTGCATGGATCGCCTGAGGATATTTGTCGAGATTCCACAAAAGGGACCACTGTCAAATAAACGCATAAGGAATTGACACTAATTTACAGACCAGATTTTTAATTGATTAGGAGCTAGGCAGCAACGACTAGAGATGCCAAGTTGATTCTTTGATTTCCGAATAGTTTTTCCTGGCGATCTGTACCACAGCCTCACCCTGTATATCAATGGCGGAGATTAACATGGAATTTCGGTTATTCCAAGTTGTACATCATTCCAAATACTTTCATTGAGTGAAAGGCTATAGGTAGATTAACTGAGTAGGCCGAAGTGTGACAATTTATACACATTTATAAAGTCATGCACTTTAAATGCAAGATTAACAAAAATCAGTTTCTTCCATAATGTCGAGAGCCTGTGTAAAACAAGGAGATTTAGGTGTTGGAAGGAGCTGCAGATGCTGGTTTACATCGAAGATAGACACAAAATGCTGGAGTAACAGCGACACAGGCAGCATCTCTGGAGAGAAGGAATGGGTGTCCGGTTACACAAGTGCACAAAAGCAATCAAAAATGCTAATGAAGCAGTATCCTCATCCTCAACTCAAAGAAGAGAGTATGACATGCCACACGTTTCAAGCCTAGATCACAGTTATGGAGAGATACAGCACGGAAACAGGCCGTTGGCACGTCAAGTTTGCATTGACCATTACTTACTCATGTACACCAGTTCCACGTTCATAGCAGCTGCCCCAGATTCCACCGCACACATGCACACCAGGAAGAATTAACATTGGTCAATTAACCTATTGACCTGCATGTCTGGAATGTGGGACAAAACTGGAGCACCCAGAGAAAACCCACACGACCAGAGGGAGAACCTGCAACTCCACATAGACAGCACCCAAAGTAAGAATCAAATCTGGGTCTCTGGATCTGTGAATCAGTAACTCTACCAATGTGTGGCTCTTGAACCCAAGAAGAGTGTAACTATACATTTATCTGGAGGTGATATCACCCCCAGATTTGGTTACTATCTCCACCCTTCTCTCCCCTACCTGACTTATCTGCCAATTAAACCCTCCTAACCTGAATCCACTTGCCAACTCTTGCCTCACACCTTCTCCTCATCGCTTTCTACCACTTATCTCTCCTTTCGGCCTGAAGAGGAGTCCCAACCCAAAATGTTGTCTGAAAATTTCCTTCCGCAGATGTTGCCTAACCCACTGATTCCCTTTCTCTGTCAAGAATTCACCATATCTATGCCCTTCATGATTTTGTACACCTCTAAAAGTTCACCCATTAATCTACACTCCAAGGAATAAAATCCTTGCCCGCTCAACTTCTCCCTACAACTCTGTCTCTCGTGCTCGCAACATCCTGATACATTTTTTTTGCGTTCTTTCCAGTTTAATGACGTCCTTCTTATAACCACAACTGCACCCTAAGAGTGGTGTCACCATCATTTTCTATATCTGCAACATAGTGTCCCAATTCCTGTACTCAGTGCACTGATTGATGAAGGCCAGCATGCCTTCTTCTTTCATATGTCAACTACAACAATCAAAGGTGGCAATTGGTGCTTCAGAGTACTGTAGTTGACGCTTTGCTGCAAATTTTGCCAGTTCCGTAGAACTACCCAGGGTGGACGAGGAGGACGTAAAGCAGCTCCCACCCCGCCAGCATGCCAAACGCCTTCTTCATCTCCCCGTCTGCCTGTTTCAGGGAGCTATGGCACTTCGAACTACAACTCTCTCCAGGGCTCCATTGCTCACTGTGAAAGTCCTACCCAAGTTTGACTTCTTAAAATGCAAAACCTCACACTTATCTGAATTGAACGCCATTTGCCATTCCTCAGCCCATTAGCCCAGCTGAACAAGATCCCGCTGCAATTGTTGATAACCTTCTCCATTGTCTATGATACCACCTACTTTAATGTAATCAGAAACATACTAACCATGCCTTGTACATTCTCATCCAAATCATTCAATTAAATGATGAAGAACGAACCCGGCACTGATCCCTGAGGCACATCACTAGTTACAGGCCTCCAATCTGAGAAACAACCTTCCACCATCACCCTCTGCTTCCTACCATCAAACCAATTATGTGTCCAATAAGCTAGCTCTGCCTTTGATCCCATGCAACCTAACCTAGGCCTGTGGAGCCTTGTCAAAGGCATTGCTGAAGTCCACATTGACAACATTCACCACCCTGTTTTAAAAAAAATCAAACTTCTTAGTTACCTATTTAAATGATATGTGAGACATTAATGCGATTACATTCTCCTAAGAAGTAACACTTTTATTAAAGTTTTGTCAAATAATTCTCATCCAATAATGAAAAAATGTAAAGTACAAGAAGGTTTTGTTATTAGATTCAATATACCTTAACAGGACAAGAACAGATGATCACAGCTATTTTTGTTTGAGTTATGCACAGTACTTATGACCATATAATCAAAAAATTTGAAATAGATGTTAATCCAAAATAATTAAGGCTATTGCATATGCTTAACTGCCCAAGATCAATATGGAATTTTCTATGCGGTGGAGACTGAAAACAAAACAAGTGAACACCAAAACCATTCAGCTCATCCCTGCCTGTTCTTATTCCCCAACAAACTCTTCCACAGCAAGTTTCTAAGATTCATCCTCCTGTGCAAAATAATTAACCAGATTGAATGTCTGATTTCTGTAACTGAAGTTGACATGTTTACAAGCTGTTCCATGTGCAAGCTGACAGAATCATGTCAGATTGTTCCAATGTTCTCCACAGTGGCAGCAACTAAATGGCAGGATTTGGGGAAATTTGGAATTGGCTACAGACCTGTGGAATATACAGGTGTCAGGGGTTATGGGGAGAAGGCAGGAGAATGGGGTTAGGAAGGAGAGATAGATCGGCCATGATTGAATGGTGGAATGGCCTAATATTGCTCCTATCACATGACCTTATGAAGATAGCCCTGGGAAGAAGGAATGCCTTTCAAGATTCAACTGTTTTCAAAGCCTTAGGACAGGGTGGAAATTTAACAGAAAACTGTGAGATCTTACATGGCCCCTGTTACCGGTATATATCAGCAAGTTCAGGTGTAAACTGGCTTCAGAACAGCACAGTTTTCAATGAACTCATGCTTATAGAAAATTGGTTGACAGACAGAAAGCAAAGAGTGGGGATAAATGGGTTCCTTTCGGAATGGCAGGCAGTGACCAGTGGGGTACCGCAAGGTTCGGTGCTGGGACCCCAGCTATTTACGATATACATTAATGACTTAGATGAAGGGATTAAAAGTACCATTAGCAAATTTGCAGATGATACTAAGCTGGGGGGTAGGGTGAATTGTGAGGAAGATGCAATAAGGCTGCAGGGTGACTTGGACAGGTTGTGTGAGTGGGCGGATACATGGCAGATGCAGTTTAATGTAGATAAGTGTGAGGTTATTCACTTTGGAAGTAAGAATAGAAAGGCAGATTATTATCTGAATGGTGTCAAGTTAGGAAGAGGGGATGTTCAACGAGATCTGGGTGTCCTAGTGCATCAGTCACTGAAAGAAAGCATGCAGGTACAGCAGGCAGTGAAGAAAGCCAATGGAATGTTGGCCTTCGTAACAAGAGGAGTTGAGTATAGGAGCAAAGAGGTCCTTCTACAGTTGTACCGGGCCCTGGTGAGACCGCACCTGGAGTACTGTGTGCAGTTTTGGTCTCCAAATTTGAGGAAGGATATTCTTGCTATTGAGGGCGTGCAGCATAGGTTCACTAGGTTGATTCCCGGAATGGCGGGACTGTCGTATGTTGAAAGGCTGGAGCAATTAGGCTTGTGTACACTGGAATTTAGAAGGATGAGGGGGGATCTTATTGAAACGTATAAGATAATTAGGGGATTGGACACATTAGAGGCAGGAAACATGTTCTCAATGTTGGGGGAATCCAGAACAAGGGGCCACAGTTTAAGAATAAGGGGTAGGCCATTTAGAACGGAGATGAGGAAGAACTTTTTCAGTCAGAGAATGGTGAAGGTGTGGAATTCTCTGCCTCAGAAGGCAGTGGAGGCCAGTTCGTTGGATGCTTTCAAGAGAGAGCTGGATAGAGCTCTTAAGGATAGCGGAGTGAGGGGGTATGGGGAGAAGGCAGGAACGGGGTACTGATTGAGAGTGATCAGCCATGATCGCATTGAATGGCGGTGCTGGCTCGAAGGGCTGAATGGCCTACTCCTGCACCTATTGTCTATTGTCTATTGTCTATTATGGAGGGTGGCAGGAGGCTGGGCAAGAGAGAGTCGAATTCACCCAGTTTGTCTGAAGAAGGGTCTCGACCTGAAACGTCACCCATTCCTTCTCTCCAGAGATGCTGACTGTCCTGCTGAGTTACTCCAGCATGTCTATCTTCAGTTTAAACCAGCATCTGCAGTTCCTTCCTACACAACACCCAGAGTTTTGTTGGGTTTCTTCGATGGAACACTGAGAGGGTTTGGAAGAGGGAAGTGTAATAAAGTTGACTGCAGATATGAAGGTCAGAAGCTCAGCATCAGTAGAATAGACAGGCTGTGAACACCCAGGCTCAGACTGACACACTCACCACAGAACTGGGTTAGAAGTGAACTCTGTGATGAAGACTGAAGACTGACACTTTTGGAGCACTTCAGAAGTGTACCATTGGCTGTCCAAATGCTGCAGGATTTCGTGAGATTACAAAATTCTTGACAGAGAACGTCTTCCTTGAAGGCAGAGATAGATAGATTCTTGATTAGTAAGAGTGTCAGGGGTTATGGGAAGGCGGGAGAATGGGGTCAGGAGGGAGAGATAGATCTGTCATGATTGAATGGCAGAGTAGACTTGATGGGCCGAATGGCCTAATTCTGATCCTATCATTTATGACCTTTTGACCTTATAACACAAACACAGCCGTATTAAGGAACATGCCATTAAATAGGCCGGATGGAAATTATGGATCTGGGAGGGTGCGATGCAAGGAAGGTATAGGCGAACACGTGACCCATCTACCTGTGAAGCTTGTTTATTTAGTAATGACTTAGCTGGTGTGATAATGAATGGTGGCAAGCACTACTATATTAATCATTTTATTACCTCTGGGTGGGATTACCAATATTCTTGGAAGATTTCTTCACACAGAGAGTGGTGAGTCTGTGGAATTCTCTGCCACAGAAGGTAGTTGAGGCCGGTTCATTGGCTATATTTAAGAGGGAGTTAGATGTGGCCCTTGTGGCTAAAGGGATCAGCGGGTATGGAGAGAAGGCAGGTACGGGTTACTGAGCTGGATGATCAGCCATGATCATATTGAATGGCGGTGCAGGCTCGAAGGGCCGAATGGCCTACTCCTGCACCTATTTTCTATGTTTCTATGTTTCTATATACATGGAAATTTATATCATGACTGCACAAAGTCCAACATGCCTGTGAGCCAACCAACCCGTACTACACAAAAGCATCTCCTCCATTTTATAAATTAATAAACATAAGCATCAAAGGAAATGGGGATTAAAAAACAGATGAATTGTTTGTTTAGAGCAGTATCCTAGAGATGAGCCTTTAATTCCTGGAGGCAAGTGCTATGGGTTCGCTGTCACTGGTCCTTGGTAGATTTGGAACGGCAAACAGCTCCAGAGGATCTGACGAATTGGCTGATGGATGGATTCAATTACTAAGTGTTTTATACCTTCATTTTCTCCATGTGGTAATTGACATTGCATTTTGTAACAGAGGCTGTCTCTCAGCCTATTGTCAAAGTGCCGTCCATCAGGGACCCATTTTACAAAGAGAAGGAAATGTTTCATTAAAAGTGGTTTTTAATTGTCACTATGCCATGCCCGGCCTTTAGCTTCCGCTGTTCCCTACCCCCACACTACCCTTTCATCAGCCAGTCCTCAACCCAGCCAAAAATATGTTTCTTGCATGCACAAGGATGGACATTCCTCATTATGGCAGGATCGGATCATTCGACCTCTTCTGAAATTAAAGCCTTTTGAAATCGCACGGTTTCAAATGGCTCTGTGATTTCTGAGAAGATAAGTTTAACGAGTGACTCCGCTGATGATTTCGTCAGATGAGCTCAATTCAAATAAGTTAAGTTAATGAGGCCATTCATGAGTTAGTTAGTGATTTTAACTCATTTCCAGGAAGTTAGTGAAGGCATTCATTTTCTACACAGCCAACCTGCTGCTTTCCACACTGAGGCGACTTGCCTTCATCCCACTCTCCCTATTCTCTAGCTTGATTAACACTCAAAAACAAAGGCGGCTGCAGAAAGCGGTGGACATTGTCCAGTCCATCACTGGTGTAGACCTCCCCACCATCGAAAGGATCTACAGGAAGTGCTACCTCACAAACATTTGCAGGTTGAATGCAAGTAGAAGGTTGTGTGCCATTGTATGTTCTTTTTTAGTACCTGCACTGATGTGCAGCACTTTGGTCAACGTGGGTTGTTTTTAAATGTGCTATACAAATAAAATTGACTTGACTTGACAAAGACAGGTAATATCATCAAAGACCCACACCCACACCAATTGGCCATGTTCTCTTATTGCTGCTCCCCTCAGGAAGAAGGTACAGGAGCCTATGAACTGTTTCTCCTGAGTCAAGAGCAGCTTCTTCCCATCAACTATCAGGCTCTTGAACACCCTCCATAACCTTAACCACAACCCTACCTCAGCATTGAACTGCTATGGATTTTGGGGTACTGATGTTGCACAACGTGCTTTGGATTTTGCGCTATCATGGACAAGTTTACTTAGACAAATTAATAATTTCTAATGTGGCCGTAAAGCTGCAACAAGTAAGACTTTAATTGTTCCGTTTCATATCAGGTGCACATGAGAATTAAACACTCTTGATTCTTGACTTAATTACTGAGCCTCAACTATGCTGCTCAATGCACACATTCTTCGTCTATTTCTCTTGATCTATAGATTATTTGGTGTTTTTTTCCTATACGCAGACTACCTCTGGATATCTGCATTAGAATAGCAGTCCTGCATTCAAGTAAAGTTCTTCGTGGCTCTGAACATAACCCACACATCCCAGCTCGTGTGTGGAATCACCACCTCAGGTCCACTCTTGCCACCATGTATCTAGTCCAGATATGAAGTGTCTATCTTATTGAACTTTAACAAAGTGGTCTGGATGAAGACAGACCTCTGGCTGATCCATGAGCAAGCCCTGTCTCCAAAACACCACTGATAGCTTCAAGAGCCAGTAAAGATGCTTTGCTGACTGTCAAAGCCACTATAGTGCTTTATATGTCTCTTTAAAACTATTAAAATTGATGTAAATGATTAACAATATTTAAACGTTTATATATTTTTTTAATTTACCAAGGTCCCAACTATAAAGCCAAGTCACCACCTTCCACTTTTGTAATCCGCAGCTGTACTCCCCACTAGTCAGTCGCCCTGAGACCCCGTTCCAGGTGTGGCTCTGAAAGGTTCTGCTCGGATGTGCTCGGACCAGTCCAACAGAGCTACCTCCCCAATGTCCCAGACTGGTGCTGAAATCTAGTCATTGACCAAGTGTGGGCCACAGTACAAAGTCCCACATTGAGACAGTGCCCAGCTCCTGTTACCCTGGGCAGTCAGTGTGAACGAGAAGGCGATTCCAGGATTTGTGGCCCAGAAAGAATTTACAGCACCATCCCCCCCATGTTGGAATGAAGAGAGTGGGAGGTGTGGCTGAGGTTAGAATCTGCAGCGTGAAGAGATATCCTGGGATATGGTGGAGCGGAGAAGATTACTGAGATAGGAAGGAAGTGGGAATGGGGGATGGGGGGGGGGGGGTGAGAGAGAGCGAATGTGGTTTACAACCAGGGAAAGTTTTGAACCCTGAGAATTTTAACTCAGAGGTATTGGGCACAAAGGTTGATCAGGTAGCAGATGGGATGGAGAAGAGAAAATCTATCATCGCAATGCAGGGATCCGGGTTTATGGGTCGTATACGTGAGGTGGGTTATAAGCAACAGACAGAGCAGGAATTATTTATTTCATCAGAGTAAAATATTACACCAAATGATAGTGCTAAACCAGCATGGATATCTCGCATGAAGGCTGGACTTGATATTAATGGCACAGCAAGGATACAAATTTAACTTTCTGTCCGCTCTTTGAATCAACTTTCAGCATGAGGGTTTCTGGCAATATAAATCTCTCTGTTGGTTTACTTGGATCGTCTATGTCTTGATATTCCTTAATTGTTCTTGCTGCTTTCTCCAGCTCAGTTATCTTGCTGCATTGAGTACCTCCTTGTATTTCCCCAGCCCTCTGCACTCTCTCCCTCTCTCGGATCTTCCTCCCTCTAACTCTTGGAAACATCCTCTCTCCCTTACAACTAAATGCATCGCTTTTATTCTCAGAATCACTCTTCCTATCACCGAATCCTCCTCTCTCGATATATTTCTATAATGTAATTATTTCAGGCCTGGGAGTTTAGCTGAGTCAGGTGTTTAGCAGCCTCTTGATGAATGCTGCCTCCTGGTCCTTGACATTAATTGTCAGGGGACGTCGAGCCTTTGAGTCTTGAAACTGTGAGGATCTGAGGGGTCATAAATCAGAGGAATTGAATTATAATCTTTTAAAATCGCAAAACAGGAAAAAGATGCGTTGCCTCTACCAGACATCTCCTCCCCCACAGACATGCTATCTTGGTGTTGTTGGCCAAGCCAACCATCAAGGGCAATAGGAAGGTGTTTTTTGTAATCTGATTTGTGTTGAGTTTATTGGATCTGAGTGGAGACACTGAGGTATTAGCTAGGAAGTTACCCTATTCTCCTCTGCACCTTTTATTTCCTGAACTCATTCCCTTCTGACTGCAAAGATACAAAGCCCACCGTACAAGGTTGCAGAGGGAGGTGTTATAGTTGTGTCACTCAACAACTTGCATTTACATTCAATTCTGATATCCACCCTCTGACTACTTGGAATTCCCGATGGTTCATCAGTTGGTACTGATTGTTGGGAACCCTTTAACATATCATGGTCCTGTTTCCCAGGGCCCCAGTTCTGCTGCTCCCTTTAGATTCAGTAGGGCCCCATTTAATAGACAATAGGTGCAGGAATAGGCCATTTGAGGCAGCACCGCCATTCACTGCCATTGTGGATGGCTGATCATCCACAATCTGTACCCCATGCTTGCCTTCTCCCCATATCCCTTGACTCCACTATCTTTAAGAGCTCTATCTAACTCTCTGTTGAAAGCATCCAGAGAAACAGTCTCCACTGCCTTCTGAGGCAGAGAATTCCACAGATTCACAACTCTCTGGGTGAAAAAGTTTTTCCTCATCTCCGTTCTAAATGCCCTACCCCTTATTCTTAAACTGTGGCCCCCGGTTCTGCATTCCCCAACATCGTGAACATGTTTCCTGCCTCGAGCTTGTCCAATCCCTTAATAATCTTATTTGTTCCAATAAGATCCCCTCTCATCCTTCTAAATTCCAGTGTATACAAGCCCAGTCGCTCCATTCTTTCAACATATGACAGTCCTGCCATCCCGGGAATTAACCTCGTGAACCTTTGCTGCACTCCCTCAATAGCAAGAATGTCCTTCCTCAAATTTGGAGACCAAAACTGCACACAATACTCCCTCGCTCCCTTTAAACACACACGGGCCCTGGTTTACAAAGTCCCTTTAAACACACTTGCAACATGGTTCCCTCACTCCCTTTCCCCTCATCAGGATCACAGATCCCTCATTTACTTTAAACTTATCAGGACTACAGTTGCCCTGCTCCATTTCCCCCACTGCCTTTAAATGCACCATGGCCCCAGTTTCCTTACTCTCTTCATACTCGCCAGGGTCCCAGTTCCCCGTTCCCTTTAAACTCACTAAGACTCCAGCACCACACTCCATTGACACTCACCTAGTTTTGCTTCCTGCTCCCTGTGGTGAAATGGGGCCCTGCTGAATTTACAGGAAGCACCTGAACTGAATGCTGATGGGTTGAAAGGGAGTGAGGGAACCAGTGTCTGGGTGTGTTTAAAGTGTCTCGGAACCAGGACCCTGATATGTTAAAGAACAGACTCACTGGTAAATTCATCATCTACTGTACATTTTCAGTTTTAACATTGTTAACATCATGAAACATTATCAAGCAAGGTCTTTGGTCGCGATGAACTAGGGTGCTAGGGAACTATCCGTGCTGGGAGATATTCCAACTGTAATCCCACGTTAGGTCAGATGGACCCAATGTAATTGACACTGTCACAATGTGTTGTCCCTTCTGTAGTTGTACTGCAGGTTGTCCACGAACAAAATAGATTTCAATTAAATCTTTCATCAGCAATGATTGCTCTTTGCTCAGGGAGTCTGGCTGTGAGGTGTCTGCACAGCCATGGCCATTAACAGCAGTGGCTGAAAGAGGACACCACCAATTACCATTTGACATTGTCCTAGTCATTTTTGAATATTGGTGATAGGGAATTGGAGACCTATCACATTGTTGAACGTAGATTACAAGATCCTGTCTAAAGCCATCGCCAACCGGGTCAAGTCTGCTCTGGGACAGGTGATCCACCCGGACCAAACCTGTGCTGTGCCTGGCAAGAAAATCTCAGACAGCCTGGCACTGCTGAGAGATACCATTGCCTACGTGCAGGACAGACGGGAGGATGCCTGCCTGGTCAGCTTGGACCAGGAGAAGGCCTTCGACAGGATATCGCACACGTACATGAGGGACGTGCTCTCCAAAATGGGCTTTGGGGAGGGAATCAAGAATTGGATCCAACTGCTCTACACCGATATCTATAGTGCAGTCCAAGTCAATGGGTGGGAATCAGACAGCTTCCCCGTCAGGTGTGGAGTCAGGCAGGGTTGCCCTCTCTCCCCTGTCTTGTTCGTCTGTTGTATTGAGCCCTTTGCTGAGTCCATCAGGAAGGACGTAAGCATGAGGAGTGACATTGCCAGGCAGTGGGAGCACTCAGGTCAAGGCCTCCCTGTACATGGACGATGTTGCTGTCTTCTGCTCGGATCCAGGGTCGGTCCGCAGACTGATCAGCGTCTGCGACCAGTTTGAGTCGGCCATGGGGGCCAGGGTAAACCGCAGGAAGAGCAAGGCCATGCTCTTTGGCAACTGGCCCGACCGATCTTCCATCCCCTTCACCATCAAGCCTGACTTCTTGAAGGTGCTGGGGATCTGGTTCGGGAAGGCTGAGACGTGTGACAAGAATTGGCTGGAGCGGATAGCCAGGGTGGGGAAGAAGCTGGAGCTGTGGAAGCAGCGCTCCCTCTCCATCACGGGGAAAAATCTGGTCATCAGGTGTGAGGTGCTCTCGGGGCTGCTGTACTTGGTGCAAACGTGGCCCGTCCCTCCCTCCTACGCCACGGGGATCACCCGGGCCGTCTTCCGCTTCAGGGGAATGACTCCATGGATCCTGTGGCGTGGTTCCCAGAGCAGACTGCCCAGCTTGTCTGGCAAAATGCCTCATCGCCAGAACTCACCAACAAGCACCAAGACCTGGCTTGGCTGGCGGTGAGGGGAGCACTCCCAGTCAGATCCTTCCTGCACCGCCGGAACCTCACTACCAGCGCACGCTGCCCTCGGGACGGCTGCTATGGAGAGGAGACGGTGGCCCACCTCTTCACAGAGTGTGGATTTGCCAAAAGAGTCTGGAGATGTTTGCAGGGGTCCCTGTCACGATTTATTCCGAGCAGCTCCGTCACAGAGGACTCTGTGATCTACGGACTGTTCCCAGGGACACATTCAGAGACTGACATAGAGTGCTGCTGGAAGGTCACCAACTCGGTGAAAGACGCTCTTTGGTCTGCCCGAGTTTTGTTGACCTCCCAGCGGAGCGAGCTGTCCATCGGGGAATGTTGCCGACTGGCCCGCTGCAGACTGCAGGAGTACGTGCTGAGGGACGCACTGAAGCTTGGTGCAGCCAACGCCAAGGCTCTGTGGGGGAGGACTACTCTAGGGTCCTTCCACGGCTGGACATGGGCGGCAGGGTGTGGTGGAGACGCCCCTCCAAATAAGGGAAGGGATTCTGTATAATTTTGTATAAATTTGGCAATGAATATCTGTATTGAATGAATGTATAACCTCCGGGAATGTCGGATGGAGTTTTGAAAGGAAAATGTTTTGTAAATATTTATTTCTGGAATAAAGTATTTTTTGATATAAAAAATGTTGAACATTGGTGAAGTGTGTGTTATAGCCAGAAGCTGATGGGCTGTGAAAAATGCAGCAGCCAGTTTGTATGCAGTAAAGTCCTCCAACCAACAGAGTGCAGTGAAACTCTGATCATCAGGCACACTCAGGATTTGGTGGTTCCAGATCCACAGACATTTCTCTGTGCTTTTGGATGTGTTCTTGTTAATACACTTTAAATTCATTTGTTTTAGATAGTTTAGTTTAGTTTGTAAATACAGCATGGAAACAGTCCCTTTGGCCCACCGAGTCCGCATTAACCAGCGATACTAGTATACTAACACTACCCTAACATTAGGGACTTTGCCGAAACCTCAACGTATCAAGGTGTGGTGATCCTTCATCTCTGGGTACTGACTTACAATAACTCATGGCCCAGAGACATCTTGACTTCAAATTCTTAACCTTACGTCTAAAACCCTTCATGCCAACCCCTTGACCAGAGCTACACTCCCTCCCAATCATATAATCCTTCAAGAACAAAATGCTCTTGCTGTCTGGGTTTTCTGGGTTCATTTGCCCTTAAGGGTCATGACCAGAAACGTCACCCATTCCTTCTCTCCAGAGATGCTGCCTGTCCCACTGAGTTACTCCAGCATTTTGTGTCTATCTTCCATTTAAACCAGCATCTGTAGTTCCTTCCAACACAAAAATCCACATGCTCCTGGATTTGGGAGAGATATTGGATTGTATTGGTTATTGTCACGTGTACCGTGATGCAGTGAAACATTTTGTTTGTGTACTATCCCGTCAAACCATACTCTATATGAGTGCAATCAAACCATACACAAGTACAACAGGTAGTGCCAATTGAAAAATAATGAGAGTGCAGAATATTCGTGTTACAGCATAATCGTGTAGCAGCAATGGAGAAGTGTAGATTAAAAAAGTGCAAGGATCGCAATAAGGTAGATGGGGAGATTGTGACTATATTCTTGGATGTGAGAACTGTTAGTTTATGTTGAAGTTTGGAGAGCTGAGAACCTCCTCGTCTGAAGGCCAACAAAGGTGGAGTGATAGAGGACGGTGTTCAGCACTCCGTACACTGCCCTCGAGATGGCCGCAGTGTGGATGGGATGGGATGATCGTCCACTTTCTCGTGGTCGACATGATTGCCAAGAAGATCTAGAAGGAGTCAAGAGTGTTTTATTGTCAAATGTCCCAGATAGAACAGTGAAGTTCTTCATGCTACTGATGATGCTGGCTGCCTTTTTGAGGCAGCAGATCCTGTAAATACCTTCGATGGTGGGGAGGTCAGAACCAATGATGGAATGGGCAGTGTTCACCACTTTTTTGCAGTCTTCTTCGCTCCTGGGCATTCAAGTTGCCGAACCAGGCCATGATGCAACCAGTCAATGTGCTCTCTACTGTACACCTGTAGAAGTTGAAGAGAATCCTCTCTGATATACCGCATCTCTGCATTCTTCTCAGGAAGTAGGCGTTGATGGGCTTTCTTTGGGATGAGGGTTCCTCGCCGAGACTCTTCCCGAGTGGAAGTGTAATGCAGGACCCACCAATGGGTTGCTCCCAGGGATGCACATCGAGGCAAACATCGACTGCTGCTGGAAGACCATCAACTCAGTGACACATACAATTTGATCTGCCCGAAAGCTGTTGGTCTTCCAATACAATGAGATATCTGAAAGGGGATGCTAGCTGCTGACACATCCAGGGTGCAGGAACAGGTGCTGAGGAGTGCACTGAAACTCAAAGCCCCTGTGGGAAATAACCATAGTCAAGGTTCCAGCTGCATATTGGGCCACAGAGAGGCTGGGACTTGTGGAACAGCTTCTCAAACACTTTATAGGCATATTACATGGGAAAGGAAACATAGGTGGGATTGGTGCCACATAGTGAACTGATGATACATTGAATGGAGAGAGAAGGACATGTCCTAGTTTTATTTGTAGAAACTGTGAAGAAAGGATATTGTTGGAAGTCAGAAGTCAAGTGTTTTGTCCCAAAACAGAACAATGAGATTTTTACTTGCAGCAGCACAACAGATACATAAAGATAGTACTCTGCAAAACCCATAATAAGCAACAAAAAAGAAGTTCAGAACTATATATATAAAAGCAAATAAATAGTGCAAAGGTAAAAACAAGTCCACATTGTCTTTATCTCTAGTTTCCATTATCCCTAACCAGTCTGAAGAAGGGTTTCGAACCGAAATGTCACCCATTCCTTCTCTCAAGAGATGCTGCCTGTCCCGCTGAGTTACTCCAGCATTTTGTGATGTAGATGGAGCTTAGCTGGAGGTTGTCGTGTTTAATAGTATGATGGCTGTTGGGAAGGAGCTGCAACTGAACTTGGACAATTTTCAGGTTCCTATACCTACTCCCTGATGGCAGGCATGAAGTGAGAGCATGGCCAGGGTGGTGTGGGTCTCTGTTGATGCTGACTTCCTTTGTGAGGCAGCAACTTCACAGAACCCTTCAATGGTGGGGAGGTCAGTATTATGATGGAGTGGTGTTCACCACTTTTTGTAATCCTCTTCATTCCTGTACGTTTGAGTTGCTGAACCTAGATAGAGTTCAGAGTTCTATGAGTTCTAGATAGAGTTCTATGTTTCGATAACCAGGCCATTTGGTGGGTAGTGAGCAGAGGTTTCAGAAGCTGGCATGGTAGGGATGATTGTACAGATAAGGAGCCATACAGGAATTGAATACAAGGATTTTGAATCTGAGGCAGTGCTAAACAATGCAGGCTAGTCAGTGCGGGCACTTGTGGACACACGTGATGATGAGATGCAGGATATTGGCAGTAAGTCTAGACTGAGCCCCAATTTACAAGGATCAATCCTCTGAAGTGATTAACGGTGGGCTCTTTGTGTCCGTGACCTCCAACATGACAGTTTAATGCTGCTCTGCCTCCCACCGTGGCACAAACAGGCCAGTGTATAATAACCAAGGGTAGTGCTGGGGTGATGTCAGGGCAAATGCACGGCCAACCTCAAAATAGCTTCAGTAAAGGCATGCTAACTCTCAGCCCTGCTGCCATTGTGTGCACAAGTTAGGTGCAAAACCCATGACCTACAGAGATGAGCTCAGTAACCTGAACCCCTAGTGTGCTTACTGTTACTCTCCTGAGCAAGGTGGCTCATGGATAATTTACTTATCGTGGCAGAGTAGGCCACTCAGCCCAATAAACTAGACTGTACAACATTATGCAAGAGGCCAGACTATGCAACATTACGTGGTCGACCAGACTATACATTATGTGTTAGGCAAGACTATACACCATTACATGATAGGCTAGAGTATACAAAATTACACAGACTATACAAAAAGTAACACATTACACCGACAATGAAGTTTAATCTGATTTTACCTGCCCCATTGTTTCATACTATCAGAGAATGTCCTTGTAATGCACTCACTGCCCTTCTCCACCTTCCCTGCTACCTACACTAACTGGTTTCTTTCTTTTCCAGTTCTAGCAGAGGCTACTGGACCTGAAACACTAAATGTAGAAACTAGGAACTGCAGGTGCTGGTTTTTAAAACCTTACCTGCTTTTCTTTCCACGGATGCTGCATTCCCATTTTAATTTCACATTTCCAGCATTTGTGAATTTTCCCATGTTCAGTCTGCTCTTTTGTTCATGGGGGGTTCTAAGTAGGCCAGGATTGAACCCGAATCTCTGGCACTGTGAGGCAGCAGCTCTACCACCTGGCCCACTGTGCCACCCTAATGACCGGTCATGAAGCTATACAGCACTGAAATGGCCCTTCAGCCCAACTTGTTCATGACGACCAAGCTGCCTAACCAGGCTTGTCTCACTTACTTGTGACTGGCATTCCTCCAAACATTCCCATCCAGGTACCTGTTCAGGTGTCCCTTAAGTGTTGTAATTGTTCCCACCTCTATCACTTTCTCCGCTAGCTCGTTCCATGACGCACTGCACTCTGTGAACAAGTTGCCCCTCTGGTCTGTTTTAAATCTTTCCCCTCTCACTTTAAACCTCTTGTTTTAGACTTCCCTGCCCTGTGTAAGGATTGTGGCTATTCGCCATATCTATGCCCTTTGTGAATTTATACATCTTAATAAGGGATTTATCGAGATTTATATATCAACTTCTTACGCTCCGGAGAAAGTAGCCCCAACCTATCCAGCCTCTCCTTCTAACAAACTCTCTAGTTCCAATAACTTCCTTGTAAATCTTTTCTGACCCTTTCTCAGGTGATGTCTCTCCTGTAACAGGACAACCAGAACTGCACAGAGTACTCCAAATGTGGCCTAACCAACATCTTCTACTGCTGTAACATGACATTCCACCTACGGTGCAGGAAAGAACTGCAGCTGCTGGTTTATGCCAAAGATTGACACAATATGTTGGAGTAACGCAACGGGTCAGGCATTATTTCTGGAATAAAGGAATAGGTGATGGTTCAGACTGAAAGATAGAGGTGGGGTGGGGAGGAATAGAGGAGTTACTTGAAATGAGAGAAATCAGAATTCATGTCACTGGGTTGCACGCTGCCCAAGCAAACTATGAGGTGCTGTTTCTCCAAATTGCTTGTGGCCTCAGAGTGTCAGAGTGAGGCAAATGCAAATTGGTGAAATAGCACTACATATTTTGCTTGGACAGCATGCAACCCAATGGTATGAATGTTGATTCATGAATGTTATGAATTATGAATGTTGCTGACCACGTTTTGTTCTGGCCTTTTCTAGCCTCCTGTTCCAGCTCTCCCCCCCCCCCCCTCCATCCCCCCGCCCCCCCCCACCATCTCCATCAGTCTGAAAAAAACTCGGAATGTCACCTATTCCTTTTCCCCAGAAATCCTGCCCAATCCGCTGAGTTACTCCAGCATTTAGTGTCTATCTTCAATTCCACCTACCCTACTCAATAACCTGACCAATAAAGACTGAATACCTTCTTCATCACCTTTTCCATCTGCGTGAGCCAACATGAACAAGGAATTACAAAGAGAGGGCCATTCGGCCAGTGTTATCTCAGTGACTGAATCCCACTACTACCCAATTATCCTCAGACCCTCTTTTACTCCATCATGGTAATATATATTTATTTACAAATCTTATTGTTTTGAATTTTACCATTGAATCTGCTTCCACCAATTTCTGAATTAATGTGATCCAACTCATAACTTGTCTTGTAATGTAAAAATGTATGTTCTTTGCTACTTTAATTTGTGTCCCCTGATTAATGATCAGTATCACAAGAGGCTGTTTCCTTAGATTTTTACTTTAGACTTTTGAGATACATCACTGAAATGGGGCCTTCAGCCATCCGAGTCCGTGCCGACCAGCGATCACCCCGTACACTAGCGCTATCCTACACACTAGGAACAATTAACAATTTTACCGAAGCCAATTAACCTACAAACCTGTATGTCCTAGGAGTGTGGGAGGAAACCGGAACACACAGGGAAAACCTATGCGGTCACAAGGAGAATATACAAACTCTGCACCCTTAGCCAGGATTAAACCCGGGTCTCTGGTGGTATAGGCAGCAACTGTACTGCTGCACCACTGTGCCACCTCAAATCTGCTTCTCTCTATTTTTAAGGTCTATTTGAACGTTTCCCTCTATTTATTCTATCAATATTGTCCATGATTTTGAACATATATGTGGTCTCCCGAAGGCCCCTTTGTTCTAACCGAGGGGCTGCGCTGCTCTCTCTCCTCATATCTGGGCTTTAAGGGAAATTTTCAGTTTGCTGCTTTGCCCCAGGCAATGAGTTCTCTGGAATACTTGATGCAAATCTTGTCTTCTTATTTTTTCTGATGGTAAACTGTCCGTGCTGAAGCAACCACAGTGTTCGGATATTGAAAGCTCTAATACTGGCACACTATGGGAATGGGTATTTGAATACCAGAGTGCTAATGTCAGGTTCCCATTAATGCATAACAAGATCACTTCTGTGGGAACTGCTACTCAATGTGAATGTGAATTTAATCTACTATTGGAGGTACAGCTCTGTTCGATCAGCAATAAATTTCTTCATTCTAATTTTGCTAAGTCATGACTTGAGGCTAGGCTTCCCTTATTGAGTGTTCTTTATTGTTCTGCCATGGTTTTGTACTGCCATTTCATCAGTGTCCCTTTGAATAAATGCCAAATGTTTTATAGCCCGCTCGGTAATATGGCCGCGTTCAGCAATCTTTGTTGACGAGCCCTTGGCCTTTGCACTTTCCAATTAAAGATAAATGAGAAGCCTTGCTCTCAAACCTTGTTAGATTTTTATTGAATGCTCCCGTAATACAAACAGAACACCCAGTGAGCTCTCCAGCAATCAACCGCTAAATAATTCAGGTATACCATCTGGGTCCCCATAAGCTTATGCAATATGGGAGCATGTTACAGAGTTAGACATCACACTGCACTTACCTCTAACAAAAGAATAATTACAAGGGGATTTTCAGCAGTCTTGTATATTTTGCATCCAAATTCTGTGACTCGCTTGGGGGCTATTAAAGTTAGAATAATTCTGTCATTTTATATCTGTCAGAAGTCTTCCATAAGTGAAGGAAATAAATCAGGGAAAATAGGCAAGGGGAGCAAAATAGCCTTGCTCTGGATTACTGATTGAGCTTGGTTTAAGGGTTTAAAATACCCAATTCCCCAAGCAGACAATGTATAGTTACCCTCTCTGAACCCTCGTTTGCCCTGCTTCTTCCTCTGCCTTTTACAGTATGTGCTGATCAATCATGTTAGTGAAATTGTTCTCAATCCACAGAGTCCAGGCTACGATTCCAGGCCGCTAAGGCTGCCATTTCCATTGCCATTTTTCTACAATTGTGCTAGATCTCTCCTCTATTGCTGTTTTCTCATTCTATTTTTTTTTGTTGAAGAATTAATGCTGCTCATCTTACTTCTGAAAGCAGCATTTTTGGAGTATCCTTTCATGGCCTGAGTACATCACAAATGTCTTTTAGGAAGAAACAGGAAGGCTGGTATTACATGAATGGTCGATATGCAAAGGGAAGATAGACACAAATTCTGGAGTAACTCAGCGGGACAGGCAGCATCTCTGGAGAAGAGGAATGGGTGAAGTTTCAGGTTGAGACTGGTCTGAAGAAGGGTCTCGCCCAAAATGTCACTTCACAGATGCTGCCTGTCTCACTGAGTTACTCCAGCATTTTGTGTCTATCTTCGGTTTAAGCCAGCATCTGTAGTTCCTTCCTACACATTTTGATGTGCAAAGGAATCCGGGTGTTTTTGAATGACTGTCACTGGCAGCAAGCATGCTGGTAAAAGGGGTCATGGTATGTTGACCCTCATTAAGTGCAGAAGCAAGAATGTCTTGCAACAATTACACAGGACCTTGGTGAGACCACTCCTGAAGTGCTGAGGACAGTGCTAGTCTCTTTATCTAAGAATGAACAAACTTGACACAGAGGGAATGCAGTGAAGGTTCACCAGACTGATTTCTGGGGATGACAGATGGTCAGGTGAGAAAAGATTGGGTCAATTAGTCCTGTTATTGACAAGAGTTTACAAGCGTGTGAGGAGATCTGATTAATACAGATAAAATTCTAAAAAGGTTCCACAAACTGAATGCAGAAAGTATATGGGTCACAGTCTTGGGGTGTGGGTTAAGACATTTAGGATCAAAATGAGGAGAAACTTCTTCACTCAGAGGGTGAAGAACCTGTGGAATTCTGCACCACAGGGGACAATGGAGGACAAGTTGCTGAACATATTTATGGATAGATTTCTGGACACAACAGGCATCTAGAGATAAATTGATGCCCAGAATAGGGGAATCCAGGGGACATGGGTTTTAGCAGTGGGGGAAAGATGTAATAGGAACCTGAGGGGTGACTTTTTCCCAGAGAGGGCGGTGGGTATATGAAACGAGCTGGCAGAGGAGGTAGTTGAGGCAGATACTGTATTTAAAAAGCATTTGGACAGGTACATGGATTGAAACGGTTAAGAGGGATATGGGCCAAATACAGGCAAGTGGGACTAATGTAGATGGAGCATCTTGGTCGGCATGGGGAAGTTGGGCCGAAGGGCCTCCTTCTGTGCTGTATAACTCTATGATGTTTCAGCCTGTGGACTGGACTTTGGACTTTTTCTTTTTCTTTGTAAACGGTACCAAAATATGACAACTGTGCATTTGTGCGTTGTGCAAAAGAACCTCACTATGCTGTGCATAGGTGACAGTAAAGAACTATTGAACCATTGAACCATCAAGGTATAGGGAGAGAGTAGGAATATGCTCATCATATTGACTGATTGTGCAAGAATGTAGAGACGCACACTCTCTTCTGACCCCTATTTTCTATTCCCCCCACATTTATTAAAGGACCTTTGGTCACTGTTGGAAATGCAGTAGCCATTTTACACCCAGATGACTAAGTAATAATGGCCAGGCAATCGATGAATGATAGACTCAGCTGGACAGGCAGCATCTCCGGAGAGAAGGAATGGGTGACGTTTCGGGTTGAAACCCTTCTTCAGATGTTGGTCGAGGGATATTTCTTTGACCAGGAGAACTGGAATAGCTCTTCTTCTCCAGAAGAGTGTCACGGGGCTTAGAACATTCAAGATCAAACATGGTTTCAATTGTCATTCTGTTGTAAGTGGATGCCTCTGACAAAGGAAGCTGAGACCTCAGTCATAAACGTATATAGTACGGACACTGGCCTTTCATCCTAACTCGTCCATAGTAAGCAAGATTCCCATTTAAGATATTTCCATTTGCCAGTATTTGACTCATGGCCTTCAACTTTTCCGCAAAGACATTTTTGGCTGTGATATTGGTGGAGATTTTTTGGGCTAGGTCCAATGACCAGACGAGGATGAATCATGATCTTTCAGTTCATTTAAGATGATTGTTCACTGTGGTCAACTTTAGAGAGCAGGCAAGTGGCAAGAGCAGGGGAGAAGAGGGGTCAGTGTCTAATGTCTAACGTTGTCCTCAGTATCCAGTGACTGGCCGATTAGGGTATCTCCTTTGTACCTCGTGCTCATTCGGGATAACCCCTGATAGCAGGGGAACCAAGAAGTGAAGATGATGACGAGTAAATCCAATCAGAATTTCAGGAGTATCTTCCTTAGAGAGACTCCAGAGTTACAGAGATGGATACCATGGAAACACACCCTTCGGCCCACTGAGTCTGTGATGATCATCAACTACCCTAACGCAGCTGTGCCACTGTGCCTTACTTTCTATTGATCTCTACTTTGAAATAACTCAGTGACTTGAGCCTGAGAACTTCAAAGTTTCACTGTTATCTGCATGAGGAAATCTTTCCTGATCTCAGTCCTAAAAGTCTCAACCTTATTCTGAGACTTTGCTCTGGGTCTTAGACCCATCAGCCATCAGTCACCCCACCTGCATTCACCCTGCCAAACCCATGGAGAATTTAGTGCATATCAATGAAATCTCTTCTCATTATTCCAAAGTCGATGAGAATGGACTCCACTACTCAAGTCCATTTGACAAAATAGATAGTTTTTGGCATTGGTTGAATTAGTCCTGTTGCATTCCCTCCATTGTAGGAACATCCGTCCTTTGAGAGAGCAGGGCTACAAACTTTAAACATCTAGGAAACAATGGGCCCTGTCACTTTATTTTGCCCCTTCGGATTGTATTTGGATCTCGATTCATGTGAGTTTAGAAGAATAAAGGGCGATCTTACTCAAACATGTTAGATTCTAAGGAGGTTTGACAGGGCTTATATAGAGATGATTTCACTAGTGGGAGAGTCACAAACATGGAAGCATAGCTACAACATAAAGGGCTCATATAAAACTGTGTTGAAAAATAAACATGAACAAAAATCAAGGAATTGAGGAATATGGAGATCCGGCAGAGAAGAGGAGTTCTGACAATGTCAGCACCGTGGTGCAGGTTTGCTGCCTTACAGCACCAGAGACCCAGGTTCAATCCTGACTACGGAAGCTGTCCAAACGGAGTTTGTACGTCCTCCTTGTGACCACATGGGGTTTCTCCAGGTGCTCCAGTTTCCTCCCACCCTCCAAAGACATACAGGTTTGTAGGTTCATTGACTTTGGTAAAATTGTAAATTGACCCTAGTGTGTAGGATAGTGCTAGTGTATGGAAGTGATCACTGGTCGGTGGGCTGAAGGGCCTGTTTCTAAATGTCTAAGTAAAAGGAGCTGAATGTCTAAAGTAAAAGGAGTTGAAGCCAGCATAGATCAGCCATCTTCATACTGAATGGTGGGGCAGGCATGAGGGGTCTGGTGGCCTACTCCTTCTCCTGCTTTCCTCTACTCTGGTGAACTCCTTCGATGTTTAAACAGGGTTGATGCTTCTCCTTTGGACAGTACATCTCCATCTAAGAATGGGTGGCAATCACAAGCCAGCATCAAAACCATGAGGCACAGCACATTCTGATTCAGCCACCACCCTCTCTGCCTTCCAATACGCCCTCTGAGGAATACATTCTCAAATAACAATAACTATCAGCCTTCAACTATAACAATACAGACCTCTCCATTACCCAGATCAATAAATATCCATAGCTCTTTTCTGCTCCGTTCAGCTGAGTCACCAATGTCAGCCACCACTGTTTCCATTTCACCCTCATTGCCCTCTGCTGAGTAAAAAGCAAGTTTAGCCTTTGACCCGTTGATGCTCAGTATTCATCCGTCTCACTGTGTCGCCTTTCAATATGTATGGAGCACAGTGACCAGGGCAAAGGGCACCAGATGGACATGGCGGACAGTGGTGTAAATTCAGAGTGTTGTGATACCCACAGACTAGCATTAACTATGGACTGAGGAAGATTATTCAGTTTGAAGGGCCTGTGATATGAAAATACTCACGGTTAACAATTTAGACATAGGTTCTATCCAGTAATTATCCAGTAAAGGTGGCACGGTGGCACGGTGGCACGGTGGCACGGTGGCACGGCGGTAGAGTTGCTGCCTTGCAGTGCCTGAGACACGGGATCAATTCTGACTATGGGGGCTGCCTCTAGAGTTTGTACGTTATCCCTATGATTGCGTGGGATTTCCTCGGGTGCTCCAGTTTCTTCCCACACCCCCCCCCTGCTCACCAGTGGTAAATCAAAGCAGCCAATTAACTGCTGGCACATTTTGGGATGTGGGAGGAAATCCAGGCAGTTTCATGGAGAACATGCAAACTCCACGCAGACTGCACCCGGGATCGGGATTGAACCTGGTTCTCTGGATCTGTGAGACAGCAGCTCTACCAGCTGTGCCACTGTGCTGCCTTCATAATTATCTGGTGATTTTTCACGTTGCTTTATGTTGAAGCTTTTCCTACATAGATTGCAGATCTACGTATGAAAGGTGCATTACAACAAAAATGGTTTCATTGCCTACAAAGGTTCAAAGGTTTTCAAAGGCAAAACATGAATAAAAGCCAACCTTTCATCTATATCTTGCCCTTTAATCCTGGAATTGTCTTTCTCTTTTAATTCACTTAGGGAAAGCATTAGATTTTAAAATGCACCATAAGGATAAATTGGCTGTGCATGAATAGCATTGGTAGCCAGTGGAACTAGCTGTTGGATTGTGTAAATATGGCAAACAGCCCCCAACCTGAGGCCGAGGTGTAGCTAACCAGTATAAATCAGAAAGATAAATTAGATACATTACAAACCATCAGGATTCTATTGAGCAAAGAGGAGCCTAATGACTAGTATTGATTAGAAAAATGAAGCAGTTGATTGATACTGGTTTAAACGGACAGGGTGACAGGGAAAGATTGCTCTGGAATAATAACAGAAAGTACAGCACTTTCCTCAGCAGAATGTAAAGGGACAGAATCCTCTTCTGCCATCACCAGTCTGCCCTCCCCAACAGATTAGTTTGGACTGTCTGGATGCTTGTTGCTGTTTTTGAGAAGAAATGACCGTGTTAACAAAGCAGCAATTTATCCCCAAAATGCGCTTGTAAGCAATTAGCAACATGGAAGCATCTCAGCAGGGAGAGGGATCACCATTGTCAGAGCGAAGATGACCTTTCACTTGCAACCAATCAACCTATCAACCTCCAGTGCCATAGTGAGGCCCACCGGAAATTGGAGGAACAGCACCTCATATTTCGCTTGGGCAGCTTGCAGCCCAGCGGTATGAACATTGACTTCTCCAACTTTAGATAGTTCCTCTGTCCCTCTCTTCCCCTCCCCCTTCCCAGTTCTCCCTCTATCTTCCTGTCTCCACCTATATCCTTCCTTTGTCCCACCCCCCTGACATCAGTCTGAGGAAGGGTCTCGACCCGAAACGTCACCCATTCCTTCTCTCCTGAGATGCTGCCTGACCTGCTGAGTTACTCCAGCATTTTGTGAATAAATACCTTCTATTTGTACCAGCATTTGCAGTTATTTTCTTACACAACCTATCAACCTTGGTGTGGACAACCTCATCCACTGTATCCAGTGTTCTCGGTGTGATCTCCTACATATCGGCGAGACCAAGCGCAAACTGGGCGACCGTTTCGCTGAACACCTACGCTCAGTCTACCTTGGCCTATGTGATATCCCAGTTGCCAAATATTTTAACTCCCCTTCCCACTCCCACACTGACCTTTCTGTCCTGGGCTTCCTCCACTGTCAGAGTGAGGCGACACGCAAATTGGAGGAACAGCATCTCATGTTTTGCTTGGGAAGCTCACAACCTAGCAGCATGAATCTTGAAGGAACCCTTGCATTCCCTCTCTATCTGTCCCTCTCCCACCCTAGTTGTCTTGCTACTTTCACTGTTTGTATTCCTTGTCCCCAGCCATAATGGACCATTGCGGGCTCCAACTTTCCCCAGGATCAATGCAGGCCCTGCTTTGTTCTGTACCTTCCCATTCCTCGTGTTTCTCCCTCCCTGATTCTCAGTTTAATGAAGGGTCTCGACCCGAAACGTCACCTATTCCTTTCCTCCAGAGATGTTGCCTGACCCACTGAATTACTCCAGCCTTTTGTGGCTCTTTTTCTATTAGCCGGACCTATCGTCATCTTTGATAGGAACATGGGCCTGTCAGGTATTTCTAAATACAATCACTCACCTGGTTTAGCTGCTGGGTAAGAGCTCACAACACTGTGCTGGGAAAGCCCAAACTCCCCTCACTCTTCACTCCTTATTGTGACTTACAATTGCTGTGTTTGGGCAGTGCAAAGATGAGCATTATTTCTCAAATCGTATTGTTGACTGACACTGGTTTCCAATCCAACAGCACCTAGTGTTAAGATTCTCACCCTTCAAATCACCTCATGAGGCTTTTATTTGTTATTGCCCATGTGACACTGAGAGATGTGTATGATGTTGAAAGTGCTATAGAAATGTAAGCTGGTGTAGACTCTTGACTAAGGAAGATGATGGCATGAAGGAAGGACATATTGGAGGGACAAATCAGTCAGTCGTACTTATTAACTATTGATTAGTGCAGTGATCTTCCCATCTGTGGCCCTCTTTGCTAAAGGGATCAGGGGGTATGGAGAGAAGGCAGGTACAGGCTACTGAGCTGGATGATCAGCCATGATCATATTGAATGGCGGTGCAGGCTCGAAGGGCCAAATGGCCTACTCCTGCACCTATTTTCTATGTTTCTATGTTTCTATCTCAGGCAGTTCAAAGTTAACAAGAGATATTGGTAGTATTGCAACATAGGAAATGTGGCCACTAGTATTTTACCTGTGTTATACAAACAAATTTTGACTACAACACATTATTACACAGTGCCAGTTCTGTGCACATCAAATCTGACCTGACTCTTTTACAGGAGTATGCCATAGTCAACGACTGTTCATCAGTCTGAAGGGTCCCGATCCCGATCCAAAACATTACCTATGCATGATCCCCAGAGATGCCTGACCCGCTGAGTTACTCCAAGCATTTTGTGGCCTTAACTGTTCAACAATTTGCATCTCTCTGTCACCACTGTTCACCACCCAGTGTTATACAATCACAGACCTGTTCCCACCAGTCTTGCATGCCTTTGTTACACAATGACAGACCCATCCCCACCAGTCTTGTATAACAGTGTTGCACAATAACATACCTGTCCCCACCAGTACTGTATGTCAATGTCACACAGCAACAGATCAGTCCCCTGCCATACTGTACTCTAGTGTTATCCAATGACAAACCCGTCCCCATCAGCACTGTCCCCAATGTTAACAGTGACGTACTTGTCCTCACCTCTCTGGATTCTCAGTGTAATACAGTGCCAGACCAGTCCCCACCAATACTGTACCGCAGTGTAATATGTAACAGACATTTATCCACCAGGACTATACTACCATCTTAGCGAGCTGCATGCAGCAGAAGTTCCTACTAAGCTGCGACCATATCCTGACTGCAGGCCTGGCAAACCCGCTGCAGAACCGGGAGAGTGAAGCTGCCAAGCCTGGCCCCTGCTTGTTCCGAAGACCGGGAACCAGAGGAGATGGAGGGAGTCGCCAATGGTGGTGGACGCTGGAAAAGGGATGGTCCATGCCTTCAAGGTAAGTCAAGTCAAGTCAATTTTATTTGTATAGCA
This sequence comes from Rhinoraja longicauda, assembly GCF_053455715.1. Taxonomy (NCBI): domain Eukaryota; kingdom Metazoa; phylum Chordata; class Chondrichthyes; order Rajiformes; family Arhynchobatidae; genus Rhinoraja; species Rhinoraja longicauda. The sequence goes on from NC_135960.1 coordinate 38,027,667, forward strand.
CATTTAAAAACAACCCACGTTGACCAAAGTGCTGTACATCTGATTAGGTTCCAATGGTCGGCTGCAGAGGTGCCCCAAGGGCATGAGGGTTGAAGATGGCGGGCAAGGACAAGGACGACGGTTTACGGGACAACCGGATGGAGGCGACGGGACTGTGAAATGGTAGCAAAACCTGGCCACTATTGAATAGAGACTCAGTGGGCTTTTTCTATGCAGAATGTGCTTAACCGGGGTTTGTATTTATGTATGGCAAGAATCTTACTGATCTGTATGCAAAAAAAGCATCTCACTGTCTCTTGGTACACGCGATAATAAAGGAATATTACTTGGCTGCAAACGTTTAGCTTCTATCAATGCTAAATGAACTATTTGACCAATTAGTAGCTTCCTGTTGCGAGACTGCTTATTGGAAATGTATTGAATGCATAGGGTTTATAATGTTTATCCATAGTAAACAAATTTGTCATCCGAGATCAACATGCATGGTTTGCCCAAGCTCAATGAAAGAGACTTGCATCATGAAAACCAATGAAGTGCAGACATGTGATTAAGTGAAGAACTGGCTATTTTAGTAGGAGAACTAAATAGCTTCATTATACTCAAAGCTCAATGAACCAAAGATGTCAATGAACTGATCATGCACACAAAGATCAAACCTGTGCAAGTGTCAATGAACAGAGTGTGAACTTAAAGATGAATGTACTGGATATATCAATGAATACTCATATGTAAATGCACTGAACATGTTATGAATTGACCATGTGCTAAAAAATCAGTGCATCAGACAGGTACAAAAAGTTAAATGTACTGGATATGTGTGTGAACTAATCGTATTCCCGAAGGTTAAGGAAATGGACGTGTCAATGAACAGACCGTGTATTCAAAGGTCAGCCCGATGAACGAGTCAATGACTGTGTACTGAGCTCATGTCGATCAGACATGTGAATGCATGGACTGTGTGCACAGATGCATGATGAACTGACCATGTCCTTGGTGGGCAATGCCACAGGCAAGACAATGAAGTGTGTTGACACAAAGATGAATCCGCCAAACCCGTGAATGAAATGACCATGTTGGAGAATGTACTGTATGTGTTGTAGGAAGGAACTGCAGGTGCTGGTTTAAACCCGAAGTTAGACGCAAAATGCTGGAGACAGGCAGTCTTAGCGGGACAGGCAGCATCTCGGGATAGAAGGAATGGGTAACATTTTGGGTCGCGACCCTTCTTCACCTTGTTACCTTCACCCTTGTCACCTTCACCCTTGTGTCTATGCACTGTATGTGTTAATGCACTGACCATATGCTCAAAGGCCAATGCATCAAAGAACTGATCATTTACTCAGTGGCCAATACACTGCATGTGGCAATGAACTGATGACTCTGACTCAAGAGAATGAATGGATCATGCACGCAAGATCATGCACCAGACATTTCAATGAAATGACCGTGTACCCAAAGGCCAATGCAACAGGTATGAATTGACTGTGTACACAAATATCAATGTACCAGTGAGGCAATGGACTGACCATGTTGTCAGTGGACAATGCATCAGACGTTTTGATGAACTAACCATATATATTAGTTAACACAATGGACGCAGTGAAATGAGTGTACACAAAGCTGAATGTGCTGAACGTGTCGATGTACTGGACACGCTAACAAAAGGATGTGCACCAGCCATGTTACTAAATGCACAGTGTACCCAGACTATGCACCAGTCCTTTCAATAAGCTGACAGTGCTCAAAGATCAAAGCACCATACGTATTGAGGTGGATGTATCATAATGAAGAAAGGCACAAGCAACTGCAGATGCTGGAATCTTGAGCAAAAAGCAAACTGCTGGAGGAACTCAGTGGGTCAGACAGCATCTATGGAAGGAAATGAACAGACAATGTTTTGGGTCGTGTCCCTTTGCGGTCAGTTTGAATAGTCAATGCACCAAACCTGTCATTTAACTAGATATTAAGACATTGGGTACATTGAGGTACTGACCTTAGCTGAAAGGGAAATGCACTGTTGTAGAGGGATGGGAGGGACACGGTGTACTGGGTTGGGAGGGGTGTTTAGAGTAGGGATGGGGGCATTCTGAGGGGAAGGGAGCATGTGCTGTGAGAGGGGCTGGCAGGGGCGGATGGCAGGGGTGGATGGGAGGGTGAAGGTTGTGGGGGGGGATGGATGGGGCACTGTGGGGGGGATGGGGAAGCACTGTGGGGGGGGATGGGTTGGCGTGGTTGGGAGGGTGAAGGTTGTGGGGGGGATGGATGGGGCACTGTGGGGGGGATGGGTTGGCGTAGTTGGGAGGGTGAAGGTTGTGGGGGGGGATGGATGGGGCACTGTGGGGGGGATGGGTAAACACTGTGGGGGGATGGGTTGGCGTGAATGGGAGGTGCACGGTGGGTGCGGCTGGCAGGTTGATGGGTGGATGATGGGAGGGATTGGGGGGTTACAGTGGCTGCACGAAGTTGTGCTGTCCCTCTATCTGAGGAGCACAATGCAGAATTACAGAACGTGGTCCAATTGAACAGTTTATTGAAGCCCAATGGATAAATGTTTGCCTTCTCGCTACTGCCGACGCTCGGTCATGGTCACCCTTGAGGTGTGCTGTTTAGTTTAGTTTAGAGATACAGCGTGGAAACTAGGCCCCTCAGCCCACCAATTCCGTGCCGACCAGCGACCCCCACACACTAGCACCATCCTACACACACTGGAGACAATTTACATTTATACCCAAACAATTTAGCCTACAAACCTTTACATCTTTGGAGTGTGGGAGGAAACCGGAGCTTCCCGGAGAAAATCCAAGCATGTCACGGGGTGAACGTACAAACACTGTATACTCAGCATCCATAGGCAAAATCATACCTGGGTCTCCGGTGCTGTAAGGCAACAACTCCACCGCTGCATCAACTTTCCAGAGGATTGGGAAGCAGTAAAAGATGCTACCTGACCTACTGAGTATTTCAAGCTTTTTCTGCTTTATTTCAGTGTTGTTGTATCTGCGGGATTTTATTTTTGGGATGCAATCTGAAGTGAGCAGAGTGCTGGGGGTACATGTTGTGCTGAAGTCATCCTCCACCCCCAGGGGCCACCTGAGGAGCAGCACAAACTGAGCCAGACTTAGTGGAGACACGACTGTTATCCTCTCGACAACAGCTTGGCCCCAGAGGCCCAATATTCAGCTCAGAAATCTGTTCCTGCCAATCTACATCTGGGAGATGATTGTACTCATGTACGGTATGATTTCCCTGAATAGCATAAACAAACAAAGTTTTTCACTGTATCTCGATGCACGTGACAATAATAAACCAATACCAATACCAAATACCAAGTTGTATTTTCTGGCATTTGTATCACTATTCAGCATTTAGACAATAGACAACAGACAATAGACAATAGGTGCAGGAGGAGGCCATTCGGCCCTTTGAGCCTGCACCATCATTCAATGTGATCATGGCTGATCAATCTCAATCAGTACCCCGTTCCTGCCTTCTCCCCATACCCCCTGACTCCGCTATCCTTAAGAGCCTTACAGCACCTGAGACCCGGGTTCCATCCTGACTATAGTTCTTGTCTGTACGGGGTTTGTACAGTCTCCCCGTGACCTGCATGGGTTTTCTCCGAGATCTTCGGTTTCCTCTCAAAGACATTTGGGTTTGTAGGTAAATTGGCTCTGTATAAATGTTAAATTGTCCCTAGTGGAATACATCCTCAGCATATGAGAAGTGCATTCAAGAGTCTGATAATTATCGGGAAGAAGTTGTTCTTGAATCTGGTGGTACGTGATTTAGAATATAAATGTAGTTTAATATATAATTCCAGTTGTGGATATGAGGTTTTCTTGTATTCCTTTTTAATTCAACTTATTTCATGGATAATAAGTACCAGGCATTAATTCAACAGACCTCAACTGTCAATCTAACTTCAATGTCCTCTCTATTCAACTTCCCTTAAATCGAGCTCATTGATGTTATCAAAGAAGCAATCAGATTTCTCTGGGTCAGCGTGTTAGTGTCTTGATCATTTAAGATGTTGTCCCAGTCTGCTGATCCACATTAATCATGTCTTGTGCTGCTATCCAAGTAACTGTGTCACTACCAGGGCCTTATTTTCAGAGCACATTCACCATGGGTTTGCATGTGTTAGTCATATCACACATAACCAACCATATCACCGCACCCTCCTCGTTTCAGGCTGTGCGTGCCACACAACACGTTCAGTTCAGTTCCTCAGCAATCTTACAGATACCTGTCTGGGGCTCTTGGCTTATCTTGTCTCAGTGGTCTAAATGTGGTAGGTGCTGGTCAGGTTACCAAATGCAGTTCCCCCAAAATAAAACCGTTCGTAGCCAAGGTTGGAGACTCAGTAGTGCAGCGGGTAGAGCCGTTGCCTCACAGCTTCAGTGACCTGGGTTTGATCGCGACCTGTCTAGGTGGTGTTTGCAAGTTCTTCCTGTGACCTCAGGTTGTACTCAGCTGGGTTTGTTGGGCAGGCCTAACCCAGAAACCACCCTTCTTCTCAAGGGCGGCACGGTGGCGCATCGATAGAGTTGCTGCCTTACAGAACATGCAGCGCCGGAGACCCGGGTTCAATCCTGACTACAGGTGCTGTCTGTACTGAGTTTGTACGTTCTCGTGTGGGTTTTCTCCGAGATCTTCGGTTTCCTTCCACACTCCAAAGATGTAACTTGGCTTGGTATAAGTGTAAGTTTGTCCCTAATGTGTGTAGTATAGTGTTAATGTGCGGGATCGCTGGTCGGTGTGGACTCGGTAGGCCGAGGGGCCTGTTTCTGCGCTGTGTCTTTAAACTAAAACTAAACTAAGATTACCAGGCAGATAGAGGGAAAGGTACAAGGCTGGACTCAAAGACTCCTTAAAAAAAGGCAGCCTCCCCACTGACTGGTCCCTGACCAGTCAAAATGGAGAAGGAACATTCAGAATTAGTAGTAGTACAGATGTTGGTTTATTATTATCATGTGTACTAATATACAATGAAAAGGTTAGGACGGTACAGTGGCAGCAACTAGTAGAGCTGGTGCCTTACAGCGCCAGAGACTCGGGTTCAATCCTTGCCTCAGGTGCACTGTGTGGAGTTCGCACACTCTCCCTGTGACCACGTTTGTTTCCTCCGAGTGCTTTAGTTTCCTCCCGCATCCCAAAGAAATGCGGGTTTGTAGGTTAATTGGCCGCTGTCAAATTGCCCCTAGTGTGTAGAGAGTGGCTGAGAAAGTGGGATAACAGAACTAGTGAATGGTTGGACTCGATGGGCTGAAGGGCCTATTTCAATACTGTATCTCCAATCTAAACTAAACTAAACTAAACTAAATTAAACCAAGGCCTTGTTTCAGGAGAGGCCTTTTGAGGCCCTCACAAACTGCTCTCCCAGGTGCCTCTATCAATGAAAGAGTGTACAGGTCCCACACTGGTTTCAGCAATCAGCCCAGAACTCACAGAACTGGAGTGGAAGCAAGCCACCCTCAAACCCTGGGGACTGCCTCAGAAGGAGAAGATAGTTCAATGCATTGAAATGGGGCAGTGAAGCGAAGCCCTGTTTTCCTTTCCAGGTCAGCACGAGAGATTTCAGTGATCTGACCTATATTTAACCCTTCCTAGACTGCACCAATGCAGGATATTTGACCATTAAGCCAATACTTTGTGTGGAGCTTGCCTAATACAAATTGATTGCCGTATTTCCTACTTTACAGTGACTAAACCAAACATACTTAACTCTGGAGCACTTGAGATATCTGGAGAAGCTGTCAAAAATGCAGGCCGTTTTTCTTGGCACTATCTTTCAAAGGTATACCCAACCTAAAAGCATGCAGATTCAAATTGCTGCTTAACTAAAGATGTTGTCTGTCCTTAATCTCCATAAAGTCTCACAGCCCAATCTATATCTGATCCTTGGACATTTTCCCAGCTCAGCCGGAGACACAGATACTGTGAGTTTGTTCAATGACTCCAGCCCCGAAACAATTCTTTGTTCTTCAGAGAGCATGTGGCTGTTAAGACAATGTGGCTAAAGTGCACGATAACTTGCATAACATATGCACGCCATTGTTTCCCTGAATAATACAGTGGCAAGCATTATAATTGGAAGGGAAAGAAGTTGCTTGAAATCATCAACAGCATCACAGATTGAATTTAACACTTACTGTTAAAGTAGCAATTGCTGAATCACCCTGCGGGTTAATGACTATACCTTTGCCGAGGTTAATTGGGATACCTTTCACCATCTGTTTTGGAAACTCTGCCAGTCACAATATCATCAGCTTTATAATAAAGATACTGGTAAACAGGGATAAAACAAAAATAGGTTAAAAAGAAATTTGTAGTAATAATTTGATGCCTCCTTAAATACCACCTACTCTGCTGTGCTGACAAGATTCCTCTCTGGATTGCATGGCTGATTTCAATTTAAAATGTGTCCTGTCTGCTGAGGTTCCTTTTCATAGAAATAGTTTGGGACGGAGAGACCCCCTCCCTTACCATGAATGCTGAAACTTCTCCTGTGAAACGCAACTGGAAATGAGACATCCTTTTAACAGGCTTGTTCTGAAAAGTTGTATTTACCAATTGGCAGTGAAAATGTTTAGTAAATTAATCAAAAGCTGCAGTCAGTAATTCCTCTCGTGTTGGTCGCAGTGTAATTAGCCACAAGGGGGGCATCATGAGCTGATGTATGTTTATGTGCAAAATGTTTGGTATTCTCCTTCGAATGGCCGTGCAGACACTGAAGAATGGCCAAGCCTGTCCCCACTCTTGTGTTGTGCATATAAAGTGTTAATAAATCATCTGTCAGCACAAGCATTACTATCAGAGGCTGTCTCGACAGCCTGTGCCCCAGACTGCTGGTGTCAGCAGAGAGGAGAAGCTCTCTGGAAAACCTGTGTGCCCCTCAGGCCGTGCACTGCATAGCAACACCGCAGCTGTCTGCTGCAGCTTCACGCCGTCTGCCACTCTGGGATATTCCCAGGAGCCTTTGCCTGCCTCATCAGCCGCTCACGTCAGCATCGAACGATACTGCGCTGTCACCCCGCACCTGATGGATGGTAGACGGCTATGACCTTGTTATAATCCCTCAACTTTTGCTTTCCATCCAGTCATCAGCCTGCCATTAATAACATCCAGCAAATATTCTTTCTGCATGTCCTTTCATTGACGCTACCCGGGTAAGCCAAGAGCTGATTGGCTGGGGTTTTATTTTATGTAATCAGAAACTGGAATTTAAGTCTTCAGTATCAACTCGATTTCCAATCAAGCATTGCTCTAGCATCGCACCATCATTAAAATGCAACACTAACTTGGTGGAGAGGAGTGCTCAGTTTTAACAATTTATTCCCCAAATGGATTTGGAATTGCGCATTCATGAGCGCACAAGCCGAGCTACATTCTACCCGTGTTGTACTGAAAACTTCAATATCAATGTCATTTATTGCAAAATCTATTGACCGGCATCACCATAACGTGTAACATCTACAAAGAGGCAACGTTCACAGTTTTACAAGTCGAACTTGTGTCTTTCCTGACTTCGGGATGTCACAGTGCGCATTCATAAGCAATTAATCACTTCATGGAATTTAGTTATGGGTGTGCTGTTGGAAATGTGATTGTCAATTTGCAGACAGCAAAATGACATGGAGATCAATGTAACCATGACTGATACATGGGGGATATTGAGGAGGGGCTTCTGTTCTTTGGAGAGTGTTGAAGGATCATTTTATATCCAGATGGACCCCAGTTTAATATTTCCTTCCAAAGATGGCTGCAGTATAGCATTCACTCAGCACCTCATTGAAACTCCAGTCGAGAATCCAGGCCCAAGTCTCTAGATTGGGGCCCAACCTGGGACATACATAATGTGGGACAAGTGGCTGGTGAGGAAATCATGGCGACCTGGAGCCCAGAGTGGCCCACAGAACAGTGTCTGACAGCTCGTGGGGAGAAGAAATCCTTCAAAGAAATACCAATCTGTGCATTAGATTTATTATCTTCCTATCCTTTGTACATCGTGAAGAACTTTCACGAACCAACATTGTCCTGACCAGAAACGTCACCTATCCTCTTCAGCCCCTCCATTTGCCAGTCCTTTGGTTGTAAAAGAATGGACTTTGTTTTCTGCAACTCCCTTTGCAGTCCTTGTATGCCCCATAGTGGTCTGTAAACAATGAGTGGAGCTTTACAGGGGTGGCCTCACTTTTACTGCAGGGAACAGGGTGAATTTGCACACAGCAAGATCCCACTAGTAGCGGAGTGGCAACATCCTCGTCTTCTTCCAATGTGTACCCCAGAAACCTTGTTTGACACCATTAGTGGATGGATGGTCCTAGTTTTTATGTTTCATGCAGAGGGAACATTAAACACTGAACATTTACTGTGCTCTGTAGTATTGTCCCAGAGCATCAACCAGGATTTTTGAACAAAAATTATTTCTGAAGAAGCATCCCGACTCAAAACGTTGTCTGTGCATTTCCCTCCACAGAAGCTACCTGACCTGCCGAGTTGCACCAGCAGTATGGTTTTTCCTCAAGATTTCAGCATCTGCAGTCTCTCTTGTGTGTCTCTCTAGAGTTTTATTGCTAAAGTTGCTGGAGTGAGTCTCCAACCCACGGCTTTCGACACTGAAGTACGGATTCCTCATTAAAGTCTTGTTAGCATTCCTCTGAGCCCGGCAAAGGAGGGTAGGATTGGTGTACAGTGCAATCCCACAATCCCTCCTCCTGCATGAAGCGGCCTCACCAATTGAAGATGCTTTGAAACAAAGGATGCTGGGAATACTCAACAGGTTTTGCATTATTGGTGCAGGGAGAGAAAACCAGAGGTAGTCTTTCAGATCAATCATCATTCATCACTACTTTATTATTGTCATGTGTACTAAGATACAACGAAAAGGTTAGAACAGTGCAGTGGCGTAGCTGGTAGAGCTGATGCCTTACAGCGCCAGAGACTCGGATTCAATCCTGACCTCAGATGCTGTCTGTGTGGAGTTTGTACAATCTCCCTGTGACCTAATTTATTCCCTCCAGATGCTCCGATTTCCTCTCACATCCCAAAGGCATGCAGGTTTATAGGTTAATTGACCACTATAACATTGTCCCTAGTTTGTAGGGAGTGGTGAATGGGAGACCAATGGTCGGCATGGACTCGATGGGTTGAAGGATCTTGGCTCCGATTCTGACACCTACAGCTTTGTTTTGGAATTTCAGTGCCTACTCTGAGAGCTACACCTCTATTCATATTCAGTTCCTTTAGCATCTGGCATGGCCTGTCTTTCTGTAATAATTCATGGGGGAGCCACAGTAACGGAGACCATTACTCTGTGCATCCCAAGCCTGTGATAGCCAGGATGTCTTGCGGCTACCCATAGTGGGGCTGGGAGATTTTAATCTCCAACTCTTGTCCATGAGTTCTAAGCCAATCTCCTGGCCCAAGACAGCAAATATTAACGGCAGGACTTGAAGGTGAAAGGTGCAGCTTCCAGGGACCAGTAGGAAGGGCATCGATGAGTTAAATGGGTAGCGAAGACCAAAGGGCATCTATAGGTCCTTCTGACCACTTGTCTCATAGCCCACAGATATCATGTAGCATAAACACATAGTTAAAATCACTATCAGGCCCCACTTATTTAGCCAGATGGTATAAGGTTTCATCTGAAAGTCAGACTTCTGACGTGGTAGCAGTCCCTCAGTACTTCAAAGAAATTACAGCAGTGACTGTACATCAGAAGCACTCTCCCAGCTGTAAAATGCATGGGACATTCTGAAAGCGATGTGAATAAACACAACCATTTCTTTCTTCTTTACTCTTTTTAAATGTTAATCTAGATTATAAGTTTGAGAGGAAGATTAGTCAATTAAGCTCACAATCTTCTGATTCAAAGAGGAAAACATTATCCACCAAGGCCAGAGTGATGTCTTCCGGGGACTTTAGTTATGATTAAAGAGCCTCTGCAGATATCTTTGTTTGTATTCTGCCAGCATTTGGGTTTGCTAAATCCCTGCCTTGCCATTAGTCTGTGAAACCATGGGAACCGCAGCAAGGCGATCGGTGTAACTCTATCGATTAGGTTTCGGGGGGGTTTGCAAATCAGAGGCCAGGTTGAACAGCACTCTGAGAACATCGAGGGACTAATCTGCAGAAATGAAATGAAAGGCATCTCGGCTCCCTATTCCCTCCCTAACCGAGAAGCATTAGTGCTGTTAACAATCATTAGATGTGGCCTGATGGTCACTGCCTGCCCCAAGGTGATTGCACCAATTATGACACAGCTCTGCTCCAACAAGCCCAGCAACAGAAAGATAACACTCTTCCATTAGCTCCCACCAACACAAGTCAATAAACTATTATGGGGAGGAAAGGAATTATTTCCAGTGCTAAGTGGAAAACTTTGACACCACATTGTTATTTCTGACTAATAGCTTGCAGTTGGATCTTGTTGATGACCCTCGGCTATATCTGATAGAGCCAACTTGTAGTCCAATGTTGCGATGCCTCCAATTGTATTAGGCCTTAAAAGATATGGTTATTCCAAACATAACACATGGCTATATTTTTATTTCATCATGCTTCAATTATCATGTTGTGTTTTTATGTCTGTCATGCTTTGGAATATGCTTTGGATATGAAGGTAGACACAAAATGCTGGAGTAACTCAGCGGGTCAGGCAGCATCTACGGAGAGAAGGAATGGGCGACGTTTCGGGTCGAGACCCTTCTTCAGACCCGAAACATCACCCATTCTTTCTCTTCAGAGATGCTGCCTGCCCCGCTGAGTTACTCCAGCATTTTGTGTCGACCTTCGATTTAAACCAGCATCTGCAGTTCTTTCCTACACATGCTTTGGGCATGTGTCTTTGCCAAAGTATTTGCAATCATGTGTAGGAAGAAACTGCAGATGCTGGTTTAAGCCGAAAATAGACACAAAATGCATTTTTGGCGTGTCCTTTCACGGCCTGAGTACAACACAAATGTCTTTTAGGAAGAAACAGGAAGGCTGGTATTACTTGAATGGTGAATAGTTGGGAATTGTCGATGTGCAAAGGGAAGAAAGACACAAAATGCTGGAGTAACCCAGCGGGACATGCAGCATCTCTGGAGAGAAGGAATGGGTGATGTTTCAGGGCAAGACTGTCTGAAGAAGGGTCTTGACCCGAAACATCACCCATTCCTTCTCTCCAGACATGCTGCCTCTCCTGCTGAGTTACTCCAGCATTTTGTGTCTATTGCAATCATGTTGTTTAGTTTAGTTTAGTTTAGTTTAGTTTAGTTTAGTTTAGTTTAGTTTAGTTTAGTTTAGTTTAGTTTAGTTTAGAGATACAATGCAGAAACAGGACCTTCGATCCACTGAGTCAACGCCGACCAGCGATTCCAATGCACTAACACTGTCCTACATACATTAGGGACAATTTGCAATTTTACCAAGCCAATTAGCCTACAGATCTGTACATCTTTGGAGTGTGGGAGGAAACCAGAGCACCAGGAGAAAACCCACGCAAGTCACGGGGAGAACATGCAAACTCCGTGTAGACAACACCCGTAGTCAGGATCGAACCTGCGACGCTGGCACTAACGGCAGCAACTCTAATACAGCGCCATTAATACAGTGCCGATGTTGTGTAAAAGTGGAATTCATATCACTTTTCAGATATGCAAATAAGAAGTCTGGACACTTTCCTGTTCTGGGGAGGTATAAACTCCCAACATTGTTATTCCCAGATACCACTTTCCCCTTTGGGATTAAGCTATCAGCTCGATTGGAAAATGATATACCCATGTTTATCTTTAGTACAATTTTCCGATAGGGGTTTACAGGCACATCCTGGTTGCTGTGTAACCTCACCAGGTTCCTTGATATCTCACCCAGCCCAACATTGAGAGTTTCTCCAAAATGTTTCACTGTTGTCAACATCCTAACTTCCAACCCAGGCCTGTGCTTCTGGGCACTACGGGTGATTAGATGTTGATTACTTTCAAGAATTGAGCACATTTGGACACAGAAAAATCAGGGGATACAGGGAACAAATGAGAACAGTAAACTTGAAGTTGAACTAGAAGATCAGTCACAATCTGATTGAATGTGCGATTGTTTCTTTGTGCTTGCTTGTGGGAAACATCTTGGGGCATTTTAATGGGTCTAAGGTGCTACATAAATGCATGTTGTTGTAAATTATAAAACTAACCCCCTTAGTTGCATCTGGCCATAAACTCTCCCTAATGCAGCAGTCTGTCACAGTCAGAAACAGACACGGTTATCACATCAAAATTGATGATAACAAGAAATGCTGTTAAAAAAGAAAGATACAGCAAAATGGATCCTCCACCTTTGGAGCGTCGTGAGATGGTTGATCATGAATTTAATACCGAGAACTTTTCAAGATCCAAGAGTATTGCGTGAGAAGACTCTGGGGTGTTTTATACACAACTCAAAATAATTGATTACTCCTAAATAGGCTGGTGTGCTGAATTAATTTTGATGCAAACTTGCTTGTCTGGCCCTAACTGTGAATGCAGAACACTCTCTGAGCCACAATCAATACACGGTGAGCTGGTCAGGAAAAACGATCACTCTTTCAGGCTGGTGTGGGCCGGAGAGAACAAACAGAGCATTTAATTCTTCCCCCTACCATGACCCAGCACCCATCACAGTGGTGCAGCTGGTAGAACATCAGCCTCACAGCTCCAGCAACCTGGGTTCAATCCCAGCCACAGGTGCTGCCTGAGTGAGTTTGCTCGTCCTATTTATTGTCATATGCACTGATATAAACTGGAACAATTAAATTCTTACTTGCTGCAGCTTTACAGGCACATCAAAAGAAACAAATATACAATAAATTATCAGGTATTCTAGGTAAACCAGACCATGAAAATGCAAAAATCAAAGTACTGTATGTAGAACAACCTGACCTGGATAGAATGGATGTGGGGCATATGTTTCCACTTGTGCGAGAGTCTGGAACCATTGGTCATAGCCTCAGAATTAAAGGACATTCTTTTAGGAAGGAGATGGGGAGAAATTTCTTTAGTCCGAGGGTGGTGAATCTGAGGAATTCTTTGCCACAGAAGGCTGTGGAGGCCGTCAATGAACATTTTTAAGGCAGAAATAGATAGATTCTTGATTAGTACGGGTGTCAGGGGTTGAGAGGAGAAGGCAGGAGAATGGGGTTAGGAAGGAGAGATAGATCAGCCATGATTGAATGGCGGAGTAGACTCGATGGGCCGAATGGCCTAATTCTCCTCCTGTCACATGAACTTATGAATCATAGTAGAGCAAAGTCCATTGAGGTTCAGTGCTGAGGGAGGGTTGTAGTTAGGGTAGTGCAAGGTGGTTCAAGAGGCTGATCTTTGATGGGAAGAAGCTGTTCTTGAACCTTGGCGTAATAGTGCTCAGACTCTTGGACCTTCTTCTGGATGGTAGCAGCAATAAGAGAGCATAGTCAAGGTGGTGTGGGTCTTTAATGATATTGGCTGTCTTCTTGTGGAAGCGTTTTCCTTTAGATTCCCTTGATGGTGGGGAGGGGAGGTGTGTAGAGGTCAGTACCAGTGAGGCCAGATATTAGGAGTTCTGAACAATTGGATGCCAGATTATTGTAGTTGTGCTTTGAAAGAGAAGGAGGGGGTGGTTCTTCATTCATATTCTTTAACTAAACATCGCCTTGTACGTTTCCAGTCCGGACAAAAAATCTCAACTCAGCATCACCCTTCACAGTTTTCTGATTAATCTGCTGAGCATTTACAGCCTTTATTTTTGTCTTTATTTCAGATTTACAGTATTTGAGGATTTTATTTGCTTTTCAGCCCAGCCATTTTTTCCAATTGCTTGGTTGAAATTGGCAGCTGCAGTTCCTATATTTCAGACAGACACAAAATGGTGCCAAAGAAATACAGGCTCTTTGAAGCCCTGATTTCAGGAGGCCTGTGCCAACGACAGATTATGGTTACCTTCCTTCCATGAAAGTCAGAAAAGAGAGCACTGATCTCTTCAGACCACACTATAAATAGAATATTGATCCCGTTAAAGAGGCTTGTTATTTATGTTTAAGGAAAACATACTGCTCCAACCTGCGCTGAATGTTAATGGGAGCTGTAATCCATCAGCAGAAATCTTCCAATGCTTGAATTTTGCCAAATCACATGGTAAATCAGAAGCTAGAGATGATTCCCCATTCAAACACAGGGTCACAGAGAGATACAACATGGAAACATGCCCTTTGCCCAATCTGATCTAGTCCCATTTACCCCCATTATATCTCTAAACCATGCTTATCCATGTGCCTGTCCTAATGTTTATTAAATATGGTTATTGTATCTGCCTCAACTGCTGCCTCTGGTAGCTCATTTCATATACCCACACCTTTTGTGCGAAAAAGCTGCCCCTCTGTTTCTTATTAAATCTTTCACCTCTCACCCTAAGCCAATGCCCTCTAATTTTCGATTCCCCTACCCTGGCAAAAAGACTCACCCATCGTGTTTGATACACCTCTATAAGATCACCCCTCAGCCTCCTGCGTTCCGAGGATTAAAGTTCCATTCTGACCAATCTCTCCCTGTAAACTCAGTCCCGCGAGTGCTGGCAACATCCTCATAAATCGTGTCTGCGCTCTTTCCAACTTAATGGCATCTTTCCTACAGCAGGGCAGCCAAAACTGAACACAATACTTTACGTGTGGTCTCATCGATGTCTTGTACAACTGTAACATAACATCCCAACTCTATACAATTCCTTGATGTCCCAAAAGCCTGCTTCAACACCCTGTCTATGTGTGACACCACTTTCAGCGAACTTGTACTCCTGGATCCCACTGGCCTACAACAGTCCCCAGGGTCTGACCATTCACTGTCAAGGTTCTGCCTGATTTGATTTCCTAAAATGCAACACCTCCCACTTATTTGAATTTAATTCCATTAGCCATTCACCTTCCCACATGCCCAAATGATCAAGACCACTCTGTAATTCTTGATAACCATCTTTCCGGTATACAATGCCATTCTTCTAGTGCCATCTGTAAATTTACTAATCATGCCTTCTACATACCGTCGAGATTGTTGATAAAGATGACAAACAGCAATGCGCCCAGCATCAATCCCTGAGACACACCACTCATCACAGGCCTTCAGTCCGAAAAACAACCTTACACCACTACTCTCAACTTCCTACCATGAAACAAATCTGCATCCAGTTAGCTAACTATCCATGGAGCCATCTCACCTTCTAGAGCAGCTACTATGTAAAACCTTGTCAAAGGCCTTGTTGAAATCTATGTAGACTATGTCTATGACCCTGCGCTCATGAACCTACTTTGTTCATTCTGGAAAAAATGTAATCAAATCCGTGTTTCTGATGATATCTGATGTTCAAAACCTTGCTGGCTATCCCATACCAACCACTTGGCATCCAAATGCATGCATTTCTTATCCTTCAGAATTGTCTTCAGTAACTTTCCTACCACAGATGTTAAACTTAATGCTCCATTCATTCCATTTTCCCCCTATGCACTTGGAGCAATTTATAGTGGCCAATTAACCTACCAATCTATATATCTTTGGGATGTAGGAGAAAACTGGAGCATTCAAGGGAAACCCACATGGTCAGAGGGAGAATGTGCAAACTCTTTGCAGGGATCAGTGTTAATGTGCGTTTGATAGTCCGTGTTGACTCGGTGGGCCGAATGGCCAGTCTCCATTCTATATGTCTCCATGACTAAAAACACTGGAGTCTGTAATTGGAGAGTTGGCACAGAGAATTGTGATTGTAGCCCAATCCATAAGACAAACCAGCCTTCCCCCCTCGACACCCTCTACACATCACACAGTGTTAGGAAAACAACCAAGATAATCAAGGACCATTTTCACCCCGATCGCTTCCTCTTCTTCTCTCCCCTTTGGGCAGAAGATACAAAAGCATGAAAGCACGTGCCACTAGATTCAGAAGCTAGCTTCATCCCCATGGTTATCACAGACTAGTGAACTGTCCTTCCAAATGCTAGGGTGTGGTCCTGATCTTCCAAACTACCTCATTGTGGACCTTGCATATTTTTTTACCTGCACTTTCTCTGTAAACGTAATGCTATAGAGGCAGCCAGCATCATCAAGGACCCACACCATTCTAACAATGCTCTCATTTCATTCCTGCCATCGGGAAGTGGATATAGGAGTCTGAAAGCCTCCTATAGGAGTCTGAAAGCCTTCCCAACAACCATCAGGCAATTGAACACTACAAACACTGAACTATCTTGGTTGCATGAGGGATTTTGGGCTTTTGTTTTGTTTAGTTTCGTTTAATTTAGAGATACAGTGCAGAAACAGGCCCTTCCACAGAAGCGAAAATTCACAATTTTACCGAAGCCAATTAACCTGCAAACCTGCATGTCTTTGGAGTGTGGGAGGATACTGGAGCTCCTGGAGAAAATCCACACAGTTCACGGGGAGAACATACAAGCTCCATATAGATAGTATCCATAGTCAGGTTCAAACCAGGAGCTCTGGCGCTGTAAGACAGCAAATCTACCGTTGCGCCCCCTTTTGTTTTATACTAATATTTTTTATTTATTGAACTTCATTTTTTGTTATAATTGATAACTGTGTTTACAAACCCATTATGCTGCTGCAAGTAAGAATTTCATTGTTCCTTTTCAGTACATTAACTCTTGACTCTTGACTCTTGGTAATGCTGTAACTCTATATTCGGATATTTCTCGCTACCTGTTGTGCTTGTGTGTGACTTGACTGTACTCATGTCTAATATGATTTGACTGCGTAACAGCAAAGTTTTCATTGTATCTTGTTGCACGTGCCAATAATAAACCAATACCAAGACAAAAAACCTCCAACACCATCATGTGATTAGGCAAAATGGCGTTTTCATTCACCGCCTTCAACTAGCAGATTGTCCCCGGCCTCTTCCCATCACGTCTTCCTGTGCCACCACAGGAGATTCAGTCAAACAAAGGGCAGCCCCTGCCTTCTCACCATCCAACACTGCACCCAGGTGAATTAGTGATCTATCTGCATTTCATTCAATGCAGTAAGCTGCACCCACTGCACACCATGTGGTCTCTTCCATATCACGAAGAACAAAAGGAGATTAGAGTGCACTTTGCACTTGAGTCAGAAAAGGTAAGCAGAAGCCCGTGACTTTAATTCTCTGCCCCACTCTTACTTTGGCCTCTCTGTCCTTATCCACCTATTATGAAGGGACTTGAATGCACAGTTGAAATAGTGATGGGCAAGAAAGGAATTTCAATTTGCAGTGTACCTACACTTGTGCTGGGGAAAGAGGGGGCTGTTCTACCTGTTAGTACCTGATTCAGGACATTCCATACTTTGTTAGGTAAGTCTGATCCAGCGTGTGGCTCTGTACGTTCGATGATGGAGTGTCTGTGCTCAAGGTGTTATGGACACCTATGTCATTCTTCATTAAATGCAATGACAGAGGTAGTGGCAGAAGCAGATATGAAAGTGGTATTCAAGAGGTTTTTAGATAGGCACCTGGATATGCAGGGAATGGAGGGAAATGGATCATGTGCAGACTGAGGAAATTAGTTTACTTGTCAGCATTTTGTTGGCCAAAGGGCCTGTCCTTGTGATGCACAGTTCTGTGTTCCATGTGTATTGATAATGGTACACATGGCTGTGCTTAGTTGTCAAAGCAGTCATATTACTGATCATAACGGTTTGCTTGGGGAACAAAGAAATGGCAGACGAGTTAAACCGTTACTTTGGATCTGTCTTCACTGAGGAAGATACACACAATCTCCCAAATGTTCTAGGGGCTGGAGAACCTAGGGTGATGGAGGAACTGAAGGAAATCCACATTAGGCAGGAAATGGTTTTGGGTAGACTGATGGGACTGAAGGCTGATAAATCCCCAGGGCCTGATGGTCTGCATCCCAGAGTACTTAAGGAGGTGGCTCTAGAAATAGTGGAAGCATTGGAGATCATTTTTCAATGTTCTATAGATTCAGGATCAGTTCCTGTGGATTGGAGGATAGCAAATGTTATCCCACTTTTTAAGAAAGGAGGGAGAGAGAAAACGGGTAATTATAGACCAGTTAGTCTGACATCAGTGGTGGGGAAAATGCTGGAGTCAATTATAAAAGACGAAATTGCTGAGCATTTGGATAGCAGTAACGGGATCGTTCCGAGTCAGCATGGATTTACGAAGGGGAAATCATGCTTGACAAATCTACTGGAATTTTTTGAGGATGTAACTAGGAAAATTGACAAGGGAGAGTCAGTGGATGTGGTGTACCTCGACTTTCAGAAAGCCTTCGACAAGGTCCCACATAGGAGATTAGTGGGCAAAATTAGGGCACATGGTATTGGGGGTAGGGTACTGACATGGATAGAAAATTGGTTAACAGACAGAAAGCAAAGAGTGGGGATAAATGGGTCCCTTTCGGAATGGCAGGCAGTGACCAGTGGGGTACCGCAAGGTTCGGTGCTGGGACCCCAGCTATTTACGATATACATTAATGACTTAGACGGAGGGATTAAAAGTACCATTAGCAAATTTGCAGATGATACTAAGTTGGGGGGTAGTGTGAATTGTGAGGAAGATGCAATAAGGCTGCAGGGTGACCTGGACAGGTTGTGTGAGTGGGCGGATACATGGCAGATGCAGTTTAATGTAGATAAGTGTGAGGTTATTCACTTTGGAAGTAAGAATAGAAAGGCAGATTATTATCTGAATGGTGTCAAGTTAGGAGGAGGGGGAGTTCAACGAGATCTGGGTGTCCTAGTGCATCAGTCAATGAAAGGAAGCATGCAGGTTCAGCAGGCAGTGAAGAAAGCCAATGGAATGTTGGCCTTCGTAACAAGAGGAGTTGAGTATAGGAGCAAAGAGGTCCTTCTACAGTTGTACCGGGCCCTGGTGAGACCGCACCTGGAGTACTGTGTGCAGTTTTGGTCTCCAAATTTGAGGAAGGATATTCTTGCTATGGAGGGCGTGCAGCGTAGGTTCACTAGATTAATTCCCGGAATGGCGGGACTGTCGTATGTTGAAAGGCTGGAGCGATTGGGCTTGTATACACTGGAATTTAGAAGGATGAGGGGGGATCTTATTGAAACATATAAGATAATTAGGGGATTGGACACATTAGAGGCAGATAACATGTTCCCAATGTTGGGGGAGTCCAGAACAAAGGGCCACAGTTTGAGAATAAGGGGTAGGCCATTTAGAACGGAGATGAGGAAGAACTTTTTCAGTCAGAGGGTGGTGAAGGTGTGGAATTCTCTGCCTCAGAAGGCAGTGGAGGCCAGTTCGTTGGATGCTTTCAAGAGAGAGCTGGATAGAGCTCTTAAGGATAGCGGAGTGAGGGGGTATGGGGAGAAGGCAGGGACGGGGTACTGATTGATAGTGATCAGCCATGATCGCATTGAATGGCGGTGCTGGCTCGAAGGGCTGAATGGCCTACTCCTGCACCTATTGTCTATTGTCTATTGTCTATAATTTATTCCTAGTGTTGGTAAGTAGAATGATGAGGGAGGTTATTGGCTGTGTGGTAGAAAATCAGTTATGGGGAACTAAGTGGGAGAATGGGATTGATTTAAGAGGTGGGATAGGGCAGAATGGCCTTTAATGTCATAAAGAAAATGAGAAATTATATTCTCTTTGGAAATCCATCTTGTAATATTCCTTGCAAATCAGCTCTGATGAAAGTTTGCTTACCCCCTTCTACAATCCCTCTCTTTGATTTTCTCATCCACTCTTTAAATTATTTCCTTTGGGACAATCTACGAGTTAAAGGCGGTGAATGAAAAAGCAAGATCCCGTTGAGGATTTTGCGAGCCTTGTTGTGCGATTTTCAGACTTGCACTAGCTGTGTGCGAGGTCCCCATATAGTAGAGACTTTACAAAAGGTTCTTGACCAACAATAGAACTCCTTTGGGACAATAGAGGGAAATGATTTATTGCATTCTGATGGAAGAAAATGGACCTGAACATGTATTATTGATTCCATCTCGACAGATGCTGCCTAACCCACTGTGTTTCCAGTATTTGCTGTTTTTTATTTAACAATTCCAGAAAACGTTACAGACACAAAATGCTGGGGTAACTCAACAGGACAGGCAGCATTTCTGGAGAGAAGGAAACTTCCTACACTAGAAAACGTTATGTTTCCATTGATTTATTTTTTTATGCACAGGTTTGTTATATTGTGAACAGCTTTTCTATGTGTGGCCCATGCACCAATCCATTCACAAGTCTTTGATTTAAATCTCCCAAAAGTGAAAGCCATCTTTTATAAATCAGGCAGACTGTAGAATTGCAGAGTAACTACAATGGCGCGGAGCATGTTATAGTGGCTGAGGATTTGGAAAAGAAGTCGACAAAAAGAACAAGGTCTGATTTAGTGAAGAGAAAATTGCCTCAAACAAGCTATTCCCGCAACGGAGCGGTGCTTCAGATTTAATGGACTGGGTGAATCTAGGTGCTGCACTGATAGTTTTCAATTACAATGTTTATAATTAGATGTGAGGCAGTGATTTGATGTTGCAAAATCATATGCTGAGTAATGAGAACATCCTGAGCTTGATTGTGGGTAGTTCTTCCCAGCACCAAAGTTACAGCATGTTGTTTCACTTGTCAGTGATGTAGATGATGGATTAGTCATTCATTATGCATTGATCAACAACACATATTAAATATTCATGAAGATTGCCCTCTCCCTCTCCCTCTCCCCCTCCCCCCCACCCCCTCCCCCCCTCCCCCCCCTCCCTCTCCCTCTCCCTTCCCTCTCCCTCTCCCTCTCCCTCTCCCTCTCCCTCTCCCTCTCCCTCTCCCCCCTCTCCCTCTCCCGCTCCCGCTCCCTCTCCCTCTCCCTCTCCCTCTCCCCCTCCCTCTCCCCCTCCCTCTCCCTCTCCCTCTCCCTCTCCCTCTCCCCCTCTCCCTCTCCCTCTCCCCCTCCCTCTCCCTCTCCCTCTCCCTCTCCCTCTCCCTCTCCCTCTCCCCCCTCTCCCGCTCCCTCTCCCTCTCCCTCTCCCTCTCCCTCTCCCCCTCCCTCTCCCCCTCCCTCTCCCGCTCCCTCTCCCTCTCCCTCTCCCTCTCCCCCTCCCTCTCCCTCTCCCTCTCCCTCTCCCTCTCCCTCTCCCTCTCCCTCTCCCTCTCCCTCTCCCTCTCCCCCTCCCTCTCCCCCTCCCTCTCCCTCTCCCTCTCCCTCTCCCTCTCCCTCTCCCCCTCTCCCTCTCCCCCTCCCTCTCCATCTCCCTCTCCCTCTCCCTCTCCCTCTCCCTCTCCCCATTCTCCTTCTTTCTTTTTTTTGTCTGTTCTTTTTCACTCTCTCCCTCCCATTCTTTATCTTTCTCTGTCTCTTTCCCTCTAATCTCTTTCTCCTCGTCTCTCTTTATTTTTCTCCACCTCGCTTTCTTTGTTTCTCTCCTTGCCTCTCCATTCTTTCCCTCTCTCTACACCTCTCCTCTCTTTCCCATTCTCCCACTCTCCTCTCACTTCCTCCAATTCTGTCTCCTTTTTTCCTTTTTTGACTACTCTTTTCCTCAATCCCGCTGCCCATTCTCCCTTTCTCTCCCCTGTCTCTTTCGACTCTCTCTCTCTCTCTCTCTCTCCTCTCTCTCTCTCTCTCTCTCTCTCTCTCTCTCTCTCTCTCTCTCTCTCTCTCTCTCTCTCTCTCTCTCTCTCTCTCTCTCTCTCTCTCTCTCTCTCTCTGTTTATTTGTACAAGGCAGCAAGGAGATATCAATATCTCCTGCATGTCTCCACTACATGGGGACCTTATACACAACTAATGCAAGTCTGAAAATCTCACAACAAGGCTAACAAATCCTCAACAAGATCTTACATTCCCATTCACTGCCTTTAACTAGTAGCTTGTCCGAAAGGGAATAATTTAAAGAGTGGATCCAAAAATCAATGAGAGAGATTGTAGGAGCGGTAAACAAATTTTCATTAAAAATATCCCTGCAAATTTTGTTTGCCAACCTTCCCATGAAGCAACTCTCCTGTGGAATCTGAGATGAGGTTTATTTTATTCAGTCTGAAGAAGTCTCACCCCGAAAAGTCACCCATTCTTTCTCTCCCAAGATGCTGCCTGACCCACTGAGTTACTCTAGCATTTTGTATCTACCTTCGATTTAAACCAGCATCTGCAATTTTTTTCCTACACATTTATTTTATTCTTGGTGAATTCCAGTGAATACAAGCCCAGTCGCTCCATTCTGTCATCATATGACAGTCCTGTCATCCCGGGAATTAACCTCGTGAACCTATGCTGCACTCCCTCAATAGCAAGAATGTCCTTCCTCAAATTAGGAGACCAAAACTGCGCACAATACTCCAGGTGTGGTTTCACAAGGGCCCTCTACAACTGCACAAGGACCTCTTTCCATCAGTATCAACTCCTCTCGTTATGAAGGCCAACATGCCATTAGCCTTCTTCACTGCCTGCTGTACCTGCATGATTACTTTAGGGAACATGGGGAAATGGGGATGGGGAAGGGTAGTAATTGTGTGATACTTAGCAAGAGCTAGCAGCAATGTGATGGGCCAAAGGTGCAGCACATGAACCTTACAAGCAAGCCAATTTCTGGCTGTGGAGTGGTTCACAGCGGAGGGGGAAGGAGGGTATTGTAACAGGGAGAGGGGGTGTCGTTTCTTTGTGCTGAGGGCAGTTCTTTGTTTTGCAAGTTACTCACTCTAATTGCCCACAATACAAACACACGTCTGAGAAAAGAGAGCCTGTCCGTACAGGCGTCCATCCATCTCGCAGTTTAATCATGTGTGTGAGAGCTGTCAGCTCATTTAGAGGGAAGTAAAAGCACTGGAAGATGCGGCTGTCTGCTTACACACCGTCATGAATCACTGGAGCTGTGTTCACAGGGATTGATCACATTAGTTAAAAAGGCCCCCCATTGTACCAACATCAGGATGAATATAAATAGGCGTTTGCCAATTGACTACTGCTTCAAGCCGACAGAATGAAAAGGGGGTCTCTCATTATTATGGGCTTTAAAGACAATGTTTACAAAACCAACAGAGAAAGGGAGGTGGAGTCAGTAATAGTGTGATTCACTTGGGAAGGGTCAACAGGTTAGGGCCACGACTGAGCAGACATGAATGTGGAGGGGAAAGTAGTGATAGAGATGGAAATGTCGGGGATAGAGGGATGCACAAAGGAAAGGCCATGGAAAGGAGGAGAATTAGACCCAGGATTCTGGAAAACACACACACACACACACACAGACACACACACACAGACACACACACACACACACACACACACACACACACACACACACACACACACACACACACACACACACACACACACACACACACACACACACACACACACAAAGACACAGACAGACACACAAATACACACACACATTCAAAAAACACACATACACATACAGGCACATACATTCACGAAACATATACAGATATATACTGATACACATACACACACACAAATACATATATACACACAGACAAATACAGATACATGCAGACAGAGTCACATAGGTACAGGCACATGCACAGACACACACACAGACTCACACAGATACACACAAAGTCACAGATACATACACACAGACAAATACAGGTGCAAACCCAGATACATATACCCACACATAGATACAGCTATATGCAGATATACCCACAGATACACACTCACACAGATACACGCAGATATACACACATACACACACATACACACACTCAGATATACACAAATGCACACACTGATATACACAAACACATACACACACATACAAATACACACGCACATATACACACACACATACATACACACACACACACACGTACACACACATACACACACACAGATAAGCGCGCACACACACAAATTATGGAGACGGAGGATAAAGAAATGAACCAACCGCAATGTCTGAGTTCAGTACTCTGCATAGTCAGATACATGGATTGGGAAAGAGAGAGTCAGACGTTGGGTAGACTGCAGTATGGGTGACCACAAGACATAATGACGGAGAGAGCTTCACATGGGGGGATGAGGGACAGAGAGATTTACAGGTACGAAGAATATCCATTTAGGCATTTACAGTGGAGAATGCTGGCAATCACAAACCTGCAGATCAAGAATTGGGAATTCAGCAATTCACCTGCTAGTAGAATCCATAGTAGGATCAGAATAGAGGGTTTTACTGGGATCATGGACGCAGAGGAATTCACACACTGTTTCAATTGGATCTCCTTTCATGTGCCCACTCTTAGATTAGGAGACCAAAACTGCCCATGGATCCCAGGTGTAATCTCACCAAGGCCCTGCATAATTGCAGCAAGATATCCTTGCCCCTGTGTTCAAACCCTCTCGTAATGAAGGCAAACATACCAATTGCCTACACAAACAGTTGCTGCACCTGCAAGTTAAATTTCAGTAACTGTAAACACGTAACACCTAACCACGTTAAAAATCATCATTTTCCAATCTATCACCGTTTAAAAAATATTCTGCCTTGCAGTATTGCTTTAGTTTAAAGATACAGCGCGGAAACAGGCCCTTCGGCCCACCGAGTCTGCGCCGACCAGCGATCCTCACACATTAACACTATTCTACACACCAAGGACAATTTTCAATATTACCAATCCAATTAAACTGCAAACCTGTACACCTTTGGAGTATGTTAGGAAACGTGAGCTCCTGGGGAAATCCCATGGAGGTTATGGGGAGAAGGTACAAAGTCCCTACAGACAGCACCCCTAGTCAGGATCGAACCCGGGTCTCTGGCGCTGTAAGGCAGCAGCTCTACTGCAGCACCACAGTGCTGCCATCTCTACGATCGAATAGCCTGCCATCCCAAAAAGCTCAGGGAAGGGAGGTTTTACACATTGGAGAATTAGAGATGACGGGATTCACACCAGGAAATCATTGATGAAGGAATTCCCACATTAAACGATCAGAGATACAGAGATTCATGTTCAGACGGCTCATACTAGATGATTTAAACGTCACCCATTCCTTCTCTGCAGAGATGGTGCATGTCCCACTGAGTTACTCCTGCATTTTGTGGCTGATGCATAAAGACTCATAGGTAGCAGTGATTAATGGTTCATTTACTAAATTTCTTCACACACAGAAAAGTTTTCATTTATTCAATGCCTTTCACAGTCTCTGAGCTCTCAAGGTGCTTTGTAACCTTATTTGAAGTGGAAGGAGTGGTTCAGGGAAACAGCAGTGAGCTTACACATAGCCACTAATGTGCTAATGATCAATTATCTGTTTTTAGTTCGATAAGCTGAGATGTAAATATGGGGCAGGTCGCAGGACCTATGAGAAAATTCTGTTCTTTTTTTTCAAAGTATAGCCTTTGGGCAGTTTAGCTGTGGGAGCAAGAACCGTCTTGTTCAAAGTGTGAATGGAAGGATGATTCATCCTTCAGCACTGGCTCCCACGTTACTGCACTGTGTTGCGGGCTAGATAGTAGAATCATGCAGCAGGTAAACAGGCCCTTTGGCCTACTGAGTTCATACTGAACATCAGCTAATCATTTACACTGAATCAGCTACATTGAATCCCTTTTTGTAGTCTTCCTATATTCCCATCAACTCCTTGCACCCTGCCCCACCCCCACTATTTCTCCCACTCACCTACAAAGAACACAATTTGCAGTGGCCAATTAATCTATTAACCTGCATGTCTTTTAGATATGGAGACATGAATAGTACATTTGTGGACAGCATTTGTAGTGTGTGTAGTTGTGGATAGTGAGCAAGTTTGCCTAAGGCTAAAAATGGATATAGAGCAGAAGGAAAGTTGGGCAGGGTGTTGGCCGATGATATTTAATCCTGAGAGGTGTGAGCTGATGTATTTTGGGAAGTCAGGTAAGGAGGGTAGGACATGTACAATAAATGTTAGACGCGAAGGAATGTTAATGAACAGAAAGACCTTGGGGGTTCATGGTTCCCTGAAAGTAGAATTAAGATAGGATGGTGAAAAAAGTCATATGGCATGCTTGCCTTCACAGGCCAGGCCAGAGAATATAAAAATTAGGACACAATAAAACAGTGGTTAGACCACACTTGAAGTAGTGTGTGTAGTTATGGTCGACACACTAGAGGAAGGACGAGATTGTGCTGGAGAACGTGCAGGGAAGATTCACCAGGATATTGCCTGGATTGGTTTAGTTTAGTTTAGACTAGTTATGGAGAGAGTTTGGATGGGCTAGAGAGGAGAGGGCTGTGGGATGACCTGAAAGAAGTGGATGAAATTATGAGGCACAGACACAGTAGCCTTTTTCCCATGATAGGGGTATCAAAAATACAAAGGCAGAGCTTTAAGGTGAGAGGAAGAAATGTTAAAGGGAATTTGAGAGGGAAGTTTTTTTGACACAGAGACTATTTGAAATCTGGAATTCACTGCCAGAGGAGGTGGTGGAATTAGATACAATTACTACATTTAGGAGACATTTGGACAGGCACTTGAATGAGGAACGCCATGAAGTATGTGGAGCTAATGCAGGAAAGTGCGATTAGCTGGGGAAAAAAGTCACTATAGAGGTTGTGGGCTGAAGGGCCCCTTTCTGTACAACTCTATAACTGTTGAATCTGTGACTAGGAGGACACCTACACATTCACAGGGAGAACGTGCAATCTCCACACCAGACAGTCCCAGACGGCAAGATCTGAGTTGGGTCACTGATGCTGAGGGGCTAGCACTCCATTAGTTGCACCACTGCACCAACCTCTCGTCTCTAAAGTAAGTTGGGAAAAAAGGACTTTTTGATTCACAGGTGAAGAGGTTCCTAAGGAGCAACACTATAATATTTCTCGTCACAAGAAGCACTTGGCTAAGGACATGATGATAGTAGTTTCTGGATCTTGTTCCCACTGTAATCAGAGGAATACTTTATTCCGTGGTGCTTAGTAGTCTAATACTTTGTGGAAAATCAAACAAATATTCCTGAAGCACAGAAACATGGACAGGACCTTCAGCCTCTACATCATGAAATCATATCTGGTTTACATTCTAATCTCATTTACCAGTTTTTAATATTCCTTAATACCTGGCCAAGCAGGTTTCTCCATGCCAAAGCAATTAATCACAGATAGACATAAAATGCTGGAGCAACTCAGCGGGTCAGGCAGCATCTCCGGAGAAAGGAATAGGTGACGTTTCGGGTCGAGACCCTTCTTCAGACAAACTGGAGAATTTGGGGATTATTTCTCCCCAAAATCCACAAACACAATGGCAGACCCGTTGTTTCTGCCTGCTCCTGCCCTACTGAAATCCTTTCCATGTTCTACTGAATCTCAGTCTGAAGAACAGACTCGACCCAAAACGCCACCTATTCCTTTTCTCCAGAGATGCTGCCTGACCCGTTGAGTTTCTCCAGCTTTTTGTGTCTATCTTCGTTGTAAACCGGCATCAGCAGTTCCTTCCTAACATATCACTGCAGATGCTGTAAATCTGAAATGAAACCAGAATACTCACTGGTCAGATAGCATCTGTGAAGAAAGAGAAACAGAGTTGCCATTTCAGATTGATGCCTGATCTGATGAGTATTTCTGGTTTTCCTTGTTTTTATTTTTAAAAGTCTATTCATCTCAGTTGTAACAGACAACTGAGTCCATTTTAGTTTTTGTTCATTTTAGTTTTTGTTTAGAGAAACAGCATTGAAACAGGCTCTTCAGCCCACCAAATCCGCACTGACCAACGATCCCCGCAAATTAACACTATTCTACGCGCGCTAGGGACAATTTACACATACGCCAAGCCAATTAACCCACAAACCTGTATGTCTTTGGAGTGTGGGAGGAAACCGAAGAGCTCGGAGAAAACCCACATGGTCACGGGGAGAAGGTACAAACTCCGTGCAGACAGCACCCATAGTTGGGATCGAACCCGGGTCTCGGCGTCGCAAGTGCTGTAAGGCACCAACTCTACCGCTGCACCGCCATGCCGCCCCGCTGTGCCACCACTGCGCCACCGTGCTGCCTCGATGCTGTTGTGAAAGAAAATAAATATTTTTTGCCTCAAGAGTTTTCTGGGGTGAACAATATTTTTCCTCTCCTGTTGTGTAAAGATATGACTCCACTTTTAAAGTTTCTGTTCATCTATTGCATTAACTCTTTAAACTATCTCAAATACAATCATCACTGCTCAAGGGACCATAGATCAAGTCCTGAGAGTTTGGCCTCATAACTTCTCCTTTAGCTCTGATGTGTCTGAACTGTACATCCTCAAGACTAAGGTCCCCAGTCCCAGCATCAAGAGCTAAAGGCAAGACTATGCATTGGGCCACTGCTCAGTGCACTGTTCAGCTCTAACACAACTCCCTCTCCTTTACAGTCCAGTCCTCTGAGATGAAGCACTCTGGTCAGGGGAAGCAGCACTTCACACGGTTGGGAGAGAGGTGCAAATTGTCCTTGATCCAAATCGTGCAGGAGCACTGCCGATAGGTTGTCAGCATCTCATGGATGATGGCTCCATTGACGTCAGTGGAAGTGAGCAAACAGCAACTGAAACTATGTTTAGTTCCAGCGCACAATGATAAATTCCTCCTTTGTACTGTTGTAAAAAATATTAACGCAGTCTGTAAGTACATTTAGTAACAGCCCAGGTTTCCTTCCTCTTGCTATCTCCTGGAGTTATTTTCATATCCTTTGCAACTATTACTCAGCAGTGAGTTCCCCCCAGTGTGGCCTCCATGTTAATTACTCCGTCTGTCCTTATAACCAGAGACCAACTCATTGCATGAATAGTTATGATTTACTTCTCACTCATCCAAGCAGACTGTGTCTCCCACATATAAGCTGCCCTTGCCTCTATAAACATGATATTTTCCCTCCTACAAGAGACTAACTTTAGCTGAGATCCAGTTTCACCACTGCTCTTGTTGGTTTTCAGCTGAGCCACAGCTAGATTAATGATCCCAAGTCAAAGGGCCAAGAGGAGTTCTCCTGGTGTCTTGTTCAATATTTATCCAGAAGTAGAACGCGTAAGTAGCCCTTTGGCCCACTGAGTCTGCACCTTCCGTCAATCACACATCGACACTGCTCCCACATTAATCTCACTTTTTATTCCCCCACGTTCTCACCAATGCCACGCAGATGCTACCCCTCAACCAACACATTGCGGACAATTTACAGCGTCCATATAACCTCCCTGCCTGCACGTCTTTGGGATGTGGGAAGAAACCTTGGTGGTCACAGGGAGAACATGCAAACTCCACGTGGCACAACGGTGCAGGGAGCAGCATGGTGGCACGACGGTAGAGTTGTCATGAAAACAATCCAGGTTTGTCCAATCTCTCCATGTAGCCAAGTCTCTATTCTGGGCAGATTTTCTGGTAAACCTCTTCTGCGCCCTCTCCAAAGCCTCCACACCCCTGCTGTAATGGGGTGACCAGAACTGCACATAATACTCCAAATGCAGCCTAACCAAAGTCCTGTAAAGCTGCAACATGAATGTTATACTCAGTCTCCCGACCGATGAAGGCAAGCATACCATACACCTGCTTTACCTTTCTATCTACTTGGATTCCCACTTTCTGGGAGTCATGGACTTGGATCCCAAGATCCCACTGTACATCAATACTGTTGAGCATCTTACTATTAACTGTACGCTTATCCCTTATATTCAACCAACCAAAGTGCAAGACCTCACACTTGTTCGGATTAAGTTTAATCTGCTATTTCTATGCCCATTTCTGCAGCTAATCTATATCCCGTTGTTTAAACTAATCCCCTCTGTTTGACAGTGTTCTTCATGGACCCGTAACTACACCAGCTACTTTCGTACGACCATCAGTTTCTTGAACCGACCTGCACAACCCTAATCGTACCTCTGTAACGGAACACTATGGTCCACCTCCTACACTACCAAGGACTTGTTTTCTAATTCTGTTTTTGCACAAGTGTTGTTTTTTTCAGTCTTTTTCTTTTCACTGAAAATGTTGTGTCATTTATGTTTTTGCGTGTGGACTGAGTCTATTTGCGTGTGATGCTGCTGCAAGCACGGTTTTCATCGTACCTGTGCCTCACTGTACTAATGCATATGACAATAAACTAAACTTGTGTAGCGACCATAGGGATTGGTCCTGAGAGTCGAACCCTCGGATTGGCCAGCAAGGTCACGTGGTGGTTTTGGCGCCCAAAACCAGTCAGTGGGAAGAGGACTTCGATGTGAATAGTTTGAGTTTAATGGTCGTCTGCGATCTCGGTTGTTATCTTTGTAACTGAATATTGCTACCGCAATAAACTTCTTTAACAAAGTACAAGCCTTCAGACTCGCCATACTTGACATGGCTTGACTTGACCCAACTGGACGATAGACTCGTGCAGTGTGCCTGCTTCGCAACAATGTTATATTGTCACAGACAATCAGTTTGTAGCAACTCAGAACATGTAATTAGTTTTCAAAGTGCTGTATTGTAAAGTAACGTTTACCTATTTGTGTGTAGATTTGCTGTATGTTATTGCGCCCCTGCAAACATTACATGTCATATTTGAATGCATCGCTGAGCATTTTGGTGCCTTGGTCAGTCTATCTGTCTCTGACGTGCCTGTGGTCTCTTACTTCCACTTTATCAATCTCTTTCGCTGCCCTTCTCACCATGACCTTCTCTCTGTGTGTTCCTCACTCTCTTTCTGTGCCCTCTATGTAAGAGAGGGGT
Source organism: Rhinoraja longicauda (assembly GCF_053455715.1). Taxonomy (NCBI): domain Eukaryota; kingdom Metazoa; phylum Chordata; class Chondrichthyes; order Rajiformes; family Arhynchobatidae; genus Rhinoraja; species Rhinoraja longicauda. The sequence goes on from NC_135960.1 coordinate 38,058,271, forward strand.
GGGGGAGACGAGCAGGATGCCAAGGGATGGCTCAGCAAGTAAGTCATAAAATGGGGCTTCCAGGAGTAGATAAGGCCTGGCACCTCGGCTCCTGTTATGACTAATCAGGACTGCAAGAAGCAAGTATAATCATAAGCATTTTGCCGTCTGTGTTAATCTGTCACAGGCAAAGCAAGTGTGCTTCGAATGCAAGTGTCTCGCACCTTGTCATCTGATGGCATCACCCATGTGGATTACACAGAGCAATTCCAATGTTCATTCAGTAATGCTCCCCTCTCACGTCTCTGGTGGTAGCTAAACTCAGAGGCAGATCGCCTTTGTGTAGGGAGGAACTGCAGATCCTGGTTTTAAACCGAAGATAGACACAAAAATCTGGAGTAACTCAGCAGGACAGGCAGCATCCCTGGAGAGAAGGAATGGGCGACGTTTTGGGTTGAGACCCTTCTTCAGCTTTTGGCTGGCTTGTGAGTTTAGATCTACTCCTGAGGCCTGGCTCAAAAACCGAGGCTGACCTTCCTGTGCAGGACTGAGGGAGCACAACTTGTTGGAGCTGCCATTTTCTGGATGCGCTGTTACAGAGATTAAATATTAAATGTTTAAGTATTTTGAAGAAGACTTGATTAACATCCATTTAATCCTCAATCAACAAAAAATCTAATATATTTGTATGTTATTTGTGTTTGAGACATTTAAAATAATTCAGTTTCAGATCTAGACGAGCATTTGAGACATTTTTTAAAATTCATTTTCAGATCGAGACCAGCATTCAATACCTCTACCGATTTGTCCTTGAGAAGGAGGTGGTGAGCTGCCTTCTTGAATTACTGCAGATTTCCCGCAGTGCCATTGGGAAGGGAGTTTCAGCATTTAAATCCAGTGACAATGAAGGATTGGCGATGATATTTCCAAGTCAGCATGGTGTATGATTTGGACGGGACTGCAGATGGTTGTATTGGGAGATGCTTGCTGCCTTTATCCTTCTTGCTGGTAGAGGTGGTTGACTGAGCAGGGCAGCATGGTGGTGCAGCGGTAGAATTGCTACCTTCCAGTGCCAGAGACCCGGGTTCAAGCCTGACTATGGGCACTGTCTGTGTGGAGTTTGTACATTCTGCCCATGATCTGCATGGATTTTCCCGGGATCTCTGGTTTGCTCCCACACTCCAAAGATGTACAGGTTTGCGGGTTAATTGGCTTGGTAACATTTTTATATGTTTCCTAGTGTGTGTAGGATAGTGTTAGTGTGCGAGGATCGCTGGTCATGGCGGACTCGGTGTGTTGAAGGGCCTGTTTCTGAGCTGTATCCCTGAACTCGAATAGAAACTAAACTAAAAGTGCTGATGGAATAGCTTGGCTAAGTGGCTGCAGTGCATTTTGTAGACAGTACACATGCTCTGGTGAGGGAGGGAGGGAATGAATGTTTAGGGTGATTGAATCAGTGCCAGTCAACTGGGCTGCTTTGCCCTGGATGATGTTGAGATTATGGCTTTACGGCTACAGAGTGGATCAGAGACAATGTCTCCAGCGGTGAGTGACTGACCCTTTCATGTGTTTTTAAAAAGTTTTTCAGAGATACAGCATGGAAACAGGATCTTCAGCCCACCGAGCCCGTGCCGAGCAGCGATCACTAGTTCTATGCTACACACTGGGCACAATTTACAGAAGCCAGTTAACCTGCAAACCTGCATGTAATTTGAATGCGAAAGGAAACTGGAGCACCCAGAGAAAACCCACGTGGCCACGTGGAGAACGTACAGTATGGGTCCGTACTGACAGCACCCATAGTCAGGATCGAACCTGGGTCTCTGGTACTGGAAAGCAGTAACTCTACCATTGTGCCACCGTGCTTCATAGCTGTGCCTTGGCAAGTACAGGATAACTCACCTCTGACCTGCTCTGTAGTTGGGTGGGGGGGGGGGGGGGGGGGGGGAGTTCTATGGCTTGGAATCTGAAGTTGTGCAGCCCCAGGAAGAGATGCTAAGATTGGGCTTGAACCAAGAAACCAGAATTAAATGAATACTGAGACTTTGGAGTGTTGGAGGGTTGGAGGGGGTTATGATATAGGGCAGGATGTTGTGGTTGGAGGATGTTACAATAAGGGGGTAGAGTCTTGAGAAGATTGCACAGGTAGGGAGGGCTGTAGGAGCTGAAGGATAGTTTCAGAGGTAGGGGGAGGCATGTAGGAGCTGAAGGAGATTACAGAGATAGTGAGTGATGCAGGGGTTGGAGGAGGTTACAGATATACCAAGGGATGTCGAAGTTATAGGAGGTTACAGAAAAAGGAAGGAGTGTAGTTGCTTGGCCAGGTAGGGATAGGGAGGGTTGTAGGGGTTGCAGGGAGTTACAAAGATAAGGAGGGGTGTAGGAGATGAAGGGGGTTACAGACATAGGGAGGAGTGTAGGGGTTGGAGAGGGTAGCAGACAGGGAAGGGTGTTGAGGTTGGAGGGGTTACAGATAGGAAGCGGTATAGGGATTATAGGGATTAAAAGGGTAGGGAGGGATGTAGGGGTTGGAGGGGTGACAAAGATAGGAAGGGGTGGAGGGATTGGAAAGGGTTACACAGGTAGGGAGGGATGTCTGGGCTTTGAGGGTAACACAGATAGGGCAGATTTTCAAGGGAAAGACATTAATCATGTAAATCCGGGAAAGAGAGAGGTGGGAAACTGCAGAGGAATGGTTGAGCATTATCAGCAGGCAGCTGACAAGACAGAATGCTTCCGGCTTAGTTCGCTTTGTGAAATTCATGCTTTAATATTAATTTATAACTGGGCAAATACAATGGAGAGGGGAAAAATAACATATAAATTCAACAATCCAAGGAGAATGAAGGCATGGTTCTAATCCGATTAGAAGCTCTGTAAAATCAAAGACAAAGAAATCCAATCTGAATTTGTCAATCATGTTAATATTTAAAGAGCTTTATTTTTGGACCTGTTCTATTATGTCTAACAGGAAAGTCGACTCGTGCTGAACGCTCTCCCTCACACAATTACTTTGTGAATTATCCGTTCAGTCACAGGCTTGGGAGCAGGGTCTGTGTAATGGCTCACTGTCAGATAGACTAGTTTGCATGCAGCCTATGATAAATATATGAAGAAGCAACTGTCTGTTCTGTAGATGCTCGGCTCATACATCTCAGTCACACCGATCTGATACCTACACAAACAAATAACCAAGAAATAAACACTTCAAAACCCTTTTTAAACGTGTTAATCTTCCTCACACACTGCAGTTTATTATGCTGCCCATCTCAAATTAGAACAATTTGTACAGGACAATAAATAATGCAATGGACAGAATATAAAGCACCATTTAACATACAAAACAACAGACAATATAGGACATCAGAGCACATCTGAAGATGGTTGGAATGCCATGTAGCAAATAGAATCATGGATTGAGTTATTTAGATTTATTTAGATTTTTTTTTTGATTTTTAGATTTAGAGATACAGCGCGAAAACAGGCCCTTCGGCCCACCGGGTCCGCGCCGCTCAGCGATCCCCACACATTAACACTATCCTACACACACTAGGGACCATTTTTTATTTAAAAAAAAAAAAAATTTAACATTTGCCCAGCCAATTAACCTACATACCTGTACCTACATACCTGTACGAATTTAATTGCGTGGTTCAGCTAGCTTATGCCTGGAGTTATCAATACCTGGGAATGAATTAAGGAGTCTGGAATTTAATTGAGGAATACAAATAATTGTGCATAGAATAATGGAGTGAATTTGAGTCTGGATTTTAAACCAGGTTTCAGATAGTTTGTGCATAGAATAATGGAAACCAGGAGTGAATTGGTGTATAAAATTTAATTAAGATGTTCATATAGCTTATGTAGTGCATTCAGAAAGTATCAGAATCAGAATCAGAATTACCTTTATTTGTCATCCAAAAAACGTCTTTTGGACGAGATTTCGTCATCCACAGTCCAACAATAAGAGCAATAAAATAAGCAATTACACAACCACAACCAACACAACAAAAAAAGAAACATCCATCACAGTGAGTCTCCTCCAGTCCCCTTCTCACTGTGATGGAAGGCCAGAATGTCATTTCTCTTCCCCTGCCGTCTTCTCCCGCGGTCATGCTGTTGAAGTTGCCACGTTCCAGGCCGCGACGGATGGTGAAAGGTCCGCAGCGGGCCGACCCCAGGGGTATTCATACCCCTTCACTTTTTCCACATTTTGTTATGTTACAGCCTTATTTTTAAATGGATTAAATTCATTTTTTTAATCATCAATCTACACGCAATACCCCAGAATGAAGAAGTGAAAACAGGTGTTTAGAAATTTTTGCAAAGTAATTAAAAAGAAATAACTGAAATATCACATTTACATAAGTATTCAGACCCTTTGCTACGACCCTCAAAATTGAGCTTAGGTTCGTCCTGTTTCCATTGATTATCATTGAGATTTTCTATGAGATGTTTGATTGGAGTCCACCAGCGGTAAATTAAATTGATTGGACACGATTTGGAAAGGCACACACCTGTCTATATAAGGTCCCACAGTTGACAGTGCATGTCAGAACAAAAACCAAGCAATGAAGATGAAGGAATTGTCCACAGACCGTCGAGACAGGATTGTGTCAAGACACAAATCTGGGGAAGGGTATAAAACAATTTCTGTAGCATTTTGAAATGGAAGAACTTTGGAACCACCAGGACTCTTCATAGAGCTGGCCGCCTGGCCAAACTGAGCAATTGGGGGAGAAGGGCCTTGGTCAGGGAGGTGACCAAGAACCCACTATGACAGAGCTCCAGATTTCCTCTGTGAAGATGGGAGAACCTTCCAGAAGGACAACTATAATCTGCAGCACTCCACCTATCAGGCCTTTATGGTAGAGTGACCAGATGGAAGCCACTACTCACTCCTCAGTAAAAGGCACATGAAAGCCCTCTTGGAGTTTGCCAAAAGGCACCTAAAGGACTCTCAGACCATGAGAAACAAGATTCTTTGGTCTGATGAAACCAAGATTGAACTCTTTGGCCTGAGTGCCAAGCGTTTCGCCTGGAGGAAACCAGGCATTGCTCATCACCTGGCCAATACCATACCTACGGTGAAGCATGGTGGTGGCAGCATCATGCTGTGGGAATGTTTTTCAGCGCAGGAACTGGGAGACTTGTCAGGATCGAGGGAAAGATGAACGGAGCAAAGTAGAGAGAGATCCTTGATGAAAACCTGCTCCAGAGCGTTCTGGAACTCAGACTGGGATGGAGATTCACCTTCCAACAGGACAACGACCCTAAGCACACAGCCAAGACCACGCAGGAGTGGCTTCGTGACAAGTCTGTGAATGTCCTTGAGTGGCCCAGCCAGAGCCTGGACTTGAACCCGATCGAACATCTCTGGAGGGACCTGAAAATAGCTGTGCATCGACGCTCCCCATCCAACCTGACAGAGCTTGAGAGGATCTGCAGAGATGAATGGGAGAAATTACCCAAACACAGGTGTGCCAAGCTTGTAGCGTCATACCCAAGAAGACAAGGCTATAATCGCTGCCAAAGGTGCCTCAACAAAGTACTGAGTAAAAGGTCTGAATACTTATGTAAATGTGATATTTCAGTTATTTCTTTTTAATTACTTTGCAAAGATTTCTAAACACGTTTTCACTTTTTTATTATGGGGTATTGTGTGTAGATTGATGATGAACAAAATGAATTTAATCCATTGTAAAATAAGGCTGTAACGTAACAAAATGTGGAAAAAGTGGAAAAAGTGAAGGGGTCCGAATGCACTGTATACTGTATAAAATAATGGTTGATCAGGTATGAGTTACAAAGAGTTTCTCTGATTGTTGAATCAGGTGATTTGTAGTATCACCAAGAATCCAAGAATAATGGATATCTGGGAGTGAGTTAGAGTTTATACTTGAATCTAAGGTTCAGATAATGTTCAGGTTGGGGGGCACGGTGGCGCGGCGACCGAGTTGCTGCCATACAGCACCAGAAACCTGGGTTCAATCCTGATTACGGGTGCTGTCTGTATGGAGTTTGTACGTTCTCCCTGTGACCGGGTGGGTTTTCTCCGGGTGCTCCGGTTTCCTCCCAAACTCCAAAGACGTACAGATTTGTAGGTTAATTGCTTCAGTAAAAATGTAAATTGTCCTTGGTGTGTAGGATCGTGTTAGTGTACTGGGTGATCCCCCTGGTAGATGTGGACTCGGTGGGCCCAAGGGCCTGTTTCTACACTGCATCTCTAAAGTCTAAAGTCTTCATACAACATACGATCACCTAGGATGAGTTATAAGGTGGAAACTAATAGTGGGGTTCAAGTAATTTAGGTTTAGAATGATTGATACCTGCGAGTGAGTTAGTGCCTAGACTTTTATCTAAGTATTCGGACAAATTACATGAGAAATAGCAGCTACCTGGGAATAGAAAGTAGTTGTGGCGTTCAAGTGATTTGTATTTAGAATAAAGGATATCCATGAGTGAGCTACGGGCTAGAATCTTATTGAAGGGCTTACATAAAGACCAATGGATGGCTGGGAGTGGGTTGCAGGTTGGAATCTAATGGGGAAGCTCAGATTTTCTCTGTGAGAGTGGCTTGGGGCACAGGATATAATTCATCAGAGTGAAGAAAGAGTTTAGTATTTCGAACGTCTGAGCAGTGTGTTTCGCAGGAATTGACTGGATGATGTTAGCTATCTTCTTGGCCTCAGGTAAATGTCACTGTCATGCGAGCTGAGTATGCCTGACATTCTGTTCTGTAATTATCGTAAATAAGATGGCAACAGTGAGACACTCTGGCACTTAAGACAGGGTGAAATGCTCCTTGAGTGTAGAAGTGCCAAAGTTAATTTGACTAAACGAGGTGTAAATGTCTGGTGTGTATGAGCTGTCTCTCCTTCTTCTAGTCTTGTGGCATTTTTCAAGAAGACCCCATGTGGCTTGTGAGATAGAACAGGCTGATCTGGTGTTACTGAGGGAGAACAGGGGGAGTTCAACAACAACTGGTAGAACCACTGACTTCCCGCAGACTGAGCTTCCCTGTTCGGAGATCAGAAGCCTAATGGCAAAAACTTGAAGATAGAACTGCCTCGATACATGGGGCAGCAGCTAAATCCCCTGTTAGAACAGCTGTTGATTCTCCCTGTTGATCCCCGTAATGATCACCATAATGAATGCCCTGCCATATCCTTCATTGTAGTTAAAAACCATCTTGGCTCAACAATATGGTGCTGAAATGGAATCAGTTTGTGCAGAAGCAGGAATTGGAGGAGGTTACAACTTCAGTGGGAGTCATTTATGGACCTCTAAATCGTGCCTGCGGTGGAGAGCACAGCATAAATACACATGAAATGGGGTAATACAGTAATCACAAGGGACTTTAATCTACATACAGTTAAAGCAGATCAAATTACCACAAACAATATAGAGAATTAATTCCTGAAATGCATATGAGGCAGACTTCCAGATTGATTGCTCAAATGTGTAGAGTTTACATGTTCTGCTGTGACCGCATGGGATTTCCCCCAGTTCTGGTTTCCTCCCACATTAATTGCCATTGGTAGGTTAACGAAAATGCTCCCTCTGTGGTGATAGGAGAGAGAACAAAGGCAGGACACCGGGACTGATGGAATTGGAGGGCCATCATGGTCTCAATGGGCCGAATGGTCTCCTATGTTGTGAGAAATATGTGAATATATCAAATAATTAGAGAATAAGACATCTTAGATCCAGCACGGTGTAATGAAAGAGGGTTAATTAATAACTCTGGTTATAAAGAGCACACTGGGAAAAAATAGCTTTGCTGTGAGGGGATTTTACATTAGGTTCACAATGATGGAATCACTACATCGTCACCCATTTCTTCTCTCCAGAGATGCTGCCTGTCCCGCTGAGTTACTCCAGCAGTTTGTGTCTACCTTATATGTAATCTATATCTGATCAGGCCTGGGAGATTTGTCTACCTTTAAAATGCTTCAATGAGTTTAAGATGTTTTGTAACTTCCGGAGGTACTAAATTAATGCAAATATTTCTCATGTTGGAATTGCTGCAGCTGCAGTGGCCTATCAGCTCACAGCAAAATCAGACCATCAGCAATGTGATAATGACCAGATGATCTGAGGTCATTGTTATCCAGGAGACTATGGAAAACTCCACTTCAAAATAATGTTTTATATCCACTTAAGAGGTCAGCCATGCTCTTGATGAAGAAACAAAGAACTGCAGATGTTGTTTAATACACAAAAGTACCCAGAGTGTTGGAGTAACTCAGCAGGTCAGGCAGCATCTCTGGTGAACATTGATAGGTGATGTTTTGGGTCTAGATCCCATTTGAAAGACATGCTCCCCCTCAGCTTTAGCAGCTTCTGATCCTATAACCTCACGCAATGACGAGTATAAACGCTGGCCGTCTCCCTCCTGCCACTAAACCAACCCTGAATTCCACTTGGTAGCTTCCTTTCACCTTTGTAAAACATTCTGAGGTGACACTCCTCATGTGAAGTGCAGCCAATTAATCCAATTGAATCCAAGGGTTGTACAACTACCACAATCTGTGATATAAGTTGTTAACGTTTATATCTCCACTGATTCCTTTATGTGCAGAGTGAGAAACTAATTAGCAACTGACAAGAGACCAAATGGAATCCAATGAAAGAAAGATATGGTAGATGCACATTTTTTATAGCACCTTTTGGGATGGCCCAGTGTGCTTGACAACCAGTGAAATGCTTTGGAACTTTAGTCACTGCAGTAATGTTGGAAACAAAGCCATCTGTTCCCATAAAGAGCCTTAACCAGACGTAGACACAAACTGCTGGACTCAAGCCACAACTATGGAGAAAAAGGTTGATGACATTTTGGGTTGGGGCCCTTCTTTGGATCCTGGACCTGGGGAGAACAACTCCAGCCATCAGGATAGTAGGATGTGGCTTGGGTTAAAATTCCCTCTCAAAGATAACACCTCCAACAGGACTAGACAGGATTGGAGCATCAGCTTAGATTTCTGGGCTTAAGCCTCCAACGTAAGACTTGAAGTTATAACCTTCAGGCTCAGAAACCGCAGCTGACGCCAAAGAAATTATGGTTTAACAGTCACAAGGCAATAGCAAGAATGCTTACAGTCAGATAAAATATAATTCCTACCAAGTGGCAGGCACACTGGGGCAGCACAGTGGCGCAGCGGTAGAGTTGCTGCCTTACAGCGCCAGAGACCCGGGTGCGATCCTGACTATGGGTGCCATCTGTACGGAGTTTGTATATACTCCCTGTGATCACGTAGGTTTTCTCCGGGTGCTCTGCTTTCATCCCACATTCCAAAGATGTGCAGGTTTGTAGTTTAATTGGCTTCTGTAAATTGTCCCCAGTGTGTAGGATAGAACTAGTGTCCGGGTGATCATTGCTCGGTGTGGTCTCGGTGGGACATAGGGCCTGTTTCCATGCTGTATCTCTAAACTACACTGTGTTTGTAAGGATATCGGAGGAGCTACAGCTAGTAATTTTTTCAGATACAGATAAGGCCTGATTTAATTTGCACAGCAGGGTCAAGAAGATGAATGACCAAGTTGTCCATTGGAAAGACAAGGGACTGATGCATTCTTTGCATTTGTAAGATTCCATAACTTCATTTGCTCACAGACACCCATCTCCTTGAGAGCATCACTCTCCTTATCAAACCATCTGGAAAGAAGATTGTAAATCAATAGATCAATACAGAATTTCCATGCCTTTATCAGAGTGTTTTATCAATGCTTTGTCACTGAGGGCTCATGTTAGATGATATCCCTGGATCAATAGTGTGCCTTTACAAGAAAATAAATCCCAGTGAAACCAGGGCTTGTTTACTGATCAATATCTGATATGTGGGGTAAAAACAACCAGTTAACTGATTTCATTCCCAATCCCCCTGTCTAGGTTCTTGTTCATCAATTCACTGTAAAACAATAGAATGGGCTAGGGTTCAGTAAATCCATCCAGAATGTTGAAATAGGGAGAGGTCTTGCTCCATTGCTCATAATGGGAATTGATATTAGGATTTGGTCCATTTATCTTAAGATTTACAATAAAGTAGAATGTCCATGTGTCTCACACATAACTCAGCAATGAAACAAGCCAGTGTTTGTACCTTCACCCCGTGGGTTTTCTCTGAGATCTTCAGTTTCCACCCACACTTCAAAGATGTACAGGTTTGTAGGTTAATTGGCTTGGTCTAAAGGTAAAATTGTCCCTGGTATGTATTGGGTGGTGTTAATGGGTGGGGATCGCTGGTTGGTGCGGACTCGGTGGGCCGAAGAGCTGTTTCCACACTGTATCTCTAGACTAAACTAAACTAAAATCAGAAATGTTAAATGTAAGTTAATCTTAGCATAAGGTCATGCACTATATTATCGATTTTATTAAAACCCCTGCAGGAGATTCTCCACTGCCTAAAGGGGGCCTCATTTTAATTTTACCCATTAAAAACATTATGAGATTTGTTCAGATCTATTTTTGAGCCATTAAATATTTGGGTGGACCTGACCTACTTTTGATCTAACTGAGCCACAATAAAAAACTGAATATTAATGCACCCAGTTTCTGTAAGAGATCAGCAATAATTTAAACCAGTTAGGCAAGAGAAAGAATCTAGTGAGGTACCAAAGAATTGCCTTAGACACTATTAAAGGACTATTTGCAATGACCAAGGAACTTATTTTTGGATGCTTTTGGTGGAACAGGTAAAACTTTCCTTATTAATCTACTTTCGGCTAAAGTTTGAAGGCAGAACATAATTGCAGTGGTAGCGGCAGCACAGTGGTCCAGTGGTAGAGTTATTATCTTACAGTGCCAAAGACCTGGGTTCGATCCTGACTATGGGTGCTGTCTGTATGGGGTTTGTACTTTCTCCCTGTGACCGTGGGTTTTCTCCGGGTGCTCTGGTTTCCTCCCATATTCTGAAGATGAACAGATTTGCAGGTTAATGGGCTTCAGTAAAATTGTAAATTGTCCCTAATGTGTAGGACAGTGCTGGTGTATGGGGAGATTGTTGGTCATCGTGGACTCAGTTGGCCAGAGGGCTTGCTTCCGCGCTGAATCTCTAAAGTCTAAAGATTGCCCTGGCCATGGTATCTTCAATCATTGCTTCACACGTTCAGCTTTCAATTTGACAAATGTCGAGACTCCAACGTGTAACATTGGTTGGGGAATTGCAAAGGAAAAAATTCTAGATTGATTGGAAACTTATTGTCTGGGATGAAAGTACAACTGCTCACAAAGCAGCCATTGAAGCATATGAAATGGTGCAAGATCTTAGTCTCAATTATCAATTCATGGGAGGCCTACTTTAGTGCCAGCTGGAAATTTTTGGGAGAGGTTACTCGAGGTATTAGAACAGATAAATTAGAAAGCCTGTATTAAAACATCATATTTTTAGTAAAATGTGAAATGATTACACTTGAAAACCAGTATGTTGGCACATTTGACAGGCAATCGATCTGCAAGAGAATTTGCTTTGAATTTCGTCGTACTAGGAAATGGGGAATGGGAAATGGGGAATTAAACAGATATTATTTCAATGAAGGACTTGGGCCGAATTGCTATGTCACTTTTACCAGAATCAGAATCAGAATCAGAATCAGAATTACCTTTATTGTCATCCAAAAAAAACAAGTCTTTTGGACGAGATTTAGTCACCCACAGTCCAACAGTAAGAGCAATTAAATAAGCAATTACACAACCACAAACCAACACAAAAACAAAAAAAAAGAAACATCCATCACAGTGAGTCTCCTCCAGTCACCTCCTCACTGTGATAGAAGGCCAGAATGTCTTTTCTCTTCCCCTGCCGTCTTCTCCCGCGGTCAGGCTGTTGAAGTTGCCACGTTCCAGGCCGCGCTGGACGGTGAAAGGTCTGCGGCGGGCCGACCCAAACCGCGCGATCCTGGGCGGGTGAAGATGCTGCCGCTGCACGTCGGGGCAGTCGTGGCTCCCGACATTGAAGCTCCCGCCGAGCAGAGAAAAATCCTGAGGCCTATTTCAGGCCGCGCCGGACGGTGAAAGGTCCACGGCAGGCCGACCCAAGCCCCGCGATTCGGGGCGGGCGAAGACGCTGCCGCTGCCGCTGCCGCTGCCAGAGCTCCTGATGTCGGCCCCCACCCAGGGGGCTGCGAGCTTCCGACATCCACGCGGCCCGCGCCGAAGGCGAGTCGCAGCCGCTCCCGTAGCCTCCGAAGACAGCCAACTCCGCAGATGGTGAGTTCGGTCCGCGGGCTCTGCGAACCAGAGCCCCAGGTGGTCCCAGGTGGAGGCCGCCAGCTCCAGGTGTTTGGCCGATGGTAGGCCGCAGCGGGAACGGAGACACAACCCAGAAAAAAGGTCGCGTCTCCGTTCGGAAGAGACAGTTTTACAATTTTACAGTCCCCCCCACCCACACATAATACACAACCACAAAAAAACACTACATCACATCTAAACACTACAATTAAGACAAAAAACAACAAAAAACACAAAAGACAAAGGGACCGCAGGCAAGCCGCAGCTGCTAGGGCAGCGCCGCCATTTTGATCCATTTTGATCCGATGCAAGCTGTTTTCCTTAATGTGACTCAACATTATTTGAATTACCAATGGTTGCGTGAAAGAACAATTGTAGCACCAAAAAATGACGGAGAACAGGTTATGAATAAAGACATTTTTTCAAATCTTCCTGGACCAACTATACAATCTAAATCTATTGGCAGTGTGTCAGACATGGATGAGGCTGTACAATTTGGACTCTCTGTAACACCTTGTGTTCCATCACCTAAACTTGAACTAAAAGGACCACCAATCATGCCATGAATGAATTTGCATCTACCAATACTGTGCATTGCCACAAGATTGTCAGTTCAAAAATTACTATCACATGGAGCTGAGGCAACAACAATGACTGGTAATGCTGTTGGGAAAGTATCTTCATCCTGATACCAATTACAGTATTCCATCTGATTTATCTTTTCAATTCAAGCAACTTCATTTCCCGTTCAACCTAGTTTCTCTTGGACAAACACTAAAAGTCTGAAGAAGGGTCCTAGCTCAAAATGTGATCTGTTCATTTCCTTGCACAGACGCTGCCTGACCCACTGAGTTCCTCCCACAGTTTGTTCTTTGCTCAAGCTTCCAGCATCTGCAGTTTCTTGGGTCTCCAATCATGAAAAGTTGTTGGCCTTGTTCTCATAACTCAATGTTTTTCCGACGGTCATCGACAAGTTGTTTGCTCCAGTGTTGGAGTTAAAATATGTTTTATATTGCTCCACCAGATTCAAGAGAAAGAAATATAGACTGTATGAAATACTTCAACATTGAAATCAAGTAAATTTCCAGATTGTGCAGTGGAACATATAGAAACATAGAAAATAGGTGTAGGTGGAGGCCATTTGGCCTTTCGAGCCAGCACTGCCATTCATTGTGATCATAGCTGATCATCCACAATCAGTAACCTGTGCCTGCCTTCTCCCCATATCCCTTGATTCCGCTAGTCCCTAGAGCTCTATCTAACTCTCTTTTAAATTCATCCAGTGAATTGGCCTCTACTGCCTTCTGTGGCAGAGAATTCCACAAATTCACAACTCTCTGGGTAAAAAGGTTTTTCTCATCTCAGTTTTAAATGGCCTCCCCTTTATTCTTGGACTATGGCCCCTGGTTCTGGACCCCCCCCCCCCCCCCCAACATTGGGAACATTTTTCCTGCATCTAGCTTGTCCAGTCATTTTATAATTTTACACGTTTCTATAAGATCGTAGAAACATTTAATGTCACTTTTTTCAAACATGTTTATTTTTATTGATAACTTCATTTAAACTACATAATTTTACTATTCTAATTACAATATTCGTGGCATGATTATATATTTAAGTTAGATTTTATTTTGTTTATGAATTTTATCAACACTGATTGCATGGGAATAAACGCAAATGTCAATGCTGCCAGTAGAATAAAGTGAGCATCAGCAGACTCAGTGGCTAGTATTTCAGGTTTTTTAAATGGATGGACAATTTTAGTTCATTTACACTCTTGCAATGGGAAAGGATGGAAGGAATATAGATTAGTAATTGCTTCTGGCACAGTCCTATTTTATTGTGTTTGAAAAGTAGGTCCAATCATCTGACTTATTAAAGTGTACAAAGAACAGAAATGCCATTTGCAGGTTGGGTGATCAGAATATAATTAAAAATAATCAAATATTTTGCCTGAAGAAGGCTGTATTGTCTAATAGAACATAGAACAATACAGTGCTGGAGTAGGCCCTTAAGCCTACCATATCCACACTCACCATGATGCCAATCAAACGTATTCAGCACATTGTCCACATCCCTCCATTCCTATTCTGCTCACTTGAATGGCTAAATGCCTCTTAAACATCTCTGCTTTTCTTTCTGCTTTTACCACCTCCCTTGACCACACGTTCCAGGCATTTCCTACTCTCTATGTGGAAAAGAGATGAAGCAGACTGGACTCATTTTCAAGATCGCCAGAATGAGAAGTGTACTTGATGAAATGTACAACGTTTTTACAGATCTTAGTAGAAACAGAGTTTTTTCCTCAGCTGAGACGTGTGGAACAAATGGTTGTAATCTCAAGACGAGAGAGAGCTGGCTGAGTAACAAATAGGTTTTCTCAGGGCAGCACAGTGACACACTGATAGAGCTGGTGCCGCACAGCAGCAGAGACCCAGGTTCAATCCCAACCTCGGTTGCTGCTGTGTGGAGTTTCCACATTCTCCCCGTGACCATGTGGGATTCCTTCGGGTGCTCCAGTTTCCTCCTTATCCTAAAGAAGTGCAGGTTTGTAATTTAATTGGCCGTGGTAAATTGCCCCTAATGTGTAGGGAGTGGATGCAAAAGTGGGATAACATAGAACTAGGCTAAAGGGCCTATTTCCGAGCTGTATCAATCAATTCAATCAATTACATTTCTTTACCCAGTGGATAGTGAATCTTTGCGATAGTCTACCATTACCTAACTTTGAATTTTCCTTATTAATCTTCTCAAAGAATCTTTAGCTACCTAGACATTAGAGACACTGTCCTGTCACAACCTATCTTGTGCCCTTGACTCCTTCTTCAAGATAAATATCCCCGTCAATAGTGCGTGCTTAATTTGTAAATGGATGGAGTTGCTGAGGGTGAGTGTTTGGATTGCTGGAAGTAGTCTGACATTTACAATTAGAAGTGGTGCTTGCCAACACCATCACAGCTTCCCAGCAGTGGGCTGATTATAAGCTCAGACCAATTACAGAAACCGGTGGATTCAGAGGCAGTTTTCCCAGAGGCTGTTCTGCATGCACTCATCATTTTTTTAAATGACTTTGATCGCTGTGAAAGCTGAATGAGAGGAGGCACTGTATCTCTCATTTCCCTTATCCCGAACCAGTCTAAAGAAGGGTCTCGATACAAATCATCACCCATTCCTTCTCTCCAGAGATGCTGCCTGTCCCACTGATTTACTCCAGCTTTTTGTGTCTATCTTAGGAAGAAGTTTCAATTGATTAGCTCCTCAAAGGTTTTATAACCATCAATGTGTAATGGACGGCTTACGGCAGCCAATTTGCACATAGCAAGGTCTCACATATAGCAATGATCTGATCATTTGACTTTTACTGAGATGGCACTAGGGTTAAATTCAGGGCAAGACACCAGAGAGAATGTCTCTGCTTTTCTTTGCAACAGGGTCAAAGGATCTTTCACTGCTATCTGAGAGATTTGACTAACCTGAGAGCTGGTACTGCCTGTGTCATCCTGAGGTTAACATAGGTGTGTTGATTGAACAAACATTCAGCTGGATGCGGTCCTAGGAGTTTCATTGCTGGACATCCTTTAATCTATGACTTCTCCACACACACCAGGGGGTGTAGCGAGTTGCTCCCCAGAACCATAGTGTAAAAACGAGCTCTGTATTCTGAAATTAGATGGTTCTTGACTCTGTCTATGGCCTTTTTCCCTCTCCCTTAGTTTCATAACTGAGAGCCAAAACAAGCCTGCGGGTGCTGGAAGTCCGAAACAAAATCGACAAATGGTGGAAAAAGGTCAGTAGGTCAGGCTGCATTTGAGAGACGGCTAGTGTTTTAGGTTGAAGACTTTTCTTCAGAACTACAGTAGGAAAGTGAGAAAGTAAGAGAGTTTTAGATTGAGGTGACAGTGGGGGAAAAATGTATAGAAAACCGTCAGAAACCTGGGTTAGATCCTGATCTTTGGTGCGGTCCATGTGGAGTTTGCACGTTCTCCCTGTGTTTAGTTTAGAGATACAGTGTGGAAACAGGTCCTTCGGCCCAGCAAGTCCAGCGACCAGCGATCACCCGAACATTACTGCTGTACCGATGGGAAGATCTTCATGCAGAGGATGGTGATTTGCCTACCATCAGCAGGTCCGATCATTGATGATATTTGAACTATAGGTGTATGGGTTTTAGTAAAATCAAAGGATATGAGGATAGGGCAAGAAAGGGTAGGTGAGGTGGAAGGGCAGCAATGATCTTGATGAATAGTGGAGCAGGCTTGATGGGCAGAATGGCCTGTTGCAGTTTCTTTTATGTTCTTGTGTCAGTTTAGACTTTTTACTTTTAGTCTTTTAGAGGTACAGCATTTAAACAGGCCCTTTGGCCCACTGAGTCCGCGCCGATCAGCGATCACCCATACACTAGTTCTATCCTATACACTAGGGACAAAAAGCTGGAGTAACTCAGCGGGACAGGCAGCATCTCTGGAGAGAAGGAATGGGTGACGTTTCGGGTCGAGACCCTTCTTCAGACTGAAAGTCATGGGAAAGGGAAATGGGAGACTTAGAAGATGATGTAGAGAGATAAAGAACAATGAATTAAAGATATGCAACAAAAGTAACAATGATAAATGAAACAGGCCTTAGCTGTTTGTTGGGTAAAAATGAGAAGCTAGTGTGACTTGTGTGGGGGAGGGATGGAGAGAGAGGGAATGCCGGGGTTACTTGATGTGAGAGAAATCAATATTCATATCACTGGGCTGTAAGCTGCCCAAGTGAAATATGAGATGCTGTTCCTCTAATTTGCGTTTAGCCTCACACCTGACAATGGATGAGACCTAGGACAGGAAGGTCAGTGTGGGAATGGGAAGGAGAATTAAAGTGTTTAGCAACCTACAAACCTGAACATCTTTGGAATGTGGGATAACACCAGAGCACCCAGTGCAAACCCATGCGGTCACAGGGAGAATGTACAAACTCCGTACACACAGCACCTGTAGTCAGGATTTAACCTGGGTTTGTAAGGCAGCAAGTCTACCACTGCACCACTAGGCTGCATTAAATGAGTTACATGCGGAAGCACTCCCCATATTCCACTGACGAAACTAAACCTTTGCCACAAAGGTCCAAGGAGTGTAAGATAGATGAATGAGTTGCTACAACTTGCCCATCCTTCACCTTGATGTTTCCCAGTATTACCTCCGCTAGAGGTAAGTATTGGTCAGAATACAGCACCACAGTTTGATATCTGCCAGTGCCTTGTTGTAGTCCAAAGAGCAAATATTCATGGAATCACATGCACAGGAGAGACCATTCGGTTCATAGTATTTGTGCTGTTTTTTGAAATATCTCAGTCAGTTCCACTTCTCTTTATTACACATAACTGCAAATTTGAACATAGACTATAGTATAATAGTACTACATAATATATAGTCCCTACTGCCTACTTTGCCTATGCTGACCATGATGACAATTCAAATGGTCCATCTGCCTGCACATTATCTCTATCCCTCATTCCCTGCCTGTTCATGTGCCTATAAGAATGGCTCATAAACATTGTTCTATCTGCTTCTACCACTTCCTCCAGCACTGTGTTCCAGGTACCTGCAACTCACTTTGTCAAAAACTTGCCTTGCACATCACCTTTAAACTTTTCCTCTCTTACCTTAAAGCTGTGCCCTTTAGTATTCTCCACATTCTAGTCCTTTATCCTGATCCGTTTAAAAAGGTGCTGTTGAATTAGCTTTAGTTCAGTGCACTTTACTTTTACAAAAGGAAACAGTTTCTTCTAATTTACTTCAACAAAACTTTTAATAATTTCAAATGCATACCAATCCCGCCCCTACACTTCTCCCCTGTAAGTGGCTCTATTACATTTCTCAACTCCCTCCATCACATGGAAATCCTGTTCAACCAGTCCGGTGAATATACTTTGTTCTCCTGTCAAGGTTAATTTGTTTTTCTGGAAAAAGAAGTTGGCTATTGAATTCCACATGTCTGTGTTAGCTTGCGTCAGACCAATTGCATTTCTCCCCTCTACTCTCACCACATCTTATATTCCCCTTTATCACTACAACATATTCTCTCACATCCCATCAACTTCCCTTTAATTTTTCTGCATTAATCTACACTAAGTGGTAATTTAGAACTTTGGCAGGATGTGGGAGGAAACTTCTTTAAAATTCTCTCCACATTCTCATTAATCTCTTCCCGAGATTCTACTGCTCACCTACGCATTGGGGATAATTTATAGTGTCCAATTAACCAAATCCACCACTGCTACCTCAATCTTCCACAGTGCTTACTGAATTATGCTTTCTGCAAATTATAAATGCTATTCTGCGTATTTCCAGCTTACAAATAGTAGATTTTGCAGTCCATGAGAAAGGGTGATGTTGGAGTTTGGAGAAAGGATCATCAGAGAGGGGCAAGAACACCTTGCCAAATAAATGGGCATCGACAAAAGAAGATCTCGACATCATGGCAGGCTCGGAACTCTTAGAGGTGTCCAAGACGAAGAAGTGTTGGAGATGAGAGAAAGGGTCATCAGCTGGAAACACAAAATCTGAAGAAGGATCTTGATCTGAAATGTCGTCTGTCCATTTCCCTCCACTGATGCTGCTTGGCCTGCTGAGTTCCTCAAGCAAACCATTTTTTTTACAAATAGAATTGTCCTAAAATGAACACCCCTGTGTGAAGCAGACAACCCAGCCGAGAGGCTGACCAGGAAATTGGGCTCTGTGTTTGCTTAACATCTACATGCACCTGGGAGTATTGCAGGAAAGTAGAGAAGAGTCAAGAGTGTTTATCTTATCCACCATGACAAGAGCAATGAAATTCATATTTGCCGTAGCTTTACAGGCACATTAAATGTAACAGGCTAACAAATAAATATACAATTAGTGTAGCATAAGGGTGCAGTGGTAAGGCTCCTGCCTTACAGTGCCAGAGACCCAGGTTCAATCCTGAATAAGGGTGCTACCTGTAAGAGTTTATATGTTCTCGCCGTGACCTGCATGGGTTTACTCTTGCATCTCTGGTTTCTTCCTACACTCCAAAGACGTACAGGTTTGTAGGCTAATTGGCTTGGTAAAATTGTAAATTGTCTCTAGTGTGTGTAGGATAGTGTTAGTGTGTGGCGATCGCTCATCAGCGCGGACATGGTGGGCCGAAAGCCCTGTTTCCCAGTTGTATCTCTAAACTGAACTAAACAATAAATTATCAGTTATTCTAGGCAAGCTGAAGTATGCAGAGCAACCTTAGTAGTAGAACATTCATTGTATTTTGGCGTTGAGATAGGATTGTGGTTAGGGTTGTACAGGGTGGTTCACAAGCTTGAACCATTGAACCATTGATAGTTGGTGGGAAGAAGCCGTTCTTGAACCTGGAGGGAACGGTTTTCTGGCTCCTGTACCATCTTCCTGATGGTAGCATGAGATGAGAGCATGGCCAGACTGGTGTTATGTTGCTAATATTAACTGCCTTCTTGGGACAACTTTTTCCTGTAGATCCCTTTGGTAGTGTGGAAGTCAGTGCCCATGGTGGACCAGCAAGGTTCACCACTTTCTGCAGCTTCCTTCGTTCCTGAGCATGTGAGTAGATCAGTCATGATTGAATGACGGAGTAGACTTGATGGGCGGAATAACCTAATTCTGCTTCTATCACTTATAAACATATGAACATGAGATGCCAAAACTGGCCAGTATGCTCTTCTGAGAAAGTTTGAGTAGATTTTATATATTTGAGGGAATCCGACCTATTTTGTGTTGACTGCCCGGGTATCTGCTGCTGGTTTGAGCAGGGTGGAACTGCAAACAGACTGTAGTCTATTAATGACAACTGCAGTACATTTAAAAACCAAGACTGACAGCATCACCAAGAAACAGGAAGCAGATCACGAGAGACAGTTATTAACCTGAGGTGCACCAGGCTCCCTGTTACTTCAGGTGTGCTGTTAATTTAGTTCCTTCTTGTTTCACTTCATGATATCACCAGCCATTACTTTATTTCCCTGTTGTTTCCTTCCCCTGAGGGTCCTGGTGGCTCCAGCTAGGTACCCAGATGGGTATTGGGAGTCTTCCATGATATCATCTAAGCAGCTCCTAAATGCCTGTGGGATTAACCCCTCCCTGAACAGGTATCCGCACAAATCCTACAACATTTTTGGATCTCTCTGTTCCTCTAATCAGTGTGGAGGGTTTACATTTTTCTGTTGCACATTGTCAGATATATACTTTTTCCAGAGGCTGTACCTGAATGCTTGTTCGGTTGATATGGCACAATGATACAAGGAGGAGTTGCTGCCAGAAACCTTGGTTCAATCCTGACAGGTGTTGTCTTTGTGGAAACATTGAAACTAGAAACATACAGTAGAAAATAGGTGCACGAGTAGGCCATTCGACCCTTTGAAACAGCACCGCCATTCAATGTGATCATGGCTGATCATCCCCAATCAGTACCCTGTTCCTGCCTTCTCCCCATATCCCTTGATTCCTCTAGCCCTAAGAGCGCTATCTAACTCTCTTTTGAATGCATCCAGTGAATTGGCCTCCACTGCCTTTTGAGGCAGAGAATTCCACAAATTCACAACTCTCTGCGCGAAAAGGTTTTTCATCTCAGTTCTAAAAATGGCCTACTTCTTATTGTTAAACTGTGGCACCTGGTTCTGGACTCCCCCAAGATCGGGAACATGTTTCCTGCCACTAGCTTGTCCAGTCCCTTAATAATTTTATATGTGGAGTTTGCACATTCTTCCTGTGACCAGGTTTCCATTGGGTGTTCTGAGTTAAACCTTAGCCTTTAGATTTTAAACTTTAGAGATACAGCGTGGAAACAGGACCTTCAGTCCACCGAGCTTGTGTTGACCAGCAATCACTCCGTACACTAGCACTATCCTACACACTGGGGACAATATGCTATTGGTTTTACAGGTCAATTAACTTACAAACCTCTACGCCTTTGGAGTGTGGGAGGAAACGGAGCACTCAGAGAAAACCCACGCAGTTACAGGGAGAACATGCAAACTCCATACAGATAGCACCTATAGACAGGATCGAACTCGGGATGGTAGACCTATTGGGTCATTGTATATTGTCCCAGTGTGTTGGTAAGTGGTCGGATATTGAGGGAATTGATGGGGAATGTGGGAAAAATAAAATGGGGTTAATGTTGGATTAATATACTGTAAATGGGTGTTTTATGGTCAGCATGGGCTCCGTGGATCAAAGGGCCTCTTTCCATGCTGTGTGATGCTGAAATAATTCTGAACTCATGTGCGTAATGCAGTTCTACACCATCACTGGTGGTCCAGCCTTCTGCTGTCTCCGATCTAAGCAGTGAGAATCCTTGCCTAAACCTTTCCGTCTCTTTGCTGCTTCTGGGGCTTGGTGTCAGATCCTCTGGTGCAACTCACCACTGAGAGGCAACATTTGTGGAGAGAGAAATAGAGCTAATATATCAGGTTGGAGAATCTTTGCCCTTTGATGCCTACACAACATTGCCATAGCGGCTTTGCCAGAACTACACACCGAACCATTACTAATGAAGCTACAACATGAATTGGTGGGACTGGTGTTCATTACTGGCTGGGCCTCTGTCAGAGACTGAGGTTGGCAATAGTTGGATGGCCTGTACTGCTTGAACTGTCCTCCAACAAGGTGGGTAGGATGTTTGGGAGGAGGAACACAGGATCTATTTTCTTGGGAGAATATGTAGAAATGGTGCAAATATAGCAAGATCATACACTTGAAAGAGATTTATTCAGTTAGAGTCATAGGGTCACAGAGTCATTCAGCACAGAAACAGGCCCTTTATCCATGCCGACCAAGATGTTCCATCTAAGCTGCCCCCCTTTGCCCTTGTTTGGCCCATATCCCTTCAAACCTTTCCAAGTGTCTTTTAAATGATGTAATATATCTGCCTCAACTACCTCCTCTGGCAGCTCGTTCCATATACCCATGACCTTACCTTTAAGCCACCTCTGCTACTTTAGACAGAGGTGGCTTCAGGAGATGGGCAATTGGATCAAAAGATTGTATCCTAATTAGACCAACATCAAAGGCAAACCCTCTCCCTAATTACCCTTCCAAATTCCTCCGCTAACTGGTGGTGCAGGTGTTAATGTGAAAGGGAAAATTGATAGAAATGTGTTCCTACATAAGAGAGTCTGATAAGCCTGGGCTATGGGAGCACACAAGGATTATAAGGAACAGGCCATTCATCCCTCATGTCTGCTCCGTTACACCAGCCCAGCTTTCATCCATTCACCTCAAATCCCTGAGTAAGAGGGTTTAGACAGGCCGAAGTGGGAGTGGGGCGGAGGTTAGTGTCGCAAGGATCACCCGTGAGGACTGGACAGAGATGGCACTACCTTTGGCTCATCATTTCCTCCTTCAAGTCCAGAATCATGGCACGATCTGCCACGTATCATTGCAGGGTGTCCTCATAGAGTTATAGAATCTTACAGCGTGGAATCAGGCCATTCGGCCTAACTTGCCCACACCAGCCAACATGTCCCATCTACACTAATCCCACCTGCCTGTGTTTGGTCCATATCCCTCTAAACCTGTCCTATCCATGTAGGTCAATGATTCTTCTCCAAAACACCTTTATTATCATCCAGACTGCTATGTGGCTTACAAGAGCCATCAAGTCGACACACAGCTTGGATAACTGCCCTTCCCACAGCTGAGGAACCCAAGCCTCCTTCCCATACACACAATACATCACAAGATTAACCTTCTGTTGTCACCCAGAACAGCTGGACCAATCACGTCCTTTACTCTTACAGCTGGTCGAAAGGAATGAAAACAGAAGTAAACTGGGGGCTAAAAATCTGGCATTTCTCTCATTCCCATCTCGACACCCACAGTGAGAAGATTAATCTTTTATTCATCGAATGCCAGGCTTAATTAACCTCAGGAAACAGAACTAATTATCACAAATTAATGGTTTCCTGCCCAGCTTGAAACATGAAAAGGGATTTCTTTATTGCCAATAGAATCGTACCATGAGGCTATTTGGCTGATGGAGTTTGTGCTGCCTCTTTCGGAGACTATCCCAGGTCGTCTGCCATTTATTTTTCATTGGAGACATGTGGGCTTCACAGTCAGGGTCAGCGTTTAATTGCCCATCCTAAGTCGCCTGAGAAGGTGATGGTGAGCTGACTTCTTGAACCGCTTCAGTCCTTTAGTCACAGGTACATCTACAATGCTGTTAGGGAGTTCCAGGATTTCGACACAGTGGCGGTGAAGGAACAGCAATATATTTCCAAGTCAGGATGGCTTGTGGCTTGAAGGCAGCTTCCAGGTGGTGTTGTTCCAGTGCCTTTGCTGCACTATTCCATTGAGCTGGTAGACAGCATGAAGCTGGGAGGTGATTGCAAAGGAGTCTTGGTGAGACTGCCTCATTCTTTCCTGATGTGTAAGAAGGAAATGCAGATGCGGGTTTACACCAAAGATAGACACAAAAATGCTGGAGTAACATAGCGGGACAGGCACTCTGGAGAGAAGGAATGGGCGACATTTCAGTTCGAGACCCTTCTTCAGACTGAATAAGGGGAGAGGGAAACTAGAGGTAAGAAAAAGTTCAGAACAAATCACAACCAACATCGGACTTAAGAAAGCCCATAATGGTCCATTGTTGGCTGTGGAAGTAGTGTTATCACCTCTTCCACAGCCAACAATGGACCATTGTGGGCTCCACCTTTATGGGTCATCAGTGCCGGTTGTGATGTGTTCTGAGCAATTTCTTTCTAATTCATAGGGATTATTAAAATTACAAGGGCCTTTAATGACTCCAGGAAGTAGAAATTGTTGGTTCATTACAGATGCAGCTGATATTAAATCCAGTCCAGAAAACTGGTCAAATGCAGTTGGCTGGTGTTGCCTTGAAACACCCCCCTGGTACCAGAAACAGGCTAGAACCTGGTCTGTTGCGGGTCCTTGTGTGGTTGTAGTCAGCAGTTGCTATGCTGGTCATTCTAGTGGGTTTGGAACCATGAGCTTTACTCTTGACACAGTGGGATTGGAGCCATGACGTTTGCCCTTGACACAGTGGGATTGGAGCCATGAGCTTTGGCCTTGACACAGTTTGATTGCAATCATGACCTGTGCCCCTGCCACAAATATCACTAGAGAAAATAGGGCTCTCAGCATGATGATATTTGCAGAGGGGGACAGTTGTTGTGAGAGTAGCGAGGTTAAGAGGCAACCTCTGCAATTGTAAAGTAAATGCCTCACAATCAGCATTCAGTGGGAACTTTATAATCCCTATGAACTGGAGAGAAGTTGTTCAAAACAAATCACAGTTAGCACCGATGACTCAAGAAAGGTGAGGCCAACAATGGTCCATTGTTGATAAGAGGTGATAAGAGGCTTCCACAGCCAACCATGGGCCATTGTGGGCCCCACCTTTCTTGAGTCATCAGTGCCGGCTGCGATTTGTTCTGAACCTTTTCATACCTCTGGTTTCCCACGCTCCTGCTCAGTCTGAAGACAGGTCTCAACCCGAAACATCGCCGATTCCTTTTCTCCAGAGATACTGCTTGACCCGCTGAGTTACTCCAGCATTTTGTGTCTATCTTCAGTGTAAACCAGCAACTGCCGTTCCTTCCTACACTCCTGTCTTCCTCAGCTTCTCTGGTCTATCAGCATAACAAGAATGGCTCAACTCTGCAACTGCACCAGAACAACGTGTAATGACTTTGTTACTGGACTAACAATCAGACTGGGAAACTTTGACCTGGAAGCCTGACTCTAATCCCTGAAGTGATGTGATCATGAGACTTCCAGATTGGTGGTGGAATGCATCAGGTTCACCAGGGCCGTTTTTACAGCATTATGGGCCCCCAGGCAAAGCAGTGTACTGGGGCCCCTACCGTTACTCTCCCCCACCCCCCTTTCCCTACCAGCCCCCCCTGTCGTGCCGGCAAAAAGCACTTACCGAAAAGCACTTAGCGATGGACTTAGGGTGCTACATTGTTGCGAAAAGCACCTACAGATCGCTGTGAGGAGCACTTAGTGACCGAAAATGTTGCGAAAAAAGCACTTATTGAACCTACATTTTTAAAGTAGTATTTATTTAGTGCAAGTCACTTAACATACACAGATCAGCATGGGGCCCCTATGCTCGTAGGCCCCCGGGCAAGTGCCCATCAGGCCCATGCGTTAAGACGGCCCTGAGGTTCACCACCTTAGCTTGTGGGAGGGGGAAGGGGATCTGCCCTCCTTATCCAGCCTAGACAATGTCTGACTCTAGGTCCACCAGGGCAGGGGAGTCTTGACTACCTCCCTTGCTCAAGGGCAATTATGGATGGACAAGATTAAAGTCAGAAAACTCCACTCCCCAAAAATGAATGGAAGATCTCAATTGTGGATCATGCAGAGTGTTTGCATCCTCAATAATAGAACGGGTGCAAAAAAGACTTACAGGCATGTTGTAAGCAAAAAAGGTTTACAAGCATGTTACTGGGACTGGAGGGGTTGACTTACAAGGAAAGGCTGGACAGGCTAGGATCTTCCTCACTGGAGCGAAGGAGACTGTGGGGTCATTATATCAAGATACTTTAAACCATATTTCAGATCTCAGATTCATTTATTGTCATGTACACCAAGGTGCAAGTTAATTCCATGTTTGCATGAAGCCCACTGGGTAAACAGTTTACATGGTAATGCTCGATACAACAATAATTAAACCAAGGCACCAGAATGGTGCAAAGATTGTAGTGCAATCTGAAGTAGTGCAAGAACAAATGGTAAAATTTCATAATAGAAACATAGAAACATAGAAACATAGAAAATAGGTGCAGGAGTAGGCCATTCGGCCCTTCGAGCCTGCACCGCCATTCAATATGATCATGGCTGATCATTCAGCTCAGTAGCCTGCACCTGCCTTCTCTCCATACCCCCTGATCCCTTTAGCAAAAAGAGCCACATCTAACTCCCTCTTAAATATAGCCAATGAACTGGCCTCAACTACCTTCTGTGGCAGAGAATTCCACAGACTCACCACTCTCTGTGTGAAGAAATGTTTTCTCATCTCGGTCCTAAAAGACTTCCCCCTTATCCTTAAGCTGTGACCCCTGGTTCTGGACTCCCCCAACATCGGGAACAATTTTCCCGCATCTAGCCTCTCCAACCCCTTAAGAATTTTATATGTTTCTATAAGATCCCCCCTCAGTCTTCTAAATTCCAGCGAGTACAAGCCCAGTCTATCTAGTCTTTCCTCATATGTAAGTCCCGCCATCCCAGGGATCAATCTGGTGAACCTTCTCTGTACTCCCTCTAAGGCAAGAACGTCTTTCCTCAGGTTAGGAGACCAAAACTGCACACAATACTCCAGGTGCGGTCTCACCAAGGCCCTGTACAACTGCAGCAGAACCTCCCTGCTCCTAAACTCAAATCCTCTTGCTATGAATGCCAACATACCATTCGCTTTCTTCACTGCCTGCTGCACCTGCATGCTTGCTTTCAATGACTGGTGCACCATGACACCCAGGTCACGTTGCATCTCCCCTTCTCCCAATCGGTCACCATTCAGGTAATACTCTGCTTTCCTGTTCTTGCCGCCAAAGTGGATAACCTCACATTTATCCACATTATATTGCATCTGCCATGCATTTGCCCACTCGCCTAATCTATCCAAGTCACTCTGCAGCCTCCTAGCATCCTCCTCGCAGCTAACACTGCCACCCAGGTTCGTGTCATCCGCAAACTTAGAGATGTTGCATTCAATTCCCTCGTCCAAATCATTAATATACACTGTAAATAACTGGGGTCCCAGCACTGAGCCTTGCGGTACCCCACTAGTCACTGCCTGCCATTCCGAAAAGGACCAGTTTATTCCTACTCTTTGCTTCCTGTCCGTCAACCAATTTTCTATCCACCTCAACACTGAACCCTCAATACCGTGTGCTTTAAGTTTGTACACCAATCTCCTATGTGGGACCTTGTCGAAGGCCTTCTGAAAGTCCAGATATAACACATCGACTGGTTCTCCCTTATCCACTCTACTAGTTACATCCTCGAAAAATTCTATAAGATTCGTCAGACATGATTTGCCTTTGGTAAATCCATGCTGACTTTGTCCGATGATTTCTCCACTTTCCAAATGTAATGCTATCACATCTTTAATAACTGACTCTAGCATTTCCCCCACTACCGATGTTAGGCTAACTGGTCTATAATTCCCCATTTTCTCTCTCCCTCCCTTTTTAATGAGATAGAGTTAAGAGTACGAGTACATGGCAGGAGTGAACAAAAGAATTGGTTATTTATTATTAAATAGTAATAATTTATTATTATAAATGTAATCTTTTGTAATATTATAACATAATAATAATAATAATAATAATAATAATAATAATAATAATAATAATAATAATAATAATAATAATAATCATAATAATAATCATAATCATAATCATAATCATAATAATAATAATATACAGCAGTGAGGAAGAAGTTGTTCTTAAGTCTGGATGTCCAAACTTTAAAGTGTCCTGTATCTTATCCCAAAAGATAGAAAAGAGAAAACGGAATGGCCAAAGTAGCAGGCATTCTGATATTGACCATGAGGGGCACAGATAAGGTTAATAGCCACAATCTTCTCTTCAAATGAGGGGAGTTTGAATAACTTCAAAGGTTTAAGGTAGAAACATAGAACATAGAAAAATAGGTGCCGGAGTAGACCATTCGGCCCTTCCAGCTAGCACCGCCATTCAGTATGATCATGGCTGATCATCTAAAATCAGTACCCCGTTCCTGCTTTTTCCCCATATCCCTTGATTCCTTTAGCCCTAAGAGCTAAATCCAACTCTCTGTTGAAAACATCCAGTGAATTGGCCTCCACTGCCTTCTGTGGCAGAGGATTCCACAGATTCACAACTCTCTGGTTGAAGAAGTTTTTCCTCATCTCAATCCTAAATGGCCTACCCCTTATTCCTAAACTGTGACCCCTGGTTCTGGACTCCCCCAACATCGGGAATATTTTTCCTGCATCTAACCTGTATGGGTAAGAGGGGAAAGATTTAAATAGGATTTCAGGGACAACGCTTTCACACAGACGGTGGTGCATATGTGGAACAAGCTGCCAGAGGAAATGGTAGAAGCGGGTACAATTATGACATTTAAAAGGCACTTGGACAGATACATGGATTGGAAAGGTTTGGAGGGATATCAGCCAACCACAGACATGTGGGACTAGCTTAGTTAGGCAACTTAATCAGCATGGACAATTTGGGCCGAGTACCCTGTGTTCATGCTGTGTATGAATCTAAATTGTTGTCACCTGAATGGACACAGTATTCAAGCTGAGTCCAAATTAATGTTCAACGTAAACTAGACATAATATCCTGCCTGGCACCCTGTACTTGGTGTTTACAAAGCTGAAGGTCCAATATAGAAACAGAAAATCATCTAGAATAGAAACAGGTCCTTTGGGCCTTTGCGCATCATGAAGGGGATGCCACTGTGAATTGCCCCTGGTGTGCGGATGAGGGGTGGAATTTGGGCGAAGATGATGGGAATGTGGGAAAAATGAAAAATGAGATTAGTGTAGGATTAGCATTGATGGTCAATGGTTGAATAGCTGTTTGGGTACTGTATTTCTCTATGACTCAATTTACATTGAGCACATTTTGTATTATCCCCACATTCTCCACAAATCCCCCACAGATTCTCTCCCACTCACCCTGTAACATCACTTTCGAGAAGGCGTAGCTGGCAGTGTTGCTATGCACAACTCCAGAGACCCAGGTTCAATCCTGTCCTTGGGCGCTATCTGTGTGGCACT
The DNA here is from genome assembly GCF_053455715.1 of Rhinoraja longicauda. Taxonomy (NCBI): domain Eukaryota; kingdom Metazoa; phylum Chordata; class Chondrichthyes; order Rajiformes; family Arhynchobatidae; genus Rhinoraja; species Rhinoraja longicauda. Next base: position 38,087,246 of record NC_135960.1, read on the forward strand.
TGCACAATCTTCTTGTGACCGTGTGGGTTTCCTTCAGTTTCTAAATCCACTGTGTCTAAATCCACTGCTAACTACTGCATTGCTGCTTGTTACTATGTGCACATTTAGCTGTGTTTCCTGCACTTCAACAGCACATCAAAACCACCTCATTGTCTGCATGTTGCCATTCGTTAAAGTCCCTGTAAAATTATAGACAATAGACAATAGGTGCAGGAGGAGGCCATTCGGCCCTTCGAGCCAGCACCGCCATTCAATGTGATCATGGCTGATCATTCTCAATCAGTACCCCGTTCCTGCCTTCTCCTCATTCCCCCTGACTCCGCTATCCTTAAGAGCTCTATCCAGCTCACTCTTGAATGCATTCAGAGAATTGGCCTCCACTGCCTTCTGAGGCAGAGAATTATCAGGTGGTTAATGCCTTGTCTTCTCCAGTCACATTCTGGGAACTTTTCCATCCACCTGATAGGGCAGCTAGGGCTTTGGTTTCTCCCCCTTTGGATTGCTGGCACTTCTGACAGCGCAGCACTCTCTCTGTACTGCATATTCAACAGCTGTTAATAATAGTGACCCAATCGTTTGGCATACAGGATGGGGTGGAGGAGGGTGTGAAGTACATCAAAGAAGGGTGGAGAGATAATGAGAGGCACTGCACAGGTATGGTTGCTACTGGTGGGAAGGTATTGAGGATGTGAGGGGCTGTTGGCCCATACAGGTGTAGGAATGAGGCAAGCAAGGTGGATGGTACCCAATACAATCCCAGGTGCTCCCTGTGCAAACTCCACCCAGAGGGCACCTGACGTCAGGATCAAAGCAGGTCAGTGGTGCCCCCACGTGAGGCAGCCGTTCTACCATCTGCACCATGATGACAAACTTCACGCAAATAAACCCACCAAACCTTGCTTTGAAACTTTCGTTTCCACCTCAACCTTCTTGGAGTGGGGTGGGTCAGAGTGGGTCACCTATGTAGGGTGCCCCAGGAAGGCAACATTGGAATCGTTGTGCACTCCTCTCGGATGGGCATCGCAGTGAGTGGCAGAAGGGAGAGGATGGGTGGAGGATCCTATGAAGGGTGTCGAGCAAGCTGTGCTTACAGTGGTGTAACAGTTTGCCAGCTGGGTGCCTTTGCTAGTGACAGATCTCAGTGGGGAGCTGACTGTGGTTAAGCAAGCCTGCCTGACAGCATTCCAGACAGACACGTCAGCATGCCGATCGTGGCGGCTGAAGACGAGTCTGACAGCCCCCAGCAGTGGCGTGCAGAGCGGTGAGCTGTGGCAGCGCTTCCATCCCAAGCCGCTCCAAACAGATGGTGCCTGGCATCACAACAAGCTCCCTGGCAGAGCCGCCGGGTCTGGGAGATGCCTGTCCCCAAGAGAGAAGGATAGAGCGGGGTCGTACAACAACTACGTTGTTTGTCTGTGCAAGTCACTTAAATGGAGGGGGGGGAGGGTATGTGGGAGTGAGGGTTATGTGGGGGGGGGGGGGGGGGTATGTGGGAGAGATGGTTATGTGGGGGGGAGGGTATGTGGGAGTGAGGGTTATGTGGGGGGGGGGGTATGTGGGAGAGATGGTTATGTGGGGGGGAGGGTATGTGGGAGTGAGGGTTATGTGGGGGGGGGGTTATGTGGGAGAGATGGTTATGTGGGGGGGGAGGGTATGTGGGAGTGAGGGTTATGTGGGGGGGGATGTGGGAGGGAGGGTTATGTGGGGGAGTATGTGGGGGGGGTTATGTGGGGGTATGTGAGAGGAAGGGTTATGTGGGAGGGTTATGTGTGGGGCTTATGTGGGGGGGGTATGTGGGAGGGAGTGTTATGTGGGGGGGTATGTGGGAGTGAGGGTTATGTGGGGGGGTTATGTGTGGGGCTTATGTGGGGGGGTATGTGGGAGGGAGGGTTATGTGGGGGGGGTATGTGGGAGTGAGGGTTATGTGGGGGGGTTATGTGTGGGGCTTATGTGGGGGGGTATGTGGGAGTGAGGGTTATGTGGGGGGGGAGGGTATGTGGGAGTGAGGGTTATGTGGGGGGGTATGTGGGAGGGAGGGTTATGTGGGAGGGAGGGTTATGTGGGGGGGGGGGTGTCTCATTGCTCATGTTCATGTCTGAGTGTGAACCTTTAAAAGAAAGCTTAAGGTATTGTTCGCAAGTGTGAAGCACTAGTTCGAGGACTTATGGCTGCTTTAATGCCAGGAATGCACCAAGGCAATGTGCATAGCATCATCCCGTAAAAGGTTAAAGAGTCATTCAGGCAAAGAGTGACACAACATTCCAAAGTTCATTCTGTGAAAGGTCATGGGGCATATTTCCCAGCACAGCCCATCTTATGGGTGAAACAGCCCTGGGATTATTGCAGTGAAGTAGTGGTACAGTGGCACAGTTGGTAGAGCCATGGCCTCACAGCACCAGATATCCAGGTTTGATACTGAACTCGGGTAATGTCTGTGTGGAGTTTGCCCGTTCTCCTTGTGACCGTGTGGGTTTCCTTCGGATGATCTGGTTTCCTCCTACATCCCAAAGTTGTGGGTTTGTAGGTTAATTGGCCTCTGTAAATTGCCCCTAGTCTGTAGGGAGTGGATATGAAAGCGGGAAAACATAGAATTAGTGTGAATGGGTGATCGATGATCGGTGTTGACTCGATGGGAGGGAATTGGGGGAATTTTTTTTTCAATCTCTTACCTCAACGGAGATGTGGTTTCCGTCCCCACTGCGGCCTAACATTGAGGAGTTGGCGGCCTTTCCCGGAGACCGGCCCGGCGCTTCAAGCCGTGGGCGCGGCGCAGACTTTAACATCGGTAGCTGAGATCCTTTGCCGAGGATCGATTGTGGAGAGCTCCAACCGCAGGGCCTGTGGGCTTTAACATCGGGAAGCCCGCGGTCTCTGGTAAGAAGAGGTCGACTAGGGAGCTCCAATGCCGCGGAGAGTTTGTCAACCGTCTCGACGCGATAATTCGATCATCACGACAAGAGGGCTTGAACAGTTGGCAGCGATGACTGCGGATGGTTCAACAGCCCTGACCGTGGGTGATCAAAGAGGAGGATGATTGAACTTTATCACCTTCCATCACAGTGAGGAATGTGGAATCTGGTGTGGTGGATGTTTATGTTAAATTTTATTTTATGTGGCTGTGTGTCTTGTTGCTTTTTACTTAGTATGGTAACTCAAATTTCACTGTCCCTTAATTGGTAGATGTGACAATTAAATTGAATCTTGAATCTTGGATTGTCTCCATGCTGTATCTCTAAACTAAACAATAAACTGCAGGCAGGCAGAAGGATGAGATTGAACATATAACCCCAGCTCACTCTCCAGTCCTCTCACCTTGGGATATCCTGGGCTATATCCCCATCAAACTGTGATGGATATCTCTGCCTCCACAGGTGATCCAGGCAGTGAGGCCCAGACCCATTGTGCTTCACAGAGGGCATGGTAACCTCCTCTAATCATTCTATAAATGTCCCGTAGGTTTTTACCTTTCTCCTACGGAAAATAGTTCCTTTGTTTTGCTCCAGACACAACAGGTTATAACCTTAAATGTAGATAGGCTCTATAACTATAATGGGCCTTATTTAGTCATAGACACAGGCACTTCAGCGCACTTAGTCAATGCCTGCCATCACTATTCATAAACACTAATCTGACATTAATTCCATTTATCATTCTCCTCAGCACCCTGCAGTTTCTACCACTCACCTGCACACCGGGGGCAATTTACAGTGGCCAATTCACCTGTCAATCTGAACATCTTTGGGATGTGGGAGGAAACCAGAGCACCCAGAGGAAACCCACGCTGTCATAGAGAGAACACAGGCATCACCAGAGGTTGGGATTGATCCTGGGTTCCTGGTGTTGTGAGGAGATCTCAATTAATTCTTCCCCTACCCTCCTTTGCTCCAAAGAAAACAACTACAGGCTAGACAATCTCTCATTATCTGGGTGGCACGGTGGTGCGGCGGGTGGTGCTGCTGACTCATAGCTCCTGGTTAACCACTTTGCTCCTGACCTTGGGTGCTGTTTGAGAGGATTTTGCACAATCTTCCGCTTTTGTTTCCGTCAGGTGCTCCTGTTTCCTCCCCCATCCCAAAGACACACTGGTTGGTGGGTATAATTATTCTGAGTACAGGTCGATGTCAGTGGAATCAGGCTGAAGTTGATGGGCTTGTGAAAGAGAATACAAAAGCTTTTCACTGTACCTTGGTACACGTGACAATACTAAACTAAACAAAACTAAACTAAACTAAACTAAACTAAACTAAACTAAACTAAACTAAACTAAACTAAACTAAACTAAACTAAACTAAACTAAACTAAACTAAACAAAACATGGGAATGGGAATGATCTAAAACTAACTTGGACTCAATGGGCCAAATGTCCTCTTTCTACTTCATTTGGAATTGTGAAAAATAACGATAATTGGCAACATCCTGGTAAATTGCCCCATTTCTAGTGTAACCACATCCTTTCTGTGAATTGTGGCTAGAACTGTTCATGCTTGTGGTCTAGCTAACACTTCATACTGTTCTCGCATTGACTCTCTGCTCATGCTCTATGAAGTGGCCAAAAGAGAAGTCCGTGTGCCTCATTTAACTTCTCTGCCTGCACTGCTACCTTGAGGAAGGCTTACATTTCTCAACACCCTCACACTTACCATGCATTCGCTTGCCTTGTTTGTTCTTCCAGAATGCATCACTTCACATTTTTCCAAAATGAATTCCATTTGTCATTTCTTTCTCTCTGTTGGAGCAGACCTTTAATGCATTAAATCCTTGGCCTATTCTCGTCTCTAGCTTGTCAGCACCATGTCTGAGATGTTCTGTCAAGAGGAGCAGGGGACCTTGCAAGATGGCTCAAAATGGAGCTCCAGATAGGGTAGGAGCTATATAGCTCTGGACAAGGATAGCCTTGGTGGACTGATTGGCCTCTGCTGTCAAATCACTCTCCCTCAACCCGCCATCTGAAGGACGACACCACTGTTTACTGGAGTTAAGGCAACTAGGTTGAAAAGAATAAGTTGATGAGAAAGTCGCTGAACAAACCATATTTCAGAAATGCAAACTGACTGCAGGCATAACATACAGATTCCATTTTTACATATGTCCATAAGTTGATCTTATTCATTAGTTGGAAATTATACAAAGTCACTCTATATGATAATCATACCTCCATTGAATTGTAATGAATGGCATCAAAAGCACATAATGCTGATGAGAGAACAATTACTCAAGGTGGAGAGAGAGGGGAAAGCAGTGATGTCATCCGTAGGAACAAAATGAGTAGGACTTTTGAATTGAATAATATTATGGCAGCTCATTTTTATGCAGGAGTGTCTATATGTTATGTAACTTGGAGATAGACTGCATTTTCATCTTTCTATGCACAAATAAAATAGGAGCAGGAGTAAGCCACTTGGTCCCTCAAGCCTGCCTCCCCATTCAATATGATCATGGCTAATCTGCCCCAGCCTCAATTTCTTCCCTGTGCCAATTGCCCCCAGACCTCAATTCCCCAATCCTCTGAAAAGCGACCTCCAAAACGATCCAGGCTAAATTGCAGAGATTCACCATCTGCTGCACAAACACGTTTTAAATGGCTGCACTCATATTTTCTTTAGTTTAGTTTAGTTTAGTTTAGTTTAGTTTGGTTTAGTTTAGTTTAGTTGAGAGATACAGTGCAGAAACTGGCACTTTGGTCCACCGAGTCCATGCTGACCAGTATTACCCATACACTAGCCCTATCCTCCACACTAATTCAATTTATAATTTTTTTAAACCGAAGCATATTAACCTACAAACTGGTACGTACGTCTTTGGAGTGTGGGGGGGAAACAAGAGCACTCGGGGAAAACCCATGCGGTCACGGGGAGAACGTACAAAATCTGTACGGACAGGACCCATAGTCAGGATCGAACCCAGGTCTCTGGCGCTGTAAGGCAGCAACTCTATCGTGACGCCACCGTGCTGCATCTTGTGTGCAATATCTTCCCACCCCCACCCCCCCCCCCCCGCCCAACCTCCACCCCTCCAATAGCTCTGTGCTCGGAATGCTACTTAATGAAGGTTTCCCTGCTCATTGTAGATTCTCCTCGTGCACTGTTGAACCTGTTGCAACATGGCGTTCAGGTAGTTTCAGAATGACAAGGCTCTGCTCTGACAGGTGATTTGGAGATAGGCTGGGTCCACATTCAGCTCCCTCTCATCTTCAAGTTTCATTTCACTCACCGGTGATGTCATAGAAACCACACCAGTTGCTCGGCAACATCTGGCACTAAAACTGCTGATTCCCCCGGGACAATGTTCCCGACAACAAACCTTCCTGCAGCTTCCAAACACTGCAACTTATTTGTGATGCTCTTGTCATCTTTGTCATAGCATCCTTGTCACATCTTGGTTTGATAATAGCTCTGCTGAAGGTAGCAATAAATTGCAGAGATTTGTGAACACAGCCACACCAACAATCCCCCCTCCCCTCCCCACCCTGTTAACTCCATCTACACTTCACGCTGCCTTGGGAAAGTAGCCCACGTGATCAAGAACCACTCACACCACACACCATTCTCTCTTCTCCCTTATCTCATCGGAGATAAAAAAAGAAAGTTTGAAAGCACACACCGCCAGATTCAAGAACTGCTTCTTCCCTGCTGTTATCAAATGGTAGGACGGACCTCTCTCAGGCTAAAGATTAATACCTGATCTTCCAATCTACCTCGTTGTGGCCCTTGCACTTCTTTTATATCTGCACTTTCTCAGCAGCTGTGGTACTATATTCTGCAGTCTGTTTCCTTTCTCCTTTGTACCTCCTGACGTACTCAAGTATGGCATGATCTGCCTGGAAAACATGCAAAATAACGTTTTTCATTGTATCAGGGTGGCACGGTTGTGCAGCCGTAGAGTTGCTGCCTTGCAGCACCAGAGACCTGGGTTTCATTCTAACTACGGGTGCTGTCTCTACTGAGTTTGTACGTTCTCACGGTGACCCCATGGGTTTTCTTTGCGTGCTCTAGTATGCTCCCACACTCCAACATGTTCAGGTTTGTAGGTTAATTGGCTTCAGTAAAATTGTAATTTGCCGCTAGTTAATAGGATCGTGCTAGTCGGCGCAGACTCGGTGGGCCAAAGGGCTTGTTTCTGCATTGTATATCTAAACTAAACTAAATATCAGTACATGTAACAATAATATACAAATGCCAATGCTCGTGCCACAAGAGATTCAGTTTTATCATGCCATTCTGGCCCTTGGGATGACACTTTGTTTATTGCAATGCAGCAGCAAGTAGGTACAGTTCAAATTGTGACAGCTACCATAAAAGAAAAATCAAAAGGATGGAATTGTAATGCTATCGAAGGAAGGCGTGGATCCCATTGAGTTCATGCTGGTTTCCAGCGGAGCAAACACTTGTCCTGTGCTCCTGCTCTCTTGCGCTGACTCTTTAGATCACTTTCCCACCGGTCAGTTCCCATTGAATATCCATACATCTACAGGCACTCTCCACCCTCTGCATCAAGCTTTTCCCTGTGTCCCACACATTGTTTCCCTTCCTTTTCAAACCGCCACTCCCTGCCCGTGAAATTGCTGCCAGGTATGGTGAACTGCCTTCAGTGGCATGGCTGAGAACCAGCCGTTGGACCAGACACAGGGGCCAACTCCCGGCCTTAAAGCGCAGAGGCCCCGGGCGGAGGAGCTGTTGAGGGCAGCTGAGGCTTCTGTTTCTCATCTCACACCAAGGCAAACAGGGTCACACTCCTCCAAGATGTCACTGGTGTGTCAGAACAGGTCAGATGTGCTCTCAGATGGGACGTGCACTCCTGACCTTCACAGTGTGAGGTAAAGTGGTTCCTCACCAAGCCACAGCTAAACCTCGCCCTGAGCGCAAATCATAATGTCATTCTCTATGGGTGTCACTAATTGCAACATAAAAAGGAGGTTGAAACAGTTGTCTTTTGATTTTTATATATAGCTCACACAATGGTGATCATTTTAACCAAACCTGCAGCAAGGGATTAGTTGAAAAGTCCACTTTATATTTCACCCATTATTACTCATTATTTCCTTCAAATAAGGGATTATTATTTTGTGTCATCACACAACTGTTTGCCAATAGCGAGCAAATTTTAGTGCCACGTCGTTGGCCTCTGCTAGATCCTTTACATTGCATGTGTCATGCAGCATGTCACAGCTCAGGAGATGTTCCATAGTCTGGAGGCCCTGTCCGCACACGCCGTCTGCCGCATCTTCAGTATATCCCCACTTCAGCATGTTCGATTTGATCCTCCCCATGCATTGAGACTGCACCAGGTTATCCACGGTTGGTCGGAACCTGGTGAGTTTCTCAGAGGGATCGATTGCCATTTCAAATATCTTCTGGAGATTTCTCTAGTCTCTCTTCCCAGAGTTTGAGCATTCTGGACGATGCACTGCAGTCCAGGGGATGGACAGAAGAGAGGAAGCTTCTGCGTGATTTCAAACGCTGAGGTAGCAAAGGGTGGTCATGTAGGGGGTGTCTTTCATCCTCTGATTGTCTGAGGCGTTCTTTTTGACTGGCTACAGCTCTTCTGGTTCCAGGAGGTGCAATGCCAGAGAGTAGGTAGGTGTTGTCAGTCTTGGTAGGTTTCATGCATCCACTGATGCAGCGACAGCTTGTGATTAGCACAGGATCAATCTTCCTTGCATGAGCTGAGCGCTCCCACACTGTGCAGGCATACTCGGCAGTGGAGAAGCAGAGGGCCAGAGCTGTTGATCGAATGGTTTTAGAATTTGCTCCCCATTTTGAGGCACTCAGCTTGCTAAGAAGAGCATTTCTGGAACTGGCTTTTCCTTTAAGCTTGGTGATATGTGATTTGTAGGTCAGAGATCGATCAAGAGTCACACCAAGATAGACTGGACTGTCACAGTGCTCCAATCTGACTCCATTCCATATGATCTTCAACCTTCGATTTGCATACTTGTTCTTCAAGTGGAAGGCACAGACTTGGGTTTAGATGGATTGGCTCTCTGGTGATTCTCGTTGTAGTATAAGGACAGGTTGACTAAAGCCTCACACAGAGGAGCTTCTGCCTCGAGGAAGTCAGCAATTTGGGTTGTAATACACAGGTCATCTGCATAAATGAAACTCCTGGTGTTGGGATGGATAGGCTGGTCGTTTACATAGATATTGAACAAGGTGGGTGCCAGGACACTTCCTTGAGGGAGGTCATTTTTCTGCCTGTGCCAGCAACATTTCTTTCCTGACCAGCTCGACAAAGTAGCATCTATTTTCGACCAGAGTCTTCACCAGGTTGGTTAGATGCAAGTTGTGTGTTAAATTAAGTACTTTGTGTAACAGTCGGCGATGGTTTACTGTATCATAAGCGGCTGAAAGGTCTACAAAAACAGCACCTGTGTTAACACCTTCCTAAAAGCCATCCTGTGTGTGTTGGGTGAGATTGAGAAGCTGACCTGTGCAGGGCTTCCCAGGCCTCAACCCTGCCTGCTCCTTTATTAGGGAAGGCTCTATCACCTGGCTGAGGTACTCAAACAGCTTGTAGGTGTGGCAAAGAAGTGATATTGGCCTGTCGCTCTTTGTTGCTGAAGGATCTTTGCCTGGCTTCAGCAATGCTATGACACGTGTGCGATGCCAGATCTTAGGGATGTGACATCTCTCCATGCAGGTGTTAAACATGGCCAGCAACCACTGTTCTGCAGTTGGTCCAAGGTGCTTGATCTGTTCAGTCATGATGTTATCCAGACCTGCAGCTTCACCTATTTTGGCTGTGCAGATAGCAGCATCTAGTTCTTTCATTGTGAAAGGCTGACACAGTTGTGGGTTATCAGAGTTACCTTCATGGCACTGCTGGGGTTTCTGTTTTGTCACTGGTGAGTCAGTTTTGCGTAGGAGTTGGTGTGCTACTTGATTAGCAGGAGGCCGGTCAGTATGGAGTGACTTGGTCTTCTTTGGGTCCTTGTTAATCCGATTGAGAGTGGCCCAAGCCTTCTTGCTGCTGTGTGTCATATCCATGGATTCAATCAGATCCTGCCACGACTTGCGCCGATCAGATGCAATAGCTGCAGTAAGAGCTTCCCCGGTGGCTATAGTATCAGCAGAAAAGGGGTCAGCTTCATACTTCACCTTGTATAAGGCAGATATGGCACCAAAATCTGGGGAAGAGCCAGGTACATATTCCGTGCGGCAGCCTCGAGGGATATGTCTTCTCGACGACTTCCATACTCTTAGCATGAATTGGTCATATGCTTCAGGTGTAGCTAAGGGATGGTTACTTGGCAACGAGGAGACAATCAGTGAGTGGAAGGGAATTACTCAGGTGATGGAAGGATAATGAGGAATTATGCAGAATATAATAGTTCAGCAAAGGAATGTGATAGTCAGAGTTGATATCTAGAAAAGAGGGCATCGTTTATGTAAAATGTAGTCAGAGTGAGGGTATTGATTATATAGATCGCAGGGGAGGGATATGATATACAATTCAGCAGGAAAAAGGGCATCAGTTATATAGAACACAGCATGAGTGATGGCATTGTATAGATTATAGTAGAAGAGAGGGTAATGATATATACATAGCAATGGAGAAGGTATTGATTAAGTATAATATAGCAGGAAAGATATTGATTATACAGAGCACAGCAGGAGAGATGGAGTTATATAGAATACTAGACCAAGTTGGGTCCAAACCTCTCCTGCATTGGTGCAGCACCCTCTCCTCCCCTCCCCCTCCCCCTCCCCCTCCCCCGGACATGGAGACGATCACCCATTCACACTAGTTCTATGTTATCCCATTTTCTCATCTACTCCCTAAACATTCGGGACAATTTTACAGTGGCCAATTGATCTACAAACCCACATGTCTTTGGGATGTGGAAGCAGTCACAGACTGCAGCTGAGGTCAGGATCGAACCCAGGTCTCCAGCACTGTGAGGCAGTGGTTCTACCAGCTGCACCACTGTGCTGGCCAATATTATAAGTCTGCAAACAGTCAAAAGCCACAGGGTGGTTACACCTTTGTGTGCCTTATTCTCTTCTATCGCCACCTCAATGTTTGTATATTTCTCAGAGTCTTGGTTACTTTGGGCATGCTGGAATCCTACACAGTGGACAATTTCAAGGCTAGTCTCAGCCTGAGCGCAAATAATAATTCCATTCTCTATGAGTGTCACTAATTACAACATAAAAAGGAGGTTGGAAAAATCTCTTGATTTTTCCAACCTCCTTTTTATGTTGTAATTAGTGACACCCATAGAGAATGGAATTTTTAGATAGCACACACTAAAATAGCCCATGTTTCAGCGCCTATACCAAAATCCAAAATTCGGTTGCCCTGCTCGCTCGATGTACTGGAGCAGTTCCCATGAACAGATGTCCCTCTCCTTATCCAGCCATCTTTGTGTCCCAGGGGTGCCTCCTCCAGCCGACCTTGAAGGCATTACTCCGATTCACCCTCCAACTGGCCCTTGCTCCTCACATCCGACATCTCCAGCTCCCTCCCATGTCCGATGTCTTCAGCTCGCTCTCGGACCGCCATCTGCCGGGCCTTCAGCTGGGTCCCGCCGACCTTCGGGAGGGTTGCTGGGCTCCATGAGCCTTCGGTAGGGTCCACGGTCCGACGAGCCTTCGGGCATGAACCTGCCGACTGTCGAGCTCTCGGGAAGGCCTCTGCCATGCAGCTCCTTGGAAAGACGTCCGCCACGTGACCCAATGATCTCTGAGGCATGAAGCGGTGGTAAAAGAAAAACCTTACATCTCCATGGACCTTAAAGAGTGCTCTATAGTTTCCTGTAGATTGCAGCTCCAGAGGTATCTCCAGCAGACAGATACCAAAACAGCACAGCTCGATGCTCAGTGAGGAACTTTCTGATTTCTATATTTAACAGCGAACAACTTGCTGACTAAGTTGTTCCCTGGTAAGTGGCGTAGGAAAGAAAACTGTAGATGCTGGTTTAAATCGAAGGTAGACACAAAATGCTGGAGTAACTCAGCGGGTTAGGCAGCATCTCTGGAGAGAAGGAATGGGTGAAATTTCGGGTCAAGACTCTTCTTCAGACTGATGTCAGGGGAGAGAAGGGTCTCGACTCGAAAAATCACCCATTCCTTCTCTCCAGAGATGCTGCCTGACCCGCTGAGTTACTCCAGCATTTTGTGTCTACCCTGATAAGTGGCAATCATCTCACTGTTACAACCATATGTACTATAGAGCAATGCAGAATGTCATGTGATAGCTGGATATCCCACCACTATTTTACCCTTCAACAGCTTGCATACTTTGTGCCAGAGATAGACACAAAATGCTGGAGTAACAACGGGTCAGGCAGCATCTCTGGAAAAAAAGAATGGGTGACATTTCGGGTCAGGAACCTTCAGACCCATCCGACCGAAAACGTCACCCATCCTTTTTTTCCAGACATGCTGCCTGGCCCGTTGAGTTACTCCAGCACTTTGTGCCTATCTTCAATATATACCAGCATCTGCAGTTCATTTCTACATACTTTGTCCCATCTTTGAATACTCTCACACTTCTTTGAGCCACATATGAAGAAGTTTGCCTTTTGACGCACAAGCATTCCTCCCTGTTCTCGCCTCCAAGGTGTTTCTCCATTGTTCTTCCCCCACCAGAGTTTCACTGATGTATTGCTCTCATTTTCAGATTCCTCTGAAGACTCTTTAAACATACGACAACTCACTCATCAATGCCTGTTGGAATACCTACGCTTCCAAGCTGAACGATGATCTAATGCCTAAAATATTTGAGGTTGCTTGATATAGGATCAGCAATGAAGATGACAGCATTATAATGTGAGAATATTATGAGTGAGCTCTCATGTTTTAAACTATATATATATTAGTGGGAAATAAATTCTAAAAGATGATATGGCTCCAAATACAATCTACAAGTCCAAGTTTATCGCAAGTGGACCTATGCAGAAACAAAAATAAATTTGAATAAATAAATATACAATTCCTCTTTAATCCCAACGTAACTGTTTCATAACAAGGAAGAGTCGTGCAGCACAACAACAGGCCATTCAACCCATCATGTCTATGCTAACCACCATATGTAGTCCCATATATCCACATTTGGTTCATAGCCTTCCATGCCTTGCCAATTCAAGATGCCTCTTAAATGTTGTGAGCATCTGTCCACCATCTCAGGAAGCTTACTCCAGATTCCCTCCTCAGATCCCCTCTAAACCTCCTACCTCTCACATTATACCAGTGCACCCTTGTCTTTGACATCCCAGCATGGGAAAAAGATTCTAACTCTCTACCCTAACTACCCCCTTCATAATTATGTCTGCCTTTATCAATCAACGCTCGGCCACCTTGGCCTGAGGTGTTGAAAACTCTGTAGATCTCTTCATTACATTGGACGATGAAAAGCTACTATGAAATGAACCAAACTGAACACAAACTCATTTAACAGCAAGTTGAATTGGATTCCCATATCCCTTAATGTTCAAAACGGGAATAAGATTAAAAATCCACCAGGGACAGGATGAAAAGGCAAGAACTATAGTTGTAACCACCTCAACCAATAATCAAACGTTGATTGGAATTCCAGGCTGGCTTCTCATATTGTGACTCAGAAGCACATCATGATCATTAATATTTAAGTTTAAGATAATAACATTAGGTCATCCTTCCTTCCAGGAATTGTATATATCTCTCCAGCTGGTTACCCAGCAATGTCGAAGCCACTTTTATCAGAGTAAGAAAGAACTGCAGAAGCTTGTTTACACTGAAGATAAGCACAACATGCTGGAGTAATTCAGCGGGTCTGGCAGCATCTCTGAAGAAAAGGAATAAGTGACCTTTCGGGTCAAGACCCTTCTTCAGACTCTGAGTCTATCTCCACTTTTATCAGTCACAGTTACCATGCCTCCAACCTTCCAGTGTCTCGGCAAAGGTGCAAGTCACACCTTTAAAAGAGACAGAATTTGTTTTTGATCTGGATACGCTGCAAGATCTGTGGAATAGGAAGGTGCAGCTTATGGAGCTACTGCCTTACAGGTCTGTGATCTTGGGTCCAGTCCTGATCTTGGGTGCGGTCGGTGTGGAGTTTGTGCATTCCTCCTGTGAACACTTGGGTGTCATTCAGCTGTTCCAGTTTCCTCCCATGGTCCAAAGATATGCAGTTGGTAGGTTAACTGACCATTGTAAATTGTTCCCAATGTAGTTGTGCTGTAATGTGGGAAATATGGGGAAATTTAGTAGGGGATAGGATTGCTCAGTGAACCAGCAGACTTGATGTACTGAGGTGTCCTCTTTCTGTGATTTTAGTTTTAGTTTTAATTTTAGAGATACAGCATGGCAACAAATCTTTTGGCACACCATCCACACCGACCATCGATCGGTGAATTTTGTGGTGAATTGGTTTTCAAATGGATGGAAGTCTACGCAGATTAGGCGAAACCTATAGGATAGTCACACTGGCCTTGAAGGTCAAAGAATCCAGCTTTATAAATCAATCTTTTGAAACATTGGCCAGACCTCAGATGCAGTACTGAATGCAGTTCTTGTCGCCACATTATAGGAAGGATATGATGTTGCTGGAGAGGGTGCAGAAGCGATTAACCTTGATATTAGCCTGGGATGGAGGCTTCGGTGAGGAGGAGAATCTGTGGAGGCTAGACCTACTCTCCCCGGAGTGGGAAGAGGATAAGAGGGACATAATTGAGGGGATAATTTAATGCGATAATTTAGGGTAAGGGGGAAGAGATTTTGAAAGGATCTGAGGGGAACCTTTTCACCCAGAGAAGGGTGAGTACCTGGAATGCACTGCCCGAGAGAGTGGGGGAAACAGCCTCGCGAACAGCATTGAAGAAATGGTTAAACAAGTACTTGAATCATGCAGGCAGAAAAGAGTGCGGGGCAAGTGCTGGGAGGTGAGATGAAACATACCAACATAGAAACATAGGAAATAGGTGCAAGAGGAGGCCATTTTGGCCCCAAGCCAGCACCACCATTCATTGTGACCATGGCTCATCATCTACAATCAGTAACCTGTGCCTGCCTTCTCCCATTATCCCTTGATTCCGCTAGCCCCTAGAGCTCTATTTAACTCTCTTTTAAGTTCATCCAGTGAATTGGCCTCCACTGCCTTCTGTGGCAGAGAATTCCACAAATTCACAACTCTCTGAGTGAAAACGTTTTTTCTCACCTCAATTTTAAATGGCCTCCCCTTGATTCAAAGACTGTGGCCCCTGGTTCTGGACTCGCCCAACATTGGGAACATTTTTCCTGCATCTAGCTTGTCCAGTCCTTTTATAATTTTATACGTTTCTATAAGATCCCCTCTCATCCTTCGAAATTCCATTGAATACAAGCCCAGTCTATCCAATCTTTCCTCATATGACAGTCCCGCCATCCTGAGGATTAACCTCGTGAACCTACGCTGCACTGCCTCAATAGCAAGGATGTCCTTCCTCAAATTAGGAGACCAAAACTGTACACAATACTCCAGATGTGGTCTCACCAGGGCCCTGTACAACAGCAGAAGGACCTCTTTACTCCTATACTTAAATCCTCTCGTTATGATGGCCAACATGCTATTAGCTTTCTTCACTGCCTGCTGTACCTCTAGCTTTCTTCACTGCCTGCTGTACCAAGATGGGTGCTCATTATTTAGAATGGACATTTTAGTTTTGTTTAGTTTAGAGATACAGCGTGGAAACAGGCCCTTCTGCCCACCGGGTCCACGCCAACCAGCGATCCAAGCACACTAACATTATCCTACACACACTAGGGACAATTTTTGTTTTACATTTACCAAGCCAATTAACCTACATACCTGTACGTCTTTGGGGTGTGGAAGGAAACTGAAGATCTCGGAGAAAACCCATGCGGTCACGGGGAGAACGTACAAACTTGGCACAGACAGCACCCATGGTCAGGATCGAACATGGGTCTCTGGCACAGTAAGGCAGCAACTCTACTGCTATACCATAGTGCTGCCCATGACATGGTGGGCCAAATGGCCTGATTCCTCGCTCGACAGTCAAAGATGTTATAACATTGCCATTGAATCTCCCTTTCGTGTGGTTCCCTTCAAGATAAATGTTCACCAGGGGATCTCTTCCATCTGCCACAATGTGTTACAAGTGCAAGCTCCACTTGGACTCGGGTGGCCCAATGTCCAAGCCCAAGACCCTGGCGTTGATGTCCCAGAAGCCCTCCCTTTTGGATTAAATGTTAACCCAATCAGGTGGGTGGATTGGGAGAGGGGTGATAAAAAGTAGTTGATGATAGGTGAGGCGTGACACCCCAGAACCCTGGGCAACATTTATCCTTCATCGAGCATATGTGGGGTAACCTACTCACCCATTTCCGCAGTGTTATTTCTGGGATATTTCTGGCTATCCTATTTCCATTACAGCACTAATTACACCTCAAAGATCATTCATTGACTGTGAAAGGATTTGGGAAATCCCAATGTCATAAAATAGTGCTTTAGAAAGGCAACTTCCTCTTGTGGGAGAATTTGCCCGAGCAAATTACTTAAAGATTAAAAGCAGGAGGTTAAGAAGAAATAATGAAACAGTGAAGTTGGTCGAGGGGAAAAGTTGTTTTAAAAAATATCAGTCGTGTTTATTGCATTCACACCTGGATGGGCACATGAACCGCCGAAGCTAGGTAGATTAATGAATTAGAAAAATGGGATTCTTACAGATAGGAACTTGATGGCCAGCATAGACATGGTGGGCTGAAGGACCTCTTTCTGCACTATATGGCTTGATGACTAACTGTGTCTTTCCTTAGTCAATCGTCAGTGAGATATTTGGCATCAGTTTATTCCACCGGCGGGCGGCACGGTGACGTAGTGGTAGAATTGCAGCCTTACAGTGCCAGACCCGGGTTCAATCCTGACTAGGGGTCCTGTCTATATGGTGTTTGTACAATCTCCCCATGACCATGAGGGTTTTCTCTGAGATCTTAGGTTTTCTCCCGCACTCCAAAGACGTACAGGTTTGTAGGTTAATTGGCTTGGTATAAATGTAAATTGTTCCTAGTGTGTGTAGAATAGCATTACTGTGCGGGGATTCACTGGTCGGTGCGGACACGGTGGGCCGAAGGGCCTGTTTCCGCACTGTATCACTAAACTAAACTAAACTCATCAGTCTGAAGAAGGGTCTCGACTCGAAACGTCACCCATTCCTTCTCTCCCGAGATGCTGCCCGACCTGCTGAGTTACTCCAGCACTTTATGAATAAATACCTTCGATTTGTACCAGCATCTGCAGTTACTTTCTTAAACTAAGTTAAACTAAGCTACCCGTTGTCACTTTTGAATGACATTGATGTTCATGGCCAAATCAAGGGCTGTTTTGCGCATCAGACCTGAGCTCGATGGGTGTTGGGCTGTGGCAGGTGGTATTCCATCTATTAGCATATCTGAGAAAACTCATCCCCTCAATCGGTTCTGGGAGTTACCCACCTTTTTACAAAAGCGCCAAATAATCAGAGGGCTCTCAGTCAATAATTTTCCATGTAATGGGAGCAGGAAGGAAGATTCAATTCATTGAGGGCTAAAGATTCAATTCATTGAACACTGGGAAGCTGCTCACACCCATTGCAATTCCCAACGACGGTGCTGAATACACAATACTGATCAACTGTGATCCTGGATAATGACAATCTTCAAACAATGAAAGAGGCAATTTAGAAAATGTGAGTCAGTGGCCGTACCTTCAAGGTGGAGACTGCACATTGTCATTGAAATAGAAGCTTTGAATTTCCAACCCATTCATCAGCTGCAAATGGTTATTTGTGCCCGAAAGTAGTAATCAGCAGTGAAGAAGCAAAAAAATTAGGCTGCTCTCTGTAGTGAAAAACCAACAGATCTGAACAGGCACGGACACAAAGCTAGAATGGTGATGGTCACAATAATACTCCAACAACCTGTGTCCAACTATGCTGAAATTCCAATGGTAGAACAATTGACTGGGACCCAGTTTGTGGAGTGCCTCCGAGATGGATTCTTAGAGCAGCTTTTACTGGAGCCTACCAGGGAGAAGGCAATTCTGGATTAGTCAGCATGGCTTTACGAAGGAGAAATCATGCTTGACTAATCTTCTGGAATTTTTTGAGGATGTAACTAGGAAAATGGACAAGGTAGTGGATGTACTGTACCTGGACTTTCAGAAAGCCTTTGATAAGGTCCCACATAGGAGATTAGTGGGCAAAATTAGAGCACATGGTATTGGGGGTAGGGTACTGACATGGATAGAAAATTGGTTGGCAGATAGGAAACAAAGAATAAGGATTAACAGGTCCATTTCAGAATGGCAGGCAGTGACTAGTGGGGTACCGCAAGGCTCGGTGCTGGGACCGCAGCTATTTACAATATACATTAATGACTTAGATGAAGGGATTAAAAGTAACATTAGCAAATTTGCAGATGATATAAAGCTGGGTGGTAGTGTGAACTGTGAGGAGGATGCTGTGAGGGTGCAGGGTGACTTGGACAGATTGTGTGAGTGGGCGGATGCATGAGGGAGTACAGAGAAGGTTCACCAGATTGATTCCTGGAATGGCAGGACTTTCATATGAAGAAAGACTGGATAGACTCGGCTTGTCCTCGTTGGAATTTAGAAGATTGAGGGGGGATCTTATAGAAACTTACAAAATTCTTAAGGGGTTGGACAGGCTAGATGCAGGAAGATTGTTCCCGATGTTGGGGAAGTCCAGAACAAGGGGTCACAGTTTAAGGATAAGGGGGAAGTCTTTTAGGACCGAGATGAGAAAGTTGTTTTTCACACAGAGAGTGGTGAATCTGTGGAATTCTCTGCCACAGAAGGTAGTTGAGGCCAGTTCATTTGCTATATTTAAGAGGTAGATGTGGCCCTTGTGGCTAAAGGGAGAGAAGGCAGGTACGGGATACTGAGTTGGATGATCAGCCATGATCATATTGAATGGCGGTGCAGGCTATTTTCTGTGTTTCTATGTTTCTATGACAGATGCAGTTTAATGTGGATAAGTGTGAGGTTATCCACTTTGGTGGTAGGAAAAGGAAGGCAGATTATTATCTGAATGGTGTCAGGTTAGGAAAAGGGGAAGTACAACGAGATCTGGGTGTCCTAGTGCATCAGTCACTGAAAGGAAGCATGCAGGTCCAGCAGGCAGTGAAGAAAGCTAATGGCATGTTGGCCTTCATAACAAGAGGAGTTGAGTACAGGAGCAAAGAGGTCCTTCTGCAGTTGTACAGGGCCTTAGTGAGACCACACCTGGAGTATTGTGTGCAGTTTTGGTCTCCAAATTTGAGGAAGGACATTCTTGCTATTGAGGGAGTGCAGTGTGGGTTCACAAGGTTAATTCCCGGAATGGCGGGACTGTCGTATGTTGAAAGACTGGAGCGACTGGGCTTGCATACACTGGAATTTAGAAGGATGAGAGGGGATCTTATTGAAACATATAAGATTATTAAGGGATTGGACACGCTAGAGGCAGGAAAGATGTTCCCGATGTTGGGGGAGTCCAGAACCAGGGGCCACAGTTTAAGAAAAAAGGGGGTAGGCCGTTTAGAATGGAGATGAGGAAGCACTTTTTCACTCAGAGTTGTGAATCTGTGGAATTCTCTGCCTCAGAAGGCAGTGGAGGCCAATTCTCTGGATGCTTTCAAGAGAGTGTTAGATACAGCTCTTAAAGAAAGCAGAGCAAATGGATATGGGGAGGCGGCAGGAACGGGGTACTGATTGTGGATGCTCAGCCATGATCACAGTGAATGCTGGTGCTGGCTCGAAGGGTTGAATGGCCTACTCCACCTATTTTCTATTGTCTATTGCAGGGGTGGCCAAACCGCGGCTCGCGAGCTACATGCGGCTCTTTGACCTTTAATATGCGGCTCGTGGAAATACAAACCAACACCTGACGGAGCTAATTCGTACAGCTTTGACAACATATCAGCCAGATTTTCAACGACTCACAGCCAAGATCTAGACCCACAAGGCCACTACTAGCAGTAAATAGCGGCTTTAATAGCCTGATATTTGTAGCATTGTCTGTCTGTCATAAAAATATTATGATAAGACTGTAATTTTGTAAGGTGGTATCTGATTAAAATATCTCTAATTTTATCGGTTTGCTTTTTTTTTAAACATATTTTCCTCCATGTTTTGACCTGATATTTACTAAGACAAATAAATATCATTAAAAATATAATGTTTTCCTTTTTAGTTTTAGTTTTGGCAGTCTAATTTTATGTTACTGAAATGCAAATTCGCACATTTTTCTTAGAAGTTCCCATAGTTCATTACCGTATTAAATACGCGCAATATAGTTAAAACAATCATCAGTCAAGATTTTGAAAACATTTGGTATATATGTGTCCTTTGTGATTACTGAAACTACTACAAATTAACAGTTTAAAAAACTGCATACATGAATAAATATTATTGCATACATGCATTTCTTAATATTTATATAAAATTTTTGTAACAAAATGTGTATGTAACAATAAAAACGTATGTGTAAATTTTGTTCATGTCTTGCGGCTCTCAAACATCTGAACTTTATCGTATGTGGCTCTTACATTAAGCAAGTTTGGCCACCCCTGGTCTATTGGGTGGGTGAGGGATGGAGAGAGAGGGAATGCTGGGGGTTACTTGAAGTTAGGGAAATCAATATTCATACCATTGGGCTGTAAGCTGCCCAAGCAAAAAATGAGATGCTGTTCCTCCAATTTGCATTTAGGCTCACTCTGACAATGGAGGAGCCCGAGGACAGAAAGGTCAGTGTGGAAATGGGAAGGAGAATTAAAGTGATTAGCAACCGGGAGATCAGGTAGGTTCAGGTGGACTGAGCAAAGGTGTTCAATGAAACAATTGCCCAGTCTCAATGTTCAGCATCTGGGCAACTGGAGTGTGTCTGGTGATCTCACTATGGGCCTGACACCTGTTGCAGTTTCTTAAAGAACTTCTGCCCGAGTTGTGTGTGTTGCTGGCACGAACAGCATTTATCGCTAAGGGGCCTTACTGCTCTGGTAGATGTGATGGGTGGCACATGTTGGAAATACCTCCCCCAGACTCCTCCACAAAGCTATGGAGCAGAACATCGCCTCAATGACAATGGAGTAAGGGCCGTCAATCCCAGGATAGTATGATTTAGAGCTGATATATTTCTCATGCGCCTGTTGCCCCTAGGTTAGTGAACCAACCCACACAACGCTAACCCTACCTCAACACAAATCATCACGGGCGACCTTTTGCACCACAATGGGCTTGTTTTATTTAGTTCAATTGTGTTTTACAATAATGTCTTCTGTTTTTTTAATTGCAATGTCTTTTTTAACACTTTTACTGTCTTGCAGAACTCATCTGTAATTTAAGTATAATCTCTGTTTTTGTGTGTTGGTGTGTTTGTGTGTATGTGCCTACAACACTGCAGCAAGCAAGATATCCTTTATACCTGTACCTCACTGTACTTGTGACAATAAACTTGCCTTGACTTGACTTTTTGGGAACTTAAAGCATCCCTGGGTATTGATCCTTTCTCCGGCCACCACTAGATCATAGTGTGCGTTTTGAGGGGCACAAACCATAAATCACTTTGTGTGTCTTTTGAGAAATGATTGCAAAAACAGCGCCCCATCCTGAGCAACATCTGCAACAGAAATAACAGGCAGTTCAAATTTCAAAAACCCCAAACCATTTTCCATCTCAGGATTCAGAGATAATCCACTGAGGACACGACAAAACCATTGGTCTGTTGCAATATTGTTGTTCTGGTGCCGTGTTGAAATTGCTTGCATGCACATCACATGCATGTCATGCTAAAACCTACCATAGACTGTTGGGCTGGCTAAGAATATAGAACATAGACCAGCACAGCACAGGAACAGGCCTCACGGCCCACAATCTCCATGCCCAACATGATGCCAAGTTAAAATGGCCTCCTCTGCCTGCACTTGGACAGGTACTGTACATGGATAGGAAAGGGTTTGGGGAATATGGACCAAATGTGGACTAACAGGGCTATCTTAATGGGGGTATCATGGTGGATATGAACGCGTTGGACCAAAGGGCCTGTTTCTGTGCTGTACGACTCCATAAAATGGTCCATATCCTTATACGCCTGGTTTATCCATGTGGTAACCTAAAGCTTAAATACTCCTGGCCCTATTGTTTCTATACCCAACACCATCCTCAATAGTGCATTCCAAATACACACCATCCTCTATATAAAAAATTTGCCCGGCAGATTACACCTTTTAACTTTCCCCTCTGACCTTAAAGCTGTGCCATCTAGACTTTGACATTTCCATCCCGGGAAAAAGGTTCTGCCATATCTCTGCATTTCATAATTGTATGTACTCCTATCAGGTTTTCCCTCAGTCCCCGACACTCCAGAGGAAACAAAGTTTGTCCAACATCTCCATATGGCTAATTTCCTCTAATCCAGGAAACATTCTGGTAAACCTCTTCTGCACCCTCCCGCAATGGGGCAACCAGAACTGCACACAACACTCCAAATGCAACATAACTATTAGACTATAAAGCTGAAACTTGATTTTCTGACTTTTCTATTCAATGCTGTGACAGATGATGGCAAGCATACCAAGCGCCTTCTTTACCACTCTATTTACACGCGTTCCCATTTTCAGGGAGCTATAGACTTGGACCACAAGATCCCTCTGTACATCAACGTTGTTAAGGGTCTTGCCATTAACTGTATATTTTCCCCTTACATTCGACCTCCCAAGGAGCAATACTCTCACTTGCTCAGATCAAATGCTTGTTTACGTCATCCAGTGCTATCACCAGGATGATTAAGAGCATCCTGAATGTGGGAGCATTATCACTTCTGTGTGATATTGTAAAGGACCGTTACAAAATGAATGAGGGCCATAGAGAGATAGCAGGCCCTTCAGCCCATTGAGCCTGCATCAACCGTTTACACAAACATGTTCATTTTTTAAATTCTCCTCACACTCTCATCAACACTCACCTATCTTTAAAGGGAAATTTACAGTGGTCAATTGATCACATCTTTGGGATGTGGGAGGAAACCAGAGAAAGCCCATGTGGTTACAGGGAGAACACGCATGAGCCTGTAGGTAGGACTGAACCCAGGGCTCTGGTGCTGTGAGGCAGTGCCTTAACCCATGTGATGTGGGGAGATATGGAAGGGGCAGAATGTGAGGGAAGTGGGAATGGCAGACAAACATGATGCATTGGATGCTAGAACTGCAAGAGAGGGCTGAATGGCCTCCTTTTCCTTTCTCAGTATTCCCGGCTCCTGTGGCACACCGTATAGGACTGCACTTGGCCCTTGGAATGGACCAACAATCCACAGGCCTAAAGAAAGGGAACTGATTCAACAAAAAACTATATTTCTGCAGGAGCCTCGTCATAAAAGTCACAAGGATTTTCACAAAGCTGCAATCAAACCAGTGCAAGCAGATGGAAGGTACGCAGGCACAGCTAGAAGAGCTGTCGCCTCAGTTCCAGCAGGCCAAGTCCAATCCTGATACGGTGTGGAGTGGAAAGAATTAAAATCATGTTTTAAGTTATTCTAAATATATTACACAATCAAATAGAATAAGTTTACATAAAAACACACTTATCTGGCAGAGTCATAAACACAGCGGAGCAGCTGGCAGAGACGCGGCCTCACAGCTCCAGTTACCTGGGTTCAATCCTGGCCTCAGATGCTGTCTGTGTGGAGTTTGCACAATGTCCCTGTGACTGCGTAGGTTTCCACCAGATGCTTCAGTTTTCTAAACCGCCCAAGTAAGTTGCCCCCGTGGTATAGGTGAGAGTTAGAACAAGGAGTGGAATTAACGGGAATGTGGGAAGAATACAAAAAAATGTGATTGGTGTTGGATTAGTGCAAGTGAGTGGTTGATGGGCGACATAGATTTGGTGGGCTGAAGGACCTGTTTCCGTGCTGTTATCCTTCTGTGATTCTATGACCTACATTGATGAAAAACATTAATATTGTGTAATCTAAACAGAAACAGAACCAAGCAATAATCTGCAACCATCTTAGAAAGAATGAGTTTGCAAGGTGTCCAGGAGCTCAGAGCTTCCAGTCCCTTGGCTCAGCTAAGCTCTGTCCCAGACTCCATTAGAGTCCAGCATCCGAGCAGGATATCAGTCCCACCAGTGTCCAATCTCCAGTTCATTCCTGGGTCCAGTGCTGCTGCCTAAAACTGTTGGTCAGGAACATGTTGATGGTCCTCTACAGGGTCACCAACTGCAATCCATATCGACCGGGGTATTTACACGTGGCTGCAGCAATCATGAGCAGGTAACGTACCGACCAGGAAACCGCAAGAGACCCCTCCCCCACCAACTCAACCTCACCCCCTGCCCCCATCTACCCATCAGGTCAAGCTCAAGGTTTCGGCATCGATCTCTGCTGCCTTGCCATTTTCCAGTCCTGTGAACAGAATTGCCATCAATTCCACGATCCTTAATCTTTTTTAAAACCTTTAGAATTGGAACTTTGTCAAATCAAAGTAAATTATATCTAGTGGATTGCCTTTCTTCACAAATGCAATTACTCACTCTATAAATTGCAGCAGATTAGTGAGGGATGGCTGACTTTGAAATCCACAATGTGTCACTCCGGCTCGTTTGCTAGCATATTTGTGGAGGGGAAATTACCCAGTGGTCAGACTGTCCAATTAGAGGGTGATGGGTTAATTTAGGCATGGAGGCTCGCTCGATTAGAAAGGGAAAGAGGAAACGCAACAGAAATGACAACAGGTTTTATAAAAAATACATAAGGGAAATACTTTACCAGATATTGTAGAATGAATTATATTCAAAACAGGCAGCACATGGTGGGGTCCTGACATGAAACAACATCTATCCATGTTCTCCAGGGATGCTGCCTGACCCACTGAGTTGCTCCAACACTTTGTGTCCTGCTTGGCATATAGTAGAAGACTTTTACATCATTAGATAGAATGCACAGCACAGGGCCAGGTCATTTGTTCCACATCATCTATAACACTTTTGGTTGAGTTGCTAACTACACACAAAAACTCTCTGCGTAACCTTCTGTATTTCCCCCTCCCAGGCATGCATCCAAACACCCCTCAACTGCATGTATGTGATTTGTTGCAAATGACTTTTTTGGCTGTGTTTTCATTTAGCCTTTATTGACCATTGTACGGTCACAACTGCCGGTTTGTTTCACCTAGCAAGCAGAAATATCTTTGCCAAGGCTTCTCCATCTATTCCTTCCTTGCTCTTTTCTCTGAAGAGTAGAGACACAACCTGCTAAATCTTTCACCTGGGGCATCATAATTTTAAATCACAATATTGCCTCCGCAGATGGTGTGCGCAATTGGGGGTGGGGGGTGGGGGGGGTGGAAGGAATGGGAGGCATTGAACCTGACAATAGACATCCTAACTCCACAAGACAATAGGTGCAGGAGGAGGACATTCAGCCCTTCGAGCCAGCACCGCCATTCAATGTGATCATGGCTGATCATTCTCAATCAGTACCGTGTCCCTTCCCTCTCCCCATACCCCCTGACTCCGCTATCCTTAAGAGCTCTATCTAGCTCTCTCTTGAATGCATTCAGAGAATTGGCCTCCACTGCCTTCTGAGGCAGAGAATTCCACAGATTTACAACTCTCTGACTGAAAAAGTTTTCCCTCATCTCAGTTCTAAATGGCCTACCCCTTATTCTGAAACTGTGGCCCCTTGTTCTGGACTCCCCCAACATTGGGAACATGTTTCCTGCCTCTAACGTGTCCAACCCCTTAATAATCTTATACGTTTCTTTAAGATGAGTCTCTGGTGCTGTGAGGCAGCAGCCCTACTAGCTCCTCCACTGTGTCAGCCTGATATACCCTTTCTAATAAAATGGGATCCATTGTTGTGCAGTTATAATTTTAGATCAGAAATTACTACGTAATTCAGATACCAGTATGTACTTTAGCATAAAATACTGAAAATTCTCACATTCTTATGAGATCCCAGCTGAACATTATTTAATAAGTTAAGCAATTTATTAAAGGGGCTATAACTCCTTCATTCAAATTCTCTATATCATTCACAGCTTGAAATTCAGTGTGTTTACCCTTACTAAAGAAATTAGACATGAAAGTATAGAAGGTACAGACTCCTGCAGAGGGAGAATGGTCTGCACAATGGAACACTTTGGCAGGTCTGATGGAACTTCCGTGGAAAGTCAAGGGGCATAGAAACTCCAGCTGCGACCTGCAGGGAATTAAAACAGAACTTATCGTCCTTTCCATGTGGAAATGGGGACAAATCCAACAGCACACTTGTATTGGTATTGGTTTATTATTGTCAAGTGTACTGACAGTGAAAAACTTTTATTTTGCGTGCTAAGCAGTCTGATCTTACCATATATAAATCAATCAAACCACAAATAAGTCTGAAGAAGGGTCCTGACCCAAAATGTCACCTATTCCTTTTTTCCAGACATGCTGCCTGATCCGCTGAGCTATTCCAGCTTTTCGTGTCTATCTTCGGTGTAAGCCAGCATATGCAGTTCCTTCCTGCACATGCACGAGTACAACTGGTAGCAAAAAGGAAAAGGATACAGAGTGTAGATTAAGGTGTTGCAACTCCAGGGAATGTCCAAATCAAAAAAGTACAAGGGCACCAATGAAGTTGATCAGGAATGAATCCTCACTGCGTTGATGCAACCATTGTATACTATCTGGTGGCAAACTTCCCACTTTCAATTGCCATACCAGAAGAAGTTAGACATAGTACAAATACTGCAGTGAAAGTTGAGCCACTTTGTTTCCAAGGTCCACCCAGAGATCAACCATGCTGCAGTTATTGAGACAACATTGCAAGGCAGCATTACTGTTGGTAAATGCGTATGAAAGACAAGCTCTATGGGAACACATGAGACTGTAAGTTTAGTGCTTGATTGCAATTCAGTACCTTATAGTTTGGTTTAAAATGTTTATTTTATGCTTGTTTTTAGCTTGGTATAACGGTCAAGTGGTCTGCTTTGTCTTAGATGATGGTGAAACATTTGAGCATTGTACTTGCATTCATCGAGACAATTGGAGAGTACTTTATCACACTTCTGACCAGTGTGTTAGATGAGTGAAAAGTGGAATCACCCGCTGAAGAGATGCCCAGCTTCAAATTATTATTTAAATTGAATTAATGTCAGGATCTCTAGTAGAAGAGGAGGGAGATGAAATAGGTGGTGATAATGCCATTGATTGCCAAAACAGTATGGACAAGTACTTCAACTACTTGCAGTTGTACAGGGCCCTGGTGAGACGACACCTGGAGTATTGTGTGCAATTTTGGTCTCCTAATTAGATGTTCAGAGTCAGGAGACAAAAGTCAACTGTGATTAGTTGTCGTATGCTATGGACAATGGAATTTTTACTTGCTGCAGATTTGTGGGCACATTAAAAAAAGAACATGACTACATATTCATCAATGAGTTGACTTTGACTTGGGCTAGCTATTACATTCAAGAGCCAATGAGAGATGGACAATAAATCCCACCCAGTCTTCCATTAACATTCATCCCCCAATCAATGAATAATTTGAAAATTTAATCTGACCACCTAAAGGGAGAACATGTTGCAAATATATTAGGTCAAACATCATCTCAACAAAGTGAAACAGAAGTAACATTACACCTGGATAGCCTTTTTTCAGAACCTTCCTTCTTCAATTTTCAGGATCTCAGCATTGTTGGCAAGACTATGAATTTTTGCCTGTCACTAATTGAGTTTGAGAAGGTGGTGGTGCACTGAAATTTCTTCAGTAAAGGCTGTGCTGTTGGGAATTGAGATCCAGGATATAGAATCAGCAATGTTGAAGGAATGGCAATATATTTCTACATCAAGATGAGGTACAACTTGGAGAGGAACCTGCAGTGGTAGCATTACCCTGCAACCCTTGTCTTTCCTGGTGGTACAAGTGTGGCTTTGGGATGCACCACTACAGTAACCGAGGTGAATAACTGCAGTGCAATTTATTGATATAAGCAATGCTTACATGCTCAGTGTTGCAGGGAATGGACGCTGGGATTGGTTGATTTTATACCAGTCAAGCAGGCTGCACTGTCCTTGATGACTTCAAGCTTGTTGAGAGTTGTGGAGCTGTACTCATCCAGGCCAGGCCGGTTTACCTGAATTCTCTGGTGTTCAATGGTGACCCTCAGAATATTAATGGAGACACAAAAGACTGTAGACAATGGAAACTAGAGCAAAAGTCAAATTGCTGCAGGAACTTAGTGATCCAAGCAATATCAGTGGAGGCAGGGGGATGGTCATTGTTAATGCTAGGATATCTAGGCATGGTGATGGCATTGAATGTGAAGGCCTAGTGATCACACTGCCACTTGTTAGCACTGGTCATTGCTGGGCACCGATCTGGCCTACATACAACTTACCAGCCCATGCTTGAATACAGTCTAGATGCAAACAAGCATTGCCAGGGAGTGACAAATGCAAATACACACAAATATCCCTCCTGTGATGTTGTAATGAAACACAGGTCAGTGATGGAGGATGCTGAAGACATGAACCTCTATAACAACCACAGCCACCTTAAGCAATAAAACAGTGGTCTGGAAGCATCTGTGGAGGAAAATGAACAATCAACATTTTGGGTCGGTACCATTTGTCAGACTGACAAAGGG
This sequence comes from Rhinoraja longicauda, assembly GCF_053455715.1. Taxonomy (NCBI): domain Eukaryota; kingdom Metazoa; phylum Chordata; class Chondrichthyes; order Rajiformes; family Arhynchobatidae; genus Rhinoraja; species Rhinoraja longicauda. The sequence continues at coordinate 38,115,826 of NC_135960.1, forward strand.
TCCTGACCCAAACATCATCTATCAGTTGACATTTGGATAGGCATATGGATATGCAGAGAATGGAGGGAGATGGATGATCCCATCTCCAGGTAGATAAGAAATAGTCTTCACATCATGTTCGGCACAGACATCATGAGTTGAAAGGCCTGTTCTTGTGACATAATGTTCTAGCTCTATTTCCATCCACAGATGCTGCCTGGCCTACTGAGTTCATCAGGCACTTTGTTTTTTGCTCAATATTCCAGCAACTGCAGTCTAGTGGGTCACCACACTGACCTTCCTTTGCATGACTTCAACCATTGGAACATTGATGCACATTAACCTATTTTATCAGCATGCCTTAATATCACACAGTCAAATGATATATGGATGTCAAGGCAATCACACTCACTAAACCTCAGGAATTCAGCTCTTTGGGATCTGAAGCCAAATGGTTCTGGAAAAAACAAACTGGACACCACACATCTGGTGAAACAAGGAACTGTAAATGCTGGAACATTGAGTAAAGCACAAAATGGGTCAGGCAGCATCTTTGAAAGGAAAGCTCAAGCACCATTCCAAGCGCAAACCACGCTTTTGCGGTTGCAGCTCCGAGACTGTGGAACAGCATCCCTCTCCCCATCAGAACTGCCCCCTCCATCGACTCCTTTAAGTCCAGGCTCAAAACCTATTTCTACTCCCTAGCGTTTGAGGCCCTCTGAGGGGGTGCTGTGAACTGTTTATGTATGTGCTGTTATGTTTGTGTGCCATTGTATGTTCGTTTCTTAGTACCTGAACTGATGTACAGCACCTTGCTCAACATGGGCTGTTTTAAAATGTGCTATACAAATAAAATTGACTTGACCATTTTGAGCCAGGACCCTTCTCCAGACTCATAGAAGGGGAGAGAAAGCTGGAAAACAGACAGGGCAGGACAAAGTTTGGAATGTGATAGGGGGTTTGGATTTGTAGATGGGCAGACAATTGCTAGAGATAAAAAAGGAACAAAAGGAGTCAAATAAGGAGAAGATCAGTCATTGGTGAGAAAATGGTGGCTAGTCACATAAATGTTGTTGGCTTAAGAAGCTAAAAGGTTTCAGTCAAAAATAAAATTTGCAAATAATGCCATTTAAAGCCAAGGTTTCCAATGAAATAAGCATTCTATTTTCAGGAAACGTGATCAGATTAGCACAGGGATGAGGAATTCCATGCTGTTTTAATTATCAAGTGGCATCCTCAATGACTAACCCCACAAACATTCCACAGCATCGGTCTCGCAATGCAGATGGGGCAACGGTGGTCTGAACAATGCAACTTTTTTTAAAGTGTCTCATCCCCGGCTCAGTTCAGGAGCCCCTCCAAAGAAACTGTAGCAGTGTCTTTATTCACTGTTCTGTTTTTAGATGCTGTCTGACCTGTGAGCCTACTTACAGCAGCTTCTTATTTTAGCAAACATGTGTGTGGGTCTAGATTGCAGAAGTTGCCTGCTTGCATGCATCCACACACCGCGCTAACCATCTCTCTCTGCGTCGTCCAAACCCTGCTGCAGCCTTTATAAAGGCGTCTAAAAATAACTCCCCTCGCAATACCAAATAAGGGAGCAGGGAGCCCCGCCGACAGCCAATCGGCGGGCGCGTTTCATCCGCCGAGGGAGGAGCCGACGAGGCGCTCCGACTCCGGCTCTTCCATTGGTCGGCGGTGACATCAGCGTGCGTTGTGGCCGCTGTGATTGACAGGAGCTGCCCACCGCTCTCCCCTCAGCTGGCTGCGTTCACTCTGCGTTTCTCCCCCTGCTCGTTTACCCCTTTGCTTTGCAGCCCAGTGGTGCGTTCTGCTAAAGAGGCAGAGAAAGAGAGAGGGAGAGAGAGAAAAAAAAAATTAAAGCAAGGATTGCAAAGGAGAAGCATCGCCAATGCGGAAATACATGGACATCACATGTCCCCGAGTCCATTCTTGTCCAAAGATCTGCCAGCGTCGGAGTCTGCAGAAGGATTGTAATCAAAGACATTGACTTTCCAATTTATTATTTTTTTAGAGAGGTTTGCTTTGCATTGCGTGGATGACCAAAGACTGGCTGCTTTTTGGGTGCTAATTGCAGCGGGATCCGATCTGCTCTTCATTGTCATCAATAATCACCCCCTTCTCTCTCCCTTCCCCCCCCCCCTCCCCCCCCCCTTCTCTTGCCCTTTCCCTATCCTTTCTCCCCCCCTTCCCTCGCCCCCCCCCCCCCCCCCAATCCCATTTCTCCATCATCATCATCATCATGGATGTTTTGGCGAATTACAGTATATTTCAGGAGCTGCAACTTGTCCACGACACTGGTTATTTCTCTTCGCAGCCTTCTTTAGAGGAAAACTGGCAGCAGGTGAACGTTTAAAAATATTATGCACTGGCTCGGGGGTGGGGGGGGCGGGTGGGGGCATCTGGCAGGATCAAGTTGTTTAAGGTGATGTGTGTACGTTATGGAGTGCAACAGGAAATATTGCTAACATCCCAACCGAACGGATAAATGCAATTGTCATTTCGCTTGTGGCAGAGTTTTAAAGCAACATTTATTTCGATTTTGAAACACGAATTGTGCTTAGAAATCAGTTGAATGTGCTGCTTGTGCAACTTTGGCAGAACAATGCATTTTATTACAGCTAAGTCATTGGTTTAGCCACATTAATTCAAAATGGTATCATTTGCTTTTTGACGAGTTTCCATCCCAGCATCAGACAACAGGGTAAACTAACAAACAATATCGATGTCCCTCAGTTTCCCCTGTGACATAGTTTCAAATCTGCGAAGTATATTTTCCAACCGTTTATGAGTGACCTGCTTGGATTTCCTACCAGCCGTTGTACTGTTTAGTCAGTGTGACTATTTGATCCAAAATGATCTCCTTTAATATTAATGGTTATTTAAAACATCCCACTCCATTGCACTGATCCGGGGGCTATTTTTCGGTCTCTTTCTCCCGCTATGACTGTCTAGGTGGTGGAAGTGGCCAGAGTTTCAACGTCATTAAAAGGGGAAGAATTCAGCGGCAGCCTTATTTGACCTTAGTGAAAAATAACAATACCTGATTAAGTGGCAGATTTGTAGCGTGTTGTGCTTCATGTGTCAATGTAAATGATCGAAGCAACGCAATACAGTGTTGATTAATGAAATGCGAGTTACCGGTGGTTAATGTAATAAGATTCGATCTAATAAAGCGTGCTGTGGGCTTAATTATATGGTAGACATTTCTAAAAAGGGGTTCTTGCTTTTAAATATCTACAGTCATTTATACCTCGGCACTATGCAATGGGGTTTCTCATCCTGCTGAGATACCCATTGACGGTGACTTCTTTTTACCTGTGCAGTTCTGGTAGCTGTATTACACAGCATATCTCTTGTGTTGTAACCAATTACTGGTATCTGTTTTTGCAACATCTTAGCCCAGCAGCGTTGTACGGCGGGGTCCATCTACAGTCACAGGGCCGTTTATTTCAGCATGTTGCTATTAATTTGTTTGCGGGATGGTGTCATTGATTTTGTAAGAGATTAAAAAATGACACTGATTTTTTTAAAGAGACTCGTGGCATCCACGTTATTGGCAAATCGGGCGAATCGTTTTGAAAATTAGCTGAGGTTTTAAATCCGCGAATTTTAACTGCTTAGATTTGGAGAAAAAAAAAGAAACTGTGTTAATGTTCCGGATTGGATTGGACCTAAAGAGGGTTAAATTATCAGGACGTGTTTCTCAGACTAATCGGGATGATCTGATGGAGGTCTTTAAAGTGATAAATAAGAGAAGGATAGAGAAGGAGATTATTACCACTGGCGGAGGAGTCCAAAGGATTAGAAAAGGCCATTTTTGGAATTAAACAAGGATGCACATAAATGTATTGGAAAGCAGGAATTGTTCCCCCCACCAAGCTTGATCGCTCGGAGCTTCCTGCAAAGAGGTTGATTTTCGTAAGGTTTGATCACATGAAGTGGATAAATTGCATTAAAATGCCAGATTTGATTGCCTTCCTTGTTCCAATCTTCTGCTCATCCAATGATGAGTTACTAATGTCCAATTTCGGTTTGAAACAAAGCTTAATGAAACATGATGCTTCCTCCTGCTTTCTCTGCCTCATCACTTGCCCTCTTTGTATTATTTTACTTCACCATCTTAACATCATTCTTTTTTTGCCTCATCACATGCAATGGGCAAAGACATGTAGAACAAATTTATCATCCAATGAACCTACTGTTTTGCTAGTTTGTGAATATTTCAAACTGGAACTTGATCCTTCAATCCCTCACCTGGGTCCTTGAGAATGAGGAAGGCTGTCGAAAGGACATTGTACATGCAGGGAAGGCAATTTAAACAATCCAACACATGTCTAACTCAAGAAGGATTTAGCTTCCAGTCCCCCGACAGGAAGCTCTTGCCACTTGTCAGTAATAGAGTATGAAAACAGGCCCTTCGGCTCACTGTGTCTACACCAACCATTAGGCACCCCTTTTAGGCTAATCCCATTATTATTCATCCCATGGTCCCATCAACTCCCCCCCCCCCCCGCAGATTATACCGCTACACATGTCGGGTACGTTACAGTGGCCAATTAACTGACCAAGCCACATGACTGGGTGTAGGAGGAAATCGGAGCTCCCGGAGAAAACCCATGAAGCCACTGAGAGAACATGCAAACTGCACACTGAGAGCACCTGAGGTCATAAGATCACAAGTGATAGGAGCAGAATTAGACCATTCAGCCCATTAAGTCTACTCCGCCATTCAATCATGGCTGATCTATTTCTCCCTCCTAACCCCATTCTGCCTCCCCATTACCTCTGACACCTGTATTAATCAACTATCTCTGCCTTAAATATATCCACTGACGGTCTCCACAGCTTTATGTGGCAAAGAATTCCACAGAATCACCACCCTCCTCTGACTAAAGAAATTCCTCCTAATCTTCCTAAAAGAACCTCCTTTAATTCTGAGGCTATGACCTCCAGTCCTAGACTCTCCCACAAGTGGAAACATCCTCTCCACATCCACTCTATCCAAGGTCAGGATTGATGCTGGATTGTTGGAGCAGCAGTTCTCTGAGTGTTGCTTTTCCTCCCTCAAACACACTCCAGAAAGTAAATTATGTGTGAAAGCCAATCTGTATTGTGTAGCAGCAATTTGAATCTACAACCCCTGATCCAAATTTGATGACTTCACAAAATGCTTTAAGGTAAATAAGTACTTTTTGAAGCATGGTCAGTGTGAGACTGCAGCAGCACCACAACTTTTGGTACAGCAAACTCCCATAACCAACACCCACGTGACATTGACCAGCATCTGCTGTTACTTCCTACACATTCTCTACGTGATATTGGTTGAAGGATAAATATTGGCCAGGACATAAAGGAGAACTTTCTTTGCTGTTCCTCATAATACTCTGTGGTGCTGGCTCGAAGGGCTGAATGGTCTCCTCCTGCATCTATTTTCTATGTTTGTGTGCTTACTGAGAGACAGATGTATATCAGCTGAGAGGTGTGAGCAGAGCCATCTTTCCCTCAGCTTTGAGCTAGGCCACCAGCCCAGATTCTATGCTCGAGTGATTGGGTAGGTATTCCAAGTTTAAATGTGTCGGAAATCGGGGAGGGAGAGAAGGGGGTCCCTAAAGGCTCTTTAATTGCAGTCACAGAGCATCCCTGGGACAAGAGGGGAACTGCTATCAAGCTACTGGGTTGCTCTCAAGAAAAGGTCATCGGGCAACCGGTGGAATCCACGGGAGCGTCGCAGGATGAAGATGACTCCTTTGTTGTCGGCCTTGTGTTTGCAACAAGCTTTGCATGGTAACAGGACGACCTCTCACAGCAACACCATTAATTAGCCATCGTGATCATAATATACATACAGGCCAGTCACCTAATTGAAGGACTAAATACATTTTTGGCATTTGTGTAATCACAACTGCCACTCAGCTGGACCTGTGCCACTTGGCAGCGTGCTTTTACTGTACTGTCTCATGCTTGATTGGAAGATGGAGAATCAGTCGGTCAAATAGAAATGTTGAGAGTTATTTTTGATTATTTTCTGAAGAATGGTCATTGGTTTGAATAGAAAATGTGAGAGGAGGTTGGATGTTTTCCGAGCAAGTCTGAATGTGGTATGCCCAGATGGTGGGAGAACAAGAGATTGCTGATGATAGACACAAAAAGCTGGAGTAACTCAGCGGGTCAGGCAGCATATCTGGAGAGAAGGAATGGGCGACGTTTCGGGTCGGAACCCTTCTTCAGACTGAAACATCACCCATTCTTTCTCTCCAGAGATGCTGCCTGTCCCGCTGAGTTACTCCAGCATTTTGTGTCTATCTTCAGTTTAAACTAGCATCTGCAGTTCCTTCCTACACAAGAGATTGCTGATGCTGGACTCTTGGAGTGGAAAACAAAACGCTCGAGAACTCAGTGGGTTAGGCAGCATATGGCATGGGGAAATGGACAGGTGACGTTTCAGGTCAGGACCCTTCTAATTGATGGAGGATCCTGACCTCAAACGTTGATTGTCCATTTTCTTCCACATTTCCCTTCACTGCTTGACCTGCTGTGTTCCTCCAGCCATTTGTTTTTTTAAAACTTTCAGCTGTTGGGAATTGGATCCACACTCAGGGGAACAAAAAACCTAGGCTGAGCTGTGGGTGGAGTGTAGTAGAGAGCTTCTTCAAAGACCGTAGGATGGTTCAAGGGTTGCCTTCTGTCCTTGACCATTCAATACTCCTCTGGCACTGCTCTCTCTGATCTGCAGTGATTTTGTTCCTGGTCCAGTGTAGCTGGGTGGCATACTTGGGAGAAATCGAGAGCAGCCAGGGAGGTGGTGGCAGGGTGAGATGACGGCTAGGCCTGGAAGTGCAGGGTTCAGGGAGCTGAGCATCTTCTCCCCCTCTGCATGTGCCACCACACCCTCCCCTGGTTCTTGTGTTGGGAGCTCGTGGTTTCATATTAGGTGGCAGCCAATATAACTGGTTGGACAAACTTGTGATGTTGACCAGAAAATCTGTGGTAGTGATTGGTGTTGGTTGAAGGTTAAATGTTGGCCAGTGTAAATAAATACGCACTTACATTGCACTTTTCACCACCTTGGGTGCATCCCAGTGATTGAAGAATGTTAAACTGCAGTCAATGGTAACTGTAGCAATCAAGAAAGCCATTTCAATGGTCTGAACATTCAATTATCTTATTTTAGGTACCTAACTAACTACCCCATTCTTTCCACCCCTCCCAAGCTCCACCCCATTTTCCTCTCTCTCGCTTATGTCCCACTTGGATGCGTACCTACTTCTCCCACTATCTGTCCCCCCCCCCCCCCCCAATTCCTTTCCACTATATCTGTGCCTCTGGCTTCATATTTCTTGCCACTTCTCACAGCCTTTTGTTGTCTTTTCACTGCTGGCTTTTGTCCACCCAATTGCCATCAAACCCCCCCCCCCCTCAGCTGTATCCACCTATCACTTGCCAGGATTTGTCCCACCCCACCTCTCTTCTAACTTTCTCCCTCCTTCTATAGTCATCCTGAAGAAGAGCCCCAATCTGAAATGTCACCTATCCACGTCCTCCAATGATGCTGCCTGACCCGTTGAGTTACTCTAGCACTTTGGGTCTTATTTTGTAAACCAGTATTTGCAGTTCCTTGTGTCAGACATTTTACAAACAGCATGTCACCTTAAACTGCAGCAAGATAATGATTAGTCTGCTTTAATAATTTTATTTGGAAAACAAATATGAACCAAGATGTGGGGAAAACATGTTGCAATTCTTCTTTGAAATGAATGCAGCAGAGTGTCCGTTCGACAGATCAGTCTTTGATTTAACTATCTCACGGGAAGGATGAAAAATCTTGATTTAAAAGAAAAATAAAAACATTGCAGAAGATGAAGTTCTGAAATAAAAGCCAAAACATGGTGGAGATGCGCAGCAGATCAGCAGCATCTGTGGAGAGAGAAAACTAGAGTTAAGGGGTTGAGTTGATGTCCCTTTATTGGATCTTGGAAAGTGAGAAAGTGAGCATGTATTAAGTTGCATAGAGAGGGAGGGGTGGAGAGCATTAAAGGCAATGTGTGTGATAGGGTAGATACCAAGGTTGTCCGGTAACTTGGACTCAGTTGCTGATATCTAAGAAAGATGATGAATACCTTTTAATTAAAACTGGCCTGGTTTAGGTAGAGATGCTGAATGGGAGAAATACGATAACCAGGCTGGAACTGCGAGATGCAGAACATAGTAGTTGCTGGGAATCTGAAATAAAAGAGGATGATGGAAATTCCCACTGGTGGGAGGTTCTGACACAAACTGGTTATCTGTTGAGGTCAGCATTGAGTATCAAGGGTTGTAAAGTAGCTCGACGGAAGATGAGGCACTATTCCTTGAGCTTACATTGAGCCAGATTCACGTTCACGAGTAGAATCTCTACCCTTAGTAACTGCATCGCAGTGTGCTAGCCTGATTTTGTGTGCTCAAAGCGAGAATTAAACTCATGACCTGCTGACTTGGGCGAGAGTGAGAGTAGAGCTATCTTCACAGAGCCACCGCTAAAGTGGGTGATCGTCTGTCGGGATGGATGCCAAGTCCCGGCGTGAGACTTGTTTTTCTTTGTGTGTGATTGATTATGTGGAGAGTGCTGTTTAAAAATGGATGCCTTTAATGCTTTAATCTCTGTGGACCCTGAACTGGTTGTGAGTGGAGTGCAACAATGTATTAAGTGCTGAGCTGTCAGTTAGATTCCAGCCACTGTGGAATGGTGGCTGGATGATTTTAAAAAAATTCTGCATTCACATCATGACAGAACGATTATGCTTGGTGTGGGCAGACTTTCTGCCGGAGGATGGCTGGCCAGGAAGCAGCAGATCACGCACAGTCGGGTACAGCAGTGACATTTACAGCTCTGACTCTGGCCTGCATTGGGAATAATAGTAAACCATTCAACCATTTCCAGCCTGTCCTGCTCTGAGTTCACTTGTTGCAGATTTGGGAGAAAACTAGAATGATGCTGTAACCTAAATAAGTTTACCAATCACTGGTCTGAAAAGTTCGTTCGACCAGATTTTGGGGAAGGCTTGTGAATTTTTTTTAAATGCCTTGTGGGGCAAACATATGCTATCATTGTCCATGGTGGGTCTGGCTGTGTGTGAAATCTTGCCTCCCCAATCTGGGCCACCCCATCAGAGAGAATACCCATCAGAGTCTTCCTGCCTTATGATTAATTGATCTGTGATCATTTTAAGCTCCTGCACCCTGTTTCCAAGGGAATAGTAAACAATTCTCTGCAACTCATTCTAATTTAACTCCTTTTAGTGCCAGTTACATTCATCTGTGCCAATATATCCTTCCTGTTGTGCGGTCAATGCCACTCTCTTGCTGTTTTCCCTTCTTCCCAGTTCAGATGTGGGGTTGAGCTCCGTTTATTATTATTGTCACGTGTACTGAAGTACAGTGCAAAGCTTTTTTGGTGCATGCTATCCAGTCAGCAAAAAGACTAGACATGATTACAATCAACCCATCCGCAGTTTACAGGTTAAAGGGAGATTAAGAAGAGCATAGTTAGAGTAAGAAATACTGCTGTTGGAGTGGAGGTTTAAAAGAGTGGAGCGATTGCAATGAATGTTTGCAGAACCACTTCTGGGGCCAGCTTGCAGTGTAGCCTGGCTTCGGCACCATCTTGGATTAGGATGGCGTTTTTCTCTCTCCACAGACGCTGCCTGACCTGCGAGTGTTTCCAGCATTTTCTGTTTCAGGTTTTCAGAATCTGCACTTTAGTTTCATGTTCCAACCAGGGGTCTAGACAGAACTATACATGGCCATGACACAATGTCCACCTCTTTGCATTGCAGCCCCACTGAGATAGTAAGTTGCTGTCCATGAACCGTCTCATCCAGACCAGAGCCAGCTGTTTATTGGTACAGTTTTGCCCACTCACTTAATCTGTCAGTGCCTGTTTGAAACTTTCTGCTTCCATCCACATTTTTTATCATGTCCCCTAACACTCCATAGTGAGCGAACATAGATGCATGGCACTCCATCACTTGAGTCACTCACAGATATGTGGGGAAAGTAAAGAGTGATGTTTAAGGCCCATTTCCGGAGATTCACATGTCACACTCCACCAATTTGAACACAAGATCATTAGCTTTCCTTCCTCTCTTGCCTCCAATGTAATTCTATATCCAATCCTGAAATTCCCTTCACTTAATTTTTGCCATAGAGTCGTGTAGCATGGAAACGGTCTCTATGGCCCACCAAGTCCGTGCCCACCATCAAAAACCCATTCACACTCATCCCATTTTATTCTCCCCACATACCCATCAACACTTTCCTTACTCTACCTACACCAGGACAATGTCGAACGGCCAGTTAACGTACCAACCTGCCCATCTTTGGGATGTGGCAGGAAACCCATAGTGTCACGGGGAGAACATGCACACTGCGCACGCACAGTACCGGAGGTCGGGATCAAAGCCTGTTCGCTGGAGCTTTGAGGCAGCGGCTCTACTCATTGTGCCTCTTTGCTCCCCTTGTGTAAATAACATCTTTCTGTGTAAGAAAGATAGACGCACATTGCTGGATCACCTCAGCGGGTCAGGCAGAATTTGTGTAATTATTTTGTGTAAGTTTGTCAAACAATTGAAAACTCACATGATTAACAATCGTTCTTAAACCAAATCTATCAGACTTATACTGCCTTTTTAAAGAAAAAAAAATTGCACTCGCTTGTTCTTATTTAGTACTCCACCCTGAATAGTGATTCAGTCAACTACTTTGCAACTGATTTTGGACTGATGGTTCTATAATTTCCTAGTTTCTCTCTACTGGCTTTGAATATTCAAGTAATGTTGGTAATACTGCAAACTAGGGGGATGATTCCTGAATTGAGAATGATTGGCAGATCATGAATAAACCATCAACAATTTCTCACTATTTGGAAAAAGCCCTGAGGGTGAAGCAGTCATGTCCAGGAAGATTTACTATATTTAATGTGGTTAGCTTCTCAATTATCTTTTCTAATCTTTTGAATCCAATTAATTCCTCCCCTTGATTTATTTTTTCCTTTGAATCCTTGGTACTTTATTGCTGTCCTTTAATGTGCGGAACAGGAGCTCTGTAGTAAATGTGACATTTCAAGGTTGCAATTACAACATCACCTGTATCTGTCACTTGCACGCTTACAATACATTTGGCCATGCTTTAGTTTTAGTTTTAGAGATACAGTACGGAAACAGGCCCTTCGGCCCACCGGGTTCGCGCCGACCAGCGATCCCCACACATTGACACTATCCTACACCCACTGGGGACAATTTTTACATTTACCAAACCAATTAACCAACAAACCTGTACGTCTTTGGAGTGTGGGAGGAAACTGAAGATCTCGGAGAAAACCCACACAGGTCACGGGGTGAACGTACAAACTCCGTACAGACAGCACCCGCAGTGGGGATCGAACCCGGGTCTCCGGCGCTGCATTCGCTGTAAGGCTGCAACTCTACCGCTGCGCCATCGTGGCCACCCATATACTCTTCCTTGTATTTCCATATTTCCTAATGACAAAGAGGCAGGCCATTTGGCCCATCAAGTCACTGCTGGCGCTTGCAGAATTCCCATCACTCTCACTCCTCCACATTTCACTGGTACTTAGTTCCTCTCGCATTCCCATCAACTTCCCCCCTCGATTCCACCACTTGCCTACACAATGGGAGAATTTTTTAGTGGCCATTTAACCTTCCACGTAGTTTGGGATGTGGGAGGAAACCAGAGCACCCAGGAGAAACCCTTGCAGTCACAGAGACACTCCACACAGTATTGGAGCTAAGGACTGAACCTGGGATGATGAGATTGTGATTTAAACAGTACTACCAGCAGCACCACTGCGCCATCTATTTATGCACAGTATTTACAAAAGAGCTGTGTTCTTGATCTTGTTTGCAAGCACGAGATGTCATTCCCTTTTACAATTCTTTCCACCTTTACTTGCAATGTATGCATCTAATCTTATGTGTGGGATGTCTCCCAATCTTAGCTTCTGGTCTCATCCTACCTCTTACTTTCATTATACACAGAAGTCATTTAATCTCACGCACACTCTCATATACTGAACCCCCACTCTTTTAGGGAATACAGGGCTTGATAACTGTTGGATATCTCTCTCGATATGCCCCTTATTTGTAATCTTATCAAATATCCAATGGTGAATTCCTGTCTTATTTCACCACTTCCTGAACCTGTTAACAAAAATGAATACCTTGGTTTGTGATTGTGTTTCTATTTCTTAAAGATTAAAGATTAATAATGAATTTGTTATTTTGTGATCTAGGGCAACTAGTGCATTTTGTTATCATGGGGTTATTTCTCAGTAGTAATCACTTAATATGTTATGAGAAACATAAAACACACAAAAAGCTGGGATTACTCGGCAGGTCAGACATCAACTGGCGAGAGAGAAACAGAGCGAATATTTCAGGTCAATGACCTTTCATCAGAACAGGTGACATTTAGAAATGGGGCAAGCTTTACTTTGCAGAGAAAAAGTCAAGGGCTGGGGAGAACTAAAGGGAGTGGTAACGAAAAGACTGAGTAACACAAGGATTGGCAGTGTCAGCTGAAAAAGCAGCATGGCTATTTCTGGGTGGTGTAAATAGGAGAAGACAAGTGAAATCTGAAACACCAGGGAGAAAGGAACTGAATTCTGAAAATGTGAGAAATTATACAAAGTGAGGAAGGTTGTCAAAGACTACAACAAAATAGAAATATCAGCTGGAGAATTATAGATAGAATTTAATCCTGACAAATGTAGGGTTTATTCATTTAGTGGAGTCAAATATGGAGGACATTATCCAGTAAATGATAGGAGCCGCAGGAATGTTATGAAAAGAGAGTCCTTGGCAGATGGTATTTATGCCTTCATAGGTCGGGCATAAAACACAAGAGTGAGTTTGCCTATCTTTGGTATAAACCAGCATCTGTGGGTCCTTCCGACATGCTGGAATGACTGGTTGAGTCTTGAAGGCTGTGTTGTCTTGAGTGGGAGGATGAGGAGTTTTTCCACATGCATAACAGTGAAGGGGCAGGCAGGTCAGTATGGGTTAAAGTGACAGGCAACTGAAAGTCCATAAATCCCCTGTGGACTGGATGGAAGCTTTTGGTTCTCCTGGTGTGGAGGAGGCCACACCACGAGCACCAGATGCAGTTCACTAGTTTGGAGGAAAGGCTTGGGTCCCAGCATTTTGGAAGTAAAAGGGCAGGTGTTCTCTGCACAACACTAGAACATAGGAGCAGGAATAAGCCATCCAGCCTTCAAACCTGACCCGCCAGGCAATTTGATCATCGCTGATCTGCCCCAGGCCTCATCTCCCTCTCTCTGCCAGTTCTGCGATAGTCTCTCACTTCCCTGACCTTTCAAAAATGCATATACTTTGTCTTAAACCCCTTATTATCTGACAGTCACAACCCTCTAGGGTAGAGGATTCCATTGATTGACCACTGCTGCAAGAAGCTGTTGCTAAATACCTCAGTTTTAAATGATTGTCTCCAATCATATAATCAGCCATGGGATACCTAATCTCCTAACCTCTCCTTTGAACATTTCAGAGACCATTTCCTTTTGCATATCTCTGTTCCATTCTTCCATCCCGCCAGTTATTGCTTCCCTTCTCATGACAGTATAGGGGTGGCCTTTGACCTGCCCTTTGAATTCCAGGGACCCACCCACTCCTTTCAGATGAAGCAGTGAACCACTTACACTTCCAATGGAATGTCCTGCACCCATTCCCATCAGCATGGTCTCCTCTGGATGAAGGAAGCAATCCAGATTGGCTGACACTGCATTATGCCTCCATCTGTCTGCAAGGATACACCCTCGCGACTGTGGACAACATCTGCTCTAACTCCATTTACAAGTTTGCGGACAATATGACTGAGGCAGACGTACATTAAACAATGTCGAGATGGAGGACAAGAAGCAGATAGAGAGCTTAGTAATACGGTGGCAAGACAACTACCTCTCCCTCAGCATTAGCAAGATAAAGGAGCTTGTCGCTTACTTCAGGACATGAGGTGGTGTACATGCCTCCCTCTAGCATCAGTGAAATGAAGATGGTTGAGCGATTCATGTTCCTGGACATAAATATCACCAATAATTTGCCCTGGATCAACTGCTTTGACACTGGAGCCAAAAAAGCATTGCAACATCTCTGCTTCCAAGAAAACTAAGGAGATGTGGTACTCCTCCAATGGCTCTCAACAATTTCTGTAGAAGCATCGTATAAAGCTTCCACTTGGAATGCATCACAACTTGCTTTGTCAACCGCTCCCCCAGACCGCAAGAAATTGCAGGGATGCGGTGTAGTTCATCGCACAAACCAGCTTCCATCTGCACCCGGCTGCCACAGAAAAACAGCCAATACAATCAAGGACCACTTACACCTTGGTCATTCCCTCTTCTCCATTTTACCGTCAGGCAGAAGATACAAAAGCTTGAAGGTGCGAACCGCACTTCAGGAACAGTTCTTCCCTGCTGTTATCAGTCTACTGAATGGCTCTTATAAGCTAAAGGTGTATTCCGGATCTCCCCACCAATCTTATTACGGCCCTTTCATATTTGTTATCTGCACTTTCTCTGTAACTAACACTAACGCTATAAAACTATATTCTGCACTCTAGTCTTTCTCTCTTTGCACAACCTGTTGTATCTGTGTACGGCATGATTTGCAAGGATAGCACCCAAAACAAGATTTTGCACAGCGTCTTGGTACATGGCACTACCAATATCAAGGTGATCTTGATTCCTACTGCATGGAAACAGGCCCTTTGACACAACTTGCCCATGCTGCCATTTTAGTTCTTCGTTCCACTCCAATTTTGCTTTAATAAAGCTCTGCGTAAGCTTGAGGAACATCATCTCACCTTCCAACATGGCACATCACAGCCTTCGGGATCCAATAATTTAGATAACCAGCCATTTAAGTCTTGTGATCTTGCATTTCTGGCATTTTGTATTCTACTCTCATCTCCCCTGGTATTTCAGATTTCACGTCTTCTTTATGGCATCACTCTCAGGCACACCCTTTCCACTCCCACTCGGCCGACACCACCATGACTCCTTCATGTCTACTAGTTACCACTCTGTCACTAATCTTCCTTTTGCGACTTTATGACACGGTGGCGCAGCGGTAGCGGTAGAGTTGCTGCTTTACAGCGAATGCAGCGCCGGAGACTCAGGTTTGGTTCGATCCTGACTACGGGTGCTGCACTGTAAGGAGTTTGTACGTTCTCCCCGTGAACCTGCGTGGGTTTTCTCCGAGATCTTCAGTTTCCTCCCACACTCCAAAGACGTACAGGTATGTAGGTTAATTGGCTGGGTAAATGTAAAAAAAAAAATTGTCCCTAGTCGGTGTAGGATAGTGTTAATGTACGGGGATCACTGGGCGGCACGGACTTGGAGGGCCGAAAAGGCCTGTTTCCGGCTGTATATATATGATATGATATGATATAAAACGTATGATGCAGAAACAACCCTTTCAACCATCGAGGCTGCACTTACCATCAATCACTCATCTTTAGACTTTACTTTAGGCACACAGTGCAGAAACAGGCTGTTCATCCCAGCGATCACCCTGCCAACTAGCACTATCCTACACACTATGGCCAATTTACAATTTTTACTGAAGCCAATTAACCTCCAAACATGTATGTTTTTTGAGTATGGAAGGAAACCAGAGCACTCGGAGAAAACTCGCATGATCAAAGGGAGGAAGTATAAACTCCATACAGACAGCACCCGTAGTCAGGATCGAACCTGGGTCTCTGGCGCAGTAATGAAGCAACTCTATTGATGTGCCACTGTGCCGCCCCATCTGCGTGAATCCTACATTAATCTCATTTTTTTGTATTCTCCACACTTTCTCAACCACTCCCCCCAGAATCTGCCACTCACCTACACACTGTAGCTAATTAACCAACTGGTATCCTCCAACGTCTTTGCAAGACCCAGTCATAGGGAGTTTGGAGTTCAGAGGGGGAGCTCCATAAACAGTGCATTCAGAAAGTATTCAGACCCCTTCACTTTTTCCACATTTTGTTACGTTACAGTCTTATTTTAAAATGGATTAAATTCTTTTTTTTTAATCATCAATCTACACACAATACCCCATAATAAAAAAGCGAGAAGAGATGTTTAGAAATTTTTGCAAAGTAATTAAAAAGAAATAACTGAAATATCACATTTACATAAGTATTCGGACCCATTACTCGATACTTTGTTGAGGCACCTTTAGCAGTGATTACAACCTCAAATCTTCTTGGGTATGACACTACAAGCTTGTCATACCTGTATTTAGAGACAAGCAAATGTCTCCATTTGCTGTATTTGGGTAATTTCTGTATTTGGGTAATTTCTCCCATTCTTCTCTGCAGATCCTCTCAAGCTCTGTCAGGTTGGATGGGGAATGTCGATGCACAGCTATTTTCAGGTCCCTCCAGGGATGTTCGATCGGGTTCAAGTCCGGGCTCTGGCTGGGCTACTCAAGGACATTCACGGACTTGTCACAAAGCCACTCCTGCGTTGTCTTGGCTGTGTGCTTAGGGCCGTTGTCCTGTTGGAATGTGAACCTCTGCCCCAGTCTGAGGTCCAGAACGCTCTGGAGCAGGTTTTCATCAAGGATCTGTGTACTTTGCTTCATTCATCTTTCCCTCGATCCTGACTAGTCTCCCAGTTCCTGCCGCTGAAAAACATCCCCACAGCATGATGCTGCCACCACCATGCTTCACTGTAGGTAGGGTATTGGCCAGGTGATGAGACCTGCCAAAGGTGATGAGACCTGCCAAGACCTGCATTCAGGCCAAAGAGTTCAATCTTGGTTTCATCAGACCAGAGAATCTTGTTTCTCATGGTCTGAGAGTCCTTTAGGTGTCTTTTGGCAAACTCCAAGCAGGCTGTCATGGGCCTTTTTCTGAGGAGTGGCTTCCGTCTGGCCACTCTACCTTAAAGGCCTGATTGGTGGAGTGCTGCAGATATAGTTGTCCTTCTGGAAGGTTCTCCCATCTTCACAGAGGAAGTCTGGAGCTCTGTCGGAGTGACCACTGGGTTCTTGGTCACCTCCCTGACCAAGGCCCTTCTCTACCGATTGCTCAGTTTGGCCTGGCGGCCAGCTCTATGAAGAGTCCTGGTGGTTCCAGAGTTCTTCCATTTAAGAATGACGGAGGCCACTCTTGCTCTTCAGGACCTGCAATGCTGCAGAAATTGTTTTCTACCCTTCCCCAGATCTGTGGCTCGACACAATCCTGCCTCGGAGGTCTACGGACAATATCTTCATCTTCATCTTCATCTTCATCTTCATCTTCATGGCTTGGTTTTTGGTCTGACATGCACTGTCAACTGTGGGACCTTATATAGACAGGTGTGTGCCTTTCCAAATCATGTCTAATCAATTTAATTTACCACTGGTGGACTCCAATCAAGTTGTAGAAACATCTCAAGGATAATCAATGGAAACAGGATGAACCTCAGCTTAATTTTGAGTGTCATAGCAAAGGGTCTGAATACTTATATAAATGTGATATTTCAGTTATTTCTTTTTAATTACTTTGCAAAAATTTCTAAACACTTGTTTTCGCTTCTTCATTCTGGGGTATTGTGTGTAGATTGATGATTAAAAAAAATGAATTTAATCCATTTTAAAATAAGGCCGTAACTTAACAAAATGTGGAAAAAGTGAAGGGGTCTGAATACTTTCTGAAAGCACTGTAGAGAGCAACAGTCAATATTGGAATGTGGTGACAACACTGTATAACGGGTGCAGTATTGTAGAGTGCGGGTCTGTCACTGTATAATGGTTGCAGTATTGGAAAGATAGGGTTTGTCACTGTGTAATGAGTGTGGTATTGGAGAAGTGGAGTGTGGTATTTCAAAAAGATGCTGTATTGGATATCTAGTGGGTCTGTCATTGACAAATGGGGGAAGTGTTGGAGTCTTGTATCAATCACCCTTTCATACAAGTTCTATGTTGACCCACTGTCTCATCAACTCCCTACACATTAGGGATAATTTTACAGAGGCCAATTAACCTACAAACCCACACGACGTTGGGATCCATCTACACTTCATGCTGCCATGGAATAAGCGAGTTTGGTATCTCGATAAATGCAAGGAATCATGGGATTTGTCAAAGGTCATTCGGGATTAAACAAAGAGCATTGTTTGTGAACTTAATGGCTAATGTACACTGAAACAATGGTTGATAAATGATTAAATGAAATGAAAGAAATTAAGAGTGAATGAATTTCTGTACATTTTTTGATTGACTTCTGGATTTCAGTTCATATCAAATCTGGTTGAATATAAAGTTGAGCTTCTGATCAAAATGATCTGCAAGTGCAACATCACATTTACACACCAATGGAGGCACTAAATTCAATAATACTGTGCAGACAGTGAAAATATCATCAATATGCAGAACTAAAGTGATGGTAAAGTGCTTCTCAGGCCGTTAAGACGACCAATGTTCAATATAAATGTGGACGTTGGCAACCTTCTTGGTTTTGTGTAGTTTTTCTCTGGTCATTTGCTGATAACCACCGCTGGGAGGGGGATCTCTAAATAGGCTTGGCGAAACATCAAGTCTTCTTGAATGGGAAATCCTCTATCTGCCATTATGCAATCCCCAGGTTCAACTATGTTCAAAAATCTACTCTTCCTGAAAAATGTGAGTATCAAATGATCGCCCACCCCAAGCTTTTGATAAGAATGTGATCATGCCGTTTGGGCCAATTCCAACCAATAGTTTCACAGTGTTGTGTTTCTTGTAGTCGGGCCATGTCAAAGCCTGCAACTATAGATGCCGTGGTCGTTCTATAAATATCTCTGTGCAGTCGAGCGTGCATCTCAGTGCTGGGCATTTATTTATTATCTGTTCGGCTGCGTGGCCCGTATCAATTCACGATCTGTAAGCATGTCCATTACATACCGGTCGGGACAAGTTACAATGCAAAAGAAAATGGTCTAAGTATATTGAACTAATTTATACAATCACAAGATTATAACTGAAAATTAGAATGTAAAATACTGATTAAAATTATCCCATGTAATGGGAATCAGAAGAGACATGATTAGTCAGGAGACTCGTGATTAAGTTTTATACTACTGTAGCGACCATAGAGAATGGTCCAGGTCGTCGAACCCTCGGATTGGCCAGCGAGGTCACGTGGGAACGCGACCATGGGGATTGGTCCAGGGAGCGACATCGCTGATTGGCCAGCGATGTCATGTGCGCGTTTGGCGCCCGATTTAGGTAGTTCGGCGAAGTCTTCAAGGAAGACAGTAAGTTTGTGATGGTTGTCCTTTACCTTGTTGTTTAACTCTGTATTCGAATATTGCGGCTGCAATAAACTTCTTCTACAACCAACAAGTTTCGGACTCGCCATATTGGTGACCCTGACGTGATCTGGACGATCACCGACTGAGCAGGAACCCGACGCCTCGTTGACGATGACCGAGCCGGGCACACCGGAGTCAAGCGCCGGAAGCGTTCATCTTCCGTTGTTTTGGACGCACGCACCGCAAGCTTGGTTTATCCACACCGAGGCTCAATTTCATATAAAGAAGGTGTCGGACGAATCCACGATGTACTACTACCTCGTCAGCGCTCTATCGCCGGACACAACCAAGCGCGTGATGCGGTTCATCGTGAATCCACCTGCGGAAAACAAGTACGAGGCCATGAAGAAAGTATTACTGCGAACCTTCGGGTTTAATAAGCATGGTGGTGCGGCAAAACTTCTGCACCTACCAGATCTTGGAGACCAACTGCCTTCCGTCCTCATGGCCGAAATGATGATGCTAGCCGGTGAGCATACGGATTGCCCTATGTTCGAACAGGCATTCCGCGAGAAACTTCCCGAGGATGTCCGACTGCTGCTCACGGATTGTTCTTTTAAGTACCCCGAAGCATATGCAGCGAAAGCGGACGCGCTCATAGCGGCAAAAAACAAGGCAAGTGGTTCGATCAACAAAGTCTCGACATCAGTGACCACGCCACAGCGACGGCAAGATGGCGCCACGTCTCCCGCCAATTCTCCGAAAGCCCGCCAAAAAGATCCGCACAAGCGCGGCTGGTGCTATTATCACCTACGATGGGGTAACGAATCCCGCAACTGCCGTTTGCCTTGTACCTTCGCGGGAAATGCCTCGGCCGATCATACATAGGGGCAGTTACGATTGGCCAGAACCGGCGCCTCTATGTCCATGATCGATTCACGGACACAGAATTTTTGGTAGACACGGGAGCCATCGTTAGCATAGTGCCGCCGACCGACATCGAAACCAGATCGGGTAAGACAGGTCCCACCCTCATCGCGGTTAATGGCAGCCCAATTCGCACTTTCGGTACACGGAAGATGTCCCTTGTGTTAGGCCTCCGCACGTACGAATGGCCATTCATCATAGCCGACGTCAAACAAGCGATCCTGGGCGCAGATTTTCTCTGGGCTTTTTCACTGGTTCCTGATGTCCGCGGTAACGACCTCCGACCCTCCGCCGAAGATGAGCACGTCGCTCCGACAATCGCCTCCTCGCCCAGCCCTACTGTCCAGGCCGTCGTCGCGGCCCCCGACTCGTATGCTGCGATTCTGGCAGAGTTTCCGGAGCTGCTCGTCCAACGTTTTGACACGCCTTCGGCTAAGCACGGTGTGGTCCATCACATCCGCACCGAAGGCCCTCCCGTTTTCGCTCGGGCCAGGAGACTACCGCCAGACAAACTGGTGGTGGCAAGGGCGGAGTTCAGGAAAATGGAGGAAATGGGAATTGTCCGTCAGTCTGACAGCCCGTGGGCCTCGCCGTTACACATGGTCTCCAAGGCATCTGGGGGGTGGAGACCATGTGGCGATTATTGGCGTCTCAATGCTGTCACCACGGCTGATCGCTACCCCATACCGCACCTACAGGATTTTTCATCTGGGCTGGAAGGAGTGGTGGTGTTTTCCAAAATCGATTTGGTGCGAGGATACCATCAGATTCCGGTGCGACCGGAGGACATACAGAAAACTGCAACAATTACTCCGTTCGGGTTGTTTGAATGGTTGCGTATGCCTTTCGGTTTAAAGAACGCGGCACAGGCTTTCCAGCGACTGATGGACCGCGTGGGCCGGGGTTTACCGTTTTTGTTTATTTATTTAGACGACATCCTGGTCGCCAGCCCCTCCGTGCAGGAACACCAGGCCCATTTGCGGACCGTGTTCCAGCGGCTCCAAGACCACGGGCTCATAATCCAACCCTCCAAATGTCAATTCGGCCTTCCTGCTCTTGATTTTCTAGGGCACAGAATTACCCCTGCCGGCGCCTCCCCTTTGCCCGAAAAGGTGGAGGCTATCCGGGCATTTCCTAGGCCCACCACAGTAAAAGGGCTACAGGAGTTCGTAGGCATGGTTAATTTCTACCATAGGTTCGTTCCGGCAGCTGCGCGAGTCATGCGCCCACTCTTCCAATGCCTTGCAGGGAATCCGGTAGAGTTGTTGTGGTCCCCGACCGCTGAGTCGGCTTTTACAGCAGCTAAGGCAGCCTTGGCAGACGCCACCATGTTGGTCCATCCGAGCCCCTCCGCCCCCACGGCCCTGACGGTTGACGCCTCTGACGTGGCGGTGGGCGGGGTTCTGGAGCAGCAGGTCGGTGGCCGTTGGCAGCCTTTAGCGTTTTTCAGCCGGCAACTAAATTCGGCCGAGCTGAAGTATAGCGCATTTGACCGAGAGCTTCTGGCTCTCTATTTAGCTGTTCGTCATTTCAGGTACTTCCTCGAGGGCCGCCCATTTGTGGCATTTAGGGACCACAAGCCATTAACATTTGCTTTTTTGAAATTGTCTGACCCATGGTCGGCCCGCCAGCAGCGGCATCTGACTGCTATCTCCGAATTTACCACCGATGTCCGTCATGTCGCGGGTAAGCTTAATGCCGTTGCTGACGCCCTGTCTAGACCTGCTTTTCCCCCTATTTCGGCGGTGGACTGCGAAGTGGATCCCCAGGAGCTTGCGGAGGCACAGCTCCTAGCGGATACCGTTTCGGCTTACCGGTCCACCACTTCGGGATTGAAGTTGGCCCAGGTAGCTTGTGGGTCGGAGGGCACGAAAGTCTGGTGCGATGTTTCTCTTCCCCGTCCCAGGCCGGTAGTACCGCCCTCCCTTCAGCGCCGGGTTTTCGATGCCATTCATGGGCTGGCGCACCCGTCTATCCGCTCCACCTCTGCCTTGGTAGAAGCGAGGTTTGTCTGGCATGGCCTGCGGAAACAGGTAGCGGGGTGGGCACGTTCCTGCGTGCCCTGTCAGACCGCTAAAGTCCAGCGCCACGTCCAGCCCCCCGTACAGGATTTCGAGGTCCCGGCTGTTCATTTTTTCCACATCCACGTGGATTTGGTCGGGCCTTTACCTTCCTCCCGGGGCTACACCCACCTCCTCACGGTGGTGGATCGGTTCACCCGGTGGCCAGAGGCTTTCCCATTGTTTGATATTTCGTCCGCGTCTTGTGCTAGGGCTTTGGCCCTTCATTGGGTAGCTCGTTTCGGGGTCCCGGCAGTTATTACCACTGACAGAGGGCCACAGTTCACTTCGTCCCTCTGGGCCGCGCTGGCAGAACTGTACGGGTCCAAGTTACAACCCACGACTGCTTATCACCCCCAGGCAAATGGACTCGTAGAAAGGTTCCACCGCCAACTTAAGGCGTCCCTCAGTGCAAGGCTTGAAGGCCCGGACTGGGTAGACCAACTCCCTTGGGTTCTTTTGGGCATCCGGACTGCTCCTAAGCTAGATCTCGGTGCGTCGTCCGCCGAGCTAGTATATGGCTCGACACTTCGAGTACCCGGAGATCTGTTTCCTGACCCTTCAGACCAGCTGCCTACAGTCCCATCAGTGTTAGCATCTCTCCAGGAACGGGTGGGCTCCCTGGCTCCAGTTCCGACGTCACGTCATGGGTGTCCCATGGTACATGAACCGTCTTCCCTGAAGGACTGTGAGTTTGTTTTTTTGCGTAAAGATGCCCATCGCGCCCCGTTGCAGAGGGTCTATCAAGGGCCGTTCCGGGTTTTGCGTAAGGGAACGGCTACCTTCACCTTAGACATGTGCGGCAAGAGTGAGCTCGTCTCGGTGTCCCGGCTCAAACCTGCCCATTTGGATCCGGATCAACCAGTCTTGGTCGGTCAAACCCCTAGGAGAGGCCGACCTCCGTTAGTTCCGCTCAGTCCAGGACTCCCCGTTCCGACAGTTCCTCCAGGACCCCCCGTTCCGGCAGTTCCTCCAGGACCCCCCGTTCCGGTAGTTCCTCCAGAACCTCCCGTCCCGGCTGTTCCGCCAATTCCGGAACCTCCGGCTCCTGTGGTTCAGGCTGTCCCTCTCCGTACTCGTTATGGTCGCGAAATCCGGCTCCCTGTTAGGTTCCGCACCTCGGGTTCTGGGGGGGGGTCATGTAGCGACCATAGAGAATGGTCCAGGTCGTCGAACCCTCGGATTGGCCAGTGAGGTCACGTGGGAACGCGACCATGGGGATTGGTCCAGGGAGCGACATCGCTGATTGGCCAGCGATGTCATGTGCGCGTTTGGCGCCCGATTTAGGTAGTTCGGCGAAGTCTTCAAGGAAGACAGTAAGTTTGTGATGGTTGTCCTTTACCTTGTTGTTTAACTCTGTATTCGAATATTGCGGCTGCAATAAACTTCTTCTACAACCAACAAGTTTCGGACTCGCCATACTACACAACTTTACTTACACATGTACATGCAGAACTCATTCAGAAGTCACCAAACGTGCATATAGCCCATGGCCGTGGACTAGCATTGTAAGAGTTGAAAACCCCACAATTACTTTTCATATTATCAATTGATAGTTTTTGACATCATACATTTCACTTCATTCTCCCCCCCCCCCCACCCCCCAAACAAAAACAATAAAAAATGGTTGTTATTAATCGTCACGATCTCGCTCACTTACCAAAGCGGGCCAGCAAGCGCTCAAGGAAAAGCCAATTAAACCATCAAAATTATCGTAGTTTTGTACAAATTAACCATAAACACACCGTTAATAGTTTTTAAAGCAGTATTTTCTTACCTCGAAGAGGCAAAACTGGAAAATACGTATGAAACGCAGGTCTGTATACATACAGTAGCTCAGCTGGCGAGAATGTTTATCCCGAATGAGCCATGCCCTGGGCATGAGCAGTTGTAATACCGAACTCGCTTATAGCAACCAACATAATCAAAGACATGTCCCACCCTGGTCTTTCCTTCTCCCTGCTCCCATCCAGCACCAGGTACAGAACCTTGAAAGTGTGCACCACCAGATTCAGCAACAGATTCTACCCCTCTTATATCAGGCTTCTGAACGATCCTTCTATAAGCTAATATACTGTCCGATTCACCTCTACTCCATTGAGGACATTGGATTTTGTCTTTGGAATTGATGCACTACAATGCTGAGAACTATATTCTGCACTCAGTATCTTCGCCATAGCTCTATTTAATGCAATTACGTTTGAATTGATTATATCTATGTCTGAAGAAGGGTCTCGACCCGAAACGTCACCCATTCCTTCTCTCCTGAGATGCTGCCTGTCCTGCTGAGTTACTCCAGCATTTTGTGAATAAATACCTTTGATTTATATCTATGTATGATCTGTTTGGATAGCATGTAAAACAAAGCTTTCCACTGTACATGTGACAATAATAAACCGAACCTAGCCTCATGTGTGAGAAAACTGGAGGAAACTCATGCAGTTGCAGGGCAAACGCTCAAGCTTCACACAGACAGCACCTGAGGTCACGATTGAGCCCGGGTCTCTGATGCTGTGAGGTGCTCATGTGGGATGCATGTGAATGGCAGTGATAAAACGTGTGAAGCATTGGACGGCGCAGGTCTGTCACTGTGTAATGGATGCAATATCAGGTCTGTCACTGTGCAATGGGTGCAGTTTCAGAGAGTGTGGGTACATTGTGGAATAATGGGTGAAGTTGGGTTTGTCACTGAATAATTGTGCAGAGTTGGAGAATGCAGTTTTGTTACTGAGTGAAGGGTGCATTATTGGACAGGGCAGGTCTGTTACTGTGTAATGGTGCAGTACTGGAGAGTGCAGGACTGTCACTGCGTGGAGATGGTGTAGTATTGCAAAGTGTAGGACTGTCAGTACATATAATGGGTGCAGTATAGAAGAGTGTGGATCTGTTGCAGAATAATATTGCAGTGCTGGTGAATGTAGGACTGCCACTGTGTACAAACGGCGCACTATTGCAGAGTGCAGGACTGTAACTGCAGTATAGGAGTCAGCAGGTGCCTGACAGGTCTGTCACTGAATGAAGGTTGCAGAATTAGCGAGTGCAGTTCTGTCACTATATAATGGCTGCAGTATAGGAGCATGTGTGTCTGTCACACTATCTAGGGTGTGGTGGTGGAGAGAGCGAGTTTTCACTTTTCAATAGTATTTCAGAGCATAGGTTAGTTACTGTACAGTGGGTGCAGTATTGCAGAGTGTGGTTGGTGACTACTGCACAGCGGGAATGTTACTACACGGGTGCAGTATTGCAGAACACAGGTCAGCCACTGTACAATAGGCACAGGATTGCAGAGCGTGGGTTTGGTAAGTATTGGAGAGTATGGGAGTGTCACTATTAACAAAGGATGCAGTGTTTCAGAGTAAGGATCTTTCTCTGAATCATGGATGAGGTATTGGAGTGAGCGGGTCCGTCGATCTATAACTGGTACAGTATTGGAGGGTGTAGGCCTGTCATTTTATAACAGGGCAGTGCTGGGCCTGTAGCTGTACACAGTATAATGGGTGCAGTGGTGCAGAGTGTGGGTCTGTCACTGTATAACAGGTGTCTTGTTGCAGAATGAGGGTCTGTCACTATATCATGAATGCAGTATTGGGGAGTGCAGATATGTCACTGACAAAATGGGTGCAGTATTGGAAAGGTTGGATCTGGCACTGAATAATGGGCACAGAGAATGAGCAGGTTTGTTGATATATAACTGGCACAATATTTGAGTGCGCTCCTGTCACTTTATAACAGGGCAGTAATGGAGTGTGCGGGACTGTGACTGTACTGTGAATGCAGTATTGGTGAGTGTGGGTCCATCGTATAATGCACAATATTGGAGAGTGTCGATCTACCACTCAATAATGGGTGCAGAGTTGGAGAATGTGGCACTGTCTGTTGTTATAAAGGGCGCAGTGTTGATACAGTAGGACTGTTATTGTGTAATGGGTGCTGTATTGGAGAGTGTGTATTTGGAGAGTGTATATGAGCAGTATTGGAGAATGTGGGTGTGTCACTAAATCATAGGTAGAGGGAGAGTAAAGAACACTAAATTATAGGTGCAGAATTGGGAAGTACGTGTCTGTCGCTGACAAAATGCATAAAGTGTTGAACAGAGTGGGTCTGGTACTAAGTGATGGGTGCAGTTTTCAAAACAGCATGTCTGCCATTGGTGCAATACTGGCAAGTATGTGTCTATCACTGTATGACATATGCAGTTTTGGAAAGGGTGAGTTCAGCACTGCATAACAAGTATAATAGATTTAGAGTTTAGATGTAAACCTACACGGGATGTGGGAGGAAACCGGAGCACCCAGAGAAAACCCATGTACTCGCATGGAGAAAGTACAACACCACACAGACAGCACCCAAGGTCAGGATTGAACCCAGGTCTCTGACACTGTGAGGCAATGGCTGTACAAGCTGTGCCCTGTGCTGCTAATACTTGACAATGCGTATCTGTGACTGCAAAGCAGGTTCAGTAGTGAGAAGTACATGTTTGTCATGGAATAATGGGTGTAAAGTTGGCGAATGTGGGTCTGTTGGTGCATAAGGAATTAGACAGAGTAGGTTTGTAACTGGAAAATGGCTGCAGAATTGAAAATATCAGGTTCGTCATTGTGTCTGAAGAAGGGCGCTGACCCGTAGTATCGCCTATTCTTGTCCTTCATGTTCTCCAGAGATGTTGCCTGACCCGCTGAGTTCCTCTAGCACTTTATGTTTTATTTTGTAAACCAGCATCTGCAGTTCTATGCATCTCCGTAACTGTGCAATGGATGCAATATTGGAGAGTGCGTGACTGTCCCTATTTGCAAAGAGTGCACTATTGAGTGTGTGATTGTCACTGTATATAACTGATCCAGTATTGGAGGTGTGTCTCCTCACCATATACAAAGTGTGCAGTACTGGAGAATGTGGATCTGTCATTGTATAACAAATGTGTTGTTGCATAGTGCGAGTCTGTCACTGTATAATGGATGCAGTATTACAGAGTGCGCATCCATCATTGAATCATGGGTGACATATTGGAGTGCACATGCCTGTCAGTGTATCATAGGTTCAGTATGGAGAGTACAGATCTGGCACTGTATAATGGTTGCAGAAATAGAGAGCATAGGTACATCACATAGCAGGTAAAGTATTGGGAAGTACATGTCTTTCACTGACAAAATGGAGAGGTTGGATCGGTTACTGTGTACAGTAATGGATGCAACATTGGATAGATCAGGTATAACCTCTGCAGTATGTGGATCTCACTGTGTAAGGGGTGTAATATTGGAGAATTTGGGTCATCACTGAATAACGGGTTTATTGGAGATGGTGTTTCTCTCACTCAGAATGGGTGCAGTATTGAAGAATGCAGATCTGTTATGGAATCATAAGTCATAAGGAATAGGAGTAGAATTAGGCCGTTCGGCCCATCAAGTCTACTCCACAATTCAATCATGGCTGATCTATCTCTCCCTCCTAACCCCATTCTGCTGCCTTCTCCCCATAACCGCTGGCAGCTGTACTAATCAAGAATCTATCTCTACCTTAAAAATATCCACTGATTTGGCCCCCATAGTCTTCTGTGGCAAAGAATTCCACAGATTCACCGCCCTCTGACTAAAGAAATTTCTCCTCATCTCTTTCCTAAAAGAACGTCCTTTAATTCTGAGACTATGACCTCTAGTCCTAGACTTTCCCACTAGTGGAAATATAGGTGCAGAATTGGAGAGAATGGGTTTGTCACTAAGCAATGGGCGCAGAATTGGACAGGGTGGGTCTATGTATAAAGGCTGCAATATTGGACCGAATGAGTTTCACAATGCATAATGAGTGCAGAATTGGAGAATTTGGGTCCATCACTGTAGAACTGTATTGGAGAGGGCATGTATAGCAGGTGCAGTAAAAGTGATTGCAGCATAGTATTATGGCTACAGTATTACCAAGCACAAGTTTGTCACTGTAATAATAGATGCAGTAATGGTGTGTGTAGGTCTGTCACAGTATAATAGCTGCAGAACTGAAGAGTGCATGTCTGTCACAATATAACTGTTGCGGTGTTGAAGGACTGTCAATGAATCATAATGCAGTATTGGAGTGAGCGGTTTTGTAAATTTACAATAGGTTCACTATGGGAGAGTACGGGCCTGCCACAGGAAACGATTGCAGTACTGGAGAGTGTGGGTCTGTAACTTTATAACAGCAGCATAATTGAGAGAGTAAAATCAGGCACGGCATTGAAGAGGTTGTATCTGCTACTGATTAACAGGTGTAGTATGACGAGTGCTTTCCGTTGCCATATGACGGGTACAGTATTTACATGTGTTTGTTGCTGTAGAACAGCTGCTCTATTGGAGAGGTACAGGTTTGGGCTGTCTAGCAGGTGCAGTGTAACAGTTATCAGTTGGCCTGTATAACTGGTGCAGTATTGGTGAGTACAAGTTCGGGCTGTATAATAAGTGCAGTATTGGAAAGTGCATGTTTAGGCTGTATAATAGGTGCAGTATTGGAGAGTGCAGGATCAGGCTGCTAACATGTGCAGTCTTGGTGAGTATAGGTTCAGTCTGTATAACAGGGGCAGTATTGGTGAGTGCAAGTTCAGTCTGTATAACAGACTGTGTAACAGTATTGGTGAGTGCAAGTTCAGGCTGCATAATAGGTGCAGTATTGGAGAGTGCAGGTTTCGTCGTACAATAGGTGTAGTAATAAGAGTACAAGTTCATGCCTGTATAACAGGTGCTGCATTGGAGAGTACAGGTTCAGGATGTATAACAGGTGTAATATTGGTGAGTGTGAGTCTGTCATGTATATTAGCTGTAGTATTGGAGCGAGTAAGTCTGTGTTGTATAGCATGTGCACTATTGGACAATGTGGCCATGCGACTGTATAATGGGCACTGTATTGTAGTGCGCTGGTCTATGAATGTATAACTGGTGCTTTATTGGAGGGGGCATGTTATAACGCAGAGAGAGGGTGCATTACTGTAACAACATGTGCAATATTGGTGCGTGTGAATCTGCCACCGTATAATTGGTGTGGTTGTGGAGAGTCCTTATCTATCCATGTATAAGGAGCCTTGAATCAGAAAGAGTGAATGTGTCATTGAATCATGGGTGCAGAATTAGAGTGAGCAGGCCTGTCGATATATAATGTGTTCAGTTTGGGAGAGTATGGGTCTGCCACAAGAAATGGGTGCAAAATTGGAGAATGCATATCTGTTGTTGTATAAGGGTGCACTATTGTAGACTACAGATCTCTCTCTATTTAATTGGGCAGTATTGGAGAGTGGGTCTGTCAATGTATAACACATTCAGTATGGGAGAGTATGGGACTACTACTTAGGGCGACACAGTGGCGTAGCGGTAGGGTTGCTGCCTTACAGTATCATAGGCCCGGGTTCGATCCTGACTACAGTTGCTGTCTGTATGGAGTTTGTACGTTCTCCCTGTGACCACAGGGGTTTTCTCCAGGTTCTCCAGTTTCCTCCCACACTCCAAAGAGATAAAGGTTTGTAGGTTAAACGGCTTCTGTAAATTATAAATTGTCCCTAGTGTGTAGGATAGTGCTAGTGTACGGGGTGATCACTGTTCGGGGTGGACTAGGTCGGCTGAAGAACCTGTTTCTACACTGTATCTCTAAAGTCTACCATACAACTGGTATTGAATTTGAGATGTGGGTCTGTTACTGTATAATGGGTGATGCGATGGAAATTGCAGGTTTGTTAACGTATAACATGTTCAGAGTTTGTGTCTGTCACTGCACAATGTGAACAGTATCAGGAAGTACATGTCTAATGCTGTTAATGGGTGTAGCATTGGTGTGTGTGGATCTGTAGCTGTATTATAGTTGCAGCTCAGGAGAGTGCAGGTCTGTCATTGTTTAACAAGTGCCATATGGCAACGTGTGTGTCTGTAAAATTACACTGGCTACAGTATTGGAGAGTGTGTGTCTCACTGTATAACAGTTGCAATATTTGAGAGCATGGCCCAGTCACAGCATAATGGTGCATCGTTGAACGGTGCAGGTCTCACTGTATAATGGGCACACTATTGGAAAGTGCAGATGGGCAGTGTATAACCAGTGCAGTGTTGCAAAGTGAGGTTTGTCATTGTATAACCGGTGCAATATTGCCGAGTGCAGGTATGTTCCTGGTTTACAGGTATTGCAAAATGCAGTCTATCCCCATAAAGGGTGCAGAACTGGTAAGTGTGAGTGTCTTATTGTGTTATGAGTACAGTATTGGAGGATGCTGGTCTCTTTGTATCACCGGTGCAATTTTGAAGAATGTGATTCTCTGTTTTATGGGTGTAACATTAGGGAGTGCAAGTTTGTCAGTGCAATGGGTACAACATTGAAGAACGTGCATTAGTCATTGTATAACGAGAGAATACAGTACAGTATTTGAATGTGTGAGTCTGGCTTTGGATACTCTCCTTGTATAAGTACAGTTGGTAAGTGTGCTTCTGTCACTGAATAATGGGTGCAGCATTGGAGAGTGGGTCTTTCACTGAATTATATCTGCAGGTAGAGAGTGGAGGTTTGTCACTATCTGTCATTGTATAATGGGTGTAGTATTGGAAAGTGTGGGTCTTTCTCTGTATTATGAGTGCAGTATTAGAGAGTGCAGGTTTGACACTATGTAGCAAATGCAGTATTGGAGAGAGGCAGGTTAGTCACTGTAAAATGAGTGTACATAGAGCATAGAACAATACAGCACAGGAACAGGCCCTTCTGCCCAAAATGTCTGTGCTGAACATGATGCCGTTAAACTAATCTCATCTGTACTTGGGTGACCAGAACTATACACAATACTCCTAATGAGGCCTAATCAAAGTCATGACTTCATCCAAACATGATTTCCTGGCTCTTATTCTCTATGCCCCAACCAATGAAAGCAAACATATTTGTCACTGTGGGTCTGTCACTGTATGGGGTACAGTTATTCCTCCGTTTATGAAACCCTGACTTATGGACAGCCCTGGATAAAAACAAGTTCCCATAAAATTATTAAAATCCGACATACATACACTTCTTCCCACGATCATCAGAGCTGATTTCTTCTCTGCCACCACTTTTAGTAATTGTTCATTCTTATAAGCCTTATGTGGTTTTGATACCATTCATTACAATACCATGAAGGTGGAGTTGCCATAGTGAATAATTTTTGTGCACTTTATGAATATCTGTAAAAATGAGACCCATTTATTATTTGGGAACAGTCTGTACAGTATTCAAATATGTGCATTTGCTAGTGTACATTGGGATCTGCATTACAAGGAGCAGGTCTGTCATGGTATAATAAGTACAGTATTGCAGAATGTGGATCTGCCACTGCATAGTATATGTATTATTGCAGAGTGCGTGTCTGACAATGTATAATGAGAGCAGTATTGGGAAGTGGCTTTGTCACTGTATAATGGATGCAGTATAGGAGAGTAGAATGGATGCACTGTTAGAGATTGTACACTTTCCACTGTATAACAGGTGCTGTATTGAAGAGCACAGGATTGTCATGGTATAACAGTTGTAGTATTGAAGTGTGGGTGCAGTATTTGAGTTCACTGGTCAGTCACTATATAACAAATGCAGTATTGGGGAGTGCGGCTCTGTCACTGCATATCTGGTGCTGCATTGAAGAGGTTGCATGTCAATGCATAACAGGAGCGTGCAGTATTGGAGCGTGCATATCTGTCACTACATTGGACACAGTAATGGAGAGTGCGCATCTGTCACAATATGGGTGCAGTATTGGAGACTACCTGTCTGCACTGTTTAACATGTGTAGTATGTGGAGAATGTTTGACTGTATTATGGGTGCAGTCTTGGAGAGCATGATTGTCAATGTGTAATGGATGCATAATTGCTGTTTAACAGGGCGGTATTGGAGAGAGGAGCATGACTGTTACTTTAGTACAGTTGCAGTATTGCAGTCCTGTGCTCTCCAGTATTGCATCTGTTACACAGTGAAAGACCTGTAATCTCTGACACAGCCTGTCACTTTATAATAGGTGTAATACTGGAGCAAGTGTATCTGTGACTGTACGATGGGTGCAGTGTGGGTACGTCACTGTTGAGAGAAATGGATAAGGTGAAATGTCACAGTCTTTTTCCCAGGGTGAGGCAGTTTAACACTACAGAGCCAAAGTTTAAGTGAAAGGGAAAAGATTTAAGGGGCCAACAAATGGGACCAGCTCAGGAAGGCATCTTGGTCAGCATGAATGAGTTGGGCCAATTGGTTCTTCGATTGTGACTCTATAAAGGGTACTGTATTGGAGAGTGTGTGTCTGTTACTGTAGAATGGGTGCCAGTTTGGAGAGTGTGGCTCTGTCGTTCCAGAACATGTGCTGTGTGACGGGTACAGTATTTGAGAGAATAACAGGTTCTGTCACAGATTAGCAGGTGCAGTAATGGAGAGAGTGAGGTTTTTCATTCTAAGGTAGTATAGTTGTGGAAAGAGTGGGTCTGTCACTGATAATTGGTGCACAGGTCTCCCGCTGGGTGAGTAATGGAGAGTGACGGATTCTCACTGTACAACGAGTGTAGTAGACTTGATGGGGACGTATCTGTTGAACAGATGCGATATCGGACTGTGCAGGTCTGACACTGTTTAGTATTGAAGAGCATGTCTGTCACAGTGTAACAGTCGCAGCACTAGGGAGTGTGTTTGTTGTAGTGTAGCGGGTACAGTGTTGGAGAGTGTCAATCCCTTTTAAGATGGCCACAGAATTAGAGAGTGCATGTCTGTTGCTGTATAATGGGGTCCTGTACCGGAGAGAGCAGGCTTGTCACTGTACAGGTCCTCCTCATGTTATGAATGTCCAGTTTAACAACAGCCAGAACAAACAATAAGCGTTTGGGAGACCGACGGGATGGATTTGCCGGCTGCTGAGGGGGGCACTGACGCTCTCTGCCATGTGGGAACCTGGCCGCATTTCTGACTTGCAAACTGTGCGGGTTGTGAACTGCCACTTTAAAACTGGTACTAGTGGAGAGTGCGTGTCTGTCACAGGTGTAGATAGGAGAGTGGGACGTTACTTTATGCAAAGCGCTGGAGGAACTCAGCGGGTCAGGCAGTGTCTAGGGAGGGAATGGACAGGCAACGTTTCTGGTTGGGACCCTTCTTCAGACCACACTGTAATGACATTGTGGAGTGCGAGCATCTGACTGTATAACGGATACAGTATCTAAGAGTGCTGGTCTCTGTCTGTGTCTACATTACTGGAGTGTGGCTCTGTCATTATATCATGTGTGTCGTATTGGAGAGTGTGCGTCTGTCACTGTATAACTGGTGCAGTGTTGGGCATTTTAGGTCTATGATTTTATAAGGGGTGTAATACTGCAGGGAATGTATTTGTCACTGTATAACGGTTGCAGTATTGAAGAGCATTGATCTGATAATGTTTAAGAGATACTGTATTGGAGATTCCAGGTCACATTTTGGATTCCAGGTGCAGTATTCAAGAGTGATGGTCTTTCAATCTATTATAAATGTAGTAGAGGAAGTATGGGTCTTGGACTCTATACGGTGCAGCATTGGAGAGCAGGGGCCCATACTGTCCAACAGGTTCTTGCATGTCTTTCATTGTACAAGTATATTGTGACAGAAACACTCTCTCAGTAGTACTACATCTGCTAAACATGGATAGACCTGCACTATCCAATACCAATCTTTTCTGCAGACAACTACCCACCAAGACTGCACTCGTTACAATGAGAGTCCCACACTCTCCATTGTGCATCCATTGTACAGGGAGAGACCAGACCTGTGCTTACCAACTGTCTCCACCAATTATTTCGTTTAGTTTAGAGTTACAGTGTGGAAACAGGCCCTTTGGCCCACCGAGTCTGCACCAACAAGCGATCCCCGCACATTAACACTATCCTATACTTGGGACAATTTTTACCAAGCCATTTAACCTACAAACCTGTAAGTCCTTGGCATGTGAGCTGAAACCGAAGATCTCGGAGAAAACCCATGCAGGTCACAGGGAGAACGTACAAACTCCGTACAGACAAGCAACCGTAGCCAGGATCGAACCCGAGTCTCTGGCGCTACAAGGGCTGTAAGGCAGCAACTATACTGCTGTGCCGCCATGCTGCCCTGGAGAATTGGAGAATGTGCGTCTGTCATTGAATAATGGGTGCAATATTTGTGGAGTGTGATTGTCACTGTATAACAAGTGCAGTATTGGAAAGAGTGGGCTTGTCACTGTTTAACGGAGAAATGTACAAACAAGGAACTGCAGATGCTGGTTTATACCAAAGATAGACACAATGTGCTGGAGTAATTCAGCGGGTCATGCAGCATCTTTGGAGAAAAAGAGTGGGTAAGGTTTCAGGTCAGGACCTTTCTTCAGACTGATCTGAAGAAGGGTCCAGACAGAAACATAGAAAATAGCTGCAGGAGGAGGCCATTCGGCCCTTTGAGCCAGCACCGCCATTCATTGTGATCATGGCTGATCATCCACAATCAGTAACCTGTGCCCAACATTTCCCCATATCCCTGGATTCCACTAGCCCCCAAGCTCTATCTAGCTCTCTCTTAAATTCATCCAGTGATTTGTACTCCACTGCCCTCTGTGGCAGAGTATTCCAGAGACCTGAAACGTCACCCACCTTTTTTCTCCAAAGATGCTGCCTGTCCTGCTGAGTTACACCAGCACTTTGTATCTATCTATCTATCTATCTATCTATCTATCTATCTATCTATCTATCTATCTATCTATCTATCTATCTATCTATCTATCTATCTATCTATCTATCTATCTATCTATCTATCTATCTATCTATCTATCTATCTATCTATCTATCTATCTATCTATCTATCTATCTATCTACTGTTTAACAGATGCAGTTTTGGAGAGTGCATGCCTTTAATTGTTGAATGGGTGCAGTATGGAGAATGCATGCCTGTCATGGTATAGCAAATGCAATATTGAAGAGAACTGTGACAGTATGACAGGTTCAGTGCAGCAGAGTGTGGCTCTGTCAATGTATTACAGGTGTTGTATTGGAAAATGCATGTTGTTTACTTTATAATGAGTACAGTATTGGCACATGTCCCTTCCTATATAACGGATACAGTGCAGGGTGATAGGGAGTGTACTGACCCATGGCTGGGCAATCAAGATCAGAGGACATAGGTTTAAGATGAGAAAGGCAAGATTTAATCACAATCCGAGGGGCAACGTTTTTTACTCAGAGGGTAATGGCCATGTGGCGAGCTGCCAGTGAAGGTGTTTGAGGCAGGTCCTATTTAAAAGACACTTTGACAGTACATGTTTAGAAAAGATGTGGAGGGATATGGGCCAAAAGGTGTTAGCTTAGGGGACATCTCAGTCAGCATGGATGAGTTGGGGAGGGAGATTTCATAATTCCATCGCTCTTATGGTGACGACCTGTGGTTGGATCAAGGCTCTCCAGGAAACGGAAGAGTGAAGCTCAGCCAGCATGTAGTGCTGTATTGAAGGAGTGCGGCAATGTCTTTGGTGCCCGCCGCCAGAGGAACCGTTAAACTCTGTCCTCTTGTCATCCCTTGGGATTTTGGCACTCTGAAGAACAGTGACCCCTTTCCACTCTCTTTGCCAACCTTCCTCATCTGACTAACATACTGGGAACAGGTATCAGTCGCCATTGCCATGGCATGTCATTAAGGGAGCTGTCCTCGCATCTGTTTTAAGATGTCAGCTCTCAAAGCTTGCTCGGGGCGCTGTCTGTGTGGAGTTTGCATGTTCTTCCGGTGAATATGTGGGTAACCCCTGGGTTCTCTGGTTTCCTCCCACATCCCAAATACCTTCTGGTTGGTCGGTGAACGTTTGGTTGGAGTTTGCATTCACAGTTTTGGCCTCTGCACCATCTACATTACAAATGCAGCCAATGCTCAGACATGATCTCCATGTTATGGAAGGCAAAAATCACACACGTTTCTTTCCAGTTAATAACTATATAATGTTAACTTTTGCTTAACTGATACGATCAAAACAGCTGCCTGCGCTGCCTTGTGTTTTCCAGTCAGCTGAGATGTTTATGTAGTGCACGTGATTGTCACAACACTATCACGCATGTGTTTGTGACAGACATGTAAGCGTTTCCCTGTATGCATGAGTGCTGACTGTGGGAATTGGTCCAGACCGGATTGAGCACATGCTACTTTGGAAGAAAACACCACCAGGGACTCCAAACTCCAAACAACAAGGCCTTGTCTCTGTCAGAGAGGTGGCAAAGGTTTTTGCTTGGATTAGTTGAGTTCAGTTTACTGTCACGTGTACCGAGGTACAGTGAAAAGCTTTTGTAGTGCGCTAGCCAGCCAGGCAGCTTCAAGTGAAGGGTGCTGAAATGAGCGATTTCAAGGTGTCATCGTGAATGATGAATGCAAATCTGCTTTCATTAAGGGATCTGTTCTCACATCTGTTTTCAGGTGTCAGATCTCAAAACCTGCCAGGGGCATTGTGTGGAGTTCTCATGTTCCTCCTGAGAATAAGCGGGCAACTCCAGGGTTCTCTGGTTTCCTCCCACATCCCAAATACCTTCCGGGTTGGTAGGTGAATTTGCTGCAGCAAATTGCCCCCAGAGTGTGGATGATGGGCAGAATGTGGGTGGAGCTGATTGGGCACGAGAGCAAGGTTACAGGGAAATGTTACATAGTCATGCAGCACAGAAATGGGACATTCAGCTAACCAAGTACATGCCAGCCATAAAGCAACCACTTACACGGATCCTATTTTATTCTCCCTTCAATCCCCATTCCCCATTACAGGTTTAAGGTGAGGGGGGAAAGATTTAATAGAAATCGAAGGGGTAACCTTTTCACACAAAGGGTGGTGGGTGTATGGAACAAGCTGCCAGAGGAGGTAGGTACTATCGCAACGTTTAAGAAACATTTAGACAGGTACATGGATAAGACAGGTTTAAAAGGATATGAGCCAAACACAG
Organism: Rhinoraja longicauda; assembly: GCF_053455715.1. Classification (NCBI taxonomy): domain Eukaryota; kingdom Metazoa; phylum Chordata; class Chondrichthyes; order Rajiformes; family Arhynchobatidae; genus Rhinoraja; species Rhinoraja longicauda. The sequence goes on from NC_135960.1 coordinate 38,152,996, forward strand.
GCAGGTGGGACTAGTGTAGATGAGTTATGTTGGTCGGTGTGGGCAAGTTGGGCCGAAGGGCCTGTTTCCACACTGTATGACTCTAACTCCCCTGATTCTCCCTCACATGTACACACCAGGGGCAATTTAAAATGAAAATAAGTTGGGGAATGGGGTTGTATTAGAAGGTGACACAGAATTGATGGGCCGAATGTCCTCATAGGTTGACTACTAAGAAAAACAGTTCCTCCCTCTGCTTGTGGTGAATCTCCTCCTTTCCCTGTCCAGGAGGGATGCTGAGATTCATTCAAGAGTGAGACCTTGGCTGATAAGGGAGTGGGGTCAAGAAGTTATTGAGGGCAGGTGGTGCTGAGGTGAAAGATCAGCCATGATGTTGAGCCTGCCAGCCTCTCGACAGTGGCATCGTCCTGCTTGTGTTTCTGCCGACGGGCCGGGCAGTATAGAGGGAGAGCTGCACTGTGGGTGAGGCATTAGACCAAGAGGATGAGAGAGATCCCACTTCACCTCTTACTGGAGCTGATCCCACAGAGTTGAGTTTTGTTTGTTACATTGTCATGTGTTCAGCGTAAAGCCTTTGTATGTGCTAATCAGTCAGCAGAAAGACAATACATGATTACAATGGAGGCATCCAAAACAGGTTTTCAGTGTGGTCATGGCACTCTGTGTCTGCAGGGGTGGGGGGTGGTGAGGCAGAGGCTGCTCACTATCTCCTTGACCTTCGGACAGAGGTACCTGTGACGACAGCCCCTATCTCCCCCTGTAGCTGCCAGGTTGGCAGAGGGGTGGGATGGTGGGAGAGAAAGTCGCAGGTTTCATGGGCAAGAGGTCACTCCCATCACTTCAACAGTGTGTCCTTAGAGGGCCGACTGTGGGCGTCTTGCAGCTGAGAGAACATTCTGCCAGCAGGGGGGTCGGGAGGTGGGGGATGGTAAGGGTGGGGGTCAGAGGTGGCCACTGGAGTCTTGGCTCTCCGCTGGTTTATCTTTGCTGAGGTGTGCAGTGCTGTTTTATTGTTGGGTGAAGCTGGGATAAGGGGCCCAGGCTGAGTGGAGATGAAGCTGTTTGGAGCAACGGTGCACACTAATACCAGTGCACCAGCAGCTATCGTGCCCCAGGGGTTTGTTCAGCTTCACCGTGTGTGCGTGCAGGCAGCTTGTCTTCCAACGTCTGCCAGCCCTGCCCGGTATACTGGGCAGCCACTGGAACTCGCTGCCACAGCTCGCTAAATGCTCCCTCTTTACAGTGGGAGGAGGAGACCGACTGAAGCAGACCCGTCCCCATCAGTACTGACCACAGTGGTATACAGTGACAAACCCGTCCCCACCAGTACTGACCACAGTACTGTACACTGACAGACCCATCCCCACCAGTACTGACCACAGTGGTATACACTGACAGACCCGTCCCCACCAGTACTGACCACAGTAGTGTACACTGACAGACCCGTCCCCACCAGTACTGACCACAGTGGTGTACACTGACAGACCCGTCCCCACCAGTACTGACCACAGTGGTGTACACTGACAGACCCGTCCCCACCAGTACTGACCACAGTGGTGTACACTGACAGTCCCGTCCCCACCTGTACTGGTCGTCTTTGGGTATTTTTAAGTGGAGATTGACAGGTTCTTGATTAGTAAGGATGTCAAAGGTTATGGACAGGAAAAAGGGGTTGAGAGGGAAAAATAGATCAACCATGATTGAATGGTGGAGTAGATTCAATGGGATGAATGGCCTAATTCTGCTCCGATGACTTATGATCTTATGAGCAAGGAACTGTAGATGCTGGAATCTTAAACAAAACACAAAGTGCTGGTGTACAGGTCAGGTCAGGCAGCATCTGTTAAACGGACAGACAGAGTTTTGGGTTGGGATCCTTCTACAGACATGGAGTAGGGGAGAGATAGCTGGAAAGGAGGTGGGGGCGGACAAAGCCTAGCAAGTGATGGGTGGATGAGGCGGGGGGGGGGCTGACTGGGGGGTGGGTGGAGTAAGTGAGGTAAAAAGGAGACCAAACGGTGTGAGGAAATGAGAGAAGAAGCGGAAGGAAATGTAAAACTGGAGGGAGGGATATGGGTGGAAGAGGATGCGGGTGGAGGGGGAAGAGGGGGGATAAAAGGGGAATGGGTGACTTGGAGATAAGAAAAAAACACATGAAGGATCGGAAACGATCAGAGTAGCTGGGGAGGGAGTGGGTGGGAGATGGTGGGAGAAATATGTTTGCACGGATGGGAGGGTGGGGAATGAAAGAGGGAGGGTGTGGCGAGCATTATTTAAAGTTGGTGAATTCAACCTGTCAACCTGAATCGCCTTGGGATCTGAACTATTGACCAACAATGAGAATCGGTCAACCTAGCTAGTCTCATAAATTATAGTCTGGTTAGCCTGTATTACAGATAATTTGTTGTATTATTGATTATTTGTTTGTTGTGCTGTTGCGTTAATGGCCTTGTAAAGCTGCAGCAAGTAAGAATTTCAATGTTCCATTCCTGTTGTAAGTGACAGTGAAACACTCGTGACTCCAGTTACAGCGAGAGAGGGTGATGGGTAAACCCAGCCAGTCCGGCAGCATCTGTGGAGAGAGCAAGAGTCAATATTTCTATTTCTCTCTCCATAGATGCTGTCTGACCGGCTGAGTGTTTCTGCCGTTTTATTGTTTTGGGTTTCCAGCAGCTGCAGTATTTTTCCACCCCCCCTCTTCCATTTAGTTTTCAATGAATCGGGACATGGTGGGGAGGGGGATTCAGGGGGAGCAGGGCTCTGTGGGTGAGCAGGACGTCAGATCTGCAGAGCTCCGGTACAAATACACCAGCAGGTGTAGGGGCTGTGTTCTCCCTCAGTCCCATCACCTCCATGCAGTAGGTGGAGGTGTCTCCTCAGAACGCCTGTGTTCAGTGTGGGGAGGGACGGAGTGGGGTGAGGCTGCAGCTGGAGTGGATGAGCCTGGACAGAGTGGGTGGGGTGCAGGGCAGCCCGTCCCGTCCCCCGGCCCTTGACCTTCCCCAGCCGCCCAGCCTGTGAGGATGACCTTTGTCACTGTTGGAATCCAAGTGGCAATCTGGTAGCTGGGTTGGTTTTGAACTGCCTGCACCCTGCAGAGCTGTGGTTACTGGTGGCCACTGTCGCTTGCCCGTTATTAGATGTGACAGGAACAATGGGCTCACTTTATCCCACTGCCCGCCAGCTTTCACTTCACGGCTGTGCACCAACGATCTTGTTGATTTTGTGTTTGCTCACCCCTTCTCTCTCTCCTGCTCTATCCCTCCCCCCCTGCTCTCTCTCTATCCCTCTCCCCACACTCCATCTCTTCCTCCCCCTTCTCCCTCCCCCCATGCTCTCAATCCACCCCCTGCACTCTCTCCTTGAAAGGATAAAAACAGTAAGAAATATTTGGTAAAAATTTGTAAACTGCAAAAAATAGACATATCTTTCGATACCAATTCACTGGAATTCAGAATATGAGAGATTCACTGGTATTTAGGATGAGAGGGGATCTTATGGAAACATAAAATTCTTAAAGGATTGGACAGGCTAGATGCAGGAAAAATGTTCTGGATGTTGGTGGAGTCTAGAACCAGGGGTCACAGTTTTTCAGAATAAGGGGTGGGCCATTTAGGACGAGATGAGAAAAAAAATTCACCCTGAGAGTTGTGAATCTGTGGAATTCAATGCCACAGAAGGCAGTGGAACCTAATTCACTGGATGTTTTCAAGAGAGAATTAGATTTAGCTCTTAAGGCTATAAGAATCAAGGGATATGGGGAAAAAGCAGGAACGGGGTACTGATTTTAGATGATTAGCAATGATCATATTGTATGGCGGTGCTGGCTCGAAAGGCCAAATGGCCTTCTCCTGTACCTATTTTTCTATGTTTCTATGTTACATTAAGGTGGGCTAACCTGATGAGAATGAGAATTTGAAGCTGAATGGAATAGGTTTGCAATGTTGTGATTGAGGTTTTGATTCCTTGAATTACTGAGAAAGTGCAACATTATTGATTTTAAGCAGGAGACTCAAACAAGTTGGGGGAATTGAGGACAGGAAGGTTGCATCTGCCATGTCTTGTTGAATTGTAGGGCAGGGATGAAGGGACGAATGGCCTCTTCCTTCTCTCTTGTGGCCCTATACAGGTTGAAAGTATGTCCATGTTTCTGTGGAAGGTGAGAGTGACCCTGTGTCCACATGGACTGTTGTGTAACAGAAGGGAACGGAGGTGAGGTGAAACGTAACGACCTGAAGTTGGATTTCATGCTGCTTGGTGCGCTGAACGTGAACTGCTCCCGGAGCATTGACGTTAATCACGGTCATCAGAGAACTGATGGAGAGCTGGAGTGTCACTGCTTTCAGATGGGACCTCCTGTCTTCAGCTGGGCAATGACGTGCTTATCCCTGATAGAAGGTGAACTGCCTGTTCATGGACCACGTGGAGATAAGAAGAATGGGAGTGGGCAGGGTGTCATAGAGTAAAACAGCAGTGAAACAGGCCATTCGGCCAACTCATCCATGCCAACCAAAGAACATCCGTGAGCTAGTACCGTTTGCCTCAATTTGGCCCATATCCCTCTTCACCTTTCCGATGGAATTGTGAAAATTGGGAGGCATGAAAACAATACTCCAGTTTCCCAGAATAGGGAGCAGGTATTGCAGGTGGTCGGTCCCAAGCCATGTTCATTCCCTCTGCCACTGGCACTCAGCCGCTGCAGTGCGGCATTGATTGTATGGAGTCAATGGACTGTGTAGAGGGTACACGCCCAGACTACCCCACCGGCCTGTGCCACACCACTCACCTCCCAGCTCCAACAAGATCCAAAGAAGCAGTGCATCTGAACCCCACTTCCTGCAGGTTCCCCTCCCAGTCACACAACACCCTGACTTGCAAATACATTGCCAGTCCTTCATGGTCGATGGGTCACGATCCTGGAACTCTTCCCCCTCACAGCACTGTGGCGAACACCTTCACTGCAGCTGTTCAAGAGGGCAGTTAGGGTTGGCAATAAATGCCGGCCTTGCCCACTGTGCCCAGTCCTTGAAAACAAATAAAACAGAAATTCAAATGAACCAAGAGAGCCAAGGATCGAGGCTTCTCAAGGCCCACCTTAAGTCACAGCAGATTCCTGACTGCTGGATGATTTGGTACCTTGTATGCTTTGGGAGTTAAACAAGGATGTTCTGTCGGTAAGCTGGCAGTGAGCACGGTGCACCTTGATGTTGTCGCCACACACGTGAAATGTGGTGGGAGAGGGCAGCAAGGCCAGGGTGGACCATGACAGGGCCAAACCATGTCAGCTTCTCAACAGGCGGGACGTTTGTGGAAAGTAGGCACAAACATCTCAAAACCGCGATACTCACTTTGTAAACTAAACATAAACGTAATGAAAAAGATAAAAATTGAGATCAGGAGTGAGCAGATTAGCTCCTTGAGCTTGCTCCACTGATCGGCCCTTGATTATTTTGGTTGTTTTCCTGAGGCAGCGTGGTGTAGATTTTGATTGGAGGGAGCTGGTGTGCCTGATACAGTATATATACATTGTATGAGATAACATTAGTAAATTCTTAAATATGGAGAACCAAATTGCACATGGTATTGTGGTTGCAGTCTCGCCAGTGTCCTGTTGCAAATGGTTCCCTAATCCAACTTTAGGTGTTCATCCTGAGCAAAAGTGCTGAAAGAACGTAGTTGGTCAGGCAGCATCTGTGGAGGGAATGGACAGGCAACATTTTGGGTTGGGATCCTTCTTCAGACTAAATGGTGAAACCTGCATCAGCTGTTCATATGTAGGATTTTAAGAAGTGAGTGTCGATGGTAACAACATTGGCTGTAGATTTTACAATGATCCAGTGGATTAGGAATGACCAAATGTAATCACACAATGTGAGGGTGAGGTGAGAGTCAATGGGGGACTATATAGCAACAGGTACGGTTATATAATGAAGCGGGAGAATGGGATGCTTTTACTGGGGGGTAGCGTTTTTCAGAAAAATCATTTGATTGAATGCTGCAATAAAGTCGCTTCTTAAAATTAAGGCTTGTAGGTTAAGAGGAAATATATTATTAGCTTTAGTATGAAGAATGGTTAGCATATTAATAGAACAGTAGGAATTAAGGAAGTATATTCGGGCTTGTCATCTGTTTCAAGGAGCCATGTAGGGGCCCGAGTTGTGGAACCATGTTTGGGCCTGAGCTGTTGATAGCCAATCTCAGTAATCTGGATGAGGAACTGAGTGTAATTGTCCAGGTTTGCTGCTGGTACAGGCCAGGTGGGAGGTAAACTATGGGCAGCGAGCTCCTTGCATGCAGAGGCTGCAGAGTGGGTTGGTTGAGCGATTGAGCAGGAATGTTGTAGAGGGAAAAGTAAATTCATAGAGTCGTACGTGTCAGAGGTTATGGGGAGAAGGCAGGAGAATGGGGTTAGGAGGGAAAGATAGATCAGCCATGATTGAATGGCGGAGTAGATTCGATGGGCCGAATGACCTAATTCTACTCCTATCACTTATGAACAGCCCACGGCGACTAAGATATCCCACCATGCTAGTCCCACTTACCCACATTCAGCCCATATCCCTCTAAACCTTTCCTATCCATGTACCTGTCCAATTGTCTTTTAGATTTTGTTATAGTACCTGCCTCAACTATCTCCTCTGGCAGCACATTCCATATACCCACCACTCTCTGGGTGAAAGTGTTGTCCCTCAGGTACCTATTAAACCTTTCCCATCTCACCTTAAACCTATGTCCTCTGGTTTGTAGTTTTGTTTATTGTTACGTGCGCCGAGATGCAGTGAAAAGTTTTTTATACATCCTCGAATGTAATGTCCATGAGGATACATGTTTCTGAAACCCAATCTCACCAAATGTAGTGGGATTGGCTGCAGCAACAGAATAGTCCCCTACCCTGTAATGTCACAACTAATTATTTGCTTTTCGCTTTCATTACTCTGCCTCTTTCTGTCTCTCCATGTTAACTCAGCTGTGCTTATAGACATGGTTAGTCGACCGATACCTGAGCTTGCTTGATGAGAATTACACATTCATTTACACTCCGTCACTGTTGTGTTGCCCGGAATAACACTGGAGCATCACAGTTGGCACAGCAGTTAGCAAAGCTCCCTCACAGCTCCAGTGACCCAGGTTCAATCCCAAGTTCCAGTGGTTGGCTGCAGTATGGGTTTCTTCATTGTCTTCCGGGGGTACTCTGAGCTCCTCCTACATCCCACGTATGGGCTATTAGGATAATTGGCTGCTTGTAGAAGTGTCGCTGGTGTGTGGGTAGTGGTAGAAAAGTGAAATGGGAGCTAATGGTCGTGCGAGGTAATGTCACAGGGAAACTGACATGGACCCGATGGGCTGAAAGGCCTCCAGTGTTGTACTAATTCCACCCAGCCTGGTTATATTGTGGCCAATGGGATTGATCATGGACGTAGTTCTGTAAAGGTCTCCTGAGGAAGATTTAGTCCAGTGTGGCTATATTACTCTTAAGCCGGAGCAAGGCAAAGACATTGTAAGAGCATCAATGTTGCTGAAGTGGAGATAGTCAAGAGCTTCAACTTCCTGGGTGTAAATATTATCAACGGTTTGTCGTGGACCATTTACATTGAAGTTATGGCCAAGAAAGCGCACCAACACCTCTATTTCCTCAGAAGACCAAAGAAGTTTGGCATGTCTCCAATAAATCTTACCAATTTCTACAGATGCACCATAGAACCTGGCAGACTGGTGCTCTGATAACTACCTGTCCCTAAATACCACCAAGACCAAGGAGCTGATCATCAACTTCCGTAGGTCACACAACGGGGAATATGCCCCGATCTTTATCAATGGGGACAGTGTGGCGAGAGTGTCCAGCTTCAAGTTTCTGGGCACTCACATTTCGGAGGACCTAACATGGTCCAATAACACTGCTGCGCTGGTCAAGAAGGCACAGCAAAGACTGTTCTACCTGAGAACACTGAAAAAGTCTGGTCTACCCCAACAGCTGCTGACGACATTCTACCGCTGCACCATAGAGAGCATCCTAACACATGGCATCCCTGTGTGGTATCTCAGCTGCACAGAGGCAGAGAGGAAAGCTCATCAGCGGGTAGTCTATAGAGCTCAGAGGACCATCGGAACACAGCTACCAGCCTTGGAGGGCATCTACAACACACGATGCCTCAGAAAAGCCACCAGCATTCACAAAGACTCTTCACACCCCTGCAACAGTCTGTTCGAACTTCTACCATCGGGCAGATGCTACAAGGCCTTCTACGCCCGCACCTCCAGACTCAGGAACATCCCCAGGGCCATAGCTGCTATGAATCGGTCCTGCTGAGCCGGATGGTCACATCGCACAGTGAACCGGCACAGATCTACTTGCACTTTATTCTGTTTTAAAACTGTTCCAATTTGTTTCATTGGGTTGTTTAAATTAATACTGACTAGGTAATTAATTTATTGCATCGTATGGGAGGCGCATTCCCAATCTCGTTGTACCCCTGTACAATGACAGTAAAGATATATTGTATTGTATTGTATTGTATGGTATTGTATCCTGTTGGGATGCATCACAGCTTGAATTGCAGAGTTGGGGGTACAGCCCAGTCCATCACACAAACCAGCCTCCCCTCCATCATTTCCGTCTGTACTTCACACTACCTAGGGAAAGCAGCCAACATAATCACGGACCACTCTTCATTCCCTTTCCTCTTTTCTCCCGCTGGGTAGAAGATTAAAAAGCTTGAAGGCATGTAACAAGAGATTATGGAATACCTGCTTCCTTGCTACTAAGCGGTTCTCTCGTAAGCCGAGGGTGTGGTCGTTGCCTTCTAACCTAACTTTTTATAGCCCGTGCACTTTCTTTTAACCTGCACTTTCTCTGTAACTTTCACTATAATGTGCAGTTTAATCTTTTTTTCTTTGCGCTACATTTAGCTTTTTAGTTTTTACTTTTAGAGATACAATGTGGAAACAGGCCACCGTCTATGTTGACCAGGTTCAGAGCTCCAGTATTACGGAATCTTATTAACTGTGCGAGGGGATATTAGGAAAGTGGAACGTTGCCAGTTATAATTGTTCACCATGCGAGAAGGTTAGTGGAAGTTGAGTTTGACATAGAGGCACGCAGCAGCCATTTTGTCCTCTGAATTCGGGGATGGTTTGGGGAGAAATACTGGGTGTTGAGGAGAACTCTCCTTGAAGAGGCAACATTTCAGCAGACCAGTTTTCAGATGAGGTTCCCCGCAGTGCAGCACTCCCTCAGCACTGCACTGGATTTGACCCCATAACCTGCTGAGTGAGGTGTGTGAGGCACAGCCTGTGAGTATCCATCATGCCACTCGATTCAGTCCAAGTTGCTTGATCATGGTCTGTTCCACAAGACTGGAAAATCAGTCTGCAGAAATTGGCAAACAAAACCGTCACTATATTTGGACATAATTTCTTTTGCTGTTGCTTGTTTCAAGCCAGTTAATTTTACTTGTCAAGCTACCAGACAAAGGAATTAAAGTATTGAGTGTTGGGATGCTGGGCTTTAAGCAGGAACTGTTTGAGACCAATGTGAGGTTTTTATGTCAAGAGACATTGGATCAATCTGCAACACTGCCTATTCTGCTTGCAGTGTTTTAACGTCAAAGACTGTCTGAGGGACATTTACTGTATAACGTTCATGTTGTGCACTGAGTGAGTGAGCTTTACCAAGGTAGTCCCAGTTCTATAAAAAGCAGAATGCTCAGATGCACACAACAGGTCAAGCAACATCTACAGACCAGTGGTGCTCCATATGTTAGCCACATGTGGCTAATTGGCAATCCAGATGGGACAAAAGCTGAGCAATAAACCTCGTTACTGTCTCCAAGATGTCAGTGCCTGTTTTTCCACGACTGTTGCAGCTGGATTTGAACTTGTGTGTGCTGGTAAACAAAGGGCACACGTTGATGAATAATTATAGGCCATGTTCCCACAGTGAGCACAGAGTTGGCAGGTGCAGCTGAACGCTGTAACCTTGGGTTCCCTGCAGTCATTCTACTGGATGATTTGCTGCAGAGAGGAACCCTGTCGACAATGGTGCTGGACCTGGGATTGCCTGTACGGACTGGTGTTCTTTTTATCCTGAGCTGGGTCTGGGTTTGTCATTGTCATTGTCATCTTCAAACATCTTTCTCCACGTTCTTCTCGAGTCTTAGTTCCTGGTTTGCACCAGTAGTGGTGGGATGGGTATTCAGTGCCTCTCACCGCTCCTCCCATGATTCTGTTTACCAACAGGGCTCTTGCATTTTAAGGATGAAAAGGTGACCAATTCTTTGTTGCACCACGGATGACTTTTGTGGCTCAGGTATTGTGGTTCCAGCTGGTGGAATAAAGACTTAGTCTTTCCCAGGACTCACAATCCTATGTGGCTGGAGGAAGCACGATCTGGAGAAGGGACATGGGGACGTAGGTACGTAGGCAGCCAGGTGCCCAGCCGGTTACCAACCTCCTTTGTCTGGTTACAGAATCGCCCGTGGGTTAGAGGGCAGCTCCATCATTGCACAATTTAGCTGACTGGGAAAAGCAGAAGAGAATGAGAGGGTTTGTACCTTTTGCAAACAACTGGCTTTGCAGGCATTCTGAAGCTGTTGGCAGTCTAGAATTGCAGCAACCAGTGGTGCTGCCAAATAGCTAATTATCCACTTCGGAGAGGTCAATGGGAAGAACATCCATCCAAATGGTCTGGATTGGGGTGTTAACGTTAAGGAGAGACTGGGACAGCTTTTTCTGCAGCAGAGGAGGCTCAGTTCAGAAGTCCCAGGAGCAGAATTAGGCCATTCGGGCCATCATGTCTACTCTACCATTGAATCATGGATGATCTATCTTTCAGGGGAGACTTGATAGAGGTGAACAAAAATGTAATGTCGATAGGTCGATTATATAGTAAGAATCTTTTTCCCCTAGTTGAGATGTCTAGTACACGAGGACATACGTTTTGCAGTGGTGCAGCTAGTAGAGCTTCTGCCTCACTGCGCCAGATTCCCAGATTCAATCCTGACCTCAGGTGCTGTCTGTGTGAAGTTTACATTTTCTCCCTTTGACCGCATCCTTTTCCTTCGGGTGTTCTGCTTTCCTTTCACATCCCAAAGTCATGCGAGTTTGTAGGCTAATTGGCGTCTATAAATTGCCCATAATATGTTCGGAGTGGACGCGAAAGTGATAGAACATAGAACTAGCATGAACAGGTTGGCATGTATTTCGTTTGCCAAAGGGTCTGTTTCCATGTTCCATCTCTAAACTAGACTAAACTAAACCAAGATGAGAGGCAGGATGTTCAGAGGGGATCTAAGGGGGAATATTTTTCACACGTAGGATAGTTGGGGTTTCAAGTGTGCTTCCTCAGAGTGCAGAAGCAGATACTCTCACAGCATCTCAGAACCATCTTGAAAGCAATTGAACCAAACATTGAATCATAGAAGTCTGCAGTCCAAATAGGATTAGCATGGACAGGTTATATGGATGACATGGACATGGTGGGCCGAATGGCCTATTTCTCTGCAGTATGACTGTAATTTGTACATAGGGTGGTAACATCCACTTGAAAAGGCCTGGTTAGCACGCAACAAAATCTTTTCACTGTACCTCGGTACACATAACAATGAGCTAAACTAAACTGAAAGGTCTTAGTCTTGGTTTAGCATCTCACCTTGAGATACTTCTGACAGTCAGCATGTCCTAGTGCACACGCGTGGATTGACTTTAGATTTTAGAGATACAGCATGGGAAAAGGCCCAATCGGCCCAACAAGTCTGCATTGACCAATGATCAGCCCGCACACTAGCACAATCCTCACAACTAGGTACAATTTACAATTTACAGAAGCCAATTAACCTACCAACATGGTTTTTGGAATATGGATTATGGGAGGAAAGTAGAGTACCTGGAGAAAATCCACGCGGTCACAGGGAAAATGTACAAACTCCGTATAGATAGCAACTGTGGTCAGGATCGAGCCTGGGTCTCTGGTGCTGTAAGGCAGTAGCTCTACCGCTGTGCCACAACGTGCCACCCCGGATGTGGTGAAGGTGAACTCTTGACCTGATGACCTGAAGTGAATGTGCCATTGGCAACTTAATTCCGGTGCTGTGCAGTTCACGACAATTCTTCAAAAATTGTGGATGAAGTTTCTTCCTTTGCTTCCCTCCACTGTAGTGGGGAATGCCATTTGGTTTATTGTGTGTGTGTGCTGGGTCTTTGAAGGAGCTGGCCATCAATTAGCCACTCATCAGCTTTTCCCGCACCACCCAAGATTTGCTTTCCCCTTTGAGAAAATCCATCCAATTCTCTACAAACCTTTTGTGTCTCCAAATTCCTGAAGCTCGACAAGCTGGTTGGAAGAGGGGATTTTGCATATTTACCTGAAAATGCCTCCTCATGACCAGGGGCTGACTGACAGAGCAGCAAGGAATACAGCATCAGAAAATGGACTGGAATAACCTGCAAACAAACATAACCAAAATATCTAAGCCCCAGCATCCATCTAAATTATAGACAATAGACAATATGTGCAGGAGGAGGCCATTCGGCCCTTCGAGCCAGCACCGCCATTCAATGTGATCATGGCTGATCATTCTCAATCAGTACCCCGTTCCTGCCTTCTCCCCATACCCCCTGACTCCGCTATCCTTAAGAGCTCTATCCAGCTCTCTCTTGAATGCATTCAGAGTATTGGCCTCCACTGCCCTCTGAGGCAGTGAATTCCACAGATTCACAACTCTGACTGAAAATGTTTTTCCTCGTCTCAGTTCTAAATGGCCTACCCCTTATTCTTAAACTGTGGCCCCTAATTGGATTTGACCTGAACACCTGCATTTTAAAACAAATAAAAGTCCATCCAATCTTATTTGAGCCAAGGTAATCCACGGGACCCACTCACAAGTTAGGCCATACTCTCGACCTAGTGTTATCGTCCGGATTCCCAATCAACAACATTGAAACTACTGAAGCCTGTCTATCGGACCACAGCGCTATCATTTTTGACGCATCTCTGCCTTTATCTCCCGCAAAATCTCATCTCCCTGTTCGCTACTCCCGCGACATAAATTCATTGACTGCCAGTAAATTCTCCGAGGCTCTCACAGCTGCCCCCAACATCTGCACTATTGAGGCCTCTCCCCCCCATCTCAGCACTGAGGATCTCGCCTCTTTATTTAATATCACTTGCTCTTCCATCCTGGATTCTATCGCTCCCCTTAAAATGAAAAAGCCTAAGCCCAAAGGTCGGCCGTGGCTCAATGACACCACCAAAGCCCTAAGAAGGGAGTGCAGAAAATCAGAAAGGAGATGGAAATGTGACAAGCTTCAAATTTCCTTCGAAATTCTGAGAAACAATCTTCTCAAATACCAGGAAGCAGTAAAGTCTGCTAGAGCACAATACTTCTCCGACCTTATTTCGAAAAACTCTCATAACTCCAAGGTCCTATTTAGAACAATTACCTCTGTCATATGTCCCGCCCCCAGTACCAGCTTAGTTGGGTCCCCTGCTAAGTGCGAAGAATTCGCTAAATTTTTCACCAACAAAGTTGAGAATATTAGAATGAACATTTCCCCTCCCACCCGTGACCTAGCTGTCTCACTAGTCTGTTCATCTAAATTGGACTGCTTCCAACCCGTCACTCTATCCTCCCTTGCAAAGCTTGTCTCCACTATGAAACCTGCAACCTGCCCCCTTGATCCTGCCCCCACTGCCCTTCTGAAGGATGTCATTGCAATAGCTGGTCCCAGCATCTTCTCTATTATCAACAGTTCTCTGGCCACTGGCACTGTTCCAACCAGTTTCAAGCACGCGGTGGTCCAGCCCCTACTGAAAAAACCTAACCTAGACCCCACCTTGCCTAGCAACTACAGACCCATTTCCAAACTGCCATTCCTGTCAAAAGTCCTTGAAAAGGCAATCCTTAACCAATTAGTGCCCTACCTGCACCAAAACACCATCCTGGAAAGTTTCCAGTCAGGTTTCAGAGCCCACCACAGCACAGAGTCTGCCTTGTTGAAGGTACACAACGACCTGCTTCTCGCCATCGACACCGGCGACTGTGCAATCCTGCTCCTTCTCGACCTCAGCGCAGCATTCGATACAGTGGACCACACCATCCTTATTGACCGTCTCCGGTACGCGGTTGGCATTGATGGCACTGCCCTGAGCTGGTTCGCTTCGTACCTCAAAGATAGGAGTTTTGCCATCAACATAGGCAGTTATTCCTCTGCTCCAGCTAGCCTCTCCTGCGGAGTTCCACAAGGCTCCATCCTAGGCCCCATTCTCTTCTCTCTATACATGCTCCCCCTTGGCCAAATCATTCAAAGGCACGGCATTTCTTTCCACTGCTATGCCGATGACACTCAGCTTTACCTCCCCCTGAAACCCAACAACCAGTCAAATTTAAACAGCCTCTCACACTGCCTTGAGGACATAAAATGTTGGATGGCACAGAACTTCCTCCAATTAAATGAGAGCAAGTCTGAGGTCATCCTATTCGGCCCCCCCGACTCCATCAAATTGATAACAGGCAGTCTTGGAAGCCTATCCTGCCTAGTCAAACCGCATGTCAAAAACCTCGGCATGATATTTGACTCTGCATTAAAATTTGATAAGCAAGTCAACGCTGTGGTAAAAGCCAGCTTCTTCCAACTTCGAACCATAGCTAAAATCAAACCTTTCCTCAAATTCGACGACACAGAAAAAATCATTCACGCTTTCATTTCCTCCCGCCTAGACTACTGCAACTCCCTATACACTGGGATCAGCCAATCTTCCCTGTCCCGCCTGCAACTGGTCCAAAACGCCGCAGCGAGACTCCTGACGGGTACCCGTAAAAGGGACCACATCACCCCGATTCTGGCCTCTCTCCACTGGCTCCCTGTACGGTACAGAATCAACTTCAAGCTCCTCCTATTCACGTATAAAGCCCTAAATGGACACTCCCCCCCCTACATCAAAAATCTTCTAACCCCCCTCTCTAACTCCAGGTCCCTCAGATCGGCCGACTTGGGGCTATTCACTATCCCGCGGTCTAGGCTTAAACTCAGGGGTGACCGCGCTTTTGCGGTTGCAGCTCCTAGACTGTGGAACAGCATCCCTCTCCCGATCAGAACTGCCCCCTCCATCGACTCCTTTAAGTCCAGGCTCAAAACATATTTCTACTCCCTAGCGTTTGAGGCTCATTGAGGAGGCGCTGTGAACTGTTTGCGTGCTACTGTATGTTTTCATTTTTTTTTCTATTGGAACCTAATCAAATGTACAGCACTTTGGTCAACGTGGGTTGTTTTTAAATGTGCTATACAAATAAAATTGACTTGACTTGACTTGACTTATGGAAGAAGTTAATGGAATGAAATTGGGCTGCGATTCAAGGGAGATTGGGACTTGCTGCCTTATTAGCTAATGTGTTGTTCCCTCTCAGTCTAATCCTATTATCAGCCAAACTCCGGTGATGGATTGTGTCTGCTGAGCCACACACTGAGCAAATCTGAATATGAATGTCCTCCAGCAAAATAATTCATACAATATTTTTTAAACAATCAACAACTCCCCACAGCTTCCTTATCCATCTTTTGGGCTTCCAGCGGCTCCTTTTACACACAAAGCCTGCCACAGAAATGCTCACAATTTGGATCTTTGTCGATGCGAATTGTTTGAGTTAGGGTGTGATTTAGAAATAAAATGATCGCTGCTGTTCCTCTTTAACATGTCTTATTATCTTCGCATTGTTGCAGTTGACCGATGACGGGGAAATAAGTACAATGAGTTTTCACTGGCAGAAATGTGGGCAGGCCACTGAGTACCTTGAACCTGTCTGTCTGTCTGTTCCATCTCAGAGATGGGAGGGGGGGAGGAATCTCTAGAATTCTCTGCCCCACAGGTTTATGGAGGTTGGATCACTGGAGGTGTTTAATGAGGCAGTGGATGTACTTCTGAAAAATCGAGGAATTGAGGGCCATGGGGAACAGGCACAGGAGAGGAGCGTGGCACAGTCGTACAGCGGTAGAGTTGCTGCCTCACAGCGCCAGAGGCCCAGGTCCAACCCTGACCACGAGTGCTGTCTGTATGGAATTTGCATGTTCTTCCTGTGTCTGCTTGGGTTTTATCAGGGTGCTCCGGTTTCCTCCCCACTTCAAAGACGTACAAGTTTGTAGGTTAATTGGCTTCGGCAAAATCATAAATTGTCCCTAGTATGTAGGATAGTGCTAGTGTACGGGGTGATCGCTAGTTGCCTCGGACTTGGTGGGCTGAAGGGCTTGTTTCTGCGCAGTACCTCTAAAGTCTAAGGCATGGTGCAGATGTATAGTATAGGAATGTGGGTCTGTGGCCGACAATTGCCCCAGTTTTCTTGAGATGGTCTGTACATTGACTCCCCCTGCATGTTCCCCTTTTTCCTTCCATTGTCACCAATATCTCATCTCAAAGCGATTTTTTTTTTTGTACACTGAACTTATTGAGATTTGAGACTTTGCTGACATCTGCATAGGTAACCCAGGGGGGTGGCACAGTGGCACAGCTGGTAGGGCTGCTGCCTCACATCTCCAGCAGCTTGAAATCAATCCCCACTTCCGGTGTTGCCTCTGTGGAGTTTGCACGGTCTCCCTACAGGAACCAGGACTTTTCCCCCCTCCCCCAGGTGCTCCGGTTTCCTCCCACATCCCAAAGATGTACGGGTCAGGCAGCATCTCTCACAGATATCTCAAGATGTTGCCTGACCCGCTGAGTTACTCCAGCATTTTGTGTCTATCTTTGGTGTAAACCAGCATCTGCTGTTCCCTCCTACACCAAGGACATACAGGTTGGTAGGTTAAATGGCCGCTGTAAATTGACCCTGGTGCATTGGCAAGAGTGTGAGAATCACTGTCGAAGTGGTCTTCCACAGAAGTGATGACCAGCAGAACTTTAGGATGATACTAGACAAAGTGGACTCATTGGGCCCAAAGCTCTCCTGCATTGGTGCAGCACCCTCCCCTCCCCCCCCCTCCCCTCTCTCCTCAACTCCCTTCTCCCCCACTCCCCCCTCCCCCCTACCCTCCCCCACCCCGCCTTTTAAACTTTAAAATGTGAATAACTGAAAAAATATAACACCGATTTCAATAAAACTACTTGCATTATCACTAAAGTGACAATGGTGAGTAAGGCGGGCCTAAAATTGTCGCGCTATTGTGTACCGTTTTGGCTGAAGTTCAGTCACAAATAAGATAACAAACGAGAGTTTTAGTATATAGATGGTGATGAGATATTGGGGCAGGTAGTGACCTGAGCACAAGGGAGGTGTTGTGGGGACGAGAGTCAGTAAAGGGGTCAAATGGAATTCCTTACAAGTCGATGCCAAGCTGGTTTTTGTTGAGCCATGATCATCTGATAGTAATGACCCTCCAACTTTAGATCAAACCATGGGGGGGGATTTGTGATTGGACATTGCCCTGCCTGCCCCCTGCCATATCTCACCCCACAGGATCTCTTGTCTTTGTAGTTGCAGTGTAATTAAAACCGGCTTCATTTTTGTGAGCGCGGTAGAGTCCCATTTCATTAGCTGCCTGGGCTGCCAGCCCATGCTGAATTCATTTCTTCCTCATTGTTGTGTAAACCTCCTGCTGGGAGGCATCCGATCTTCCCACTTGTGCTGGACCCTGCAGCCAGTGATCCGGATAAGAGTGCAGGAGCAATCAAAGCATTTCCCCATGCCCCTACGATTGCAAACACTAGCAGGGGCACTGGGAAATGCTTGTGGAAAGGTGAAGCATTTGCCCTCAATTAAGTGACCATCCCAGTCCTGCAGACCAATCTCATGATGCTGCACTCCTAATGGAATTGTGTGTTTGTCTTTGCTTGTGTGTGTGCCATTTTCACTTTAATTATTAAATATTATTGAGCTGTGTGCTTTGATGGGGTAGAGGACATTATTATTCATTCAAAGGATGTGGGCTTCACAGGCCAAGCTCACAGTTAATGGTCCATTACCAGCTTCCTTTGAGAAGATGGTATAAGAAAATAACTGCAGATGCTGGTACAAATCGAAGGTATTTATTCACAAAATGCTGGAGTAACTCAGCAGGTCAGGCAGCATCTCAGGAGAGAAGGAATGGCTGACGTTTCGGGTCGAGACCCTTCTTCAGACTGATGTCGGGGGGCGGGACAAAGGAAGGATATAGGTGGAGACAGGAAGACAGTGGGAGATCTGGGAAGGGGGAGGGGAAGAGAGGGACAGAGGAACTATCTAAAGTTGGAGAAATCGATGTTCATACCACTGGGCTGCAAGCTGCCCAGGCGAAATATGAGGTTCTGTTCCTCCAATTTCCAGTGGACCTCACTATGGCACTGGAGGAGGCCCATGACAGAAAGGTCAGACTGGGAATGGGAGGGAGAGTTGAAGTGCTCGGCCACCGGGAGACCAGTTTGGCCAACGCGGACCGAGCGCAGGTGTAGAGCGAAGCGATTGCCTCCTTTATCCACTGCAGACTTTGAGGTGTGGGCATACCCACTGTGTCGTCAGGGTGGGGATTCCAGGATTTTGGTCCAGCGATAGTGAAGGAGCGGCGATATATTTTGAAATCAGGATGTTGTCTGGCTTGGAGGGCAAATTCTATTGGTGGTGTTTGTGTTCTTTTGCTGCCCTTGTCTTCTGACTGGTTTGGAAGGTGCTGTCTAAGGAGTTTTGGTGAATTACTGCAGTGCTTCCATAGGAGGTAGAAAACTGCTGCTGCCTTGAGTGGAAGGTTGTGGATGGGGCGCCTAACAAGCAAGATACTATGTCCTGTGTGACGTCAAGTTGCTTGAATACTGTTGCAAATGGAGAGTATTCCGTGACACCTGACTTGATCCATGTGGATGGTGAACAAGAGATGAGTTACCACAGAAATACTAACCTCTGACCTGCTCTTGTAGTCACAATGCGTATATGGTTAATCTAATTCAATTCCTGGTAAAAATCCCCAGGATATTGAGGGCGTGCAGCGTAGGTTCACTAGGTTGATTCCCGGAATGGCAGGACTGTCGTATGTTGAAAGGCTGGAGCAATTAGGCTTGTATACACTGGAATTTAGAAGGATGAGGGGGGGTCTTATTGAAACATATAAGATAATTAGGGGATTGGACACATTAGAGGCAGGAAACATGTTCCCAATGTTGGGGGAGTCCAGAACAAGGGGCCACCGTTTAAGAATAAGGGGTAGGCCATTTAGAACGGAGATGAGGAAGAACTTTTTCAGTCAGAGAGTGGTGAAGGTGTGGAATTCTCTGCCTCAGAAGGCAGTGGAGGCCAGTTCGTTGGATGCTTTCAAAAGAGAGCTGGATAGAGCTCTTAAGGATAGCGGAGTGAGGAGGTATGGGGAGAAGGCAGGAACGGGGTACTGATTGAGAGTGATCAGCCATGATCGCATTGAATGGCGGTGCTGGCTCGAAGGACTGAATGGCCTACTCCTGCACCTATTGTCTATTGATATTGATAGTGGGGGATTCAGTGAGAGTAATGCCATTGAATTTCAGGGGCTGATAGCTGGATTTTCTCTTGTGTGGTGTGAATATTACTTTCCACCCATCAGTCCTAGCCTGGATATTGTCCAGTTGCAGCTGTATTTGGATGTGGACTGCTTCATAATCTGACGAGTCGTGGGCGCTAAATATTGTGCAATCATCAGCAAACATACTTACTTCTGACCTTATAATTGAAGGATTCATCAGTCTGAAGAAGGGTCTCGACCCGAAACGTCACCCATTCCTTCTCTCCTGAGATACTGCCTGATCTGCTGAGTTACTCCAGCATTTTGTGAATAAATACCTTCGATTTGTACCAACATCTGCAGTTATTTTCTTACAGAACCTGCAGTAGAACTCGATTGTCCAAGGAGCGGGGGGTTTCGTCTTGTAGCTTGTGATTTCTTGCAAGCCCTTCCAAACTGAAGAAGAGTCATTAGCTGAGATATATTATAATTGAAGGATAGTCATTGATGAGCCTAGGACATCATCCTGCAGAGTTGTCCTGTGGCTGAGATGATTGACCTCCACCCACCACATCCATCTTCCTTTGTGCTAAATATGATTCCAACTGCACTCTGTCCCCACCTACGGTGAAAGTTGTTGGGAAGCCTTCAGTTTCTTCTGGAGGAAATAGGAGATCAGCTCATCACTGGAGTCATTTCCATTCATGTGTTCCAGTATTATCCCTCTCACAACACATGGGAAGGCTGGGTCCAAGCTATGTGCTTTATCCTGTACGGAGCGTCGGTGTGCAAATGTTGGCAGTGGCAGAGGGGGTCACTGAGGGGGTGGGGATAGTGGGAAGAGGAATCCCTGTGGCCTGAGGTGGTGAGCTGGTGATGAGCAAAGGTCTTCAGGAGCAGCTAGGTCATGTGGAGCTGCAGTTCCTCCGTCAGCAGCAATGCCATCCCTGAGCCAGGAGGTGGTGGGTTCAAGTCCCTCTCTGGAGACAAAGGCACAGTGCAGGCTATAGGTTGGTGCTGCATTGTAGAAGTAGCTGCCTTTTCAAAGGAGCCATTAAACTCTCTGCTCACCCTTAACACAAGGGAGAGCAATCCATGTCCTCAACCAATATTGAACCCATAACTAACAACATGAACCTTGAAACCTTGAAAAATAACCTTCATTTGTACTCTGTGGAATCCTTCTCTGTAGAAACTACATTATCAAATGTCAAAGTAAAGGGCAAATCTACAGATCAACTTCCTCGAAACTTTTAAATTCAGTCTTGACGTATATCTTTTTCCAGAAAGAAGGCCATCTTCAACACGAAAGGGACGGGTATATCTATGCGCTTAGTTGCATGCCCTTGCGGGTGATATTCCTGGTCTCCCAGGCTGATGCCAAGGCCCATGGTCCTACCGAAGGACTCTATTAACAGGGCTGATAAACTGTTGGCAGCTCAACACTAATACTCATCTTCCAGCATTCAGGTCAGTGGAGGAGACCACATTTCACCTCCCCAGGGTCTACTCTGACCTTTCTTTGTGTCAAGGAAAGGTACAGCTGGAGGAGAGCTGTTGGCAGTGAGCTACCTCCTGATTAGCCCAAGGTAATATAGGCTACAAATGTTCAGGGGCCGGCAGGGATGAGTTGGGACGAGGGTTTATTTCCATGCTGTATGGAACGTAAGAATACCCCTACACATACTAAGGAGCTCCTATAATATTCATTGTTAAAGTCCGACATACATGTGTTTCTATAAATTAGTTTCCTTTCTCTTTCCCTCCACTTTTAGTCATTGTTATTTCTGATCAGTCTGATGTGACTTTGATGTCGTCCGTTTCAATGCTGTGGAGGTTTTGTTATCATTTTTGAGTGAATCATGAAGTTGTCCAACTCATGGACAAAATTGAGTAATGGGCGTGAGTAAAACAGACCCTGTTTGTTTCCTGGGCACAGCCTGTGTTTCTCACCACCCCCTCCTGGACATCTGCATTGCACCAATCCTGATGTGCCTTCTGCTTCCCATCCACTATTGCCAAATATCATCGGCGCCAAGTACAATTGGTGTGCCTCAGAACTGTCTGCCTTGGCCCTTTTCCATAGTAGTGGGACATGAGAAATAGATAGACACAAAATGCTGGAGTAACTCAGCAGGACAGGCAGCATCTCTGGAGAGAAGGAATGGGTGACGTTTCGGGTTGAGTCCCTTCTTCACACTCGACCCAAAACCTCACCCATTCCTTCTTTCCAGAGATGCTGCCTGTCCCGCTGAGTTACTCCAGCTTTATGTGTCTATCTTCGGTTAAACCAGCATCTCCAGTTTCTTCCTTCACATGAGGAGTGGAGGCAGGAGTAGCCCCTTGAGCCTCTTCTCCTATCCACAATATCATGGCTGATCACTCACCTCATAACCTCTTTCCCCCATTTATTTATATATTTGAAACCTGGGTGTGACTGGCAGGACCATCATTATTGCCCTGGACCGGATTTAGTTTAGGAAGGAACTGCAGATGCTGGTATACACCGAAGATAGACACAAAATACTGGAGTATCTCAGCGGGACAGGCAGCATCTCTCGATAGAAGGAATGGGTGACGTTTTGGGTCAAGTCCCTTCTTCAGACTGAGTGTCAGGAGAGAGGGGAACACAGAGATAAGGAAGGATAAGGAAGGAAGTGTCTCGTTTTCACACCATACCCTTCCTTATCTCTCAACTCGAAATGTCACCCATACTTCTATCCAGCATTTTGTGTCTATCTTCAGATTTAGTTTAGTTTAATTTAGAGATGCAGTGTGGAAACAGGCCCTTCGGCCCACTGTGTCCGCGCCAATCAGCGATTCCCACACGCTAACACTATCCTTCACATTCGAGACAACTTACAATTTTACCATGCCAATTAGCCTACAAACTTGTACATCTTTGGAGTGGGGTGAAACCACACACAGAGAAACCCATGCAGGTCACGGGGAGAATGTACAAAGTCCGTACAGGCAGCACTCATGGCCCGGTCTCTGGCGCTGTAAGGCAGCAACTCTACCGCTGCACCACCGTGCTGCCCAAATGGTAGTGTTGAGCTGCCTCATTGACCCTTTGCAGTCCTTCTGAGGAAAGTGCTTCCACAGTGGTTTTGGCGTGAGGGTTCTTGGATTTAGACGGTGACATGAAGGGGCTGCCGATATATTTCCAAGTCAGGGTGTTGTCAGACTTGAAGGTGGTGTTCCTTTCCACTTGCTGCATCTTTTCCTTGGGCGAAGAGATGGCAGGTTTGCCAGGAGCTGTAGAAGTAACGTCAACGAGAGATTTCTGAGTTACATTAACTTCTCCCAGGCTAACAACCTCGCCTCAACAAGCAGGTTCAACCCCTCCCTCCACCCCCAGCCTTGCTGTTGTTGGGTCTCTTGAATAGGCAAATAGGCTTCTAGAAACCTGCTCCCAGTATAGGCATTGATCTGTGTGATGTTTGCCCAGTCTCCCAATGACCACGTAGATTTCCCCTCTGGATTTCTCCCACATCCCCAAAAACATGCTGGTCATTGGGCTAATTGACCACTGTAAGTTGACCCAGTTGCGTAGGTGAGTGGTGGAATCTGGGGGGGGGGGGTGGGGGGAGGAGGATGGTGATGGTTGGTGGAATTGTGCAAATAATAGAATAGAGGGAAAATTAGAAGGAATGCGATTGTTTTATGAGGCAGCATAGACTCAATAGGCTGAATGGCCTTTTTTGTAAGGAAATATGGAAAATATCTGCCCTTGTACCTCTTTCAAATGCACATCCACCAATGCCCTGTTTTTGCTCCTCAATTCAACCTACATAGCCTCATTTTGTTAAGCTTTCGATTATATCATCCAGAGAACAAAGGCCCTGCAAGCCTGCTCTGAACATGATGTCAAATTGAACAAATCTCATCTGCCTGCACATGATCCATATCCATCTTCATGGCTTTAGCTTTTATCTCAAACAACATTGTTACATCTCATTCCAATTGGATTTCTTGCCTGAGACCCCAGTGCCCAGGAATGTTCAGTTGCCGTTAACCCCTGCAAGATTGTCATCTGCACTCGCCTTCCCATAGGTCTGTCTCTTCACTTGGTCCATCACCTCTATTCCCTTGCATTAATGTATAATTGAACTCTGGCAAAACACTTTGTTTTTTTTCTCTCTCCACCTTTTTTATTGTCACTGCTGTCAAACCCCTGAGCCTTGTGAAGATTATTAGAGTGAGTGGTAACCTCACTGAAATATATAGGATTCTTTGTGAGATGACATGGTGGACGTTGAACTGTTCCCACTAGTGGTAGAGGCTTAAGCAAGGGACATAGCTACAAAGCTTGGGATGATGGTGGTCATTTAAACTGAATTTCCCAAAATTTCTTCTCACCGAGGATGGTGAATTCCAATTAACTGCAGACTGTGTAACAGGTTTAGTTTAGCAACTAATTGTATTTTCTTATTAATTTAACAAAGCCACCCTCTTTCTTCCGCTTTCAAGAACAAAGATCAGGGAAAACTGGAAACACTCAGCATCTGCAAAGAGATTCTCTGCCACCACAAACGAACCAGATCTAATGGAGGGCCTTTGACTTGAAACATTGGCTCTGTTTTACTAAGGCCATAAGGAATAGTAGTAGAATTAGGCCATTCATCCCATCGTCTACTCCACCATTCAATCATAGCTGATCTATCTCTCCTAACCTCATTCTCCTGCCTTCTCCCTATAACCTCTCCACAGATGTTGCCTGACCTGCTGTGTGTGTCCAGCGATTTCTGTTTTTAATTCAGATTTCCGGGGTCAACAGGTTTGTATATTTTCCATACCTGCTGAGTTCCCATCCCTTGCACTCTGCTGTTCCCTGTAACTACCCTCTGTGTATCTTGGACCATAGATGGAGAGGGTGGGTGTTGACAAAACCACTTCACTTTTTCCGGTGCTGACAGAATTTAGTTTTTCCCATGCGCACCATGACAGTTCACTAGGTGAGCTGCCAGAAGAGGTGGTAGAGGCAATTGTAATGTTTAAAAGGGATTTAGACAGGAAAGGCACAGACAAATACAGGCCTAATGCAGACACCTGGGATTAGCACAGATAGGCATCATGGCTGGCATGGATGAGTTGGGCTGAGAGAGCCTGTTACTGTGCTGTGGAGATCTACATGGATTGGGTGTAGGAACCCTGCTGATTTGCAGATGTCTTTACATTTAGTGAAGAGATCAAAGTCTTAAAACCAGTGGTGTGAAGGGCTGCTATTTTCTACAAGATTACCTAGATTTAAGGGGGACATTTTTATGCCACTGCTCTATTGCAAGCACGTGCACTTTAGGTTCAGAGACTGAGAGTGAGCCACTGTTGTTGGGGTGGATTATAGCAGATTAAGAAGCATTGCAGTCGTGCTGCGGGTGGTGCAGCTGCCTCGCAGCTCCTGCAACCTAGGTTCAATCCTGACCTTGGCTGCTGTCTGTGTGGGAGCTGTCTTTCTTCCCTGCTTCTTCTGGGTGATCTAATTTCCTCCCAGCTTGCAGAGTCAGTTGGGTTGATGAGAAAATTTTCCCCAGGTGTTGGGTACATGGTGGGAGAATTGGCAGGGATTTAAAGGGCAGGGTGGGAGATAGATGGAGTAATGGGGTCGTTTTGACTTCACTAAACACATGCATCAACTCAATGGCTAACTGACCTCCTTCTGCATCATAAGGAACTATCTATATACTAAAACTCTCGTTTGTTTGCTTGTTTGTTCCTGAACTACAGCCAAAATGGTACACGATAGCGCGACAATTTTAGGCCCACCTTACTCACCGTCGTCCCATGGTGCTAATGGAAAAAGTTTCATTGAAATCGGTGTTATATTTTAAAAGTTATTCACATTTTAAAGTTTAAATCTATCTCCGAGGGAGGGAGGGAGGGAAGGAATGGGAGGAGAGAGGATAAGGGGGGTTGAGGGGGATGGAGTGAGGGGGGGAAGGGGGATGGGGGGGAGAGGGGAGGGGAGGAGGAGAGGGTGCTGCACCAATGCAGGAGAGCCCAATGGGTCCCCTTGGTCTAGTCTAAAATAATTCTGATGAATGGATCTTGACCTAAAACATTGACCCTGTGTTACCCTCCACAAATGCTGCCTGACCAGCTGAATGTTTCCAGAATTCTGTTTTCATCTCACATTTCCAGCATTGGCAGTTTTATGCTCGTCAAGGGCATGATTAAGCTATAAATATCTGAGTAAAAAAATCAGAGAAGCTTATTTTCTATGCAGTGTGAGTTTGGCATCTGGACATAGGTAGAAATTGGATAAATACATTTGGAATGAGAGGCCTGTTACGGTGGAGGACTACAATGGGCCAAATGACCACCTTCTGTGCTGTAACCAATCTCTGATTCCTCAGCCAAGTGCCTGGACTCTTTCTATCTCTCTAAGCTCCCTGTAGATGGGTGTAGAGTGCAGGGTCTGTGTTGGGACAGGTGATGTGATCCAGCTCTGACTGGATGTGTTTTTGAGCGGAGTCAGAAACAGGCCCTTCAGCCCATCATATCCATGCCCACCATACCAATCCCATTTATCATGTTTCTCTTGTTCTCAGGTCTGACACAGGCTGTTGATCGGACACAGCAACTGTTTCTCCGCAGGCGTTGCCAGACCTGCATGGTTTTTCTGACATTTTCCATTTCTTGGAAAAAAATAATTTCCTGTTTGTTCAGTTTTTTATTTGTGCTGCTGTAAGTCTGGACAAGTACCATCCCTCACTATTAATGCTTTATAGAGTTTAATGGGCTGATAAATCAGATTAAAAACTGTTGATGTTGGGAACTCAAAATAAAAAGCAGGGAACAGTCAATAGGTCAGGCAGCATTTATAAGAGGAGGAACAGTCATTGTTTCAGTTCAAAGCCCTTTTGTGAGCTGATGCCAGATCAATTCATCCTGTTGCAGGCACCCCCTTTGTTCTATACAGTCTCCTGCTGGACACCACTTGCAGCTCTCTCTTTCCTACTTCTGACGATGGATCGCAGACCTGAAACGTGATTGTTTCTCTCCCCATAGACGCTGCCTGACCTGCTGAGTTTATCTGGCATTTTGCTTTGGCGTCAGATTTTCTGTTGTTTTTGGTTGATTCCTCTTTAGTGGTTCTCGTGCTGGTCGTGGTGCTATATAAAGTATGGTCCGCTCATACTTCTGTTTTTGCTTGATTGCCCACAGACATGCTTGGAGTTGGAGCGATACCTTCAGACGGAGCCCAAGAAGCTGTCGGACCCCCTGCTGGAGTGCGTGCTGAGCGCCTCCTCGGCGATCAGTGGGGAGGAGGAACTGCCGGACTTTCTGCAGCCCCTCGAGCTGAGGAAGCATTCGGACAGAAGCCACCTGCCTTCGACCCCCACCTCGCCACACAAGCCGGAGGCACCCTTCACCCTGCAGACCACAGCGGAGACACCCATCGAGCCCCCCGCCCTGGTCAACCCGGCCCAGCTCAACGCCGTCACTTCGCTCACCCCTCCCTCCTCGCCCGAGCTGGGCAGGCACCTGACCAAACCGCCCCACCCTCCGGTGGCCGACAGTGGGCCAGTCAAGGCCATCCAGAGGAAGGCAGGCCTCGGCCTGGTCAAGGGCCTGAGCAAGGGCGGGCAGGGTGAGCTGGAGATCTCCCCCGACAACAAGAAGAGGGTCCACCGCTGCCAGTTTAATGACTGTCGGAAAGTTTACACCAAGAGCTCGCACTTGAAGGCCCACCAGAGGACGCACACGGGTAGGTTGTCTGAATCAGGGGCGTGGGGGGAGGGGATGCGGATGACATCTACTGTCCCAACACTGCCCCACAAACCTCAGGCAGCGGCCTTTGCTGGTAACATCGCCATCCTCACCTGCCCTGGGGGGATGCCCCCCTTTGGGCATCTGGGCCTCTCAGAAGGCAAATACGAGCCAACCACATTGGTAAGGGGCTGCAGTGCTCTGAAGGCCCAGTCGGGGCGATGGCAACAAAAGTCCACCCCAAGAGGGCCGTAGTAAAGTGGTTCGAGTTTTTGTCACTGCTTTGTGGACTTTTCTTTAAAAGCCAGTGACAGCTTTTGATTTACAGATTATTACGGCCAGCTCCTCGTCTTTCTATCAAACTCCAAAACTGCCGTTGACATAGGATAGTTGGAACGATATTTTCTTGATGCAAACAATCAACAGCAGACATCTCCAACGTTTCATTTGAAGTTAGTCGTTTATTTGAAGTTGCAATATAACATATAGACATATCTCTTGTCATCGACTTGTTATTGATTAGTTTGGTAAAAATCTAATGTCCTACCGTACCCTACGTGACTGATACGAACTGCCAGATCTTATCTCCAGCAGAGATTTCTTGCTGATATTCTATCAGCAGGTTCTTTAGCCGATTTATGTCGACAGCTTATTTTGGCTGAACTTCTATCAGCCGCTTCTTCGCGTGAACTCAAGAAATATGTCGGAGCCGGACAGTGTCTGGCGCCGCCCCGCCCATATGTAAGCATGGTATTAACCTCTTAGTGTCCAAAATGATACAGCAGGATGCAAAATAATATAATATACTAAATAACAAATAAACGCGAAATGGCTCTGACACAGATTTTAGTTTTCTTTCTGGAGCAATGTATTGGTAATAGTTTATTATTGTCACATGTACCAAAACACAGTAAAATACTTTGTTTGCATACTATCCAGTCAAATCATACCATATGTGAGAGAAACGACTGGCAACGACTGTAGAGCGGTGACCAGAACTGCACACAATACTCCAGATGTGGGCTACCTAAAACAATACACCTACATGGATAGGACAGGTTTGGAGGGATATGGACCAAACGCGGGCAGCTGGGACTAGTATAACTGGGACATGTTGGCCGGTGTGGGCAAGTTGGGCTGACGGGCCTGTTTCCACACTGTATCACTCTATGACTGCAACATAACTTCCTAACCTATACTCAGTACACTTACCTGTGAAGGCAAGTATGCCATATGTCTTCTTTATCACCTGCCACTTTCACAGAGCTATTTTTTGATTTGGTACATTGAGTATAAGTGTCAGGAAGTCATGTTGCAGTTTATAAAACTTTGCATAGGGCTGCATTTGGAATATTGTATGCAGTTCTGGTTGCCCCACACAGATAGGATTTGGAGGCTTTGGAGAGGGTGCAGAAGAGTTTTACCGGATGCTGTCTGTATTAGAGGGTATTATTTATAAGGAGCGTTGGACAAACTCAGATTGTTTTCGCTGGAGCATTAATGGCTGAAGGGAGATCTGAAAAGAATTTTATAAAATTATGAGAGGTGTAGAGAGGGTAGACAATCAGAACCTTTTTCCTAGAGAGGAAACATCAAATATTGGAGGGCATAGCGTAAAGGCCAGAGGGGGACGATTACAGTGGATGTGCGGGTCGTTTATTTTTAAATAGGTTGGTCCTGGAACATACTGCCAGGAGTGGTGGTGGAAGCAGGTATGATAGTAATGTTTGAAATTATTTTAGAAAGGCAGATGGATATGCAGGGGATGGAGGAATATGGATCACTGCAGGCAGAAGACGTTGGTTTAATTTGGCATAATGCTCTGTACAGACATGTGGGCCAAGGGACCTGTTCCTGCATTATGCTGTTCTGTGTTCTATGGGCTTGCACCACAAGATCTCTCTGTACATCAGTGCTCCTAATGGTCAATGCCATTTACAGTATATTTTCTTGCATTTGACCTCTCAAAATTCAGCACCTCCAACTTGTCCGGATTAAACTCTGTCTGCCATTTCTCTGCCCAAATGTCAAGTTCCAGCTGGTCTAAGTCCTGCTGAGTTCTTTGACAACCTTCCGTACTATCCGCAATTCCACCATTTTCCATGTCATCTGCAAACAATAATTAGACCACATATATATTCCAGTCCAGCATTTTGTGGATGCTACCTGTGCCTCTGAGTTACTCCAGCATTTTGTATCTATTTTCGATTTAAACCGGCATCTGCAGCTCCTTCCTAACACCGATCTCTGCAGAGCACCACTGGTCACAGACCTCCAGTAAGAGAAACATCCCTCCACCATTACCCCTGTATCTTCTACGATCAAGCCAGTTTTATATCCAACACACCGAGGATCCCATGTGCATTAATCTTCTGGGCCAGTCTACCATGAGGCCCTTGTCAAATGTTTTATTAAAGTCCAAGTAGATAACATCCACTGCCCTGCCCTCATCAATTACATAACATCCAGATAACATCCACTGCCCTGCCCTCATTAATTACTTTTGTCGTCTCCTCAAAAAAACTCAATCGAATTTGTGAGAGCGCAGCGGTAGAGTTGCTGCTTTACAGCGAATGCAGCGCCGGAGACTCAGGTTCGATCCTGACTACGGGTGCTGCACTGTAAGGAGTTTGTACGTTCTCCCTGTGACCTGCGTGGGTTTTCTCCGAGATCTTCGGTTTCCTCCCACACTCCAAAGACGTACAGCTATGTAGGTTAATTTGACTGGGTAAATGTAAAAAATTGTCCCTAGTGGGTGTAGGATAGTGTTAATGTGCGGGGATCGCTGGGCGGCGCGGACTTGGTGGGCCGAAAAGGCCTGTTTCCGCGCTGTATATATATGATATGATATGACTTCCTGTATGAGCTGTGCTACTGTGCTGCCCAATAGGTCTATCTGCTCCCAGACCTGGCTTCCTCAGTGGGAACTCTTGAATCTTGACACCACAGAGGATATAATTTAAATCTTGAAACCACAGAGGAAATAACTAGGGATTAGACTATTGATGTGGACTAACGATCTTGCTCTAATCCATCGATTGAAACTGAAATGAGTCGGAGGTGTAAGAGTAAGAGTGGAATATTTAGCCTAAGGTGCTGATGCAGCACTGACTGACTGAGGTGCCCCCTTCAAATGAAAGGTCCTAGTTTGGGACGTGACAAAATATTCCCAGCGCAATGAAAAAGCAACAAAGTTCTCTCTATTTGTGCACTCTTACCTAACCCGTGATCAACATTCAATGGAGTGGTGCAATGGTGGTTATCACACTGAGAGTCTGGGATGTCCACACAAGCTGGAGGGGGGGGGGGGGGGGGGGGGGGCAGAGGGTGTTCTCTCTTTCAGCCATGGATGGTCTTCCCCGGTGTGTCTCGGCCAAGGATTCTGCTGTCCAATTGTCTTCAGCTCAAAGATTACTTGTTTGGTCAAAGTATGTTCTGTTCTGAGAAAGCATGACATCCGACACTCATACAGCTGATGGATTCATTTATTTTTCAAAGGTTGCAAAAGCCTAAGGAAATTTTTTTGCTTTGCTGTCTTTGTTTTCCAAGTTCCGGCACATGCTTAAATGCTGTAAACCAAATTACAGTGCCGCATGGAGAACCCTTCTTGCCTCTCCACCCCAAGCCCCAGGGAATTAGCTGATGAGAGAAGCTTGCAGCAATGCAGAGAGAGCCAGGCCTTTAATTAGTCCGAGCAGCAGCCAGAGGATGGGGGAGGGGGGGCAGACTGGGGTTGCCAGGCAACTGCATCAGCACCTTGCACTGAGCAGTAATTGGCTGGGCTGCAAGTTGGGACCTGCTTCATCCTTACTCCTCCCGTGGGAGGATGAACCCTTCAATTAAATCAGCACGCAGTCTGGCATCTCTCCATCCCTGCTGATGGCAGTGGGCTCTGACCCGGTTCATCCAGTGTCCCAGACAAGGCTGCAAGACCACAACATGAAACCTTTCACACACTCCTCGCAGTGTGGATAGATGTGTCTGCTTCTCTCCTTGTCTGTGCCAGCCTGTTCCTCCTCCTCTCATCCCTCTCTCTAGATAACGCCTTCACATTGCCTACCTCCACCCCCTGCGTGCTCTCTTGCTTTCTATCTCCTTTTCTCTTTCTCACACATGTGCATACACAAACAAAGTCTGATCACATCAATCTCATGTCCCCTTCCTCCTCCTCTCTCCCTCTCCCTTCCCTCCTCCCTCTCCCTGCCAGACCCTCTCTTTC
This sequence comes from Rhinoraja longicauda, assembly GCF_053455715.1. Lineage (NCBI taxonomy): Eukaryota > Metazoa > Chordata > Chondrichthyes > Rajiformes > Arhynchobatidae > Rhinoraja > Rhinoraja longicauda. The sequence goes on from NC_135960.1 coordinate 38,184,350, forward strand.
CCTCTCTCTCGCTCTCCCCTCTCTCTCTCTCTCCCTTCTCGTCTCCCCCTCTCTCTCTTGTGCGACCCCCCCCACTCTTTCGCTCCCCTCTTGTGAAATCCCCCTGCTCTCGCGGCCTTTCTCTCAGCACCCCCCCTCTCATGCTACCTCTCTCTTGCATGCTCCCTCTCTCGCTCTTGCATGCTCTCTCTCTCTGTCTTGCGTGCTCCATCTCTCTCTGTCTTGCGTACTCCCTCTCTCTCTGTCTTGCGTGCTCCATCTCTCTCTGTCTTGCGTACTCCCTCTCTCTCTCTTGTGTGCCCCCCTCTCTCTCACTACCTCTCTCTAGCGTGCTCCCTCTCACATCCCCATCTCTCTCTCTCACCACCTCCTCTCACTCACTCACACCCCTCTCTCCATTGCCCCTCTTTCTCATTTATACACAGCTTTCCCTCTCATGCACTCTCACCCATTCCTTCTCGCCCTGTCCTGCCCTTCTCTTCCAATCATCCTTTCTCTAACATTTTCCTCTTGGACTCCACCTCCTCTGCTCCTGTCCTCCACCATCCATTTCCCCTTTCAACCCCATGCATCTCCGCTCTTGGTAACAGCACAGATTGAAGCCATTGAGACCTTAAGAGACCTCCAGTCAGTCTCAATACACTGCCCTCCTGCAAATTATTTCCTTTAAGGGATCTACTCTTCCTTTAAATGTCCCTCTTGAACACTATGGTTGAATCTGCCTCCTCTCCATCCCTTTGCCATGGATCAATAATGCCCACCCCTCTCTAATACAACATCAGTCTGAAGAAGAGTCTCGACCCGAAAAGTCACCCATTCCCTCTTTCCTAGATGCTGCCTGACCAGCTGAGTTACTCCAGCATTTTGTGATACCCTCTCTAATAAGAGAAACTTAATCCACCCATGATTTTTACTACTTTTGCCGATTGCCCTGATTTTTTCTGCATGCCTTGGATGGTGATTCCTGCCGAGAATGGAACAGTTCTTATCTACTCCGTCCCTACTCCAAACGGTGTAGCAAATTTCCACCCTGACTGCTCATAGCCTCCCCTACTCAGAGGTGAACTACCCCAAGTTTTCAGTGTAACATTGGACAAACTTAGAGTATTGTCTCTGGAATATCGGAGGTTGGGAAGAAACCTGCTAGAAGATTATAAAATTATGAGAGGCGTAGTTAGAGTAGATGGTCAGAACCTTTTTCTCAGGGTGAAAATGCCAAAGACTAGAAGGCGCAACTTAAGGGTGTGAGGACAAAGTTTAAAGGTTTTTTTACACAGAAAGTAAGATATAGTGTACAGGGTGATCGCTGGTCGGTGCAGGTGGGCCAAAGGACCTGTACCTCAAAAGTCTAATGTCTAAAAGTCTAATAGGAGAGGGTCATTGTTCGTTAGTGGTGCCAATATTCACGTATCCTCTAGCTGAATGCTGTCTTGGGCTAGCCACATGCAGGCATGGTCTGCCCCATTTGCTGAGTTGTGAGTAGACTTTAACATTGTGCCATCATCGACCTCTGACCTTGTGACAGAGAAAAGGTCATCTGTGTAACAGCTGAAGATATTTGGGCCACGGATACTGCCCTCACGAACTCCCAAAGTGATGTCCCAGGACTCCTACAACCATAACCTTCTCCCACATAGTTAATAACCAAGAGGCTGCTGGAATTCCTGACCGCTACATCTGGATCAGCTGCGACCACAAGAGACGGTAAACGCCGGGCGGGGTCTAAAGAAAGGTCCCCACCCGAAACATCACCCATCCTTTGTCTCCAGAGATGCTGCCTGTCTCAATGAGTTACTCTAGCACTTTGAGTGTATCCCAGCCCAAAACATTATCTGTCCATTGCCCTCCACAGATGCTGCCTGGCCCACTGATTCATCCATCAGTTTGCTTCAGGTGCTCTGGCAGTTGCCAGGTGCAGCAACTGGCAGTCGAGGCAGGCAGGCAAGCTGATGACGGGAAACTTGGAAACGACACTTGTTTCATTCTCCCACAGGATAGATGGAGATCCTTTCCAGGGAATACTGGTGCCAGAGTACTACAGAGTATTTTCCACAGGAAGGACAGCATGGAAATGCTCAGGATCTGTTCACCTCCAGAAAATGCTGACATTTGGCAAATCAACTGTGCTTCAGTCAGGACTAAATGCCAGCTCCGTGTGCTTTAGGTCTGGAACTGTATTTTGGTGCACTGCTCCACAGGCTTGGGTCTGTACTCCAGAACAGTGTGTTGTAGGCCGGTGACTCTTTCCAGTGCACTGTATTTTTTTTCCTTAACATGGACCTTTTCTGACATATTCACAGTTTACAAAGTAGTGAATTGAATTGAATGGTAGATGTCACATAGAACCAGACCCTTTGGCCCACCGTGTCCATGCCAACCATTGATCACTCATTCACTCTTGTTCTATGTTATCCCACTTACCCTACACACTAGGGACAGTTTACCGAGGCCAATTAACTTTACCAACATGCACGTTTTTGGGATGTGGGAGGAAACTGGAGCACCAGGAGGAAACCCATGCAATCACAGGGAGAATGTGCAAACTACACACAGACAACACCTGAGGTTAGGATCGAACATGGGTCTCTGACGCTGTGAGGCAGCAGCTCTATCAGTTGCGCCACTGTATGGCTCCTAGTGCGTTAATCAAAACTGCAAGTTGTGCAATTTGCAAACAACAAATAACAACATTATCAGCCGTATCCACAATGCACTCGAGACCCCTTGGCGCCCACTGCTCCCTGAAGACCTCCAGATTTCCCGTGAACATCGCATACTTCCTCTGCGAGGACACATGGGCACGGACATAAGCCCGGAAGTGGCAGTTGACTTGGGTAAAACCCTCGACTGCCCACTCTTTAACACGTCTAGATGCTCAAACAGGGGCTGCAACCTCTCACACTATATACACATGGTACATGGTCTCTTCCAGACTTCAGAAGTGATAGGCGGTTGTGTGGCAAGTCTGGGAACTGACTTAAAAATCTATTACACAGCACTACTCTGTGCAACACTCTCCACCCCAAGGACCACGATATAAAGCAGGAGGACTCTGTATAGAAAAACCTCTACTGGGGACCCTCTTGCTGTCAGATAGTATTATGCATCACCATTTTTATTTCCTTAACAAGGAGCTTTTATTACATTTTCACAGTTTACAGGATACTGCATTAAACAAAACTGCTATTCATGCAGTTTGCAAACATCGACTATCAGATTACAACATTGCCTCCTGTATCCACGATGCACTCGAGCCCCTGCTGGCGACCAGCATTCACAGAAGGCCTCAGGTTCCTGTGAACAACGCGTGTTCCCTCTCCAGTGACACACGGGTATGAATGTAAGCCCAGAAGGGGGCCAGGTAGTCGATTCGGGCAGAACCCACTGCTGCCTGCTGCCTGGACCCGTGAATGACCATCCTGGCTAGGCCCAGGAGCAAACTGACAGGGAAATTCCCACCCCCCACCCCATGTACTGCGTGACCAAAGATCTGGAGCATGAGGCTGAAATGCAGCCAAACCTGAAGCACAGCCTTTTCAGGTACTCAAACAGGGGTTGCAACAACCACACACTCCAGATACACATGGTACAAATATCCAGCTTAATGCTCGTCAAGTGACCACCGAAATCTTGATCTTAAATTGCCTACTCTGTATTCTGGTACAATGTACTGTAGACACAGGACTGTATTCTGGTACATGTCTTGGACTGTGATCTGGTACAACATACTGTAGACCTGGGACTGTGTTGTGGTACAGTGTACTGTAGACCTGGGACTGTGTTGTGGTACAGTGTACGGTAGACCTGGGACTGTGTTGTGGTACAGTGTATTGTAGACCTGGGACTGTGTTGTGGTACAGTGTACTGTAGACCTGGGACTGTGATCTGGTACAGTGTACTGTAGACCTGGGACTGTGTTGTGGTACGGTGTATTGTAGACCTGGGACTGTGTTGTGGTACAGTGTACTCTAGACCTGGGACTGTGTTGTGGTACGGTGTACTGTTGGGCAAGGATGTTGTTCAGACTCGAGGACCTAAGCCATACGGAGAGGTTGGTCAGGCTAGGACTTTATTTCTTGGAGCGCAGAAGGCTGAGGGGTGATCTTATGTGTGATCTTACAGAGGCATATAACATCATGATGAAATAGATTAGATGAATGTGCAGTGTTTTTCCCAGGGTAGAGGAAACCGGAACGAGAAAGCATCGGCTTAAGGTGGAAGGAGAAAGATTTAACAGGAACCTGAGGTGCAACTTTCACAAAGGGTGGTGAGTAGATGGAACAAGCCAACAGAGGAGGTAGTTGAGGCAGATACAATAACAACATTTAAAAGACACTTGGAAAGGTATGTGGATAGGAAAGTTTTAGAGGGATATGGGCCAAACAAGGATAAATGAGGTTAGCTTAGCTGGAACATCTTGATCGGCGTGGACAAGATGGGCTGAAGGGGTTGTTTTTGTGCTTTATGACTCAATGACCATATTCTGGCATTGTGTAGTGTAGATCCAGGACTGTATTCAGGCAGCTAACACTCTGCAACCAGTACTGTTTCTAATACTGCGAACTACAAGTAGGGAACAACATTTTGTTGCTATGCAGCTTTGAACTGTATTTTGGCACCTTGTACCGTTGCCTGGATTTTATTTAAGCTCTGTACACTGCAGAGCCTGTTGTGTATTCTGGTGCCATACACTGTTGATCTGTTAGACAATAGACAATAGGTGCAGGAGGAGGCCATTCGGCCCTTCGAGCCACACCGCCATTCAATGTGATCATGGCTGATCATTCTCAATCAGTACCCCGTTCCTGCCTTCTCCCCATACCCCCTGACTCCGCTATCCTTAAGAGCTCTATCTAGCTCTCTCTTGAATGCATTCAGAGAATTGGCCTCCACTGCCTTCTGAGGCAGAGAATTCCACAGATTCACAACTCTCTGACTGAAAAAGTTTTCCCTCATCTCCGTTCTAAATGGCCTACCCCTTATTCTTAAACTGTGGCCCCTGGTTCTGGACTCCCCCAACATTGGGAACATGTTTCCTGCCTCTAACGTGTCCAACCCTTTAATAATGTTATACGTTTCGATAAGATCCCCTCTAATCCTTCTAAATTCCAGTGTATACAAGCCTAGTGGCTCCAGTCTTTCAACATATGACAGTCCCGCCATTCAGGGAATTAGCCTAATAAACCTACACTGCACGCCCTCAATACTGTTGCAGTATTTTTGCCTCTATGACCTGTTGGTTTTGTGCTGTGTTTTGGTGCAGTACTCTGTTGACCCAGGTATGTATTCTTGTATTGAGTTATGTAAAGTAGGTACTGGATTGTAGCGCAAAATGCTGCACGACAGGGGCTGTGCTCTGATACTGTGAACCAAGGGCCTGAACAGGTCTGCATCAGGGTGCCTTATCCTGTCGGCCTGGGAATGCGCTCTGCTACAGTGTACCGCGTGCCTTGGAATACGTGCTGGTGTAATGTACCACATGCCCTGAACCTTGTTCTGATGCAGTGTACTGTATGCCCGGGTATGTGTTCTGGTGCTGTATATTGTAAGAGCACATCTTTGTTCAGGTGCACTGCTGGATAAACCAGAGACTGTATTTCGGTGCTGTGCACTGCAGACCCAAGACTGCACTCTGGTGCCGTGCAGTCCAGGCGTGGGACTGCCTCTGGTGCGGTGGTCTCCGGATCCTGGGTTTAGCTGCATGGTGCAGGGGTAGTGTGCGACCCCCTGTGTCCCCTGGTTAACCCCCTGCCTGGGCTTGTTGCCGTCCCCACAGGTGAGAAGCCCTACAAGTGTTCCTGGGAAGGCTGTGAATGGCGATTTGCACGGAGTGATGAGCTGACCCGACACTATCGGAAGCATACGGGAGCCAAGCCCTTCAAATGCAACCACTGCGACAGGTGAGGAGCTGGCTGCGACTGTGTGTGCAGGGGAGAGCGGGGGGGGGGGGGGGGGGGGTGGAGAGCACAGGTTGGTGGTCAGGCTGAAAGCCGTCCCTTCTGCCACTCACTCCCAACTTCTATTACCATCTCTCTTCCCCTGTACTCTGACCTCTCGATCACAGTGGTCATTCGAGCTTTAGCTTTGAGTTTAGTTTATTGTCATATGTACCGAGGTACAGTGAAAAGCATTGATACATACTGATGATTCAGCGGAATGACTACACGATTACAATCAAGCCATCTAAGTGTACAGATACATGATAAATAATGTGGCAAATGTTTAGTGCAAGATAAAGTCCGATCGAAGATAGTCTGAGGGTCTCCAATGAGGTAGGTAGTAGTTCCGGACTGCTCTCTAGTTGTTGGTAGGATGATTCAAGCAATTGGATACGCTCGGACTATCTTTGATCAGACTTTACTGGACTGTATCTGGCACTAAATGTATTTAATGCCCCAAAGGCCTTTTGCTTAATGCGGAATGTTTATCTTTAATTGTTGGAAACTTCCAAAGAGTTCCCAATCCTACAGAGTTGTGCAAAACCATACACTCGTGATGGGTCAGGGAGGGCCCTGGACAGCTCTCCCTAAAGGTTTACATGGCGGAGTTCTGAAGTGAGGGATTAACACGTCTGCCTGGTACTGGGCCAGGGGAGCGTTGACCCTCCTACGGATGAGGCTGGTAGGGGGAGGAGGGAAGGGGGTGAGCCAGCTGCAAAGTGTGTGTGTGATGCCATCGGCTTTCCTTCTGCTTCTCTCCTAGATGTTTCTCGCGGTCAGATCACCTGGCCCTTCACATGAAGAGACACGTCTGAGCCGAGGGTAGGACCCACAGGACAGGCATGACTGTTAGCGGGAGACGGACCTCTTTGCGAAGAGCACAGACATGCGGTTGCCTTATTGCCATGTTGCAGTGAGCATGTGTGTATACACACCCGCGCGCGTGCACTCTTAACTCCAGATGCAAACACAACACACTGTCTCTCTCTCTTGGCCTTGCCTTACCCAGTCGATTAGACACTGCCAAACAGTTGCTGATTTACAATGCATTTGGATTTCTGTTGCCATGGAAACCAAAGGGGATTACAAACTTGACACCACTTTGCCAAGCCTTTGCGGTGTGGACGCGTGCATCACCCGGCTTCCGAACTGTGGATTCCAACACTCTCTGCTCCGCTCCACATACACGCTGGCCGACAGCAGGCCTCAGAAGACTGACTGGCAGGAGTTGCAAAAGGAAGCAATGGTGATGGCGACCAGGGTATGGCATCAGCTCTGCCCAATGCCAACTTCTTGTGGACTTCTCAGTGACAGTTGTGACTGCTGCAGGGTGGGACACCCACATGGGCCTGTTGGAAGGGAACGTAATGCTGAAGCTGAAGGTGGCTGACGGGCCATTCCCACTCACCCCCTTACCCCTTTCCTCACCCTTCCTCACGCACATGAAATGCCCCGGAACAGTGGACGGTCCCCGGTGGCATCCCGACCCGGTCACACTTCCCCAAGTGCTGCTCCGAAAACTCTGGGCTGCGCTGGGATGGGACGGATGTGGATGGATGAGTTGATAAATGGCTGGTTGATAAATGACCCAGGCTGTGTTGACAGTTTCCAATGGGTGGGAGGGGAGGAGGAGGGCTTGCTGAAAACGCTCATTCAAGGGGATCTCAACCTCTGCCTTTACTCTCTTTGTGAAGGGCAATGCTTAATTGACCTTTGTGGATTAGCGGCCTGTTGCCATGGTAACTTTAAAGGATACTGCCCCCCTCCTTCCCTTTAAGTAACACGTGTCCTCGTTATGTCCAACTCTTGGGTGATGTTTCAACACATCCAACCTCTCTCCTATCTCTGGCCTCCTTGTCTTCTCCCTCTCCGTTTCGATCGGGAACACGGTGTGCCAAGTCAAGCCCCCCCCCCCCCCCCCCCCCCACCACCACCACCCCTTCAGCTGCCTGCCTTGTGTGAATGGTGCACAGCTTAAGGCCACCCAGGCAAACCAAAGAATGGGATAAACATCCAGCATCAAGGAACACCGGTCCCTTCTCCCAACCACACCTCCACAGGCCTTCCCACCCATCATTGGTTACACCACATATTCACTGCACTGTTGGAACCAGGGACTTGTTTGGCACCCCCTGATCCGCTCATTAGAGTTGAAGGGAACACAGTGACTCCCAGCCTACCCTGTGGGTCTTAGCACCTGGTCCGAGCCTTCCACCATTCTTGTGGCGTTGCCTTGGTCATGAAACACTTGGTATCAGGTTAGCCTTGCTGCTGTTGAAGGGAAGAGTGTTCCCTGATGAAAATTTCTAGTGGAAGGGATAGGGTTGATATCTTTCAGGGAGATGCCTAGCACAGGGTAATTCCTTGCAATGGGTAAGGCATTGAGTCACAGTTTGTCCAGATCCCTGGTCCACTGGGTTTGTGTCGGGCTTTTCAGTTCATCGAACCCAACTGCGCTATCCCCATCAACAGTAGATGGAGGGGAGAGATCTATGGCCAAGAATCCTTCCTTCCAATTAATGGCCCAGAGGTGAGCCTTCGTCCTTGCTAACTGGGAAAAGAGATGTGTATAAAAGTTAAGGTACCTGTGCATCATAGCAGGAATTAAATGATAAAGCCTGTTCCACCCTCAGCTTTGTTTAACCTCCCTGTATCCGGGCTACCAGACTCTTTTTGACCGCTGGGTTATGCCTTGCCCAAAAGCTAGACCCACTAGATCTGAAGCATGGTGCGTGGGCAGTTTACTGTACCTCAACCCAACTCACACTTGCTAGGCGTTGCCATCGAGAGTCCGCAAGGGCCCTGCCTCACTGAGAATCGTGCCTTACCTTGGTGCAGGTCCCAGACTGCTGCCCTTCACCCACGGAGGCATCAACCTACGAGGCACCCAGTTCCCCTTACCAGCTCTTCTGGAGGCTTCAACCATTCTCAGCTTGGCCAGCCACTCTCGATAACCATCAAACAGTAAGGGACACGCACTTTGGGTATCCCAGTAAGGTCTACCTTCACCAACCATGTTCCATTCTTACTGGCTTTGTTTGTTCATGGGGTATGGGAGGGGAGGGGGATTCTTTCAATGTAGATTATGAGGTGGAAAAAAACACAACTTGCAGGCAAATTTTTTTTAATTGACACTTTAATTGCCCTTTGGAGACCTGAACCATGCTGAATAAATCCAAATGGGCAAGTTGTATTTGTTTTGAAAGTATCACTTTGTTTCACTGAACAATGATTGGAACTCTTTCCTGGACATTTTCAGTAGCTCAGAAATCTGAACACCAGTGTTTATTATATTGTATAGATTGAATATTTATTGTGTTTCCTCTCTCTCTGCCTCATGTTATCTATAAGTCTTATTCTGTGTGGTTCTTTTCCCTCTCTACTTTGATCCGCCAAAATATTACCCACAACGTCGCTGAGAAAGGCGAAAGTTTTGCCCTAACCTATCATCGTTTTGCAAACTGCTGGAGGTGACTGAGAACCATTGCAAGTTTGGAAATGGAGGATTTGGTTCATTAATTGTCCACTTCTCATTGTTCTCGCCCCATTCCACTGAAATCCTTTCCTTTTTGTAACTGGGTGTGAATCTTTTTTTTCTTTTTGATGTCAAAACCAGCATGTGTTTGGACAGATCCTTCAGGATGGATTTGGGAGTTCTATCAATCCAAGATTTTGATTGGATATTTCCTATATCAAGTAGTCAAACTGATAGAGCCACAACACAAAAATGCCCAATTGGATCGATTAGATTTCAGTTGCCGTGATAACCAGTTTAAATGGTGATTGGTGATTTTCACTCTCCTAGTTCATTGCACTTGCGTGAACTCTGACCTCGTGGCTCAGTTGGGTCTGTGCATCAACACTGTCGATGGACAGTCTGCAGAGTGAGTCAAGCAGTATCTCAGAGCACTGGCCACCATTGTTGAGTGGTGCACTCCAAGCAGAATTGCTGGTGCACTTCCAGGGCATTAGCACTGGGAACTTGCGTCTCAATCGTTTCCCCAGGTAGGAGGGGCAGTCGGGGCTGTCATGTACTGTTATATCTTCTCAGCTTTCCTGGTTCCAAATATGCCAATTGTGCCGAATGTTCCCTTCAAGCCAGTTCAATACCAATGGCCTGTTATTAATGGTGTTTACTCCTCTCCCTCAAACCCTGGCTTCCAAGTCCTGGTGTTTGGCTAGTTCCTGATGATTAACCTTGTATTGAAGCCAATGTAACTGTGTGGCATAGGGGGGTGGGGGAGGGGAGTAGTTCACAACAATGTCTATCCAGCCCTTACCTGTCCTCCTCAGCCCAACGTCACACACTATTCTCCCCAAGCCCTTCTGAGAACACTCGTGCTGCTGTCTGCTGCCCTCCTGCAGCCTTACAACAGAAGCAGCAGTGGCGTTTTAGAGTTACCGCAGGATTTGTCCAGAAGGCCCGAATTACTTGAGTCTGCCCTCGGCTCTGCCTCTTCCTGATGCCTCCCATCTCTGGATCAAGCACGTTGGGTTCATGAGCCTCCCCTTGTCAACGCTCCAACATGCCCAATGGAAGCCCTGTGTTACTGCAGATGGGCCCTAGTTACAGAGAGGCCCCAGGTAGCAGAATGCCCTCTGCCTCGCTCTTATTGGCACCTCCACGCCCACCCCAATACTTGGCATCCTTGCAAACCCTGGCCTCCGTGAGGTAACAGGACAGTCGGTGTTGTCCACTGAATCTGAGGTCTACCATTGCCTGCTGACTGCCTTCCACTAGTAAGTGGAGATCGAGCACAGTCACTCATGGTGATCTCTGACCTGCAGCACCGTGGTTGCCAGCTCTGGTCCTTCATACTCAATTATGCCACATGAACGGCAAACATCGTGCCACTGGCCACTTGACTTGCCCATCCTCACTGTACACCAGTTGTGCTGGCCACTTGGAAGCTGGACAATGGTTTCTGAAACTGTCCGGGCCACTTCTTGCCTTGGTCGAGCACACTCTCCAACTCCCCTTAATTTACCAATACCAGGCAATGAAAAATTCCAAAGACAGTTAATGATTTACTCTACCCTTTGACTTTTCCGCAGATATTTGCATGCAACAGTCTCCCAGAGATTTAATTCCTGCAGTTGAGCTTCATGCCTGATTATCCTCACAGGGCAAGGCTCCAATTTCAATGGTAGAAGGTTGTCTCCTCCCTGTCGTTGGAGGGCAAGGCTGAGGTGGTGAACGGCAAGCAATGGTCTTGCCCTCCTTTTCTCTGGGGCCATATAGCCTTGCCTACCAGCAGTGTAGCCCAAAGATGGGAGAGTGATATACAGCAGGCACTGGCCAAGGCCAGGCCTAACCTCGATAAATATAATGTTCACAATAGCAAGCTTGTTAATTGAGAGCAACTATTATATTCATGTGTAAACATTGATCTACCCCTCGTGTCTCTGTCCTCTCCAGTTTCCTGCCTTTGAACTATAACAACAAAGCCTAGTATGTATCCAAGGAGACCTTCTTGGAATTGTCTTAGGCCAAACTCCAGTTGAAAATATGTCTCCTGTGTTCTGGTGCATAATTCTTTAATGCCAACGTAAGGCTTTACATTTATTATCGAGGGATCAAATATAACCACGTCTTTCAGCTGTTTAATTGTGTTTTTCTTATTGGTATGAATTAGGGTCAGTTCTATACAGGGTACCTACTCCACTCTGACTCCTATTTCTATATATTTTCTGTTTCCTTGTCCTGTTACTTTGGGTTATTTCTTTTATTTTGTGCATCTATGTGTTTGCATTGGAGGGTTGGGATCATTTGTTTGGAGATCTAGTCACCTGTGATTGGGTGGAATTGCTTTATCACGAAGCAACTCTCGCTGTAGGAGTCTGGCTGTGTGCGTGTGTGTATAAAATATGGTTCTTTTCCTGTGCTGCTTATAGCGGTTCCCGAGGGGAGGTTCATTGTTCAGTTCCTGGAACATTCAGGGCAATCCCAGAGGGTCGGTAACCCTACCCTGTGATGATGGAGAAAAATTGAGATGTAGAGTTTATCGGAACTCTGAAACATCTGCTGTCCCCCCCTGCCCCCTACTATTTCCTGGCAAACCTCCCCTTCCATTTGGTACTCCCCATGTGTGGCAGCTGAAATAATTAGAGCTTGGAAGGAAGTTGGTTGTGGAGAGGGTTTTGGTGGGTGTGGAGTGGATGGGCCTGCAATTGTAATGTTCATTGTCCAGGATTGTCCTAACGACAGATGACGCAGTGCTGTTCCAGGAGGCTTCTCCAGTGCCAGCGTGCAGTTACTAGTTCCACTCTCCTTCACCTCCGCCAATCCCATCCAAAACGATGCTTCCCCGGATTCTCTGGCTATTGAATACATTCATTCTATAACCTCAAAGCAGGTGTGAAAATGTGACCCCCATCTACTCGAAACTCTTACCAGTACATTAGTGTATGGTAGATTAAGGGAGGGACACAGTACATTAGTGTATGGTAGATTAAGGGAGGGACATATTTGGGAATATATATTGGACTCAAGATGGCAGAAATGATTGGATCTCAAAAAGAGTAGATGCCCTTGCTCAGACCATACAAGTCCCATGCACCTGCCCCCAAAACACTTTTTTTGTATGTTTTGTTTTGTTCTTTCTCTTCCTTTTCTATTGTTTGTCTTCTTTTTCTGTTCTGCTGTTTGTCAGTTTTACTGTACAAAGAGTCTTAAGGAAAAATATTCTTTGTATTATATGATGGTAGTACGTTAATGTTACAAAATTATTAACAGAAGAAAAATTTATTTTTGTTACTGGTCTGTTTCCTAATTCTTTTTTAAATTGGTATTGTAAGATATCTATGCAAAATTTGTTATGTGGAGCATTTTTATTTAAGAATGTAATATATGTGTAGAATACAGTAGAATATGCTCGGCCTGGCATATATGGCTTGTCCTTTTTTTATTTTGATGTGTGCAATTTATGAACACGTAATTAAAAAAATGCAAACCATGAACAAAGTTTCCATTGAAATTCCTGTTCATTCTTCATCTAGCGCTCGATAACAGGGTGCCTTGATACTAAAGTAATGTGGGCGTAATATTAAAAACTGCATGTAATGGAAAGAACTGGCCTTTCAGTCCACTAAACCTATTCTACCATTCAGTTTCATTGTAGTAGATCTTCAGTGTAGCAGTCTGAAGAAGGGTTCCATCCTGAAATGTTGCTTATCCATTCCATGCACAGATGTTGTCTGACTTGCTGAGTTACTCCAGCACTTTGTGTTTTGTGCACTGTAGCTCCATCTATCTGGTTTGTGACCGAATGATGGTCAATGGATGCTAACTTTGCAAATGCAGCTGTGGGTATGTTGCATGTTTAACAGACACAGTGGTGGGGAATTTGCCATGTGACTACATGAAGGTAGGGTGGGGAAGAACAAACATAATAATAAAACCCTCAGAGATATAACCAGTTGGAGCCGACAGCTGAAATTGATATTGTGTTCACTAAATTCTTAAAGGTGAAAAGGGGAAATTAAGTCTTTGTTCGGGGTGCCAGGCTATGTAATCTCATGGATTCCTCAATATCTCATGGACTCCTTGTTGCTGTTCAATCCCGGCCAGGGGGAATGCTGGAAATGGGGAGGAATTGACCCCAACCTGGAGAGTTTACATTGTTTATGTGAATGAGGCTTGAGAGGCCCACAGCACCAGTCTGTAGATGCACTCTAGAAAATACCCTGACTGGTTGCATCATGGCCTGGTTTGGCAATGTCTCTAGGAAGTTTTGAGATATATAAAGGTTTTAAGATTTCCCCCTCAACCCAACCGGGTGCAGTTGTGAATCTTCACCCAGAGCGGTGATCTGAGCCAGAGGGGTAGAGTGAGGCTCTTCCACCACGGGCTGGGTGTCATTGCCTGCACATCAGTCCCCTCCCAACCCTGGCACCAGGGCTACAGAGAGCTCACCCTGCAGCTCCTAACCAAGAGGAAGCAGGTAGAACCCCAGAACAAGGAGAGATTAAGGGCTCTTCATGAAGGATGATCTCCATGGAGGGGCAAACTCTTGGAGTCTCTTCTTCTGAAGGCTGGGGGACTGGTGTCAGAGACAGAGGGCAGGTGGTGCAGAGTGCAGGAGAGCTGCTCCAGCACACCAGGTAGAACAGTGACAGACACAAAACGCTGGGGAGAAAGGTAACGTTTTGGGGCGAGACACCTTTGTCTCGCCCAGGGGAAAGCTAAACGAGAGATATAGAAGGTACATAAAACAAATGAATGAAAGATATTCAAAAAGCAACGATGATCAAGCACCAATTGAGCCCACAATGGTCCATTGTTGGCTGTGGGAGAGGTGATAATGAGTTTTACAGACAGCGAAACTCAACCGTGTGACAGTGTAACTAGTACGATGACTAGGGTGCGAGGGGGGGTTAGAGAAAGAGGGGATGCAAGGGTTACCTGAAGTTAGGGAAATGCAGGGGCTCAGGCAGCGAGAACTCCACTGGATCTTTGCATCATCCTTCACCCTGAGGTCTGGTACATCAGGGCTGGACACAACAGTGCTCCAGAGACCCCCACCTGGAGCCCGGCTGCTCGGCTTTGGCCCACGGCCCCTCACCCTGCCTGTCGGGGTGGGCTTCAGGTCACCCATCCTAGATCACTATTGTCCTTGGAGTAGATGGGACTGGGATGGATCAGACTGAGGTGGATTACACTGGGGTGGATTGATTGATACTTTATTATCACATGTGACGTGTCACAGTGAAATTCTTTGTTTTGCACACCATACACAAGCAAACAGTCTATGTATAGGGTGCCGACAAAGTTACGTGCTCGTTGCGGAGAGACACAAAATGCTGGAGTAACTCAACGGGACAGGCAGCAACTCTGGAGAGAAGAAATGGGTGACGTTTCGGGTCAAAACCCTTCTTCAGTGTTAATTACAGTCCCCAATGGTCCTTCATTGTTTTTGATGCGCCCCCCCCCACACTGGGTCCCCCTTTGTTTTCCATGGCGAGTCTGGTCTGACCTCCAGCACCCACCGCGGGCCCATCTGATCTCCGGGAACACTCCCAGCCCTGCTGCTCACTGGGATTGGACTAGGGAGTGGATTGGACTGCACTGGATTGGACTGCAGTTGGTGGATCGAACTGAGGGTGGTGGATCAGATTGGCACAGCTACTGGCCAATTAATGCACTGAGGTTCACACAGTCTGGGACTTTAAACGAGCAAATGGCCGGGGGAATGCAGGTTGCACAGGGAGCAGTTCCCACCTCTCTCTGCATGACCTCGCTGCAGATCTGGTTACCCAATCTGAGCTCACACTGATCCGAATTAATGCATAAAATATCCAAAAATATAGTCATTGAGTCATTCAGCAGAAAGACAAGGCGTTCAGCTCCCCAAGTTTATACTAATCATCAAATATCTTGATAGTAGTGGTTTAGTTTAGTGTCACACGTACAGAGGTACCGTGAAGAGCTTTTGTTGTGTGCTAATAGTCAGTGGAAAGACTATCGTTGCAATCGAGCCTCATTACAATCGAGCCATCCACAATCTACTGATACATGATTAAGGGAATAGCATTTAGTGCAAGATCAAGTTCAGTAAAGTCCAATTAGAAATATTTCGAGGGCCTCCAATGAGGTAGATCGTAGCTCAGGACTGCTCTCCTGGAATGGTTCAGTTGCCTGAGAACAGCTGGGAAGAAACTGTCCCTGAATCTGGACGTGTGTGTTTTCACACTTCTATACCTCTTGACTGATGGGAGATGGGAGAAGAGGGAGTGATCGGGGTGAAACTCATCCTTAATTATGCTGCTGGCCTTGCCGAGGAAGTACGGAGTGGATGGAAAGGAGGTAGGTTTGTGTGATGGTCTGGGCCTTTCCCTTCTCGTCCTATTTATCAGCACCATGCCTCGACAATTCAAGAGCTGATCTCGATATTTGTTTCTTGTTGTGAGAGTACCTGACTCTGCCACTCTCTCCGTCCGGGCAGTGCATTCCAGATTACACCCACCCTCTGGGTGAAAATACTCTTCCACAGTTCCCACCCATTACCCATGCCTTGTAATGTTTGCCATTGCTGCTATGGGAAAGTTTCCCATTATCTCTCCTATCGAGCCCCCTCATAATATTGTACATCTCTGCAGGTCAGTCCTCAATTCCCCTCGCCACAGAAATCAAACCCAATCAATCTGGTTTCATCTGATAGCTGAAACATTCCATCCTGGTGAAGCTTCATTGCATCCTCTTCAGAGCAATCTGGTCTTTCCCATAGTTTGGCAATAGTTGTGGCCTAACCAATTCAGTTTAGTTTGGTTTAGTTAAGAGATACAGCTGTGGAAACAGGCCTTTCAGCGCATCAAGTCCACACTGACCAGCAATCCCTCCACATTAACACTGTCCTACACACACGAGGGACAATTTTTTTCCCCACACATACACCAAGCCAATTAACGCACAGACCTGTACGTCTTTGGAGTGTGGGAGGAAACGGATATCGGAGAAAACCCACACGGTCACGGGGGGAAAGTACAAACTCCGAACATTCAGCACCCGTAGTAGGTATCAAACCCGGATCTTTGGCGCAGTAAGGCAGCAACTCTACCACTGCACCACCGTGCTGCCAATATTTTATGAAGTTGTACCAGAACTCTCCTGCTCCTGCTCTAACCTCAGACTAATAAAGGCTTGTCCCATATGCCTTCTTCATGCCTGCCTCACCTTCACGTGACTCTGAACCTGAACACCAAGGTCTTTCTGTTCCTCAATACTCCCTGGGACCATCCCATTCATAATATATCTACCCTGGTAGTTTGCCTAAAATGCATCCCCTCAAACATCTATATACTAAAACTCTCGTTTGTTATCTTGTTTGTGACTGAACTTCAGCCAAAACGGTACACGATAGCGCGACAATTTTAGGCCCACCTTACTCACCATTGTCACTTTAGTGATAATGCAAGTAGTTTTATTGAAATCGGTGTTATATTTTTTAAGTTATTCACATTTTAAACTAAAAGGAGGGGAGGAGGGGGGAGTGGGGGAGAAGGGAGAGGGGGGGGGGGGGGGGGGGGGTTGAGGAGAGAGGGGAGAGGACAGGGTGCTGCACCAATGCAGGAGAGGTTTGGGCCCAACGGGTCCACTTGGTCTAGTCAGAATTAAATTCCAAACTGCTATTCCTCAAGGTTTCAAGGTCACTTTATTGTCACATGTACCTGAAATTTGAGTTCCATACAGCCATACTAAGTCAAAAGTAACAAGACACACAGCCATATAAAATAAAGGTTAATGTAAACATCCACCACAGCGGCTCCCCTCATTCCTCACTGTGATGGAAGGTAATAAAGTCCAATCTTCTCCCTCTTCATTCTCCCACGGTCGGGGCTGTCGAAGCATCTGCAGTCGGGGCGATCAAAGCTCCCATAGCCGGCGATCTGAAGCCCTCGCGTCGGAGTGATCGAAACTCCCGCGTCGGGACGGTTGATACTCTCCGCGGCTTGGAGGTCCCAAATTGGTCTCTAACCGGGGACCGCGGGCTCCACAATGTTGAAGTCCACAGGGCCACGGTTGGAGCTCTCCACAGTCGATCCCCGGCAAAGGGATCACAAGCTCCACGATGGTAAGTCTGCACTGTGCCTGCGTTTAAAGCGCCGGGTCGGTCTCCAGGACCGTCTTACCAACTGATCCATTTTACCTTCTAGAATCAGACTATCTTTGTTATCAGCACCAAATGATGCTCCTATCATCTGCAAAATTATCATATCTCCTACATTTGTATCCAAATTGTTAAACTGTATAACAAAAGTTCCAGTACTAATCCCTGTGGTACACCACTGACCACAGACGTCCACACACTAAAAACAGCTCTCCACCATCTACCTCTTATTACCAACCCAGTTTTGGATCCAATTTGCCAGCTCACCCTGGGCTGTAGCCTTCTGGGCCAGTGTCCCATGTGGTACCTTGTGAAAGGCCTTATTGAAGTTCATGTAGATAACATCAGCCCACGGACCTTATCAATACACAAAGGATATTCCCTCAGTAAAGCCCTGCAGGCTAACTTTCATTTATCCCTGACTTTCCAAGTGTGGATTAATCTTGTCCAACAGAATGTTTCCAGTAAATTCCCTACCACTGATGTTCGATTCACAGGCCTGTAATTTATCATCATTTCTACTGCCCTTCTTCAATAAAGGCACTGCATTTGCTGCTCTCCAGTCATCTGGAACTTCAACAGTGGCTAGTAATGATTTAAAAATCTCTGTCCGAGCCTCTGTAATCCATCATATTGTCTTCCACAACAAGTTTGGATAGAACTGATCAAGGCCAAGGAACATTATTATACTAATAGTAGACTTTAGACTTTACTTTAGACAAGAGATAAAGCGCGAAAACAGTCCCTTCGGCCCACCGAGTCCGTGCTGACCAGCGAACCAGCGATCATCCCTGTGCACAAATACTATCCCACACACTCGGGACAATTTTCACACTTTCCCCCCAAACCAATTAACCTGTGCGTCGTTGGAATGTGGGGGGAAACCAGAGCACCCAGAGAAAACCCACGCAGTCACAAAATGAATGTACAAACTCCATGCAGACAGCACCCATATTCAGGATTGAAGCTGGGTTTCTGGTGCTGTCAGACAGCATATGTACCTCTGCGTCACTGTGCCATCCTCGCTCTACACGGTGCTGCCCTAGTATCTGAAGGTTCTACCCTCCCCATACTGCCCCCCCCCCCCCTCCCCCAGTATACTGAGTCGCTAACCCAGCTACTCTCTCACCCATATCTCTGGGATAGCAATAATGCCCTATTACCAGAAGCCTTCAAATGGCCTTTTCAACCACCTGACTATTCAGACCCAGTGAGTTAAAATGGAGGCAATTAACCCTCCTCCTGGGTACCTTATTGTGCCTATGTCTGCTCTGCCTATAGGATTGATGTGATTTTCTTATATATTTGATGTACCTCCCCCCTCCATCCATGTGTACATCGACTCTGCACCCGTTCCCCAGCCAAATGAGTTAAATTCTTCTAGCGTTGGTGGTAATGTTATATGTGAGAAACTTGAACGTCCATTCCGAGGAAAAAGAGCACTCGGACTAATGTCGTAACCTACAGGCCCTTCCTCCAGTCCATAGCACTGTGCTCAGCATGCCACACTCCTGTAGTTACTTGGACTAACGTCGTAACCTACAGGCCCTTCCTCCAGTCCATAGCACTGTGCTCAGCATGCCACACTCCTGTAGTTACTTGAACACCTGAGAATCACAACACTGTCCTGTTGCTATCTTGGCCATCCAGCTTTGAACTGAATCCCGCCTTGAACTGAATGCTACCTTCCCCAGTGAAATTTCAAAGCAGAACAGAAAGAAAAATGTGATTTAGGACTGGGATAAATTATGACTTCATTAGGAAATGGAATATTTCCATCCTAATAAGTTTGTGAGAAGACTTAATGGATGAGCTACATCCTTTGTGAAACAAAAAGCCAATTTGCGACCTTTTTGGATTGTGAAATTATTTACCAGCTTGTAGTTATAAAAAGACACTTCCTGGAGTGTTAATGAAGCCTCTGCAGATTTTATTAATTGCTAAGCAACCCTATCCCACTCCATTAATTGTTCATTGCATTTCAGAACGGTCCGATTTAGTTTTTTAATGTTTTTTAAAAATCTTACCTACATTTGGCCAAGCACTTTATGTATAATTCAAATCCTATGTTTTTCTAAGTAGGTTTACCTTTTAGGTTAAGACATTAGTCCACACTCCCTGTGGATCCAAAAAATCATTTACTGAAAGATCTGTTGGGTTTACGTCGAGTCTGTTAATATTGTACGGGATTGGGGTCCCAGTTTGTGGCATCCAGTCATGGTGTGGAAAGGGAAATCGACAAGCTTGGAGAGGGCGAGTCTCCTACAATCGCTACAGGTCAGCACCATTACAGCCTGAGAGGGAAGCTGAAAGGTCTGAGAAACCTCTTCAGTATCAGGGTTCGCACACTTTACACTGTGACTAGGTGTAGACAGTGATAACACCTCAGCCAGATGCCTTGGGATTTGTTTTAACCACATTAGGGGTACTGCAGCCCCTTCAGCCTTGCCACTGTCTGAGATCCCTGTCGTCCTCCAGTCCTGGCCTTTCACATCTCAGCGGACAATGTGCCCATTGCTGTGATTCTAACACAGTGTGGGAAAGTCACACCTTGGGGCATTTCACAGCCCGTACACCCACAGCGGTCACCTTCTTGTTCTGCAATTCCAGGGAGATCTAAGGTCCAAGAGCCACCTCCTCCAACCTGCACGGATCCCTCCCCCATCCCCCACTCAAGCAGGCTGGGATTTAATACATTGTGTGCACACCGTAATACAAATTGCATGAGCATTACCATCTCCCGAGCGAGCAAGATCACTTCACTGAAAGAATGGGGTTATCCGTCACGGTGAAAACTGGAGCAGGTCTTTAAACAGGGACGTGACACTCACTCTGCCTGCACTCCCGCTGCTGATTCAGTTTTCTTTGCTGCTGCTCTCTCCTAGATCTATCATCGTGTTTTTACCATCCCCACCCTCATTCTTCTGGTTCAATCAAGGTTCCTGCCTGTGTGCCAGCTTGTATCAAGGCCCATTCTCGCATCTCCAGAGACCAGTAGTCCACATTGGTTCCTGGACCAGTAATATCTTGATTTTAACATTGTACCCACTGTATCATCCTTCCTATCTCTGTAACCTGCTGCGGCTCTACAAGGTATCACTGCAGCCTGCAGGTACAAGGAACAGCAGATGCTAACTTACAAAAAAAAGACCAAACGTGTTGGAGTAACTCAACGGATCGGGCAGCATCTCTGGAGAATATGTGTAGGTGATGTTTCGGGTAGGGACCTTCCTTCAGATTGTGGTGATGGGGAGGAGAAAGAAAGTTGGAAGAAAGGAAGGGCAGAGCAAAGCCTGGCAAGTGATGGGTGGATACAGGTGATGATTTCTTTTGATCGGCAGATGGTAGGACAAAGGCCTGACATAAAAAGCCAAAAGGTATGAAATAAGGCTAGAAGAGATAAAAATTGTGAAACCAAAGGAAGGAATGTTGGTGGAAGGCGAGAAATAGGTGCAAGTCCAGAGAAGGTGCACAGGATAGGGGGTGGGGAGGGGAGAAAAGAAGGATTATTTATAGTTACCAAAAATGGGATAATTCAATGTTCATACCATTAGATTTTCAACCACCCAAGGTGTTGTTCCTCCAGTTTGCGTGTGGCCTTACTCTGGCAATGGAGGAGACTCAGGATAGAAAGGTCAGTATGGGATGGGAAGGTGAGTTAAGATTAAGATGGTTACCAACCGGAAGATACATCTCCTGCAGTTGGAGGAGAAAGTACCTCGGGAGAGGGTGGGAAGGGATGAGTGACCCAAAGTGTTGCAGAGGGAGCACTCGGTCCTCCATTGCCTGCTGGATCCCCCTACAATCAGTCTGAAGAAGGATCCTGACCCAATACATCACCTATCCTTGTTCTCCAGAGATGCTGCCCGACCCACTGAATTACATCAAGACTTTGGCTCTTTCTCTGCAAGCCTCTCAATTTTACTAAATGTACCAAATACTGAAGACTGCATGGTACATTGTTTAATAGGGTATCATTGCACATGCCAATAGAACTGATTGCTTGTCAACTTCAGTAGCCAAATGCGGTGAAATTGACTGTGCTCCTAAAAGAGAATAGTGTATGGTTACTGTTGGAAGGTTACATGGAAACAGTTTCCTCTCCACAGACTAATTTTCCAAGACAGCTTTTTTTCCTGTATGTCTAGCAAACTCTTGTCCCCTGGCTCTGCATTTTCCTACCTTATTTGTGAGTTTATTTTACTCAAGGTGTTTTGAAAGTCTAGAAAAACAACATCTACTATTTTCTCATTGTCTCCTCCCTCGGTTACCTACCCAAAGGAATTCAATAAGTTTGGTCAAGCAATATTTTCTTCTTCGAAACCGGTGTCAACTATTTATTTGGAAATATAAGGAACTGCAGATGCCGGAATCTTGAGCAAAACACAGAAGTGCTGGAGGAACTCAGGTGGTAAGCTGGCATCTGTGGAGGGATTGCTCAAGTGGCATTTCATATGGAGAGCCCTCCGACACTGGAGTAAGGGGGAGAAAGCTGCAAAAGAGAGATCATGCAGGGCAAAGCCTGGAGAGTGATAGATATATATATGTGGGGGGGGGGGGGGGGGGGGGGGGTCTGATTGTCATATGGGTGGGGTGAGTGACAAAGGCTAGAGCAGGAGACAAGGAAACAAAAGAGTGTCAGATAAGAAGAGAATAAATGTAAAGCTGGAGGGAGGGATGTGGGTGGAAGGGGACAAGGGGTGGGAAAAGATGGGGGTGGGGGGGATGAAAGGGAAATGGGAGATGAGCGTATGAAGGAGCAGCGTGATTGGGGTGGGAGATGGTTGGAGAAATGTGTGAACACCAGGATGGGGGTGGGAACAAGTGACCCTCTCCAGCACTTTGTTTTTTGCTCCAACCATTCATTCCTCTTTAGTTAGGAGTCCATTATTATCCGACCACTGATGTTAAACTGATTGGTCTGTAATGCAATGGATGTGTTCTATCCCCTTTCTTAAATGTAGGATTACATTAGCCAGCCTCTGGCAACGCATGAATTATTAAATCTGTGTGCCATTGCCTCCGCTATCTCTTCCCTGGATTATTTTAAAACGCGAGATGCAATCCATCAGACCCAGAAATATACACCTCTTTTGGTTTTATCAGTTTAACATCCCTTTTATCCATTATGAGTGCATGTCCATCTGTAGCCTCATAGTCCACATTATGTCTACCTGTTCTACCTGCTTAGTAAATTCAACATGATTTTGCAGTAATTCTCTGTTGTCGTGTCCTGCCTGTCATTGCCTGCCATATTCCCATACCAACCTCCTACTTTTACTGATGTGTCTGTGAAGTATTTTTTTGCATTGTTCTGTATCTTCCTAATTGTGTGTCTTTTCTTTAACTTCTTTCACACTGTGTTATCACACACTCCCCTGTTCCCTGTGTACTCTTTTCCTTATCCTTAATCATTTCCTGATGGCTTTAGTCATCCACAGTGTCTCATGAGTACTTAGCTTTCTCTTTCATTTTTAATGGAATATATTTTTCCTGCATTCGGTTGAACACTGCTTTAAATAGTTCATATTGTGCTCCACATATTTGTTGCCAATTGCGTTGCTCATTCTGTTTTTCCTGTTCTAATTCCAGCCCTTCAATATCAGATTTCCTCCGTCAAACTGACTTTTGTCATAATAATGGCCTCTATTATCATATTAAAGTATATTTTATTACGGTCATTATTGCCAGAATATTTCCCGGTGGTACTGGATATCGAGGACTTTGTTTATCAAGAAGTTGGGACTGATTGCCTTAGAACGAAGGCAAAGGATAAGGTCAGCTTAAAATTGCTTCCAAGATTCAGTCGAGGTTTTGAACTTATTGTTTCCTGTTCTGGCATCTCAACGCACTCTCAAACAATTCTCGTGTGATGCATCTTTGAGCACTAACCTGCCAGCACCAAGTTGTGAGGTCAGACAAGGTGGGAAACTGGGAGAACCCAATGCAATGGCAGAGGTTCCTGGATCGTTGAAGCACTTTGTACATTTTTTAATCCCCAGCACTGAAACCCCCCAACCGTCCCAATCACCTTAATAAGGAAAGACAGACTTGTTCACCAGCCTGAATGCTGCTTGTGGCCATCAGAGAGCTTTGGCGACTTTGTAAGTTGATGTAAGTGGTGAACAATGGGAGGGGTTCGTCTCCATCCCAACTGTTTCCAGATTTCTTTTGGCTCCACGGCTGTCTGAGAATGAATCATTGCTGCACCCTGATCCAGCAGTGAGTAACCATAAGCTGCAACCATTGTTTATTGTGTGGGAAGGAGCTGTAGATGCTGGCTTAAACCGAAGGTAGACGCAAAATGCTCGAGTAACTCAGCGGGACAGGGAGCATCTCTGGAAAGAAGGACTGGGTGACGTTTCGGGCCAAAACGTCACCCATTCCGTCTCTCCAGAGATGCTGCCTATCCCGCTGAGTTACTCCAGCATTTTGCGTCTAACATTGTTTATTGTTTGACGTCACCTTTAACCTTCCCCACCTCATCAACAGGCAGATGTTTCCTCAGCTGGGCTGCTCCAGATGTTCGTCAGGCGTTTGGCAGGGCTTTTGCCAATGGGGAGATGATTGGAAGCACAAACGTGAATCTCTTGCAATGAGTTGGTTGTTTCCCTCCTCTTGGTGGCTGGTGATTGGTTTTCCAGTCCCTGGAATGAGTTCCGATCATCCCTCATCTGTTAGGGGCTCCATTCATTTCACTGTGAACTCACAAAGTTAACTCTAGGAATAACACCTTCTCCCACATCTGAGTCTGACACATCCCCAGAAAACTACTTAAAGGATTTCAATGGAGAAGATCTTTTGTAACTCTAAATTTCAATTGGCCAGCCATTGTTAAACATCAGTGCGTTCAGCTACTGGGAAGAGGGTGATTTGCTCAGTTTGTATCATTCTCATCTCTGAGTAAGAAATGATAGAAGTGAAGCATGTAATCTCTGCTAATCCTCCCAGTTTCACTGAGGGAGTGGTGTGTTGTCAAAGGCGTCGCCTTACAAACTCAATCTTAAATCGTGGTCCCAACAAACTCCCTTGAACTAAATATCAAGGATCCCATGGGTCTGTGTGGAGGGAGGTTATTACAGTAATAATCCCAATCTCCAATCCCTATATCATAGGATCAGATTACATGGTGATGGTTTGCATTGCTTGAGTAAATCTTCAGTGTGCCAAGTCTGTTGTGTTCATAAGATCATCAGATCATAAGTGATAGGAAATAATCAGGCCATTCAGCCCATCAAGTCTACTCCACCATTCAATCATGGTTGATCTATCTCTCCCTCCTAACCCCATTCTCCTGCCTTCGCCCCATAACCTTTGACACCCGTGTTCCCTGAATTACCAATAGAAGGAAGGAAGAAAGATTCTAAGGGGAGTAGGAGGCAACCGTGGCTGACAAGGGAAGTTAGGGATGGATTAAAACTAAACAAAAAGATGTATAACACAGGAAAGAGTAGGAGAAGCCAAAGGATTGGGAAACTTTCATAGGACAACAGAAGGTAACAAAACGGGCAATACGGGCTGAAAAGATGAAGTACGAGGGGAAGCTGGCCAAGAATATAAAGAAGGACAGTAAAAGCTTATTTAAGAAAATAACTGCAGATGCTGGTACAAATCAAAGGTATTTATTCACAAAATGCTGGAGTAACTCAGCAGGTCAGGCAGCATGTCAGGAGAGAAGGAGTGGGTGACGTTTTGGGTCGAGATCCTTCAGACTGATGTCAGGGGGGCGTGACAAAGGAAGGATATAGGTGGAGACAGGAAGATAGAGAGAGAACTGGGAAGGGGGAGGGAGGAGGAACTCTATCTAAAGTTGGATAGTTTAGATAGTTCCTCTGTCCCTCTCTTCCCCTCCAATGTTGGGCGAGTCCAGAACCAGGGGCCACAGTCTTAGAATAAAGGGGAGGCCATTTAAAACTGAGGTGAGAAACAACTTTTTCACCCAGAGAGTTGTGAATTTGTGGATTTCTCTGCTACAGAGGGCAGTGGAAGCCAAATCACTGGATGGATTTAAGAGAGAGTTAGATAGAGCTCTTGGGGCTCATGGAATCAAGGAATATGGGGAGAAGGCAGGAGATTGGGGACGATCAGCCATGATCACAATGAATGGCGGTGCTGGCTCGAAGGGCCGAATGGCCTCCTTCTGCGCCTATTTTCTATGTTTCTAAGGCATCCTTTGACAATACGTGGTGGGCTTCAAAGTGGCTTGGGACACCTTGCAAGGACGCCTGAAACAGAGGCAAGACTGGAATGCACGCTTGCGCTGGATTTGAACTGCGGTGCTGATTTGGACCCATGCACTGAATAGTTCCGACACAAGTGACCAGTTTGACTCGTTAACAACTCTCATCTCTTTAACCATCAAGTCTCAATCCATCCAACCACGCTGGCCCTCCAGTAGAATGCCAAGATGTTAAACAAGCTCCCCAATCACACACTTGGATTTAAAGAGATGTTGCTCAATGATGAGGAAGGCTTCACTTCCATTCCATGGTCTTTCCTTCAGTTAACATCAGGACATGTATTGTAGGGTGCTGTTGTGCATGCATACATTGTATATGTATGGATATTTGCGTACAGAAACATGCCCTTCAGCCCATACCGACCATGATGCCAATCTAAACTAATCCCATCTGCCTGCATAGGATCTGAATCCCCCCATTCCCTACTTGTTCATTTGTCTGTCCAAATGCCTCAAACATTGCAATTGTATCTACTCCCACCACCTCTACCACCTCCCTTGGCAGCATATCCCAGGCACCCACCACTCTGTGTAAAAAACTTGCTTCCTAAACCTTTTTAAAATTCCACCTCACTGTAAATCTGTGCCCTCTAGTAAATTACTGCCATCCTGGGAAAAAGGTTCTGACTGTCAACCCTGTCTCTGCTCCTCGTCATTTTATATACTTCTATCAGGTCAACTTCAGCTTCTGATGCTCCAGAGAAAACAATCCAAGTTTGTTTATCCTCTGCCATTTGCACTCTTTCTCCTCTCCTCAGACAATAACCTGGTGAACCTCTTGCACACCCTCTCCAAAGTTATGACCTGGAATGCAAAGATCCAACAGTAACATCCTACAGATAATTGGATAAATACCTACAAAGCTGGAGAGCTGTTGGTGGGGACTTGGTGGGTAGAGCTCGATAGGAGAATAATCAGGTCCTGACGCAGGGTCTCAACCCAAAACGTTGATGTAGATGCTGTCTGACCTAATGAGCTCTTCCAGCAGGTTGATACTTGAACAAGGTTTCAACTTCTGCTCTCTCCTGTGTCTCCAGAATAATTAGACAGTTTGTTCAAAGAGCAGGGACACACAGTGACCCAAACAGCCTGCTGTTTCGCTGCCTGGTGATATCATTCGGTTTGGACTGAGTTACTACTTGCTCCATCCCAGAATGGCAGGAAGCCCATTGACCCGAACACAAAGTGCTGGAGTAACTCAGCAGGTCTGTGGAGGGAATGCACAGGCGATATTTGAGGTCAGAACCCTGCATCAGGATCCCGAACTGAAACGTCACCTGTCCAATCCCTCTGCAGAGGAAATGACCCTCTGAGTTCCTCCAGCACTTTGAGTTGTTCCTCAAGATTCCAGCATCTGCAGTCTCTTGTGTCTTCAACGCTGTTGACCTGTTCTATTGCGAGAGCTTGGCTGAGAAAGAGCCTCTTGGTGTTGTGAAGATCAGGTGGTTGGGGAATCCTTTATGTGTGTGTGTGTGACAGAGAAAGATAGTGACCTCAAATGTAAGCCCAGAGAACTAGGGCCTAGCCTTATCCAGTATACAGTACACACACACATGCACCAAGCAGTGGTACAAATTCCCTCGCAAACATGAGATGCATGCTCAATTACCCCTATGTGATTTTAAAAAAATTGATTCCAGCAGTTGATTTGAGACCACATTGGTCAGGGGCTAATTTATCAGCATTAAAACATCAAGGCTGATTCACAGCAGTGTAGAGTCAGCACTGAACAAAATAAAAACATGAACCTTGATCAATGAGTGCAGTGCTCTCCCTCCCTGTGGTTCCAGAGCTATGTCAACTTCAGCAGCAATGGCCAGGGCTGAATAATGCACTTGGCAAGTGTAGATACACAAAGAGTAAGATGTTAAAAGTGGTCCTTAACCCAGTTCCCTGTGACTCACATGGTCTGATATTCAAGTCCCTACAGCAGTGATAAGCCCTTTATTTAGGCCATTACTCTTGGGTAACACTGTCAGAGTTTCCAAAATGTGAACGGGATATTCAGCTGCCCTTGTAAATGCACATAAAACACTAAGGATGGAGTTCTAGCTAATCGGCTCCATTCTTTCAACTATAGCTCGGTGGTTAGAGCTCCTGCCTCACAGTTTCGGGGAACTGGTCTTTGTTCCTGACCTGTCGCACAGTCTTTGTGGAGTTTGCATGTTCTCAGTGTGACCCTGTGGGTTTCCTCAGGATGCTTCAGTTTTCCCAACACCTAAAGATGAGCTGGTAGATTGAACCTAGAGAAGAAACTGGAGAACCTGTAGGAATGCGGCTAGGTTGCAGGGGTTGGCCAGAAGGCTGAGCCTGTTACGGACCTCAGCCTAACCTGTGTGGGACACATTGTGGAGATTCCATCAGTGACCCACATCCAGTATCTGTCGTGACTCCTGCCCCCAATACCTGCAGCAGCCATGAAGTTTAGAAGAATGAGGAGGCACTTATTGAAACGTACCGAATAGTTCACGGCTTGGATAGAGTGGATGTGGAGAGGATGTTTCCACTGGTGGGAGAGTTTAGAACTAGAGGTCATAGCTTCAAAATTAAAGGATGTTTCTTTAGGAAGGAGATGAGGAAGAATTTCTTTAGTCAGAGGGTAGCGAATCTGTGGAATTCTTTGCAACAGAAAGCTGTGGAGGCCAAGTCAATGGATATTTTTAAAGCAGATAGAAAGATTCTTGATTAATATGGTTGTCAGGGGTTAAGGGGAGAAGGCAGGAGAATGGGGTTAGGAGGGAAATACTGTAGATCAGCCATGATTGAATGGTGGAGTAGACTTGATGAGCCAAATGGCCTAATTCTGCGCCTATCCCTTATGGCCTTATGATCTTATAAACATTCCTGTAACATTAGTAATCACAACTTCCCCATAAACTCAGTATGAAACATCTGCAGTGTGGTGAGAGATTAATATTTTATTCTTGGAGACTGAAAAATAATCCTCCCTAGTGTTGCAGGCACACACATGCACACTCACACACACACATGCACACACACACATGCACACTCACACACACACATGCAAGCAGACACGTACACGCACAAATACGCACACACATGCACACAAACACTGACATGTACACACATGCACACTCGCACAAAAACATGTGCACTTACACATGCACACACATGCATACATACATGTGAACATACACATGCACACACAAACATGCACAACTTGCACGCACACATGCATGCACACACACATAAACACATGCAGACTCACACAGGCACACAGTCAGGTACACACATGCACATGTGCACTCACTCATTCATACATACAACAGTTGGGTGCACACACATGCACACATATACACAAGCATATGTACTCACACGTTTACCTGCACATGAAAGCTCATACTCTCACACTTTGTCAATTAGACAGAATGATTGCAAGGCTCAGTCCTACTCCACCTGCTAATGTAAAAAACTGGGTTGCAATTTCCCAAAAGAACAGAGCAGCATTTTCTACTTGCTGTTTCCTTGGCAACCAGAGCCAGAGCTGCTAATAATTGATCAGAAACTCCTTGGGAAACCTTTGCTATTTTAAGACTTATTTAAACTGGAGAAAAAAGCAATCCTTTTCAGATGTATGGAGCACCATGTTTTCAATCATCAAGGTTGTTAACACTTTTTTAAAAGGCAAGAAATTTGTATTCAATTCAACTCTGCTCTCAATGTTTGTGAAGGGATGAAACACCATGTGTGATTATTAGGAGAAGAAAAACTGATGTGCGGTGACCTATTAGCATTTGGCTTTCATCTGAGGAGGGGGGTACTGCAGTGAGACAGGGAAAAGGGACAACAATTCACAGGCTCAGTGCAGCATGCTGGGCCTCGTTCATAGCTCAGCGGGTCTTGAGGTCACCCTCGGATGGTGTTGGGCTGGGATGAGGGGGTTGTACAAAGGGCGGGTAGACAAGGCCTGGAGCTGAGTGGTGATCCATATTTCCCAGCAGATTCACCATGTGAAGAAGGTAACACAGGTTGTCAGAAGGAGGGGAAGGGGAAGGACTTAGCTCCTCCACACATTCATCAGCTCAGAGCGTACACGCACTTGTAAACATGGTAGCCAACCCCAGACAGCAAGCTCCCACAGGGAAAAGGACCAGACATTCTGTGCCTTGACTGTTGGAAACATGTCGGTTACCAGGGAAATGGTGGTTACCAGGGAGGTTAGTTACCAGGGAGACGGTGGGTTACCAAGGAGATGATGGGTTAGCAGGCAGACAGTAGGTTACAAGCGAGTTGGTGGGTCATTAGAGAGATTAGGGGTTACCAGGGTGAGGGTTGCTAGGTGGGTTACCAGGGAGATGGTGGGGAGATGGAGGGTGGAGGGTGGGGGCGGGGGTGGGGGGGTTAGAAGGAGATGGTGGGTTACAGGGAAGATGGTGGTTACCAGGGAGAGAGTGAGATACCAGGCAGGGAGATGGGGGTTACTAGGATGAGAGTGAGTTACTAGGGAGAGAGAAAAGGTTAGCCGAAGGAGGCTGGGTTATCAGGGGATTACAAGGCAGAGGGTTCATTACCAGACCCTGGTTGGTGGGGATCTTCCTCATTTGTGGGCCTCAGTCCCCCCCGAGATCCACGTGCACTGGGTTCTGATTGGTGGATGCCTGACCACAAGGGAACTGATTGGTGGGCATCTGTGTGAGGATCCTGATTGGTGGTCTCTGCTTGTCTGATGGTTGCTGATTGGTGGACCTGCCCACATAACAGAGTTTGGAAGCCTGAGACTTTTCATAAAGATGCCAATGTTCCTGACGATCAGGTTCCAGGGAGAGTCACACAGTTCCCAGTTACCACCATGCGGATCAAACTTATCAACAAACGGTGAAAACAAGCCTTAATTAATTCCTCCACAGGAGGCTGTGTGGTGATGGGATCACTGCCTTAAAGTAGGTAAGACAGTCAAGGAGGTGACGTACTCATGGAGGAATGATGGGAGGGAGGTGACCCTCAAACTTGTCCCACCGTTCAATATGTTCACGGTTGATCTAAGCTGATGTCAAATCTCCTGCTGTACAATTCCCTATGTGTGTATCTACCACCTGTTTAAATATCTCTAGTGATCTAGTCTCCACAATCCTCCAGGGTAGAGAATTCTAAAACATCACCACTCTCTGTGAGGGCATAGGTGAGAGAGGGGGCAGAAGATAAGTGCCTTGAGCAGTGACACATGAATGGAAGCTGAGAAAGTGGAGGGAAGGGAACAGGAGGAGTTGCTAGTCAGGTCTGATCGGATGAAACTCTTGTGAAGTGTTGCCGAGCAATTGGACCCAGCAACCAGTTTCCACAATGTAGGTTCGAAATAATTTTATGTAACATTCTAAAAGATATTGATCTAGGAGTGGGTTCTGCGTGGGATTAGTACGATGGTTGGCGTGGACATGATGGACTGAAGGGCTTCTCTCTGTGTAGGAAGGAACAGCAGATGCTGGTTTGCACCAAAGATTGGCACCAAAAGCTGGAGTAACTCAACAGGTCATGCATTCTCTTCATCCTCTACCTGTTCCCCCTTGGTCAATTAATCCGCCGTCATGGTCTCAACTTCCACTGCTTCGCCGATGATATCCAGCTCCTCATCTCCACCAAGTCAATCTCCCCCACCACACACTCTACACTGACAAACTGCATCTCTGAAATAAAATCTTGGCTTCAATCAAATTTCCTCAAACTCAACTGCAACAAATCTGAAATCATCATCATTGGTCCAAAAACGCTCACCAAATCCACCCAAAACTTCATCCTCAATATTGATGGTCTCCCAGTATCCACCTCCCCTCACATCTGGAATCTTGGAATCATCTTTGATCAAACCCTCTCCTTCGACAAACACATCAAACACATCACAAAGACAGCCTTCTTCCACCTCAAAAACATTGCCCGTCTCCGTCCATCCCTCTCCTTCACAGCTGCAGAAACCCTCATCCACGCCTTCATCACCTCCCGTCTGGACTACTGCAACAGCCTCCTCTATGGCTCACCCTCAAAAATCATCAGTAAACTTCAATACATTCAAAACTCCGCTGCCCGTCTACTCACCCACACCCCGATCCGTGACCATATCACCCCCGTCCTTTACAAACTCCACTGGCTCCCCATCCCCCAGAGAATCCAATACAAAATCCTCCTCATGACCTACAAAGCCCTCCATAACCTGGCCCCATCCTACCTGACTGACCTCCTCCACAGGCACACTCCCACCTGCACACTCCGCTCTACTGCTGCCAATCTCCTGTCCCCCCCCATCCGGACCAAACTCAGATCCTGGGGGGACAGGGCTTTCTCCATCGCTGCTCCCACCCTATGGAACTCACTACCCCAAACCGTCAGAGACTCCCCCACACTCACCACATTCAAAACATCACTGAAGTCTCACCTCTTCAGCACTGCCTTCAACCACTGAAGGTCACCTCATCTTCTGTCTCCTTTCTCTGTTCGTTTACTTATTTATCTATTTATTCACTTCTCTATGTTCTAGAAATCCCTGTAAAGCGTCTTTGAGTGTTTGAAAAGCGCTATATAAATGTAATGCATTATTATTATTATTATTGTCTCTGGAGAAAAGGAATGGATGACATTTTGGGTCGAGATTCTTCTTCGGACTGTGTCAGGGCGGGGGGAAACAAGAGATATAGAAAGTATGACAATGGAGGAGACCCAGGACAGAAAGGTCAGTATGGGAATGGGAGGGGGAGTAAAAGTGTTTGGCAACCAGGAGATCGCGTAGGCCAGCAGACTGAGCGATGGTGTTCAGTGAAATGATCGCCCAGTCTGCGCTTAGTCTTGCCGATTTCTAGGAGTGCACACCTGGAACAGCGGATACGGTAGATGGGGTCTCTGTGTTGTTTGACTCTTTGGCTGTGATGGCCCCACACTGCCTGTGGATAGGAGTGTTCTGAGGCAAACCCGAATGGTGGGCATCCATGAGACCCTAGTTTCCATCTAGCCCCTGCACCCCGAGCCACGGGAGGTGGTGGGATAGTGAGATCATTCAATCACGCATCGTACCTCAAGTAATAGAAGCAGTGCTTACAATAGTTTCATTCACTTGGACTGCAGAGCCCTTAATAAAAGAAGCTCATAGACTCGGAGCTGTAATTGAATGAGCAAGGTCACACAACCTCATAAGCCACCTGAGCTGCCTCTCAAGGTTTCTGATGTCATCTCAAGCCCTAGGGTAATTACACCTCTATTATTCACTCAGTACCTTCCATTATTCGACAGATAATTTGTACGCTGGGGAATTGTATAGTGGGGAAACAGAATGCACCATTCTCCAATGAAATGCCGTCTTCCTGTCAGCTGACAATCTGCAGTCCACGGTCGCCATGTTACCCTCCTCCATTTCCTGCCACGTTACCCGCCACCCAAGGGTCTGTGACCTTTGCTCTCGCTGCCTTCAGCTCCTGATCCACGTTGACATCAGTCAAGACACCATCGCTCAGCACCCTGGCAGGCTGATAGCAGTGAAGCTGAGCCCCAGGTGCAGGAAGGGCGTTTCTAGTTCAGTGCAGGAGCTGTGGAGAGGTTTTAGCCTTCTCCCCATACCCCCTGACTCCGCTATCCTTAAGAGCTCTATCAAGCTCTCTCTTGAATGCATTCAGAGAATTGGCCTCCACTGCCTTCTGAGGCAGAGAATTCCACAGATTCACAACTCTCTGACTGAAAACGTTTTCCCTCATCTCCATTCTAAATGGCCTACCCCTTATTCTTAAACTGTGGCCCCTGGTTCTGAACTCCCCCAACATTGGGAACATATTTCCTGCCTTTAACGTGTCCAACCCCTTAATAATCTTATATGTTTCGATAAGATCCCCTCTCATCCTTCTAAATTCCAGTGTATACAAGCCTAGCCTCTCCAGTCTTTCAACATACGACAGTCCCGCCATTCCCGGAATTAACCTAGTAAACCTACGCTGCACGCCCTCAATAGCAAGAATATCCTTCCTCAAATTTGGAGACCAAAACTGCACACAGTACTCCAGATGTGGTCTCACTAGGGCCCTGTACAACTGCAGAAGAACCTCTTTGCTCCTATACTCAACTCCTCTTGTTATGAATGAATGAATGAATGAATGAATGAATGAATACGTTTATTGGCCAAGTATGCATATACAAGGAATGTGCCTTGGTGCTCCGCTCACAAATGACAACACAAACATACAGTTAACAAATAAGAATAAAGCATAACCACATCAAAACAATAAGGATACAACATTACGGTCTAAACATGTGGGTGAAAATAAACCAGAGCAAAAACGGGACGACAGACTTTGGTTATTGAGTATAACTATCACTCGTGGAAAAAAGGGCGGCACGGTAGCGCAGCGGTAGAGTTGCTGCTTTACAGCGAATGCAGCGCCGGAGACGCAGGTTCGATCCTGACTACGGGTGCTGCACTGTAAGGAGTTTGTACGTTCTCCCCGTGACCTGCGTGGGTTTACTCCGAGATCTTCGGTTTCCTCCCACACTCCAAAGACGTACAGGTATGTAGGTTAATTGGCTGGGTAAATGTAAAAATTGTCCCTAGTGGGTATAGGATAGTGTTAATGTACGGGGATCACTGGGCGGCACGGACTTGGAGGGCCGAAAAGGCCTGTTTCCGGCTGTATATATATGATATGATATGTCTGGCTGTGGCTGCTTTGACAGTCCGGAGTTGCCTTCCAGAGGGAAGTGCTTCGAAGAGTTTGTGGCCAGGGTGAGAGGGGTCAGAGATGATCTTGCCCGCTCGCTTCCTGGCCCTTGCAGTGTACAGTTCGTCAATGGGGGAAAGGTTGCAACCAACAACCTTCTCAGCTGTGCGAACGATCCGTTGCAGCCTCCGGATGTCGTGCTTGGTGGCTGAGCCAAACCAGACCATGGTGGAGAAGGTGAGGACAGACTCAATGATAGCAGTATAGAATTGGACCATCATTGCTTGTGGCAGATTGTGTTTTTACAGTTGCCGCAGGAAGTACATCCTCTGTTGGCCTTTTTGACTGGTCCCCCATTTAAGGTCCCTGGAGATGATGGTTCCAAGGAACTTAAATGACTCCACAGATGTGACTGTGGTGTTGTTGATGGTGAGTGGGGGGAGGGGAGGGGGATCTCTTCGAAAGTCTAGTTAGTTCCACTGTCTTGAAAGCATTGAGCTCCAGGTTGTTGCGATGGCACCAGGACGCCAGCTGTGTCACTTCCCCTCTGTAGGCAGATTCCTCCCCATCCTGGATCAGTCCAATCAGGGTAGTGTCATCGGCAAACTTGAGGAGCTTGACAGAGGAGTCTGTGGAGGTGCAGTCGTTGGTGTAGAGAGAGTAAAGGAGAGGGGAGAGTACCCAGCGTTGCGGAGCTCCTATGCTGAGGGTCTGCGGGGTCCGAGATGTGCTTTCCCAGCCTCACATGCTGCTTC
Organism: Rhinoraja longicauda; assembly: GCF_053455715.1. Taxonomy (NCBI): domain Eukaryota; kingdom Metazoa; phylum Chordata; class Chondrichthyes; order Rajiformes; family Arhynchobatidae; genus Rhinoraja; species Rhinoraja longicauda. Next base: position 38,219,534 of record NC_135960.1, read on the forward strand.
CTGTCCGTCAGGAAGTTGATGATCCACTGACAGAGGGGTTCAGGCACAGTCAGCTGGGAGAGTTTGGAATGTAGTAGCTCTGGCACAATGGTGTTAAAAGCAGAGCTAAAGTCCACAAACAGAATCCTGGCATAGGTCCCCTTGCGGTCTAGGTGCTGGAGGATGAAGTGCAGGCCTAGATTGACTGCTTCGTCCACCGATCTATTGGCCCTATATGCAAACTGCAGGGGGTCCAGCAGGGGGTTTGTGATGTTTTTCAGCTGGGCCAGCACAAGTCCTTCAAAGGTCTTCATGACTACAGAGGTAAGTGCGACAGGCCTGTAGTCATTAAGACCAGTGATCCTTGTCTTTTTGGGTACAGCGGAAAAAGCAGGCAGTTTCCGGCCGGCTTTTCTGTTTTCTGAATAGCCTCTCCACCTCCGCAATTTCTATTGTTAAACTGGAGTCATTCTGTGAAGATGTGCAAATTGGTGATTGCAGAGGGGTGGAGGGGTGGGGGGGGGGGGGGGGGGGGGGGGAAGGGCCAGTTTTTGCAAACTCCAGCCAGTCTCTGAGAAAGTGTGAATTGGAGTGGGTGGGGACAGATCCAGTCTTTGCAAACTGGAGTCAGTCTTTGAGTACGTGTGAAGTGGTGATTGGGGTGGAGGGAGGGGGTCGCAGGGTTATGTTTCTGTTTCTCGAACCTGCAGTAAAACCCGTTCAGGTCGTTGGTCAGCTGAAGATTGTCCAAGGAGCGTGGCCAACATTCCATTGGCTTTCTTCACTCCCTGCTGTACCTGCATGCTTCCTTTCAGTGACTGATGCACTAGGACACCCAGATCTCGTTGTACGCCCCCTTTTCCTAACTGGACACCATTCAGATAATAATCTGCCTTCCTATTCTTACCACCAAAGTGGATAACCTCACACTTATCCACATTAAACTGCATCTGCCATGTATCCGTCCACTCACACAACCTGTCCAAGTCACCCTGCAACCTCATAGCATCTTCCTCACAGTTCACACTACTACCCAGCTTTGTATCATCTGCAAATTTGCTAATGGTACTTTAATCCTTCATCCAAGTTTTGTCCCAGAGTAATAAAAAATACTCCATTGGTCAACACCGTGGGGATGGGCAGGTGTGTGCACAATTATTTACTTATCCAATTATACATCAGGAATAAAGCAACTTGCACACACCCAAAGCAGTTTTAATAGCTCACTCATTACAACAGTGAAGGCCATTCTGCCCATTGGATCTATGCCAGCATCTCATTCCCACATCCCTTATTGCCAGATCAAGCAGTCAGTGGAGAGAGGACAAAAGGTAATGTTGCAGGTCAATTAACCTTCATCAGAACGGGTTAACATAGAAAAAGGAAACAACTTGAAGAGAAAGGGGGAGGGAAGGGGCTGTGAAATTTGGTTATGTTTGTTGAGAGATTACAAAGAAAGCTTGTCAATGCCTCTACTTTCGCAGAAGTTTAAGGAGATTTTGCATGTGACGGAAGATTTTGTTGAACTTCTACAGGTGTACAGTGGTGAACATGCTGACTGGTCGCATTGTGGCCTGGTTCGTAAATTTGAACGTTCAATAATGGGGGAGTTCTGCAGAAAGTGGTGGACATTGCCCGGTCCATCACAGGCACTAACCCCCCCAACATCCCAGGAATCATAGGAAGCGCTGCCTAAAGAAGGCAGCTCATATCATCAATGGCCCACACCACCCTGGCCATGCTCCCATCTCGCTGTGATCATCGGGAAGAAGGTCCAGGAGTCGGAGAACTATAATCACCAGGTTGAAGAATGATCAACCGTCATGTTTTTGAATCACCCTCCACCACCTTAACCACAACCCTACCTCAGCACAGAACTACCAGGACTATGCACTGCTATGGTTAATCTACGTACTGCGGTTTTTGGACTATCATAGTCTAATTCACTTTGCATAACTGATAATTTATTATATATTTATTGTTGCTGTTGTTGCTTCTAATGTGCCTGTATATGACAAATAAAATGACAAATAAAATCTCTCGAATCTTGATATATGAATACAAAACATTTCACAGGAGGGGGAATCGATAGAGTTGACAGCCATCTACACAAAGAGATACCAGGGTTGTGACTAAGAGCTTGGTCAGCAGTTACGTTTTAACCTGTGTTTTGAGAGGTAGTGAGATAGGGGCAGTGAGGGTTAGGGCAGGGAAGTGAAGAGTTTGTCGCATCAGGGGCACGGGAAAGGATAAATATGAGGGATGATTCAGAAGTCAGATTTGGAGGAAGGTGAGAACCTTGGAGGAGGGTAGGAGTGGTACATAACTCAGCAATGGCAGTGTGAAGGGAAGGGAGATGGGAATGAGGGAAAGAACACCAACCCCAAACAGAAGAGACTCAAAGAGCTGAGACAAGGGGCAGAGGAGAGTCTTGGCTTGACGTACCGAGGGAGAAATTGGAGAGCGAGACAGATCAAGAGTGGGAGCCAATGAGCATGGGGGAGAGGGAAACCAGAGAGGTAACTTTCAGGTTTATTTTTAACTGTCCGAGCCATAAGCCCAGTGTCGTGTGCCACTGAAACCAGTTGAAGTATTTGCTGTGGTATCTTTCATTCGCTGCCAATGGAAATGGAATCGGTGGAAGGAAGGAATTGAAATTGTCGTGCCCACAACGTGTTCTCTCGAGTGTCAAACTCCAGCGCAGATTTGACAAAGTTGGAACTATTGCTGCCAGTGAGGTCTTCTTTAGCACCAGGAAGCCAGTGGTTTGCATGTTTGGATTGGGGCAACAATGATGAGTGTCACAACATGGTGGTCACTGTGAGATGGCAATGCATGTACAACCAGACCAGGCTGAGGCCGCAACTTTACAACCCTCCACCACCCCACAAATGCTGAGCTGAGAACCATGTAAATGTGTTCATAAAACATTGTTGAAAAAAGTGTGGAATAGTCAGCCGGCCTCTTCCTGGACAGCATCACCATGGAAACCGGACGAGCAACTCCTCTGCTTTTGCTTCCAGGTTGAATCCTTTGTACTTTGACCTTTGCATCCGACTTCATCCATTGGCTGCTGTCGTCACGTCACGTCACGTGTGGTGGAAACAACATCGCCATCCATCTCCCTCTGGATCATGTGCTTGCCTGGAAGGTTCTGGAAGAAATGCTGGGTTACATATCGAGGCTGATCCCCAGCATGCGCATGCAGGCTGTTCCCAGGCTCACACATTGAGATGGATATCACAGTTGAGCAGCTAGAAGGGCTTGCTGTGTCACAGCTCTAGTTCTATTCTGACCTCCGATGCTGCCTGTGTGGTGTTTGCATTGTCTCCCTGTGGCCTCATGGGTTCCCACAAAGTGCCCCAGATATGTGGGTTGGGAGCTAAAGGACCTTTGCAAATTGCCCCCTCCTGGGTATAATTGGTTATTAATAAATATTCTTAAACTCACAAGACACTAATATGATTCTGTTTCCTCCTCCCTCTCATTTTCCTCTCCTCTTTTTGTTTTACTTTGGTCTCTTCATCTCTGCCTGTCGCATCCTCTCTCACTTTTCATTACGTTTGCATGTTTTCCTGTGACCGTGAGGGTTCACTCCCACATCCCAAATATGAGTAGTTTGTGGTTGCAGTAAATTATCCCCGGAGGGTAGGATTAGTTATGAATTAATATTCTAACATCACAGGTCATGTATGATTCTATCTCCCGCACCCTTATTTACTTCCATTTTTGTTTCTTTCTCTCTCTCTCTCTCTCTTTCTTTCTCTCTCTCTCTCTCTCTCTCTCTCTCTCTCTCTCTCTCTCTCTCTCTCTCTCTCTCTCTCTCTCTCTCTCTCTCTCTCTCTCTCTCTCTCTCTCTCTCTCTCTCTCTCTCTCTCTCTCTCCCTCTCTCTCTCTCTCTCTCCCCCTCTCTCTCTCCCCCTCTCCTCTCTCCCCCTCTCTCTCTCCCCCTCTCCTCCTCTCCCCCTCTCCCCCTCTTCCTTCCTTCCTCCACTTCTCTCCCTCTCCCCTCTCTCATGCCATTTGCACCTGTCTTTTGTTTGCACATCCCTGTTTCTCTCTTTACTCTATCTCCTCTCTCACTGACTTTTTCGACCTGTCCATCGCTGCCATCCTTTCTCCAGTGCCCATTTCTCAGCTTGTCCCCCACATAAGCTCGACCATCTCACCATCATCTCTCTCTCTGGGTTTATCTCCCTTTGTCTGCCTGTCCCCATCTCTCTGTCTTTATCTCCCATGTTGCCCAGTACAGACAGGGCCTGACATTTTAGCTACAGAGAAGCCGAAAAGGGAAATTTGGTTCCTTGAAAGGGCAACTTAAACTTCATGCATTCATTCATTCAATGCTTTAATCTTAATTAAAGGTTTATGGCAGATTATGGATTAGGAGAGTGTTAATGTACCACTAATTGCCAATAGCAGTTGGCTCAGGACAGAGAGACAGATGGTCAGGAAGGTGGAAATATCTCAATGTTCCTGGGAATTGGTTGCAAATCTGACTTCACTAAGCCCTGGCTTGCAAGCTTTTAACCTCAGAACGTTACCGTGTGAATGATTTTTTTTCCTCCTGCATCCAGCAGAGGCCTTATAAGGCTGAAATGAACTTTTCCACTAAACCAATGTCAGCCATGCATTGTGACTGTAAGTTTAAGACACAGTCCAGACACCATATTTCACTGTGTTTAAGAGACATTTAAATAGACTCTTAAGTGGGCAAGCTGTAGAAGAATGTGGCTAAATGGGATTAGCTAAATGGGCAAAAAGGGCAGCACGGCTGAAGGGCCTGGTTCTGTGCAGTACAACTCCACAATTCTATTACATGAGCACAATATCCAGGGCCAGGGCTGCTGTGAGAGAGATTGCTTCTGTCCGAGGATATGGAGAGGATGTTTCCACTGGTGGAAGTGTCTAGCACCAGAATTACAGGCAACACCTTTAGAAAGGAGATGAGGAGGAATTTCTTTAGTCAGAAGGTGGCGAATCTGTGGAATTCATTGCCACAGATGGTTGTGGAGGCCAAGTTAATGGATATTTTTAAGGTGAAGATTGACAGATTCTTGATTAGTACGGGGGGTCAGGGTTATGGGGCAAAGGCAGGAGAATGGGGTTGGGAGGGAAGACTAGATCAGCCATGATTGTATGGCGGAGTAGATGTGATGGGCCAGATGGCCTACTTCTCTCCTATTACTTATGAACATGAACCCCCAGCGATGCTGTCACTTGTGGCTCCTGCCTCACCCAGGGTGTAGGAAAGAACTGCAGATGTTAGTTTAAATTGAAGGTAG